>NW_026870888.1:1294314-1941471 GCF_033118175.1 Dama dama
CAACTTTCCACAAGCACCTCAAGAGGAGGCTTCTCGCAGCGACAGGTATGTGCGAGGGACCCTGAGTTTGTGGCCTCAAGTGGAATGGTCACCTAGATGCTCTGACTCGAAGTAAGGCCGGATATCCCTGCAGTGAATTGAATGCAGGCTCGTCTTGCATCTCCCAAGATGAAGGAATGTGTGAATCCCCTGTGGAGACCACAGAGAAAGACCTAGTCCTCGGCCTCATCGAGACCGGAGGCCTCACATCCTTTGAAAACTCGAGAGGTCCTCGGAGATAAATGCTTCCAAAGGAGACGATGCCTGACTCCTCTTGAAAATGAATAGGGGTCCCAGGATCCCTTTGGCACGTTAAAAACGACACTGGGTCTCCCACCACACGTGGAGACGCGTCCCAATTGCCATGCCAAGACTCGAGGAGAATCCCGAGGTGTCCCTCTCTCCTAGGCAGGAGTCCTGACGTCGCTGAACAAACACGTGTCTGGAAGGGCCCTCCCCGTCGAAACTCGAGAATACACCACAGGTTCCGGCCGCAACTTTAGAAAAACCATGAGACTTCCCCCTCGCCGCGAGATGAGGCCCGATTCCCCTGCACTGCGTGCAGAGCAATTCCGTGTTCCACATCAAACTTGAAAGGAGCCTTGATATCCTTGATGGCACTCCAGAGAAAACCCAAGATCACTGTCTCAAGTCTAGAGGGATCCTGAGGTCACTGGAGCAACACCAAAGTGCTCCGTGGACCCCAAATCAACTCGTGATGAGAGATTAGTCCCTGGCTTCGAATCAAGAGGAATACCAACTTTCCACAAGCACCTCAATAGGAGGCTTCTCTCAGCTACAGTTATGTGAGAGGGACCCTGAGTTTGTGGCCTCAGGTGGAATGGACACCGAGATGCTCTGACTGGAAGTAAGGCCGGATATCCCTGCAGTGAATTGAATGCAGGCTCGTCTTGCATCTCCCAAGACGAAGGGATGTCTGAATCCGCTGTGCAGACCACAGAGAAAGACCTAGTCCTCCGCCTCATCGCGAGCGGAGGCCTCACATCCTTTGAAAACTCGAGAGGTCCGCGGAGATCAATGCTTCCAAAGGAGACGATGCCTGACTCCTCTGGAAAATGGATAGGAGTCCCAGGATCCCTGTGGCACGCGGAAAGGGACCCTGGGTCTCCCGCCTCATGTGGATACGCATCCCAATTGCCATGCCAAGACTCGAGGAGAATCCCGAGGTGTCCCTCGCACCTAGGCAGGAGTCCTGACGTTGCTGAACAAACACGTGTCTGGAAGGGCCCTCCCCGTCGTAACTCGAGAATATACCCCAGGTTCGGGCCGCAACTCGAGAAAAATCATGAGCTTTACCCCTGGCCGCGAGTTGAGGCCCGATTCCCCTGAACTGCATGCAGAGAAATTCCATGTTCCACATCAAAAGTGAAAGGAGCCTTGATTTCCTTGATGGCACTCCAGAGAAAACCCAAGATCACTTTCTCAAGTCTAGAGGGATCCTGAGGTCACTGGACCAACAGTAAAGGGCTCCGTGGACCCCAAATCAACTCGAGATGAGAGCTTCGTCCCTGGCTTCGACTCAAGAGGAATACCAACTTTCCACAAGCACCTCAAGAGGAGGCTTCTCTCAGCTACAGGTATGTGAGAGGGACCCTGAGTTTGTGGCCTCAAGTGGAATGGACACCGAGATGCTCTGACTCGAAATAAGACCGGATATAACTGCAGTGAATTGAATGCAGGCTCGTCTTGCATCTCCCAAGACGAAAGGTTGTCTGAATCCCCTGTGGAGACCACAGAGAAAGACCTCGTCTCCGCCTCATCGCGAGAGGAGGCCTCACATCCTTTGAAAACTCGAGAGGTCCGCGGAGATCAATGCTTCCAAAGGAGACGATGCCTGACTCCTCTTAAAAATGGATAGGAGTCCCAGGATCCCTGTGGCACGTGGAAAGGTACCCTGGTCTCCCGCCTCACGTGGAGACGCGTCCCAATTGCCATCCCAAGACTCGAGGAGAATCCCGAGGTGTCCCTCGCACCTAGGCAGGAGTCCTGACGTCGCTGAACAAACACTTGTCTGGAAGGGCCCTCCCCGTCATAACTCGAGAATATACCCCAGGTTTCGGCCGCAACTTGAGAAAATCCATGAGACATCCCCCTTGCCGCGAGACGAGGCCCGATTCCCCTGCACTGCGTGCAGAGCAATTCCGTGTTCCACATCAAACTTGAAAGGAGCCTTGATTTCCTTGATGGCACTCCAGAGAAAACCCAAGATCACTGTCTCATGTCTAGAGGGATCCTGAGGTCACTGGAGCAACACAAAAGGGCTCCGTGGACCCCAAATCAACTCGAGATGAGAGCTTAGTCCCTGGCTTCCACTCAAGAGGAATACCAACTTTCCACAAGCACCTCAAGAGGAGGCTTCTCTCAGCTACAGGTATGTGAGAGGGACCCTGAGTTTGTGGCCTCAAGTGGAATGGACACCGAGATGCTCTGACTCGAAGTAAGGCCGGATATCCCTGCAGTGAATTGAATGCAGGCTCGTCTTGCATCTCCCAAGACGAAGGGATGTCTGAATCCCCTGTGGAGACCAAAGAGAAAGACCTAGTCCTCCGCCTCATCGCGACCGGAGGCCTCACATCCTTTGAAAAGTCGAGAGGTCCGCGGAGATCAATGCTTCCAAAGGAGACGATGCCTGACTCCTCTTGAAAATGGATAGGAGTCCCAGGATCCCTGTGGCACGTGGAAAGGGACCCTGGGTCTCCCGCCTCACGTAGAGACGCGTCCAAATTGCCATGCCTAGACTCGAAGAGAATCCCAAGGTGTCCCTCGCACCTAGGCAGGAGTCCTGACATCGCTGAACAAACACGTGTCTGGAAGGGCCCTCCCCGTCGTAACTCGAGAATATACCCCAGGTTCCGGCCGCAACTCGTGAAAAACCATGAGACTTCCCCCTCGCTGCGAGATGAGCCCCGATTCCCCTGCCCTGCGTGCAGAGCAATTCCGTTTTCCACATCAAAAGTGAAAGGGGCCTTGATTTCCTTGATGGCACTCCAGAGAAAACCCAAGATCACTGTCTCAAGTCTAGAGGGATCCTGAGGTAACTGTAGCAACACGAAAGGGCTCCGAGGACCCCAAATCAACTCGAGATGAGAGCTTATTCCCTGGCTTAGACTCAAGTGGAATGGCAACTTTCCACAAGCACCTCAAGAGGAGGCTTCTCTCCGCTACAGGTATGTGAGAGGGACCCTGAGTTTGTGGCCTCAAGTAGAATGGACACCGAGATGCTCTGACTCGAAGTAAGGCCGGATATCTCTGCAGTGAATTTAATGCAGGCTAGTCTTGCATCTCCCAAGACGAAGGGTTGTCTGAATCCCCTGTGGAGACCACAGAGAAAGACCTAGTCCTCCGCCTCCTCGCAACCGGTAGCCTCATATCCTTTGAAAACTCGAGAGGTCGGCGGAGATCAATGCTTCCAAAGGAGACGAAGCCTGACCCCTCTTGAAAATGGATAGGAGTCCCAGGATATCTGTGTCACGTGGAAAGGGACCCTGGGTCTCCCTCCTCACGTGGAGACGCATCCCAATTGCAATGCAAAGACTCGAGGAGAATCCCGAGGTGTCCCTCGCACCTAGGCAGGAGTCCTGACGTCGCTGAACAAACACGTGTCTGGAAGGGCCCTCCCCGTCGTAACTCGAGAATATACCCCAGGTTCCGGTCGCAACTCGAGAAAAACCATGAGACTTCCCCCTCGACGCGAGATGAGGCCCGATTCCCCCGCACTGCGTGCAGAGCTATTCCCTGTTTCACATCAAACGTGAAAGGAGCCTTGATTTCCTTGATGGCACTCCAGAGAAAACCCAAGATCACTGTCTCAAGTCTAGAGGGATCCTGAGGTCAATGGAGCATCACGAAAGGGCTCCGTGGACCCCAAATCAACTCGAGATGAGAGCTTAGTCCCTGGCTTTGACTCAAGAGGAATACCAACTTTCCACAAGCACCTCAAGAGGAGGCTTCTCGCAGCGACAGGTATGTGAGAGGGCCCCTGAGTTTGTGGCCTCAAGTGGAATGGACACCGAGATGCTCTGACTCGAAGTAAGGCCGGATATCCCTGCAGTGAATTGAATGCAGGCTCGTCTTGCATCTCCCAAGATGAAGGGTTGTCTGAATCCCCTGTGGAGACCACAGAGAAAGACCTCGACCTCCGCCTCATCGAGACCGGAGGCCTCACATCCTTTGAAAACTCGAGAGGTCCGCGGATATCAATGCTTCCAAAGGAGACGATGCCTGACTCCTCTTGAAAATGGATAGGAGTCCCAGGATCCCTGTAGCACGTGGAAAGGGACCCTGGGTCTCCCGCCTCACGTGGAGACGTGTCCAAATTGCAATGCCAAGACTCGAGGAGAATCCCGAGGTGTCCCTCGCACCTAGGCAGGAGTCCTGACGTCGCTGAACAAACACGAGTCTGGAAGGGCCCTCCCCGTCGTAACTCGAGAATATACCCCAGGTTCCGGCCGCAACTCGAGAAAAACCATGAGACTTCCCCCTCGCCGCGAGATGAGGCCCGATTCCCCTGCAATGCGTGCAGCGCAATTCCGTGTTCCACATCAAACGTGAAAGGAGCCTTGATTTCCTTGATGGCACTCCAGAGAAAACCCAAGATCACTGTCTCAAGTCTAGAGGGATCCTGAGGTCACTGGAGCAACACAAAAGGGCTCCATGGACCCAAAATCAACTCGAGATGAGAGCTTAGTCCGTGGCTTAGATTCAAGAGGAATACCAACTTTCCACAAACACCTCAAGAGGAGGCTTCTCTCAACTACCGGTATGTGAGAGGTACCCTGAGTTTGTGGCCTCAAGTGGAATCGACACCGAGATGCTCTGACTCGAAGTAAGGCCGGATATCCCTGCAGTGAATTGAATGCAGGCTCGTCTTGCATCTCCCAAGACGAAGGGATGTCTGAATCATCTGTGGAGACCACAGAGAAAGACCTAGTTCTCCGCCTCATCGTAATCGGAGGCCTCACATCCTTTGAAAACTCGAGAGGTCCGCGGAGATCAATGCTTCCAAAGGAGACGATGCCTGACTCCTCTTAAAAATGGATAGGAGTCCCAGGATCCCTGTGGCACTTGGAACGGGTCCCTGGGTCTCCCGCCTCACCTGGAGACGCGTCCCAATTGCCATGCCAAGACTCGAGGAGAATCCCGAAATGTCCTTCCAACCTAGGCAGGAGTCCTGACGTCGCTGAACAAACTCAGGTCTGGAAGGGCTCTCCCCGTTGTAACTCGAGAATATACCACAGGTTCCAGCCGCTTCTCGAGAAAAACCATGAGACTTCCCCCTCGCCGCGAGATGAGGCCCGATTCCCCTGCACTGCGTGCAGAGCAATTCCGTGTTCCACATCAAACGTGAAAGGAGCCTTGATTTCCTTGATGGCACTCCAGGGAAAAACCAAAATCACTGTCTCAAGTCTAGAGGGATCCTGAGGTCACTGTAGTAACACAAAAGTGCTCCGTGGACCCCAAATCTTCTCGAGATGAGAGCTTAGTCCCTGGCTTCGACTCAAGAGGAATACCAACTTTCCACAAGCACCTCAAGAGGAGGCTTCTCTCAGCTACAGATATGTGAGAGGGACCCTGAATTTGTGGCCTCAAGTGGAATGGACACCGAGATGCTCTGACTAGAAGTAAGGCCAGATATCCCTGCAGTGAATTGAATGCAGGCTTGTCTTTCATCTCCCAAGACGAAGGGATGTCTGAATCCCCTGTGGAGACCAGAGAGAAAGACCTAGTCCTCCGCCTCATTGCGAACGGAGGCCTCACATCCTTTGAAAACTCGAGAGGTCCGAGGAGATCAATGCTTCCAAAGAGACGATGCCTGACTCCTCTTGAAAATGGATAGGAGTCGCAGGATCCCTATGGCACGTGGAAAGGGACCCTGGGTCTCCCGCCTCACGTGGAGACGCGTCCCAATTGCCATGGCAAGACTCGAGGAGAATCCCGAGGTGTCCCTCGCACCTAGGCAGGAGTCCTGACGTCGCTGAACAAACACGTTTCTGGAAGGGCCCTCCCCGTCGTAACTCGGGAATATACCCCAGGTTCCGGCCGTAACTCGAGAAAAACCATGAGACTTCCCCCTCGCCGCGAGATGAGGCCAGATTCCCCTGCACTGCATGCAGAGCAATTCCGTGTTTCACATCAAACGTGAAAGGAGCCTTGATTTCCTTGATGGCACTCCAGAGAAAACCCAAGATCACTGTCTCAAGTCTAGAGGGATCCTGAGGTCACTGGAGCAACATGAAAGGGCTCCGTGGACCCCAAATCAACTCGAGATGAGAGCTTAGTCCCTGTCTTCGACTCAAGAGGAATACCAAATTTCCAAGAGAACCTCAAGAGGAGGCTTATCTCAGCTACAGGTATGTGAGAGGGACCCGGAGATTGTGGCCTCAAGTGGAATGGACACCGAGATGCTCTGACTCGAAGTAAGGACGGATATCCCTGCAGTGAATTGAATGCAGGCTCGTCTTGCATCTCCCAAGACGAAGGGATGTCAGAATCATCTGTGGAGACCACAGAGAAAGACCTAGTTCTCCGCCTCATCGTGATCGGAGGCCTCACATCCTTTGAAAACTCGAGAGGTCCGCGGAGATCAATGCTTCCAAAGGAGACGATGCCTGACTCCTCTTGAAAATGGATAGGAGTCCTAGGATCCCTGTGGCATGTGGAAAGGGACCCTGGGTCTGCAGCCTCACGAGGAGACGCGTCCCAATTGCCATGCCAAGACTCGAGGAGAAGCCCGAGGTGTCCCTCGCACCTAGGCAGGAGTCCTGACGTCGCTGAACAAACACGTGTCTGGAAGGGCCCTCCCCGTCGTAACTCGAGAATATACCCCAGGTTCCGGCCGCAACTTGAGAAAAACAATGAGATATCCCCCTTGTCGCGAGATGAGGCCCGATTCCCCTGCACTGCATGCAGAGCAATTCCGTGTTCCACATGAAACATGAAAGTTGCCTTGATTTCCTTGATGGCACTCCAGAGAAAACCCAACATCACTGTCTCAAGTCTAGAGGGATCCTGAGGTCACTGGAGCAACACGAAAGGGCTCCGTGGACCCCAAATCAACTCGAGATGAGAGCTTAGTCCCTGGCTTAGACTCAAGAGGAATACCAACTTTCCACAAGCACCTCAAGAGGAGGCTTCTCTCATCTACAGGTATGTGAGAGGGACCCTGAGTTTGTGGCCTCAAGAGGAATGGACACCGAGATGCTCTGACTCGAAGCAAGGCTGGATATCCCTGCAGTGAATTGAATGAAGGCTCGTCTTGCATCTCCCAAGACGAAGGGATGTCTGAATCCCCTGTGGAGACCACAGAGAGACCTAGTCCTTCGCCTCAACGCGACCGGAGGCCTCACATTCTTTGAAAACTCGAGAGGTCCGCGGAGATCAATGCTTCCAAAGGAGACGATGCCTGACTCCTCCTGAAAATAGAGAGGAGTCCCAGGATCCCTGTGGCACGTGGAAAATGACCCTGGGTCTCCCGCCTCACGTGGAGACGCATCCCAATTGCCATGCCAAGACTCGAGGAGAATCCCGAGGTGTCCCTCGCACCTAGGCAGGAGTCCTGACGTCGCTGAACAAACACATGTGTGGAAAGGCCCTGCCCGTCGTAACTCGAGAATATACCCCAGGTTTCGGCGGCAACTCGAATAAAACCATGAGACTTCCCCCTCGCCACGAGATGAAGCCCGATTTCCCTGCACTGCGTGCAGAGCAATTCCGTGTTGCACTTCAATCGTGAAAGAGCCTTGATTTCCTTGATGGCACTCCAGAGAAAACCCAAAGTCACTGTCTCTAGTCTAGAGGGATCCTGAGGTCACTGGAGTAACACGAAAACGCTCCGTGGACCACAATCAACTCGAGATGATAGCTTAGTCCCTGGCTTCGACTCAAGAGGAATACCAACTTTAAACAAGCACCTCAAGAGGACGCTTCTCTCAGCTACAGGTATGTGAGAGGGAACCTGAGTTTGTGTCCTCAAGTGGAATGGACACCGAGATGCTCTGACTCGAAGTAAGGTTGGATATCCCTGCAGTGAATTGAATGCAGGCTCGTCTTGCATCTCCCAAGACGAAGGGATGTCTGAATCCCCTGTGGAGACCACAGAGAAAGACCTAGTCCTCCACCTCAACGCGACCGGAGGCCTCACATCCTTTGAAAACTCGAGAGGTCCACGGAGGTCAATGCTTCCTAAGGAGACGATGCCTGACTCCTCTTGAAAATAGATAGGAGTACCAGGATCCCTGTGGCACGTGGAAAGGGACCCTGGGTCTCCCGCCTCACGTGGAGACGCGTCCAATTTCCATGCCAAGACTCGAGGAGAATCCCAAGGTGTCCCTCGCACCTAGGCAGGAATCCTGACGTCGCTAAACAAACACGTGTCTGGAAGTGCCCTCCCCGTCGTACCTCGAGAATATACCCCAGGTTCCGGCCGCAACTCGAGAAATACCATGAGACTTACCCCTCGCCGCGAGATGAGGCCCGATTCCCCTGCCCTGCGTGCAGAGCCATTCCGTGTTCCACATCAAAAATGAAAGGAGCCTTGATTTCCTTGATGGCACTCCAGAGAAAACCCAAGATCACTGTCTCAAGTCTAGAGGGATCCTGAGGTCACTGGAGCAACACGAAAGGGCTCCGTGGAGCCCTAATCAACTCGAGATGAGAGCTTAGTCCCTGGCTTCGACTCAAGAGGAATACCAACTTTCCACAAGCACCTCAAGAGGAGGCTTCTCTCAGCTACAGGTACGGGAGAGGGACCCTGAGTTTGTGGCCTCAAGTGGAATGGACACCGAGATGCTCTGACTCGAACTAAGGCCAGATATCCCTGCAGTGAATTGAATGCAGGCTCGTCTTGCATCTCCCAAGACGAAGGGATGTCTGAATCCCCTGTGGAGACCACAGAGAAAGACCTAATTCTCCGCCTCATCGCGAGCGGAGGCCTCACATTCTTTGGAAACTCGAGAGGTCCGCGGAGATCAATGCTTCCAAAGGATACGATGCCTGACTCCTCTTGAAAATGGATAGGAGTCCCAGGATCCCTGTGGCACGTGGAAAGGGACCCTGGGTCTCCCGCCTCACGTGGAGACGCGTCCCAATTGCCATGCCAAGACTCGAGGAGAATCCCGAGTTGTTCCTCGCACCTAGGCAGGAGACTTGACGTCGCTGAACAAACACGTGTCTGGAAGGGCCCTCCCCTTCGTAACTCGAGATTATACCGCAGGTTCTGGCCGAAACTCGAGAAAAACCATGAGATTTCCCCCTCGCCGCGAGTTGAGGCCCGATTCCCCTGCACTGCATGCAGCGCAATTCCGTGTTCCACATCAAACGTGAAAGGAGCCTTGATTTCCTTGATGGCACTCCAGAGAAAACACAAGATCACTGTCTCAAGTCTAGATGGATCCTGAGGTCACTGGAGCAACACGAAAGGGCTCCGTGGACCCCAAATCAACTCGAGATGAGAGCTTAGTCCCTGGCTTCGAGTCAAGAGGAATACCAAGTTTCCACAAGCACCTCAAGAGGAGGCTTCTCTCAGCTACAGGTATGTGAGAGGGACACTGAGTTTTTGGCCTGAAGTGGAATGGACACCGAGATGCTCTGACTCGAAGTAAGGCCGGATATCCCTGCAGTGAATTGAATGCAGGCTCGTCTTGCATCTCGCAAGACGAAGGGATGTCTGAATCCCCTGTGGAGACCACAGAGAAAGACCTAGTTCTCCGCCTCATCGCGACCGGAGGCCTCACATCCTTTGAAAACTCGAGAGGTCCACGGAGATCAATGCTTCGAAAGGAGACGATGCCTGACTCCTCTTGAAAATGGATAGGAGTCCCAGGATCCCTGTGGCACATGGAAAGGGACCCTGGGTCTCCCGCCTCACGTGGAGACGCGTCCCAATTGCCATGCCAAGACTCGAGGAGAATCCCGAGGTGTCCCTCGCACCTAGGCAGGAGTCCTGAAGTCGCTGAACAAACACGTGTCTGGAAGGGCCCTCCAGGTCGTAACTCGAGAATATGCCCCAGGTTCCGGCCGCAACTCGAGAAAAACCATGAGACTTCCCCCTCGCCGCGAGATGAGGCCCGATTCCCCGGCAGTGCGTGCAGAGCAATTCCGTTTTCCACATCAAACATGAAAGGAGCCTTGATTTCCTTGATGGCACTCCAGAGAAAACCCAAGTTCACTGTCTCAAGTTTAGAGGGATCCTGAGGTCACTGGAGCAACATGAAAGGGCTCCGTGGACCCCAAATCAACTCGAGATGAGAGCTTAGTCCCTGGCTTCGACTCAAGAGGAATACAAACTTTCCACAAGCACCTCAAGAGGAGGCTTCTCTCAACTACAGGTATGTGAAAGGGACCCTGAGTTTCTGGCCTCAAGTGGAATGGGCACCGAGATGCTCTGACTCGAAGTAAGGCCGGATATCCCTGCAGTGAATTGAATGCAGGCTCGTCTTGCATCTCCCAAGACGAAGAGTTGTCTGAATCCCCTTTGGAGACCACAGAGAAAGACCTAATTCTCCGCCTCATCGAGACCAGAGGCCTCACATCCTTTGAAAACTCGAGAGGTCCGCGGAGATCAATGCTTCCAAAGGAGACGATGCCTGACTCTTCTTGAAAATGGATAGGAGTCCCAGGATCCCTGTGGCACGTGGAAAGGGACCCTGGGTCTCCCGCCTCACGTGGAGACGCGTCCCAATTGCCATGCCAAGACTCGAGGAGAATCCCGAGGTGTCCCTGGCACCTAGGCAGGAGTCCTGACGTCGCTGAACAAACACGTGTCTGAAAGGGCCCTCCCCATCGTAACTCGAGAATATACCCCAGCTTCCGTCGGCAACTTGAGAAAAACCATGAGACATCCCCCTTGCCGCGAGATGAGGCCCGATTCCCCTGCACTGTGTGCAGAGCAATTCCGTGTTCCACATCAAACTTGAAAGGAGCCTTGATTTCCTTGATGGCACTCCAGAGAATACCCAAGATCACTGTCTCAAGTCTAGAGAGATCCTGAGGTCCCTGGAGCAACACGATAGGGCTCCATGGACCCCAAATCAACTCGAGATGAGAGCTTAGTCCCTGGCTTCGACTCAAGAGGAATACCAACTTTCCACAAGCACCTCAAGAGGAGGCTTTTCTCAGCTACAGGTATGTGAGAGGGACCCTGAGTTTGTGGCCACAAGTGGAATGGACACCGAGATGCTCTGACTCGAAGTAAGGCCGGATATAACTGCAGTGAATTGAATGCAGGCTCGTCTTGCATCTCCCAAGACGAAGGGTTGTCTGAATCCCCTGTGGAGACCACAGAGAAAGACTTAGTCCTCCACCTCAACGCAACCGGAGGCCTCATATCCTTTGAAAACTCGAGAGGTCCGCGGAGATCAATACTTCCGAAGGAGACGATGCCTGACTCCTCTTGAAAATGGATAGGAGTCCCAGGATCCCTGTGGCACGTGGAAAGGGACCCTGGGTCTCCCGCCTCACGTGGAGTCGCGTCCCAATTGCCATGCCAAGACTCGAGGAGAATCCCGAAATGTCCCTCGCACCTAGGCAGGAGTCCGGACGTCGCTGATCAAACACGTGTCTGGAAGGGCCCTCCCCGTCGTAACTCGAGAATATACCCCAGGTTCCGGCCACAACTCGAGAAAAACCATGAGACTTCCCCCTCGCCGCGAGATGAGGCCCGATTCCCCTGCAATGGGTGCAGAGCAATTCCGTGTTCGACATCAAATGTGAAAGGAGCCTTGATTTCCTTGATGGCACTCCAGAGAAAACCCAAGATCACTGTCTCAAGTCTACAGGGATCCTGAGGTCACTGGAGCAACACGAAAGGGCTCCGTGGACCCCAAATCAACTGGAGATGAGAGCTTAGTCCCTGGCTTCGACTCAAGAGGAATACCAACTTTCCACAAGCATCTCAAGAGGAGGCTTCTCTCAGCTACAGGTATGTGAGAGGGACCCTGAGTTTGTGGCCTCAAGTGGAATGGACACCGAGATGCTCTAACTCGAAGTAAGGCCGGATATCCCTGTAGTGAATTGAATGCAGGCTCGTCCTGCATCTCCCAAGACGATGGGATGTCTGAATCCGATGTGGAGGCCACAGAGAAAGACCTAGTTCTCCGCTTCATCGCGACCGGAGGTCTCACATCCTTTGAAAACTCGAGAGGTCCGCGGAGATCAATGCTTCCAAAGGAGACGATGCCTGCTCTTCTTGAAAATGGTTAGGAGTCCCAGGATCCCTGTGGAACGTGGAAAGGGACCCTGGGTCTCCCGCCTCACGTGGAGACGCGTCCCAATTGCCATGCTAAGACTCAAGGAGAATCCCGAGGTGTCCCTCGCACCTAGGCAGGAGTCCTGACGTCGCTGAACAAACACGTGTCTGGAAGGGCCATCCCCGTCGTAACTCGAGAATATACCCCAGGTTGCGGCCACAACTCGAGAAATACCATGAGACTTCCCCCTCGCCGCGAGATGAGGCCCGATTCCCCTGCACTGCATGCAGAGCAATTCCGTGTTCCACATCAAACGTGAAAGGAGCCTTGATTTCCTTGATGGCACTCCAGAGAAAACCCAAGATCACTGTCTCAAGTCTAGAGGGATCCTGAGGTCACTGGAGCAACACGAAAGGGCTCCGTGGAACCCAAATCAACTCGAGATGAGAGCTTAGTCCCTGGCTTCGACTCAAGAGGAATACCAACTTTCCACAAGCACCTCAAGAGGAGGCTTCTCTCAGCTACAGGTATGTGAGAGGGCCCCTGAATTTGTGGCCTCAAGTGGAATGGACATCGAGATGCTCTGACTCGAAGTAAGGCCGGATATAACTGCAGTGAATTGAATGCAGGCTCGTCTTGCATCTCCCAAGATAAAGGGATGTCTGAATCCAGAGTGGAGACCACAGAGAAAGACCTAGTTCTCCGCTTCATCGCGACCGGAATCCTCATATCCTTTGAAAACTCGAGAGGTCCGCGGAGATCAATGCTTCCAAAGGAGACGATGCCTGACTCCTCTTGAAAATGGATAGGAGTCCCAGGATCCCTGTGGCACGTTGAACGGGACACTGGGTCTCCCGCCTCACGTGGAGACGCGTCCCAATTGCCATGCCAAGACTCGAGGAGAATCCCGAGGTGTCCCTCGCACCTAGGCAGGAGTCCTGACGTAGCTGAACAAACACGTGTCTGGAAGGGCCCTCCCCATCGTAATGCGAGAATATACCCCAGGTTCCGGCCACAACTTGAGAAAAACCATGAGACTTCCCCCTCGCCGCGAGATGAGGCCCGATTCCCCTGCAATGGGTGCAGAGCAATTCAGTGTTCGACATCAAAAGTGAAAGGAGCCTTGATTTCCTTGATGGCACTCCAGAGAAAACCCAAGATCATTGTCTCAAGTCTAGAGGGATCCTGAGGTCACTGGAGCAACACGAAAGGGCTCCGTGGACCCCAAATCAACTCGAGATGAGAGCTTAGTCCCTGGCTTCGACTCACGAGGAATACGATCTTTCCACAAGCCCCTCAAGAGGAGGCTTCTCTCAGCTACAGGTATGTGAGAGGGACCCTGAGTATGTGGCCTCAAGTAGAATGGACACCGAGATGCTCTGACTCGAAGTAAGGCCGGAAATCCCTGCAGTGAATTGAATGCAGGCTCGTCTTGCATCTCCCAAGACGGAGGGATGTCTGAATCCCCTGTGTAGACCACAGAGAAAGACCTAGTTCTCAGCCTCATGGCGACCGTAGGCCTCACATCCTTTGAAAACACGAGAGGTCCGCGGAGATCAATGCTTCCAAAGGAGACGATGCCTGACTCCTCTTGAAAATGGTTAGGAGTCCCAGGATCCCTGTCCACATGGACGGGGACCCTGGATCTCCCGCTTCACGTGGAGACGCGTCCCAATTGCCATGCCAAGACTCGTGGAGAATCCCGAGGTGTCCCTCGCACCTAGGCAGGAGTCCTGACGTCGCTGAACAAACACGTGTCTGGAAGTGCCCTTCCCATCGTAACTCGAGAATATACCCCAGGTTCCGGCCGCAACTCGAGAAAAACCATGAGACTTCCCCCTCGCCGCGAGATGAGGCCCGATTCCCCTGCACTGCGTGCAGAGCAATTCCGTGTTCCACATCAAACGTGAAAGGAGCCTTGATTTCCTTGATGCCACTGCAGAGAAAACCCAAAGTCACTGTCTCAAGTCTAGAGGGATCCTGAGGTCACTGGAGCAACACGAAAGGGCTCCATGGACCCCAAATCAACTTGAGATGACAGCTTAGTCCCTGGCTTCAACTCAAGAGGAATACCAAGTTTCCACAAGCACCTCAAGAAGAGGCTTCTCTCAGCTACAGGTATGTGAGAGGGACCCGGAGATTGTGGCCTCAAGTGGAACGGACACCGAGTTGCTCTGACTCGAAGTAAGGCCGGATATCCCTGCAGTGAATTGAATGCAGGCTCGTCTTGCATCTCCCTAGACGAAGGGATGTTTTAATCCCCGGTGGAGACGACAGAGAAAGACCTACTCGTCCGCCTCGTCAAGACCGGAGGCCTCACATCCTTTGAAAACTCGAGAGGTCCGCGGAGATCAATGCTTCTAAAGGAGACGATGCCTGACTCCTCTTGAAAATGGATAGGAGTCCCAGGATCCCTGTGGCACATGGAAAGGGACCCTGGGTCTCCCGCCTCACGTGGAGACGCGTCCCAATTGCCATGCCAAGACTCGAGGAGAATCCCGAGGTGTCCCTCGCACCTAGGCAGGAGTCCTGACGTCGCTGAACAAACACGTGTCTGGAAGGGCCCTCCCCGTCGTAACTCGAGAATATACCCCAGGTTCCGGCCGCAACTCCAGAAAAACCATGAGACTTCCCCCTCGCCGCGAGATGAGGCCCGATTCCCCTGCACTGCGTGCAGAGCAATTCCGTGTTCCACATTAAACGTGAAAGGAGCCTTGATTTCCTTGATGGCACTCCAGAGAAACCCCAAGATCACTGTCTCAAGTCTAGAGGGATCCTGAGGTCACTGGAGCAACATGAAATTTCTCCGTGGACCCCAAATCAACTCGAGATGAGAGCTTAGTCCCTGGCTTCGACTCAAGAGGAATACCAACTTTCCACAAGCACGTCAAGAGGATGCTTCTCTCAACTACAGGTATGTGAGAGGACCCTGAGTTTGTGGCCTCAAGTGGAATGGACACCGAGATGCTCTGACTCGAAGTAAGGCCGGATATCCCTGCAGTGAATTGAATGCAGGCTCGTCTTGCATCTCCCAAGATGAAGGGATGTCTGAATCCCCTGTGGAGACCACAGAGAAAGACCTAGTTCTCCGCTTCATCGCGACCGGAGTCCTCATATCCTTTGAAAATTCGAGAGGTCCGCGGAGATCAATGCTTCCAAAGGAGACGATGCCTGACTCCTCTTGAAAATGGATAGGAGTCCCAGGATCCCTTTGGCACGTGGAAAGGGACCCTGGGTCTTCCGCCTCACGTGGAGACGCGTCCCAAATGCCATGGCAATACTCGAGGAGAATCCCGAGGTGTCCCTCGCACCTAGGCAAGAGTCCTGACGTCGCTGAACAAACACGTGTCTGGAAGGGCCCTCCCCATCGTAATGCGAGAATATACCCCAGGTTCCGGCCGCAACTCGAGAAAAACCATGAAAATTCCCCTTCTCCGCGAGATAAGGCCTGATTCCCCTGCACTGCATGCAGAGAAATTCCGTGTTTCACATCAAACGTGAAAGGAGCCTTGATTTCCTTGATGGCACTCCAGAGAAAACCCAAGATCACTGTCTCAAGTCTAGAGGGATCCTGAGGCCACTGGAGCAACACGAAAGGGCTCCGTGGACCCCAAATCAACTCGAGATAAGACCTTAGTCCCTGGCATCGAGTCAAGAGGAATACCAACTTTCCATAGGCACCTCAAGAGGAGGCTTCTCTCAGCTACAGGTATGTTAGAGGGACCCTGAGTTGCTGGCCTCTAGTGGAATGGACACCGAGATGGTCTGACTCAAAGTAAGGCTGGATATCCTTGCAGTGAATTGAATGCAGGCTTGTCTTGCATCTCCCAAGACGAAGGGATGTCTGAATCCCCTGTGGAGACCACAGAGAAAGACCTAATTCTCCACCTCAACGCGACCGGAGGCCTCACATCCTTTGAAAATTCGAGAGGTCCGCGGAGATCAATGCTTCCAAAGGAGACGATGCCTGACTCCTCCTGAAAATGGATAGGAGTCCCAGGATCCCTGTGGCACGTGCAAAGGGACCCTGGGTCTCCGGCCCCACGTGGAGATGCGTCCCAATTGCCATGCCAAGACTCTAGGAGAATCCCGAGGTGTCCCTCGCACCTAGGCAGGAGTCCTGACGTAGCTGAACAAACACGTGTCTGGAAGGGCCCTCCCCGTCGTAACTCGAGAATATACCCCAGGTTCCGGCCGCAACTCGAGAAAAACCATGAGATTTCCCCCTCGCCGCGAGATGAGGCCCGATTCCCCTGCACTGCGTGCAGAGCAATTCCGCGTTCCAGAGCAAACGTGAAAGGAGCCTTGATTTCCTTGATGGCACTCCAGAGAAAACCCAAGATCACTGTCTCAAGTCTAGAGGGATCCTGAGGTCACTGGAGCAACACGAAAGGGCTCCGTGGACCCCAAATCAAATGGAGATGAGAGCTTAGTCCCTGGCTTCGACTCAAGAGGAATACTAACTTTCCACAAGCACCTCAAGAGGAGGCTTCTCTCAGCTACAGGTATGTGAGAGGGACCCTGAGTTTGTCGCATCAAGTGGAATGGACACCGAGATGCTCTGACTCGAAGTAAGCCCGGATATCCCTGCAGTGAAGTGAATGCAGGCTCGTCCTGCATCTCCCAAGACGAAGGGATGTCTGAATCCCCCGTGGAGACCACGGAGAAAGACCTCATTCTCCGTCTCATCGCGACCGGAGGCCTCATATCCTTTGAAAACTCGAGAGGTCCGCGGAGATCAATGCTTCCAAAGGAGACGATGCATGACTCCTCTTGAAAATGGATAGGAGTCCCAGGATCCCTGTGGCACGTGGAAAGGGACCCTGGGTCTCCCGCCTCACGTGGAGTCGCGTCCCAATTGCCATGCCAAGACTCGAGGAGAATCCCGAGGTGTCCCTCGCACCTAGGCAGGAGTCCTGACGTCGCTGAACAAACACGTGTCTGGAAGGGCCCTCCCCGTCGTAACTCGAGAATATACCCCAGGTTCCGGCCGCAACTCGAGAATAACCATGAGACTTCCCCCTCGCCGCGAGATGAGGCCCGATTCACCTGCACTGCGGGCAGAGCAATTCCGTGTTCCACATCAAACGTGAAAGGTGCCTTGATTTCCTTGATAGCACTCCAGAGAAAACCCAAAATCACTGTCTCCAGTCTAGAGTGATCCTGAGGCCACTGTAGCAGCACGAAAGGGCCCGTGGACCCCAAATCAACTCGAGATGAGAGCTTAGTCCCTGGCTTCGACTTAAGAGGAAAACCAAGTTTCCACAAGCACCTCAAGAGGAGGCTTCTCTCAGCTACAGGTATGTGAGAGGGACCCTGAGTTTGTGGCCTCAAGTGGAATGGACACAGAGATGCTCTGACTCGAAGTAAGGCCGGATATCCCTGCAGTGATTTGAATGCAGGCTTGTCTTGCATCTCCCAAGACGAAGGGATGTCTGAATCCCCTGTGGAGACCACAGACAAAGACCGAGTTCTCCGCCTCATCGCGACCGGAGGCCTCACATCCTTTGAAAACTCGAGAGGTCCGCGGAGATCAATGCTTCCAAAGGAGACGATGCCTGACTCCTCTTGAAAATGGATAGGAGTCCCAGGATCCCTGTGGCACGTGGAAAGGGACCCTGGGTTTCCCGCCTCACGTGGAGATGCCTCCCAATTGCCATGTCAAGACTCGAGGAGAATCCTGAGATGTCCCTCGCACCTAGGCAGGAGTCCTGACGTCGCTGAACAAACACGTGTCTGGAAGGGCCCTCCCCGTCGTAACTCGAGAATATAACCCAGGTTCCGGCCGCAACTCGAGAAAAACCATGAGATTACCCCCTCACCGCGAGTTGAGGCCCGATTCCCCTGCACTGCATGCAGAGCAATTCTGTGTTCCACATCAAACGTGAAAGGAGCCTTGATTTCCTTGATGGCACTCCAGAGAAAACCCAAGATCACTCTCTCAAGTCTAGAGAGATCCTGAGGTCACTGGAGCAACACGAAAGGGCTCCGTGGACCCCAAATCAACTCGAGATGAGAGCTTAGTCCCTGGCTTCGACTCAAGAGGAATACCAACTTTCCACAAGCACCTCAAGAGGAGGCTTCTCTCAGCTACAGGTATGTGAGAGGGACCCTGAGTTTGTGGCCTCAAGTGGAATGGACACGGAGATGCTCTGACTCGAAGTAAGGCCGGATATCCCTGCAGTGAATTGAATGCAGGCTCGTCTTGCATCTCCCAAGACGAAGGGATGTCTGAATCCCCTGTGGAGACGACAGAGAAAGACCGAGTTCTCCCCCTCATCGCGAGCGGAGGCCTCACATCCTTTGAAAACTCGAGAGGGCCGCGGAGATCAATGCTTCCAAAGGAGACGATGCCTGACTCCTCTTGAAAATGGATAGGAGTCCCAGGATCCCTGTGGCACGTGGAAAGGGACCCTGGGTCTCCCGCCTCACGTGGAGACCCATCCCAATTGCCATGCCAAGACTCGAGGAGAATCCCGAGGTGTCCCTCGCACCTAGGCAGGAGTCCTGACGTCGCTGAACAAACACGTGTCTGGAAGGGCCCTCCCCTTCGTAACTCGAGATTATACCGCAGGTTCTGGCCGAAACTCGAGAAAAACCATGAGATTTCCCCCTCGCCGCGAGTTGAGGCCCGATTCCCCTGCACTGCATGCAGCGCAATTCCGTGTTCCACATCAAACGTGAAAGGAGCCTTGATTTCCTTGATGGCACTCCAGAGAAAACACAAGATCACTGTCTCAAGTCTAGATGGATCCTGAGGTCACTGGAGCAACAAGAAAGGGCTCCGTGGACCCCAAATCAACTCGAGATGAGAGCTTAGTCCCTGGCTTCGAGTCAAGAGGAATACCAAGTTTCCACAAGCACCTCAAGAGGAGGCTTCTCTCAGCTACAGGTATGTGAGAGGGACACTGAGTTTTTGGCCTGAAGTGGAATGGACACCGAGATGCTCTGACTCGAAGTAAGGCCGGATATCCCTGCAGTGAATTGAATGCAGGCTCGTCTTGCATCTCGCAAGACGAAGGGATGTCTGAATCCCCTGTGGAGACCACAGAGAAAGACCTAGTTCTCCGCCTCATCGCGACCGGAGGCCTCACATCCTTTGAAAACTCGAGAGGTCCACGGAAATCAATGCTTCGAAAGGAGACGATGCCTGACTCCTCTTGAAAATGGATAGGAGTCCCAGGATCCCTGTGGCACATGGAAAGGGACCCTGGGTCTCCCGCCTCACGTGGAGACGCGTCCCAATTGCCATGCCAAGACTCGAGGAGAATCCCGAGGTGTCCCTCGCACCTAGGCAGGAGTCCTGAAGTCGCTGAACAAACACGTGTCTGGAAGGGCCCTCCAGGTCGTAACTCGAGAATATGCCCCAGGTTCCGGCCGCAACTCGAGAAAAACCATGAGACTTCCCCCTCGCCGCGAGATGAGGCCCGATTCCCCGGCAGTGCATGCAGAGCAATTCCGTTTTCCACATCAAACATGAAAGGAGCCTTGATTTCCTTGATGGCACTCCAGAGAAAACCCAAGTTCACTGTCTCAAGTTTAGAGGGATCCTGAGGTCACTGGAGCAACATGAAAGGGCTCCGTGGACCCCAAATCAACTCGAGATGAGAGCTTAGTCCCTGGCTTCGACTCAAGAGGAATACAAACTTTCCACAAGCACCTCAAGAGGAGGCTTCTCTCAGCTACAGGTATGTGAAAGGGACCCTGAGTTTCTGGCCTCAAGTGGAATGGGCACCGAGATGCTCTGACTCGAAGTAAGGCCGGATATCCCTGCAGTGAATTGAATGCAGGCTCGTCTTGCATCTCCCAAGACGAAGAGTTGTCTGAATCCCCTTTGGAGACCACAGAGAAAGACCTAATTCTCCGCCTCATCGAGACCAGAGGCCTCACATCCTTTGAAAACTCGAGAGGTCCGCGGAGATCAATGCTTCCAAAGGAGACGATGCCTGACTCTTCTTGAAAATGGATAGGAGTCCCAGGATCCCTGTGGCACGTGGAAAGGGACCCTGGGTCTCCCGCCTCACGTGGAGACGCGTCCCAATTGCCATGCCAAGACTCGAGGAGAATCCCGAGGTGTCCCTGGCACCTAGGCAGGAGTCCTGACGTCGCTGAACAAACACGTGTCTGAAAGGGCCCTCCCCATCGTAACTCGAGAATATACCCCAGCTTCCGTCGGCAACTTGAGAAAAACCATGAGACATCCCCCTTGCCGCGAGATGAGGCCCGATTCCCCTGCACTGTGTGCAGAGCAATTCCGTGTTCCACATCAAACTTGAAAGGAGCCTTGATTTCCTTGATGGCACTCCAGAGAATACCCAAGATCACTGTCTCAAGTCTAGAGAGATCCTGAGGTCCCTGGAGCAACACGATAGGGCTCCATGGACCCCAAATCAACTCGAGATGAGAGCTTAGTCCCTGGCTTCGACTCAAGAGGAATACCAACTTTCCACAAGCACCTCAAGAGGAGGCTTTTCTCAGCTACAGGTATGTGAGAGGGACCCTGAGTTTGTGGCCTCAAGTGGAATGGACACCGAGATGCTCTGACTCGAAGTAAGGCCGGATATAACTGCAGTGAATTGAATGCAGGCTCGTCTTGCATCTCCCAAGACGAAGGGTTGTCTGAATCCCCTGTGGAGACCACAGAGAAAGACTTAGTCCTCCACCTCAACGCAACCGGAGGCCTCATATCCTTTGAAAACTCGAGAGGTCCGCGGAGATCAATACTTCCGAAGGAGACGATGCCTGACTCCTCTTGAAAATGGATAGGAGTCCCAGGATCCCTGTGGCACGTGGAAAGGGACCCTGGGTCTCCCGCCTCAGGTGGAGACGCTTCCAATTGGATGCCAAGACTCGAGGAGAATCCCGAAATGTCCCTCGCACCTAGGCAGGAGTCCGGACGTCGCTGATCAAACACGTGTCTGGAAGGGCCCTCCCCGTCGTAACTCGAGAATATACCCCAGGTTCCGGCCACAACTCGAGAAAAACCATGAGACTTCCCCCTCGCCGCGAGATGAGGCCCGATTCCCCTGCAATGGGTGCAGAGCAATTCCGTGTTCGACATCAAATGTGAAAGGAGCCTTGATTTCCTTGATGGCACTCCAGAGAAAACCCAAGATCACGGTCTCAAGTCTAGAGGGATCCTGAGGTAACTGGAGCAACATGAAAGGGCTTCGTGGACCCCAAATCAACTCGAGATGAGAGCTTAGTCCCTGTCTTCAACTCAACTGGAATACCAACCTTCCACAAGCACCTCAAGAGGAGGCTACTCTCAGCTAAAGGTATGTGAGAGGGACCCTAATTTTGTGGCCTCAAGTGGAATGGACACCGAGATGCTCTTATTCGAAGTAAGGCCAGATATCCCTGCAGTGTATTGAATGCAGGCTCGTCTTGCATCTCCCAAGACAAAGGGATGTCTGAATCCCCTGGGGAGACAACAGAGAAAGACCTAGTTCTCCGCCTCATCGCGACCCGAGGCCTCACATCCTTTGAAAACTCGTGAGGTCCGCGGAGATCAATGCTTCCAAAGGAGACAATGCCTGACTCCTCTTGAAAATGCATAGGAGTCCCAGGATCCCTGTGGCACGTGGAAAGGGACCCTGGGTCTCCCGACTCACGTGGAGACGCGTCCCAATTGCCATGCCAAGGCTCGAGGAGAATCCCGAGGTGTCCCTCCCACCTAGGCAGGAGTCCTGACGTCGCTGAACAAACACGTGTCTGGAAGGGCCCTCCCGGTCTTAACTCGAGAATATACCCCAGGTTCCGGCCGCAACTCGAGAAAAACCATGAGAATTCCCCTTTGCCGCGAGATAAGGCCTGATTCCCCTGCACTGCATGCAGAGAAATTCCGTGTTCCACATCAAACGTGAAAGGAGCCTTGATTTCCTTGATGGCACTCCAGAGAAAACCCAAGATCACTGTCTCAAGTCTAGAGGGATCCTGAGGTCACTGGAGCAACACGAAAGGGCTCCGTGGACCACAAATCAACTCGAGATGTGAGCTTAGTCCCTGGCTTCGACTCAAGAGGAATACCACCTTTCCACAAGCACCTCAAGAGGAGGCTTCTCTCAGCTACAGGTATGTGAGAGGGACCCTGAGTTTGTGGCCTCAAGTGGAATGGACACCGAGATGCTCTGACTCGAAGTAAGCTCGGATATCCCTGCAGTGAATTGTGTGCAGGCTCGTCTTGCATCTCCCAAGACGAAGGGATGTCTGAATCCCCTGTGTGGACCACAGAGAAAGACCTAGTTCTCCTTCTCATCGCGACGGGATGCCTCACATCCTTTGAAAACTCGAGAGGTCCGCGGAGATCAATGCTTCCAAAGGAGACGATGCCTGACTCCTCTTGAAAATGGATAGGAGTCCCAGGATCCCTGTGGCACGTGGAAAGGGACCCTGGGTTTCCCGCCTCACGTGGAGATACGTCCCATTGCCATGCAAAGACTCGAGGAGAATCCCGAGGTGTCCCTCGCACCTAGGCAGGAGTCCTGACGTCGCTGAATAAACACGTGTCTGGAAGGGCCCTCCCCGTCGTAACTCGAGAATATACCCCAGGTTCCGGCCGCAACTCGAGAAGAACCATGAGACTTCCCCCTCTCCGTGAGATGAAGCCCGATTCCCCTGCACTACGTGCAGAGCAAGTCCGTGTTCCACATCAAACGTGAAAGGAGCCTTGCTTTCCTTCATGGCACTCCAGAGAAAACCCAAGATCACTGTCAAATCTAGAGGGATACTGAGGTCACTGTTGCGTCAGGAAAGGGCTCCGTGATCCCCAAATCAAATCGAGATGAGAGCTTAGTCCCTGGCTTCGACTCAAGAGGAATACCAAGTTTCCACAAGTACCTTTAGAGGCGGCTTCTCTCAGCTACAAGTATATGAGAGGAACCCTAATATTGTGGCCTCAAGTGGAATGGACAACGAGATGCTCTGACTCGAAGTAAGGCCGGATATCCCTGCAGTGAATTGAATGCAGGCTCGTCTTGCATCTCCCAAGACGAAGGGATGTCTTAATCCCCTGTGGACACCACAGAGAAAGACCTAGTTTTCCGCCTCATTGCGAGCGGAGGCCTCACATCCTTTGAAAACTCGAGAGGTCCGCGGAGATCAATGCTTCGAAACTAGAAGATGCCTGACTCCTCTTGCAAATGGATAGGAGTCCCAGGATCCCTGTGGCACGTCGAAAGGGACCCTGGGTTTCCCGCCTCACGTGGAGACGCGTCCCAATTGCCATGCCAAGACACGAGGAGAATCCCGAGGTGTCCATCCCACCTAGGCAGGATTTCTGACGTCGCTGAACAAACACGTGTCTGAAGGGCCCTCCCCGTCGTAACTCGAGAATATAACCAAGGTTCCGGCTGCAACTCGAAAAAAACCATGAGACTTCCCCCTCGCCGCGAGATGAGGCCCGATTTCACTGCACTGCGTGCAGAGCAATTCCGTGTTCCACATCAAACGGGAAAGGAGCCTTGATTGCCTTGATGGCACTGAAGAGAAAACCCAAGATCACTGTCTCAAGTCTAGAGGGATCCTGAGGTCACTGGAGCAACACGAAAGGGTTCCGTGGACCCCAAATCAACTCGAGATGAGAGATTAGTCCCTGGCTTCGAATCAAGAGGAATACCAACTTTCCAAGAGCACCTCAAGAGGAGGCCTCTCTCAGCTACAGGTATGTGAGAGGGACCCGGAGATTGTGGCCTCAAGTGGAATGGACACCGAGATGCTCTGACTTGAAGAAAGGCTGGATATCCCTGCAGTGAATTGAATGCAGGCTCGTCTTGCATCTCCCAAGACGAAGGGTTGTCTTAATCCCCGGTGGAGACGACAGAGAAAGACCTACTCGTCCGCCTCGTCGCGACCGGAGGCCTCACATCCTTTGAAAACTCGAGAGGTCCGAGGAGATCAATGCTTCTAAAGGAGACGATGCCTGACTCCTCTAGAAAATGGATAGGAGTCCCAGGATCCCTGTGGCACGTGGAAAGGGACCCTGGGTCTCCCGCCTCATGTGGAGACGCGTCCCAATTGCCATGCCAAGACTCGAGGAGAATCCCGAGGTGTCCCTCGCACCTAGGCAGGAGTCCTGACGTCACTGAACAAACACGTGGGAAGGGCCCTCCCCGTCGTAACTCGAGAATATACCCCAGGTTCCGGCCGCAACTCGAGAAAAACCATGAGACTTCCCTCTCGCCGCGAGATGAGGCCAGATTCCCCTGCACTGCGTGCAGAGCAATTCCGTGTTCCACATCGAACGTGAAAGGAGCCTTGATTTCCTTGATGGCACTCCAGAGAAAACCCAAGATCACTGTCTCAAGTCTAGAGGGATCCTGAGGTCACTGGAGCAACATGAAAGGGCTCCGTGGACCCCAAATCAACTCGAGATGAGAGCTTAGTCCCTGGCTTCGACTAAAGAAGAATACCAACTTTCCACAAGCACCTCAAGAGGAGGCTTCTCTCAGCTACAGGTATGTGAGAGCGACCCTGAGTTTGTGGCCTCAAGTGCAATGGACACCGAGATGCTCTGACTCGAAATAAGGCCGGATATCCGTGCAGTGAATTGAATGCAGGCTCGTCTTGCATCTCCCAAGACGAAGGGATGTCTGAATCCCCTGTGGAGACGACAGAGAAACACCTAGTCCTCCGCCTCAACGCGACCAGAGGCCTCACATCCTTTGAAAACTCGAGAGGTCCGCGGAGATCAATGCTTCCAAAGGAGACGATGCCTGACTCCTCTTGAAAATGGATAGGCGTCCCAGGATCCCTGTGGCACGTGGAAAGGGACCCTGGGTCTCCCGCCTCACGTGGAGACGCCTCCCAATTGCCATGCCAAGACTCGAGGAGAATCCCGAGGTGTCCCTCGCACCTAGGCAGGAGTCCTGACGTCGCTGAACAAACACGTGTCTGGAAGGGCCCTCCCCGTCTTAACTCGAGAATATACCCCAGGTTCCGGCCGCAACTCGAGAAAAACCATGAGATTTCCCCCTCGCCGCGAGTTGAGGCCCGATTCCCCTGCAGTGCATGCAGAGCAATTCCGTGTTCCACATCAAACGTGAAAGGAGCCTTGATTTCCTTGATGGCACGCCAGAGAAAACCCAAGATCACTGTCTCTAGTCTAGAGGGATCCTGAGGTCACTGGAGCAACACGAAAGGGTTCGTAGACCTCAAATCAACTCGAGATGAGAACTTATTCCTTGGCTTCGACTCAAGAGGAATACCAACTTTCCACAGCACCTCAAGAGGAGGCTACTCTCAGCTAAAGCTATGTGAGAGGGACCCTAAGTTTGTGGCCTCAAGTGGAATGGACACCGAGATGCTCTGACTTGAAGTAAGGCCAGATATCCCTCCAGTGTATTGAATGCAGGCTCGTCTTGCATCTCCCAAGACAAAGGGATGTCTGAATGCCCTGGGGAGACCACAGAGAAAGAACTAGTTCTCCGCCTCATCGCGACCGGAGGCCTCACATCCTTTGAAAATTCGTGAGGTCCGCGGAGATCAATACTTCCAAAGGAGACAATGCCTGACTCCTCTTGAAAATGGATAGGAGTCCCAGGATCCCTGTGGCACGTGGAAAGGGACCCTTGGTCTCCCGCCTCATTTGGAGACGCGTCCCAATTGCCATGCCAAGACTCGAGGAGAATCCCGAGGTGTCTCTCGCACCTAGGCAGGAGTCCTGACGTCGCTGAACAAACACGTGTCTGGA
Source organism: Dama dama (assembly GCF_033118175.1). NCBI lineage: Eukaryota > Metazoa > Chordata > Mammalia > Artiodactyla > Cervidae > Dama > Dama dama. Next base: position 1,320,250 of record NW_026870888.1, read on the forward strand.
AGGGCCCTCCCGGTCTTAACTCGAGAATATACCCCAGGTTCCGGCCGCAACTCGAGAAAAACCATGTGAATTCCCCTTCGCCGCGAGATAAGGCCTGATTCCCCTGCACTGCATGCATAGCAATTCCGTGTTCCACATCAAACGTGAAAGGAGCCTTGATTTCCTTGATGGCACTCCAGAGAAAACCCAAGATCACTGTCTCAAGTCTAGAGGGATCCTGAGGTCACTGTAGCAACAGGAAAGGGCTCCGTGGACCACAAATCAACTCGAGATGTGAGCTTAGTCCCTGGCTTCGACTCAAAAGGAATACCACCTTTCCACAAGCACCTCAAGAGGAGGCTTCTCTCAGCTACAGGTATGTGAGAGGGACCCTGAGTTTGTGGCCTCAAGTGGAATGGACACCGAGATGCCCTGACTCGAAGTAGGGCCGGATATCCCTGCAGTGAATTGTGTGCAGGCTCGTCTTGCATCTCCCAAGATGAAGGGATGTCTGAATCCCCTGTGGAGACCACAGAGAAAGACCTAGTTCTCCTCCTCATCGCGACGGGATGCCTCACATCCTTTGAAAACTCGAGAGGTCCGCGGAGATCAATGCTTCCAAAGGAGACGATGCCTGACTCCTCTTGAAAATGGATAGGAGTCCCAGGATCCCTGTGGCACGTGGAAAGGGACCCTGGGTTTCCCGCCTCACGTGGAGACACGTCCCAATTGCCATGCCAAGTCTCGAGGAGAATCCCGAGGTGTCCCTCGCACCTAGGCAGGAGTCATGACGTTGCTGAATAAACACGTGTCTGGAAGGGCCCTCCCCGTCGTAACTCGAGAATATACCCCAGGTTCCGGGCGCAACTCGAGAAGAACCATGAGACTTCCCCCTCCACACGAGATGAGGCCCGATTCTCCTGCACTGCGTGCAGAGCAGTTCCGTGTTCCACATCTAACTTGAAAGGAGCCTTGATTTCCTTGATGGCACTCCAGAGAAATCCCAAGATCACTGTCTCAAGTCTAGAGGGATCCTGAGGTCACTGGAGCAACAAGAAAGGGCTCCGTGGACCCCAAATCAACTCGAGATGAGAGCTTAGTCCTTGGCTTCGACTCAAGAGGAATACCAACTTTCCACAAGCACCACAAGAGGAGGTTTCTCTCAGCTACATGTATGTGAGAGGGACCCTGAGTTTGTGGCCTCAGGTGGATTGGACACCGAGATGCTCTGACTCGAAGTAAGGCTGGATATCCCTGCAGTGAATTGAATGCAGGCTCGTCTTGCATCTCCCAAGACGAAGGGATGTCTGAATCCCCTGTGGACACCACAGAGAAAGACCTAGTTTTCCGCCTCATTGCGAGCGGAGGCCTCACATCCTTTGAAAATTCGAGAGGTCCGCGGAGATCAATGCTTCGAAATTAGACGATGCCTGACTCCCCTTGAAAATGGATAAGAGTCCCAGGATCCCTGTGGCACGTCGAAAGGGACCCTGGATTTCCCGCCTCACGTGGAGATGCATCCCAATTGCCATGCCAAGACACGAGGAGAATCCCGAGGTGTCCATCACACCTAGGCAGGATTCCTGACGTCGCTGAACAAACACGTGTCTGAAGGGCCCTCCCCGTCGTAACTCGAGAATATACCCCAGGTTCCGGCCGCAACTCGAGAAAAACCATGAGATTTCCCCTTCACCACGAGATGAGGCCCGATTCCCCTGCACTGCGTGCAGAGCAATTCCGTGTTCCACATCAAACGTGAAAGGAGCCTTGATTTTCTTGATGGCACTCCAGAGAAAACCCAAGATCACTGTCTCAAGTCTAGAGGGATCCTGAGGTCACAGGAGCAACAAGAAAGGGCTCCGTGGACCCCAAATCAACTCGAGATGAGAGCTTAGTCCCTGGCTTCGACTCAAGAGGAATACCAACTTTCCACAAGCACCTCAAGAGGAGCCTTCTCTCAGCTACAGGTATGTGAGAGGGACCCTGAGTTTGTGGCCTCAAGTGGAATCGACACTGAGATGCTCTGACTCGAAGTTAGGCCGGATATCGCTGCAGTGAATTAAATGCAGGCTCGTCTTGCATCTCCCAAGACGAAGGGATGTCTGAATCCCCTGTGGAGACCACAGAGAAAGACCTAGTCTTCCGCCTCAACGCGACCGGAGGCCTCACATCCTTTGAAAACTCGAGAGGTCCGCGGAGATCAAGGCTTCCAAAGGAGACGATGCCTGACTCCTCTTGAAAATAGATAGGAGTCCCAGGATGCCTGTGGCTCGTGGAAAAGGACACTGGGTCTCCCGCCACACGTGGAGACGCGTCCCAGTTGCCAAGCCAAGACTCGAGGAGAATCCCGAGGTGCCCCTCGCACCTAGGCAGGAGTCCTGACGTGGCTGAACAAACACGTGTCTGGAAGGGCAGTCCCCGTCGTAACTAGAGAATATACCCCAGGTTCCGGCCGCAACTCGAGAAAAACCATGAGATTTCCCCCTCGCCGCGAGTTGAGGCCCGATTCCCCTGCACTGCATGCAGCGCAATTCCGTGTTCCACATCAAACGTGAAATGAGCCTTGATTTCCTTGATGGCACTCCAGAGAAAACCCAAGATCACTGTCTCAAGTCTAGAGGGATCCTGAAGTCACTGGAGCAACACGAAAAGTCTTCGTGTACCCCAAATCAACTCGAGATGATAGCTTAGTCCCTGGCTTCGACTCAAGAGGAATAGCAACTTTCCACAAGCATCTCAAGAGGAGGCTTCTCTCAGCTACAGGTATGTGCGAGGGACCCTGAGTTTGTGGCCTCAAGTGGAATGGACACCGAGATGCTCTGACTCGAAGTAAGGCTGGATATCCCTGCAGTGAATTGAATGCAGGCTCGTCTTGCATCTCCCAAGACGAAGGGATGTCTGAATCCCCTGTGGCGACCACAGAGAAAGACCTAGTCCTCCGCCTCAACGCGACCGGATGCCTCACATCCTTTGAAAACTCGTGAGGTCCGCGGAGATCAATGCTTCCAAAGGAGACGATGCCTGACTCCTCTTGAAAATGGATAGGAGTCCCAGGATCCCTGTGGCACGTTGAACGGGATACTGGGTCTCCTGCCTCACGTGGAGACGCGTCCAAATTGCGATGCCAAGCCTCGAGGAGAATACCGAGGTGTCCCTCGCACCTAGGCAAGAGTCCTGACGTCGCTGAACAAACACGTGTCTGGAAGGGCCATCCCCGTCGTAACTCGAGAATATACCCCAGGTTCTGGCCGCAACTCGAGAAAAACCATGAGACTTCCCCCTCGCCGCGAGATGAGGCCCGATTCCCCTGCACTGCGTGCAGAGCATTTCCGTGTCCCACATCAAAGGTGAAAGGAACCTTGATTTCCTTGATGGCACTCCAGAGAAAACCCAAGATCACTGTCTCAAGTCTAGAGGGATCCTGAGGTCACTGGAGCAACAAGAAAGGGCTCCGTGGACACCAAATCAACTCGAGATGAGAGCTTAGTCCCTGGCTTCGACTCAAGAGGAATACCAACTTTCCACAAGCACCTCAAGAGGAACCTTCTCTCAGCTACAGGTATGTGAGAGGGACCCTGAGTTTCCGGCCTCAAGTGGAATGGACACCGAGATGCTCTGACTCGAAGTAAGGCCGGATATCCTTGTAGTGAATTGAATGCAGGCTCGTCTTGCATCTCCCAAGACGAAGGGATGTCTGAATCTCCTGTGGAGACCACAGAGAAAGACTTAGTCCTCCGCCTCATCGCGACCGGAGGCCTCACATCCTTTGAAAACTCGAGAGGTCCGCGGAAATCAATGCTTCCAAAGGAGACGATGGCTGACTCCTCCTGAAAATGGATAGGAATCCCCGGATCCCTGTGGCACCTGGAAAGGGACCCTGGGAGTCCCGCCTCATGTGGAGATGCGTCCCAATTGCCATGCCAAGACTCGAGGAGAATCCCGAGGTGTCCCTCGCACATAGGCAGGAGTCCTGACGTAGCTGAACAAACACGTGTCTGGAAGGGCCCTCCCCGTCGTAACTCGAGAATATACCCCAGGATCCGGCCGCAACTCGAGAAAAACCATAGGACGTCACCCTCGCCGCGAGATGAGGCCAGATTCCCCTGCACTGCGTGCAGAGCAATTCCGTGTTCCACATCAAACGTGAAAGGAGCCTTGATTTCCTTGATGGCACTCCAGAGAAAACCCAAGATCACTGTCTCAAGTCTAGAGGGATCCTGAGGTCACTGGAGCAACATCAAAGGGCTCCATGGACCCCAAATCAACTCGAGATGAGTGCTTCGGCCCTGGCTTCGACTCAAGAGGAATACCAACTTTCCAAGAGCACATCAAGAGGAGGCTTCTCTCAGCTACAGGTATGTGAGAGGGAACCGGAGATTGTGGCCTCAAGTGGAATGGACACCGAGATGCTCTGACTCGAAGTAAGGCCGGATATCCCTGCAGTGAATTGATTGCAGGCTCGTCTTGCATCTCCCAAGACGAAGGGATGTTTAATCCCCAGTGGAGACGACAGAGAAAGACCTACTCGTCCGCCCCGTCGCGACCGGAGGCCTCACATCCTTTGAAAACTCGAGAGGTCCGCGGAGATCAATGCTTCTAAAGGAGACGATGCCTGACTCCTCTTGAAAATGGATAAGAGTCCCAGGATCCCTGTGGCACGTGGAAAGGGACCCTGGGTCTCCCGCCTCATGTGGAGACGCGTCCCAATTGCCATGCCAAGACTCGAGGAGAATCCCGAGGTGTCCCTCGCACCTAGGCAGGAGTCCTGATGTCGCTGAACAAACACGTGTCTGGAAGGGTCCTCCCCGTTGTAACTCGAGAATATACCCCAGGTTCCGGCCGCAACTCGAGAAAAACCATGAGAATTCCCCTTCGCCGCGAGATAAGGCCTGATTCCCCTGCACTGCATGCAGAGCAATTCCGTGTTCCACATCAAACCTGAAAGGAGCCTTGATTTCCTTGATGGCACTCCAGAGAAAACCCAAGATCACTGTCTCAAGTCTAGAGGGATCCTGAGGTCACTGGAGCAACACGAAAGGGCTCCGTGGATCCCAAATCAACTCGAGATGAGAGCTTAGTCCCTGGCTTTGACTCAAGAGGAATACCCACTTTTCACAAGCACCTCAAGAGGAGGCTTCTCTCAGCTATAGGTATGTGTGAGGGACCCTGATTTTGTGGCCTCAAGTGGAATGGACACCGAGATGCTCTGACTCGAAGTAAGGCCGGATATCCCTGCATTGAATTGAATGCAGGCTCGTCTTGCATCTCCCAAGACGAAGGGATGTCTGAATCCCCTGTGGAGACGACAGAGAAACACCTAGTCCTCTGCCTCAACGCGACCGGAGGCCTCACATCCTTTGAAAACTTGAGAGGACGGCGGAGATCAATGCTTCCAAAGGAGACGATGCCTGACTCCTCTTGAAAATGGATAGGAGTCTCAGGATCCCTGTGGCACGTGGAAAGGGACCCTGGGTCTCCCGCCTCACGTGGAGACGCGTCCCAATTGCCATGCCAAGACTCGAGGAGAATCCGAGGTGTCCCTCGCACCTAGGCAGGAGTCCTGACGTAGCTGAACAAACACATGTCTGGAAGGGCCCTCCCGTCGTAACTCGAGAATATACCCCAGGTTCCGGCCGCAACTCGAGAAAAACTATGAGACTTCCCCCTCGCCGCAAGATGAGCCTCGATTCCCCTGTACTGCATGCAGAGCAATTCCGTGTTCCACATCAAACGTGAAAGGAGCCTTGATTTCCTTGATGGCACTCCAGAGAAAATCCAAGATCACTGTCTCAAGTCTAGAGGGATCCTGAGGTCACTGGAGCAACACGAAAGGGCTCCGTGGACCCCAAATCAACTCGAGATGAGAGCTTAGTCCCTGGCTTCGACTCAAGAGGAGTACCAACTTTTCACAAGCACCTCAAAAGGAGGCTTCTCTCAGCTACAGGTATGTGAGAGAGACCCTGAGTTTGTGGCCTCAAGTGGAATGGACACCGAGATGCTCTGACTCGACGTAAGGCCGGATATCCCAACAGTGAATTGAATGCAGGCTCATCTTGCATCTCCCAAGACAAAGGGATGTCTGAATCCCCTGTGGAGATGACAGAGAAAGACCTAGTCGTCCGCCTCATCGCGAGCGGAGGCCTCACATCCTCTGAAAACTCGAGAGGTCTGCGGAGGTCAATGCTTCCAAAGGAGACGATGCCTGACTCTTCTTGAAAATGGATAGGACTCCCAGGATCCCTGTGGCACGTGCAAAGGGACCCTGGATCTCCGGCCTCACGTGGAGATGCGTCCCAATTGCCATGCCAAGACTCGAGGAGAATCCCGAGGTGTCCCTCGCACCTAGGCAGGAGTCCTGACGTAGCTGAACAAACATGTGTCTCGAAGGGCCCTCCCCGTCGTAACTCGAGAATATACCCCAGGTTCCGGCCGCACCTCGAGAAAAACCATGAGACTTCCCCCTCGCCGCGAGATGAGGCCCGATTCCCCTGCACTGCATGCAGAGCAATTCCGTGTTCCACATCAAACGTGAAAGGAACCTTGATTTCCTTGATGGCACTCCAGAGAAAACCCAAGATCACTGTCTCTAGTCTAGAGGGATTCTGAGGTCACTGTAGCAACACGAAAGGGCTCCGTGGACCCCAAATCAACTCGAGATGAGAGCTTAGTCCCTGGCTTCGACTCAAGAGGAATAACAACTTTCCACAAGCACCTCAAGAGGAGGCTTCTCTCAACTACAGGTATGTGAGAGGACACGGAGTTTGTGGCCTCAAGTGGAATGGACACCGAGATGCTCTGACTCGAAGTAAGGCCGGATATCCCTGCAGTGAATTGAATGCAGGCTCGTCTTGCATCTCCCAAGACGAAGGGTTGTCTGAATCCCCTGTGGAGGCCACAGAGAAAGACCTAGTCCTCTGCCTCATCGCGACCGGAGGCCTCACATCCTTTGAAAACTCGAGAGGTCCGCGGAGATCAATGCTTCCAAAGGAGATGATGCCTGACTCCTCTTGAAAATAAATAGAAGTCCCAGGATCCCTGTGGTACGTGGAAAGGGACCCTGGGTCTCCCGCCTAATGTGGAGACGTGTCCCAATTGCCATGCCAAGGCTCGAGGAGAATCCCGAGTTGTCCCTCGCACCTAGGCAGGAGTCCTGACATCGCTGAACAAACACGTGTCTGGAAGGGCCCTCCCTGTCATAACTCGAGAATATACCCCTGGTTCCGGCCGCAACTCGAGAAAAACCATGAGACTTCCCCCTCGCCGCGAGATGAGGCCCGATTCCCCTGCACTGCGGGCAGAGCAATTCCGTGTTCCACATCAAACGTGAAAGGAGCCTTGATTTCCTTGATGGCACTCCAGAGAAAACCCAAAGTCAGTGTCTCAAGTCTAGAGGGATCCTGAGGCCACTGTAGCAGCACGAAAGGGCTCCGTGGACCCCAAATCAACTCGAGATGAGAGCTTAGTCCCTGGCTTCGACTTAAGAGGAAAACCAACTTTCCACAAGCACCTCAAGAGGAGGCTTCTCTCAGCTACAGGTATGTGAGAGGGACCCTGAGTTTGTGGCCTCAAGTGGAATGGACACCGAGATGCTCTGACTCGAAGTAAGGCCGGATATCCCTGCAGTGAAGTGAATGCAGGCTCGTCTTGCATCTCCGAAGACGAAGGGATGTCTGAATCCCATGTGGAGACCACAGAGAAAGACCTCATTCTCCGCCTCATCGCGACCGGAGGCCTCACATCCTTTGAAAACTCGAGAGGTCCGCGGAGATCAATGCTTCCAAAGGAGACGATGCCTGACTCCTCTTGAAAATGGATAGGAGTCCCAGGATCCCTGTGGCACGTGGAAAGGGACCCTGGGTCTCCCGCCTCACGTGGAGTCGCGTCCCAATTGCCATGCCAAGACTCGAGGAGAATCCCGAGGTGTCCCTCGCACCTAGGCAGGAGTCCTGACGTCGCTGAACAAACACGTGTCTGGAAGGGCCCTCCCCGTCGTAACTCGAGAATATACCCCAGGTTCCGGCCGCAACTCGAGAAAAACCATGAGACTTCCCCCTTGCCGCGAGATGAGGCCCGATTCCCCTGCACTGCGTGCAGAGCAATTCCGTGTTCCACATCAAACGTGAAAGGAGCCTTGATTTCCTTGATGGCACTCCAGAGAAAACCCAAAGTGACTGTCTCAAGTCTAGAGGGATCCTGAGGTCACTGGAGCAACCCGAAAGGGCTCCGTGGACCCCAAATCAACTCGAGATGAGAGCTTAGTCCCTGGCTTCGACTCAAGAGGAATAACAAGTTTCCACAAGCTCCTCAAGAGGAGGCTTCTCCCAGCTACATGGATGTGAGAAGTCCCCTCAGTTTGTGGCCTCAAGTGGAATGGACACCGAGATGCTCTGACTCGAAGTAAGGCCGGATATCCCTGCAGTGAATTGAATGCAGGCTCGTCTTGCATCTCCCAAGATGAAGGGATGTCTGAATCCCCTGTGGAGACCACAGAGAAAGACCTAGTCCTCAGCCTCAACGCGACCGGAGGCCTCACATCCTTTGAAAACTCGAGAGGTCCGCGGAGATCAATGCTTCCAAAGGAGACGATGCCTGACGCCTCTTGAAAGTAGATAGGAGTCCCAGGATCCCTGTGGCATGTGGAAAGGTACCCTGGGTCTCCCGCCTCACGTGGAGACGCGTCCCAATTGCCATGCCAAGACTCGAGGAGAATCCCGAGGTGTCCTTCGCACCTAGGCAGGTGTCCTGACGTCGCTGAACAAACATGTGTCTGGAAAGGCCCTCCCCGTCGTAACTCGAGAATATACCCCAGGTTCCGGCCACAACTAGAGAAAAACCATAGGACTGCCCCCTCGCCGCAAGATGAGGTCCGATTCCCCTGCACTGCGTGCAGAGAAATTCCGTTTTCCACATCTAACGTGAAAGGAGCCTTGATTTCCTTGATGGCACTCCAGAGAAAACCCAAGATCACTGTCTCAAGTCTAGAGGGATCCTGAGGTCACTGGAGCAACATGAAAGGGCTTCGTGGACCCCAAATCAACTCGAGATGAGAGCTTAGTCCCTGTCTTCAACTCAAGTGGAATACCAACTTTCCACAAGCACCTCAAGAGGAGGCTTCTCTCAGCTACAGGTATGTGAGAGGGACCCTGAGTTTGTGGCCTCAAGTGGAATGGACACCGTGATGCTCTGACTCGAAGTAAGGCCGGATATGCCTGCAGTGAATTGAATGCAGGCTCGTCTTGCATCTCCCAAGACGAAGGGATGTCTGAATCCCCTGTGGAGACCACAGAGAAAGACCTAGTCCTCCGCCTCATCGCGACCGGAGGCCTCACATTCTTTGAAAACTCGAGAGGTCCGCGGAGATCAATGCTTCCAAAGGAGACGATGCCTGACTCCTCTTGAAAATGGATAGGAGTCCCAGGATCCCTGTGGCACGTGGAAAGGGACCCTGGGTTTTCCAATTCACGTGGAGACGCGTCCCAATTTCCATGCCAAGACTCGAGGAGAATCCCGAGGTGTCCCTCGCACCTAGGCAGGAGTCCTGACGTCGCTGAACAAACACGTGTCTGGAAGGGCCCTCCCCATCGTAACTCGAGAATATACCCAAGGGTCCGGCCGCAACTCGAGAAAAACCATGGGACTTCCCCGTCGCCGCGAGATGAGGCCCGATTCCCCTGCACTGCGTGCAGAGCTATTCCGTGTTCCACATCAAACGGGAAAGGAGCCTTGATTTCCTTGATGGCACTCCAGAGAAAACCCAAGATCACTGTCTCAAGTGTAGAGGGATCCTGAGGTCACTGGAGCAACACAAAAGGGCTCCGTGGACCCCAATCAACTCGAGATGAGAGCTTAGTCCCTGGCTTTAACTCAACTGGAATACCAACCTTCCACAAGCACCTCAAGAGGAGGCTTCTCTCAGCTACAGGTATGTGAGAGGGACCCTGAGTTTGTGGCCTCAAGTGGAATGGACACCGAGATGCTCTGACTCGAAGTCAGGCCGGATATCCCTGCAGTAAATTGAATGCAGGCTCGTCTTGCATCTCCCAAGACGAAGGGATGTCTGAATCCCCTGTGGAGACCACAGAGAAAGACCTAGTCCTCCGCCTCATCTCGACCGGAGGCCTCACATCCTTTGAAAACTCGAGAGTTCCATGGAGATCAATGCTTCAAAAGGAGACGATGCCTGATTCCTCTTGAAAATGGATAGGAGTCCCAGGATCCCTGTGGCACGTGGAAAGGGACCCTGGGTCTCCCGCCTCACGTGGAGACGCGTCCCAATTGCCATGGCAAGACTCTTGGAGAATCCCGAAGTGTCCCTCGCACCTAGGAAGGAGTCCTGACTTCTCTGAACAAACACGTGTCTGGAAGGGCCCTCCCCGTCGTAACTCGAGAATATACCCCAGGTTCCGGCCGCAACTCGAGAAAAACCATGAGAATTCCCCCTCGCCCCGACATGAGGCCCGATTCCACTGCACTGCATGCAGAGAAATTCCGTGTTCCACATCAAACGTGAAAGGAGCCTTGATTTCCTTGATGGCACTCCAGAGAAAACCCAAGATCTCTGTCTCAAGTCTAGAGGGATCCTGAGGTCACTGGAGCAACATGAAAGGGCCCCAAGGACCCCAAATCAACTCGAGATGAGAGCTTAGTCCCTGGCTTCGACTCAAGAGGAATACTAACTTCAAACAAGCACCTCAAGAGGAGGCTTCTCTCAGCTACAGGTATGTGAGAGGGACCCTGAGTTTGTGGCCTCAAGTGGAATGGACACCGAGATGCTCTGACTCGAAGTAAGGCCGGATATCCCTGCAGTGAAGTGAATGCAGGCTCGGCTTGCATCTCCCAAGACGAAGCGATGTCTGAATCCCCTGTGGAGACCACAGAGAAAGACCTAGTCCTCAGCCTCATCGCGACCGGAGGCCTCACATCCTTTAAAAACTCGAGAGGTCCGGGGAGATCAATGCTTCCAAAGGAGACGATGCCTGACTCTCTTGAAAATGGATAGGAGTCCCAGGATCCCTGTGGCACGTGGAAAGGGACCCTGGGTCTCCCGCCTCACGTGGAGACGCGTCCCAATTGCCATGCCAAGACTCGAGGAGAATCCCGAGGTGTCCCTCGCACCTAGGCAGGAGTCCTGACGTCGCTGAACAAACACGTGTCTGGAAGGGCCCTCCCCATCGTAACTCGAGAATATACCCAAGGGTCCGGCCGCAACTCGAGAAAAACCATGGGACTTCCCCGTCGCCGCGAGATGAGGCCCGATTCCCCTGCACTGCGTGCAGAGCTATTCCGTGTTCCACATCAAACGGGAAAGGAGCCTTGATTTCCTTGATGGCACTCCAGAGAAAACCCAAGATCACTGTCTCAAGTCTAGAGGGATCCTGAGGTCACTGGAGCAACACAAAAGGGCTCCGTGGACCCCAATCAACTCGAGATGAGAGCTTAGTCCCTGGCTTTGACTCAACTGGAATACCAACCTTCCACAAGCACCTCAAGAGGAGGCTTCTCTCAGCTACAGGTATGTGAGAGGGACCCTGAGTTTGTGGCCTCAAGTGGAATGGACACCGAGATGCTCTGACTCGAAGTCAGGCCGGATATCCCTGCAGTGAATTGAATGCAGGCTCGTCTTGCATCTCCCAAGACGAAGGGATGTCTGAATCCCCTGTGGAGACCACAGAGAAAGACCTAGTCCTCCGCCTCATCTCGACCGGAGGCCTCACATCCTTTGAAAACTCGAGAGGTCCATGGAGATCAATGCTTCAAAAGGAGACGATGCCTGATTCCTCTTGAAAATGGATAGGAGTCCCAGGATCCCTGTGGCACGTGGAAAGGGACCCTGGGTCTCCCGCCTCACGTGGAGACGCGTCCCAATTGCCATGGCAAGACTCTTGGAGAATCCCGAAGTGTCCCTCGCACCTAGGCAGGAGTCCTGACTTCTCTGAACAAACACGTGTCTGGAAGGGCCCTCCGCGTCGTAACTTGAGAATATACCCCAGGTTCCGGCCGCAACTCGAGAAAAACCATGAGAATTCCCCCTCGCCCCGACATGAGGCCCGATTCCACTGCACTGCATGCAGAGAAATTCCGTGTTCCACATCAAACGTGAAAGGAGCCTTGATTTCCTTGATGGCACTCCAGAGAAAACCCAAGATCTCTGTCTCAAGTCTAGAGGGATCCTGAGGTCACTGGAGCAACATGAAAGGGCCCCAAGGACCCCAAATCAACTCGAGATGAGAGCTTAGTCCCTGGCTTCGACTCAAGAGGAATACTAACTTCAAACAAGCACCTCAAGAGGAGGCTTCTCTCAGCTACAGGTATGTGAGAGGGACACTGAGTTTTTGGCCTGAAGTGGAATGGACACCGAGATGCTCTGACTCGAAGTCAGGCCGGATATCCCTGCAGTGAATTGAATGCAGGCTCGTCTTGCATCTCCCAAGACGAAGGGATGTGTGAATCCCCTGTGGAGACGACAGAGAAAGACCTAGTCCTCCGCCTCATCGCGACAGGAGGCCTCATATCCTTTGAAAACTCGAGAGGTCCATGGAGATCAATGCTTCCAAAGGAGACGATGCCTGACTCTTCTTGAAAATGGATAGGAGTCCCAGGATCCCTGTGGCACGTGGAAAGGGACCCTGGGTCTCCCGCCTCACGTGGAGACGCATCCCAATTGCCATGCCAAGACTCGAGGAGAATCCCGAGGTGTCCCTCGCACCTAGGCAGGAGTCCTGACGTCGCTGAACAAACACGTGTCTGGAACGGCACTCCCCGTCGTAACTCGAGAATATACCCCAGGTTGGTCCGCAACTCGAGAAAAACCATGAGACTTCCCCCTCGCCTCGAGATGAGGCCCGATTCCCCTGCACTGCGTGCAGAGCAATTCCGAGTTGCACATCAAACGTGAAAGGAGCCTTGATTTCCTTGATGGCACTCCAGAGAAAACCCAAGATCACTGTCTCAAGTCTAGAGGGATCCTGAGGTCACTGGAACAACACGAAAGGGCTCCGTGGACCCCAAATCAACTCGAGATGAGAGCTTAGTCCCTGGCTTCGACTCAAGAGGAATACCAACTTTCCACAAGCACCTCAAGAGGAGGCTTCTCTCAGCTACAGGTATGTGAGAGGGACCCTGAGTTTGTGGCCTCACGTGGATGGACACCGAGATGCTCTGACTCAAAGTAAGGCAGGATATCCCTGCAGTGAATTGAATGCAGGCTCGTCTTGCATCTCCCAAGACGAAGGGATGTCTGAAACCCCTGTGGACACTACAGAGAAAGTCCTAGTTCTCCGCCTCATCGCGACCGGAGGCCTCACATCCTTTGAAAACTCGAGAGGTCTGCGGAGATCAATGCTTCCAAAGATGACGATGCCTGACTCCTCTTGAAAATGGATAGGAGTCCCAGGATCCCTGTGGCAGGTGGACAGGGACCCTGGGTCTCCCGCCTCACGTGGAGACGCGTCCCAATTGCCATGCCAAGACTCGAGGAGAATCCCGAGGTGTCCCTCGCACCTAGGCAGGAGTCCTGACGTCGCTGAACAAACACGTGTCTGGAAGGGCCCTCCCCGTCGTAACTCGAGAATATACCCCAGGGCCTGGCCGAATTCGAATAAAACCATGAGACTTCCCCCTCGCCGCGAGATGAGGCCCGATTCCCCTGCACTGCGTGCAGAGCAATACCGTGCTTCACATCAAACGTGAAAGGGGCCTTGATTTCCTTGATGGCACCCTAGAGACAACCCAAGATCACTGTCTCAAGTCTAGAGGGATCCTGAGGTCACTGGAGCAACACGAAAGGGCTCCGTGGATCCCAAATCAACTCGAGATGAGAGCTTAGTCCCTGACTTCGAATCAAGAGGAATACCAACTTTCCACAAGCACCTCAAGAGGAGGCTTCTCTCAGCTACAGGTATGTGAGAGGGACCCTGAGTTTGTGGCCTCAAGTAGAATGGACACCGAGATGCTCTGACTCGAAGTAAGGCCGGATATCCCTGCAGTGAATTGAATGCAGGCTCGTCTTGCCTCTCCCAAGACGAAGGGATGTCTGAATCCCCTGTGGAGACCACAGAGAAAGACCTAGTTCTCCGCCTCATCGCTACTGGAGGCCTCACATCCTTTCAAAACTCGAGAGGTCCGCGGAGATCAATGCTTCCAAAGTAGACGATGCCTGACTCCTCTTGAAAATGGATAGGAGTCCCAGGATCCCTGTGGCACGTGGAAAGGGACACTGGGTCTCCCGCCTCACGTGGAGACGCGTCCCAATTGCCATGCCAAGACTCGAGGAGAATCCCGAGGTGTCCCTCGCACCTAGGCAGGAGTTCTGATGTCGCTGAACAAACACGTGTCTGGAAGGGCCCTCCCCGTCGTAACTCGAGAATATACCCGAGGTTCCGGCCGCAACTCGAGAAAAACCATGAGACTTCCCCCTCGCCGCGAGACGAGGCCCGATTCCCCTGCCCTGCGTGCAGAGCAATTCCGTTTTCCACATCAAACGTGAAAGGAGCCTTGATTTCCTTGATGGCACTCCAGAGAAAACCCAAGATCACTGGCTCAAGCGTACAGGGATCCTGAGGACTCTGGAAGAACACGAAACGGCTCCGTAGACCCCAAATCAACTCGAGATGAGAGCTTAGTCCCTGGCTTCGACTCAAGAGGAATACCAACTTTCCACAAGCACCTCAAGAGGAGGCTTCTCTCAGCTACAGGTATGTGAGAGGGACCCTGAGTTTGTGGCCTCAAGTGGAATGGACACCGAGATGCTCTGACTCGAAGTAAGGCCGGATATCCCTGCAGTGAATTGAATGCAGGCTCGTCTTGCATCTCCCAAGACGAAGGGATGTCTGAATCCCCTCTGGAGGCCACAGAGAAAGACCTAGTCCTCCGCCTCATCGCGAACGGAGGCCTCACATCCTTTGAAAATTCGAGAGGTCCGCGGAGATCAATGCTTCCAAAGGAGACGATGCCTGACTCCTCTTGAAAATGGATAGGAGTCCCAGGATCCCTGTGGCACGTGGAAAGGGACACTGGATCTTCCACTTCACGTGGAGACGCGTCCCAATTGCCATGCCAAGGCTCGAGGAGAATCCCGAGTTGTCCCTCGCACCTAGGCAGGAGTCCTCACATCGCTGAACAAACACGTGTCTGGAAGGGCCCTCCCTGTCATAACTCGAGAATATAACCCTGGTTCCGGCCGCAACTCGAGAAAAACCATGAGACTTCCCCCTCGCCGCGAGATGAGGCCCGATTCCACTGCACTGCGTGCAGAGCAATTCCGTGTTCCACATCAAACGTGAAAGGAGCTTTGTATCCTTGATGGCACTCCAGAGAAAACCCAAAGTAACTGTCTCAAGTCTAGAAGGATCCTGAGGCCACTGTAGCAGCACGAAAGGCTCCGTGGACCCCAAATCATCTCGAGATGAGAGCTGAGTCCCTGGCTTCGACTTAAGAGGAAAACCAAGTTTCCTCAAGCACCTCAAGAGGAGGCTTCTCTCAGCTACAGGTATTTGAGAGGGACCCGGAGTTTGTGGCCTCAAGTGGAATGGACACCGAGATGCTCTGACTCGAAGTAAGGCCGGATATCCCTGCAGTGAATTGAATGCAGGCTCGTCTTGCATCTCCCAAGACGAAGGGATGTCTGAATCCCCTGTGGAGACCACAGAGAAAGAACTAGTCCTCCGCCTCATTGCGACCGGAGGCCTCACATCCTTTGAAAACTCGAGAGGTCCGCGGAGATCAATGCTTCCAAAGGAGACGATGCCTGACTCCTCTTGAAAATGGTTAGGAGTCCCAGGATCCCTGTCCACATGGACGGGGACACTGGGTCTCCCGCCTCACGTGGAGACGCGTCCCAATTTCCATGCCAAGACTCGAGGAGAATCCCGAGGTGTCCCTCGCACCTAGGCAGGAGTCCTGACGTCGCTGAACAAACACGTGTCTGGAAGGGCCCTCCCCATCGTAACTCGAGAATATACCCCAGGTTCCGGCCGCAACTCGAGAAAAACCATGAGACTTCCCCCTCGCCGCGAGATGAGGCCCGATTCCCCTGGACTGCGTGCAGAGCAATTCCGTGTTCCACATCAAACTGGAAAGGAGCCTTGATTTCCTTGATGGCACTCCAGAGAAAACCCAAGATCACTGTCTCAAGTCTAGAGGGATCCTGAGGTCACAAGAGCAACACGAAAGGGCTCCGTGGACCCCAAATCAACTCGAGATGAGAGCTTAGTCCCTGGCTTCGACTCAAGAGGAATCCCAACTTTCCACAAGCACCTCAAGAGGAGGCTTCTCTCAGCTACAGGTATGTGAGAGGACCCTGAGTTTGTGGCCTCAAGTGGAATGGACACCGAGATGCTCTGACTCGAAGTAAGGCCGGATATCCCTGCAGTGAATTGAATGCAGGCTTGTCTTGCATCTCCCAAGACAAAGGGATGTCTGAATCCCCTGTGGAGAAAACAGAGAAAGACCTAGTCCTCAGCCTCATCGCGACCGGAGGCCTCACATCCTTTGAAAACTCGAGAGGTCCGCGGAGATCAATGCTTCCAAAGGAGACAATGCCTGACTCCTCTTGAAAATGGTTAGGAGTCCCAGGATCCCTGTCCACATGGACGGGGACCCTGGGTCTCCCGCGTCACGTGGAGACGCGTCCCAATTGCCATGCCAAGACTCGAGGAGAATCCCGAGGTGTCCCTCGCACCTAGGCAGGAGTCCTGACGTCGCTGAACAAACACGTGTCTGGAAGGGCCCTCCCCGACGTAACTCGAGAATATACCCCAGGTTCCGGCCGCAACTCGAGAAAAACCATGAGACTTCCCCCTCGCCACGAGATGAGGCCCGATTCCCCTGCACTGCGTGCAGAGCAATTCCGAGTTCCACATCAAACGTGAAAGGAGCCTTGATTTCCTTGATGGCACTCCAGAGAAAACCCAAGATCACTGTCTCAAGTCTAGAGGGATCCTGAGGTCACTGGAGCAACACGAAAGGGCTCCGTGGACCCCAAATCAACTCGAGATGAGAACTTCGTCCCTGGCTTCGACTCAAGAGGAATACTAACTTTCCACAAGCACCTCAAGAGGAGGCTTCTCTCAGCTACAGGTATGTGAGAGGGACCCTGAGTTTGTGGCCTCAAGTGGAATGGACACCGAGATGCTCTGACTCGAAGTAAGGCCGGATATCCCTGCAGTGAATTGAATGCAGGCTCGTCCTGCATCTCCCAAGACGAAGGGATGTCTGAATCCCCTGTGGAGACCACAGAGAAAGACCTAGTCATCCGCCTCATCGCGACCGGAGGCCTCACATCCTTCGAAAACTTGAGAGGTCCGCGGAGATCAATGCTTCCAAAGGAGACGATGCCTGACTCCTCTTGAAAATGGATAGGAGTCCCAGGATCCCTGTGGCACGTGTAAAGGGACCCTGGGTCTTCCACTTCACGTGGAGACGCGTCCCAAATGCCATGCGAAGACTCGAGGAAAATCCCGAGTTGTCCCTCGCACCTAGGCAGGAGTCCTGACGTCGCTGAACAAACACGTGTCTGGAAGGGCCCTCCCTGTCATAACTCGAGAATATACCCCAGGTTCCGGCCGCAACTCGAGAAAAACCATGAGACTTCCCCCTCGCCACGAGATGAGGTCCGATTCCCCTGCACTGCGTGCAGAGCAATTCCGTGTTCCACATCAAACGTGAAAGGAGCTTTGATTTCCTTGATGGCACTCCAGAGAAAAGCCAAAGTCACTGTCTCAAGTCTAGAAGGATCCTGAGGCCACTGCAGCAGCACGAAAGGGCTCCGTGGACCCCAAATCAACTCGAGATGAGAGCTGAGTCCCTGGCTTCGACTTAAGAGGAAAACCAAGTTTCCTCAAGCACCTCAAGAGGAGGCTTCTCTCAGCTACAGGTATGTGAGAGGGACCCTGAGTTTGTGGCCTCAAGTGGAATGGACACCGAGATGCTCTGACTCGAAATCAGGCCGGATATCCCTGCAGTGAATTGAATGCAGGCTCGTCTTGCATCTCCCAAGACGAAGGGATGTCTGAATCCCCTGTGGAGACCACAGAGAAAGAACTATTCCTCCGCCTCATTGCGACCGTAGGCCTCACATCCTTTGAAAACTCGCGAGGTCCGCGGAGATCAATGCTTCCAAAGGAGACGATGCCTGACTCCTCTTGAAAATGGTTAGAATTCCCAGGATCCCTGTCCACATGGACGGGGAACCTGGGTCTCCCGCCTCACGTGGAGACGCGTCCCAATTGCCATGCCAAGACTCGAGGAGAATCCCGAGGTGTGCCTCGCACCTAGGCAGGAGTCCTGAGGTCGCTGAACAAACTCGTGTCTGGAAGGGCCCTCCCCATCGTAACTCGAGAATATACCCCAGGTTCCGGCCGCAACTCCAGGAAAACCATGAGACTTCCCCCTCGCCGCGAGATGAGGCCCGATTCCCCTGGACTGCATGCAGAGCAATTCCGTGTTCCACATCAAACGGGAAAGGAGCCTTGATTTCCTTGATGGCACTCCAGAGAAAACCCAAGATCACTGTCTCAAGTCTAGAGGGATCCTGAGGTCACAAGAGCAACACGAAAGGGCTCCGTGGACCCCAAATCAACTCGAGATGAGAGCTTAGTCCCTGGCTTCGACTCAAGAGGAATACTAACTTTCCACAAGCACCTCAAGAGGAGGCTTCTCTCAGCTACAGGTATGTGAGAGGGACCCTGAGTTTGTGGCCTCAATTGGAATGGACACCGAGATGCTCTGACTCGAAGTAAGGCCGGATATCCCTGCAGTGAAGTGAATGCAGGCTCGTCCTGCATCTCCCAAGACGAAGGGATGTCTGAATCCCCTGTGGATACCACAGAGAAAGAACTAGTCCTCCGCCTCATCGCGACCGGAGGCCTCACATCCTTTGAAAACTCGAGAGGTCCGCGGAGATCAATGCTTCCAAGGGAGACGATGCTTGACTCCTCTTGAAAATGGATAGGAGTCCCAGGATCCCTGTGGCACGTGGAAAGGGACTCTGGGTCTCCCGCCTCACGTGGAGACACGTCCCAATTGCCATGCCAAGACTCGAGGAGAATCCCAAGTTGTCCCTCGCACCTAGGCAGGAGTCCTGACGTCGCTGAACAAACACGTGTCTGGAAGGGCCCTCCCCGTCGTAACTCGAGAATATACCCCAGGTTCCGGCCGGAACTCGAGAAAAACCATGAGACTTCCCCCTTGCCGCGAGATGAGGCCCGATTCCCCTGCACTGCGTCAGAGCAATTCCTTATTCCACATCAAAAGTGAAAGGAGCCTTGATTTCCTTGATGGCACTCCAGAGAAAACCCAAGATCACTGTCTCTAGTCTAGAGGGATCCTGAGGTCACTGTAGCAACACGAAAGGGCTCCGTGGACCCCAAAATCAACTCGAGATGAGAGCTTAGTCCCTGGCTTCGACTCAAGAGGAATACCAACTTTCCACAAGCACCTCAAGAGGAGGCTTCTCTCAGATACAAGTATGTGAGAGGGCCCCTGAGTTTGTTGCCTCAAGTGGAATGGACACCGAGATGCTCTGACTCGAAGTAAGGCCGGATATCCCTGCAGTGAATTGAATGCAGACTTGTCTTGGATCTCCCAAGAAGAAGGGATGTCTGAATCCCCTATGGAAATGACAGAGAACGACCGAGTTCTCTGCCTCATCGCGAGCGGAGGCCTCACATCCTTTGAAAACTCGAGAGGTCCGCGGAAATCAATGCTTCCAAAGGAGAAGATGCCTGACTACTCTTGAAAATGGATAGGAGTCCCAGGATCCCTGTGGCACGTGGAAAGGGACCCTGGGTCTCCCGCCTCACGTGGAGACGCGTCCCAATTGCCATGCCAAGACTCGAGGAGAATCCTGAGGTGTCCCTCGCACCTAGGCAGGAGTCCTGACGTCGCTGAACAAACACGTGTCTGGAAGGGCCCTCCCCGTCGTAACTCGAGAATATACCCCAGGTTCCGGCCGCAACTCTAGAAAAACCATGAGACTTCCCCCTCGCCGCGAGATGAGGCCTGATTCCCCTGCCCTGCGTGCAGACCAATTCCGTGTTCCACATCAAACGTGAAAGGAGCCGTGATTTCCTTGATGGCACTCCAGAGAAAACCCAAGATCACTGTCTCTAGTCTAGAGTGATCCTGTGGTCACTGTAGCAACACGAAAGGGCTCCGTGGACCCCAAATCTACTCGAGATGAGAGCTTAGTCCCTGGCTTCGAATCAAGAGGAATACCAACTTTCCACAAGCACCTCAAGAGGAGGATAGTCTCAGCTACAGGTATGTGAGAGGGACCCTGAGTTTGTGGCCTCAAGTGGAATGGACACCGAGATGCTCTGACTCAAAGTAAGGCCAGATATCCCTGCAGTGAATTGAATGCAGGCTCGTCTTGCATCTCCCAAGACGAAGGGATGTCTGAATCCCCTGTGGAGACGACAGAGAAAGACTTAGGCCTCCGCCTCTTCGCGACCGGAGCCTCACATCCTTTGAAAACTCGAGAGGTCTGCGGAGATCAATGCTTCCAAAGGAGACGATAGCTGGCTCTTCTTGAAAATGGATAGGAGTCCCAGGATGCCTGTGGCACGTGGAAAGGGACCCTGGGTCTCCCGCCTCACGTGGAGACGCGTCCCAATTGCCATGCCAAGACTCGAGGAGAATCCCGAGGTGTCCCTCGCACCTAGGCAGGAGTCCTGACGTCGCTGAACAAACACGTGTCTGGAAGGGCCCTCCCCGTCGTAACTCGAGAATATACCCCAGGTTCCGGCCGCAACTCGGGAAAAACCATGAGACTTCCCCCTCGCCGCGAGATGAGGCCCGATTCCCCTGCACTGCGTGCAGAGCAATTCCGTGTTCCACATCAAACGTGAAAGGAGCCTTGATTTCCTTGATGGCACTCCAGAGAAAACCCAAGATCACTGTCTCAAGTCTAGAGGGATCCTGAGGTTACTGGAGCAACACGAAAGGGCTCCGTGGACCCCAAATCTACTCGAGATGAGAGCTTAGACCCTGGCTTCGAATCAAGAGGAATACCAACTTTTCACAAGCACCTCAAGAGGAGGATTCTCTCAGCTACAGGTATGTGAGAGGGACCCTGAATTTGTGGCCTCAAGTGGAATGGACACCGAGATTCTCTGACTCGAAGTAAGGCCGGATATCCCTGCAGTGAATTGAATGCAGGCTCGTCTTGCATCTCCCAAGACGAAGGGATGTCTGAATCCCCTGTGGAGACCACAGAGAAATACCTAATTCTCCGCCTCATCGCGACCGGAGGCTTCACATCCTTTGAAAACTCGAGAGGTCCGCGGAGATCAATGCTTCCAAAGGAGACGATGCCTGACTCCTCTTGAAAATGGAAAGGAGTCCCAAGATCCCTGTGGCACGTGGAAAGGGACCATGGGTCTCCCGCCACACGTGGAGATGCGTCCCTATTGCCATGCCAAGACTCCAGGAGAATCCCGAGGTGTCCCTCACACCTAGGCAGGAGTCCTGACGTTGCTGAACAAACACGTGTCTGGAAGGGCCCTCCCCGTCGTAAATCGAGAATATACCCCAGGTTCCGGCCGCTACTCGAGAAAAACCATGAGACTTCCCCCTCGCCGCGAGATGAGGCCCGATTCCCCTGCACTGTGTGCAGAGCAATTCCGTGTTCCACATCAAACGTGAAAGGAGGCTTGATTTCCATGATGGCACTCCAGAGAAAACCCAAGATCACTGTCTCAAGTCTAGAGGGATCCTGAGGTCACTGGAGCAACACGAAAGGGCTCCGTGGACCCCAAATCAACTCGAGAGGAGAGCTTAGTCCCTGGCTTCGACTCAAGAGGAATACCAACTTTTCACAAGCACCTCAAGAGGAGGCTTCTCTCAACTACAGGTAAGTGAGAGGGACCCTGAGTTTGTGGCCTCAAGTGGAATGGACACTGAGATGCTCTGACTCGAAGTAAGGTCGGATATCCCTGCAGTGAATTGAATGCAGGCTGGTCTTGCATCTCCCAAGACGAAGGGATGTCGGAATCCCCTGTGGAGACGACAGAGAAAGACCTAGTCCTCCGCCTCATCGCGACCGGAGGCCTCACATCCTTTGAAAACTCGAGAGGTCTGCGGAGATCAATGCTTCCAAAGAAGACGATGCCTGACTCTTCTTGAAAATGGATAGGAGTCCCAGGATACCTGTGGCACGAGCAAAGGGACCCTGGGGCTCCCGCCTCATGTGGAGACGCGTCCCAATTGCCATGCCAAGACTCGAGGAGAATCCCGAGGTGTCCCTCGCACCTAGGCAGGAGTCCTGACGTCGCTGAACAAACACGTGTCTGGAAGGGCCCTCCCTGTCGTAACTTGAGAATATAGCCCAGGTTCCGGCCGCAACTCGAGAAAAACCATGAGACTTCCCCCTCGCCGAGAGATGAGGCCCGATTCCCCTGCACTGCGTGCAGAGCAATTCCGTGTTCCACATCAAACGTGAAAGGAGCCTTGATTTCCTTGATGGCACTCCAGAGAAAACCCAAGTTCACTGTCTCAAGTCTAGAGGGATCCTGAGGTCACTGTAGCAACACGAAATTGCTCCGTGGATCCCAAATCATCTCGAGATGAGAGCTTAGTCCCTGGCTTCGACTCAAGAGGCATACCAACTTTAAAAGAGCACCTCAAGAGGAGGCTTCTCTCAGCTACAGGTATGTGAGAGGGACCCTGAGTTTGCGGCCTCAAGTGGAATGGACACCGAGATGCTCTGACTCGAAGTAAGGCCGGATATCCCTGCAGTGAATTTAATGCAGGCTCGTCTTGCATATCCCAAGACGAAGGGATGTCTGAATCCCCTGTGGAGACCACAGAGAAAGACCTAATTTTCCGCCTCATCGCGAGCGGAGGCCTCACATCCTTTGAAAACTCGAGAGGTCCGCGGAGATCAATGCTTCCAAAGGAGACGATGCCTGACTCCTCTTGAAAATGGATAGGAGTCCCAAGATCCCTGTGGCACGTGGAAAGGGACCATGGGTCTCCCGCCTCACGTGGAGACGCGTCCCTATTGCCATGCCAAGACTCCAGGAGAATCCCGAGGTGTCCCTCGCACCTAGGCAGGAGTCCTGACGTTCCTGAACAAACACGTGTCTGGAAGGGCCCTCCCCGTCGTAACTCGAGAATATACCCCAGGTTCCGGCCGCAACTCGAGAAAAACCATGAGACTTCCCCCTCGCCGCGAGATGAGGCCCGATTCCCTGCACTGCGTGCAGAGCAATTCCGTGTTCCACATCAAACGTGAAAGGAGGCTTGATTTCCTTGATGGCACTCCAGAGAAAACCCAAGATCACTGTCTCAAGTCTAGAGGGATCCTGAGGTCACTGGAGCAACACGAAAGGGCTCCATGGACCCCAAATCAACTCGAGATGAGAGCTTAGTCCCTGGCTTCGACTCAAGAGGAATACCAACTTTTCACAAGCACCTCAAGAGGAGGCTTCTCACAGCTACAGGTAAGTGAGAGGGACCCTGAGTTTGTGGCCTCAAGTGGAATGGACACTGAGATGCTCTGACTCGAAGTAAGGCCGGATATCCCTGCAGTGAATTGAATGCAGGCTGGTCTTGCATCTCCCAAGACGAAGGGATGTCTGAATCCCCTGTGGAGACGACAGAGAAAGACCTAGTACTCCGCCTCATTGCGA
Source organism: Dama dama (assembly GCF_033118175.1). Classification (NCBI taxonomy): domain Eukaryota; kingdom Metazoa; phylum Chordata; class Mammalia; order Artiodactyla; family Cervidae; genus Dama; species Dama dama. Next base: position 1,343,859 of record NW_026870888.1, read on the forward strand.
GCGGAGGCCTCACATCCTTTGAAAACTCGAGAGGTCTGCGGAGATCAATGCTTCCAAAGAAGACGATGCCTGACTCTTCTTGAAAATGGATAGGAGTCCCAGGATCCCTGTGGCACGTGGAAAGGGACCCTGGGGCTCCCGCCTCATGTGGAGACGCGTCCCAATTGCCATGCCAAGACTCGAGGAGAATCCCGAAGTTTCCCTCGCACCTAGGCAGGAGTCCTGACGTCGCTGAACAAACACGTGTCTGGAAGGGCCCTCCCCGTCGTAACTTGAGAATATAGCCCAGGTTCCGGCCGCAACTCGAGAAAAACCATGAGACTTCCCACTCGCCGAGAGATGAGGCCCGATTCCCCTGCACTGCGTGCAGAGCAATTCCGTATTCCACATCAAAAATGAAAGGAGCCTTGATTTCCTTGATGGCACTCCAGAGAAAACCCAAGTTCACTGTCTCAAGTCTAGAGGGATCCTGAGGTCACTGTAGCAACACGAAAGGGCTCCGTGGACCCCAAATCAACTCGAGATGAGAGCTTAGTCCCTGGCTTCGACTCAAGAGGCATACCAACTTTCCACAAGCACCTCAAGAGGAGGCTTCTCTCAGCTACAGGTATGTGAGAGGGCCCCTGAGTTTGTGGTCTCAAGTGGAATGGACACCGAGATGCTCTGACTCGAAGGAAGGCCTGATATCCCTGCAGTGAATTGAATGCAGGCTCGTCTTGCATCTCCCACGACGAAGGGATGTCTCAATCCCCTGTGGAGACCACAGAGAAAGACCTAGTTCTCCACCTCATCGCGACCGGAGGCCTCACGTCCTTTGAAAACTCGAGAGGTCCGCGGAGATCAATGCTTCCAAAGGAGACGATGCCTGACTCCTCTTGAAAATGGATAGGAGTCTCAGGATCCCTGTGGCACGTGGAAAGCGACCCTGGGTCTCCCGCCTCACGTGGAGACGCGTCCCAATGGCCAAGCCAAGACTCGAGGAGAATCCCGAGGTGTCCCTCGCACCTAGGCAGGAGTCCTGACGTCGCTGAACAAACACGTGTCTGGAAGGGCCCTCCCCGTCGTAACTCAGGAATATACCCCAGGTTCCAGCTGCAACTCGAGAAAAACCATGAGACTTCCCCCTCGCCACTGGATGAGGCCCGATTCCCCTGCACTGCGTGCAGAGCAATTCCGTGTTCCACATCAAACGTGAAAGGAGCCTTGATTTCCTTGATGGCACTCCAGAGAAAACCGAAGATCACTGTCTCAAGTCTAGAGGGATCCTGAGGTCACTGGAGCAGCGGGAAAGGGCTCCGTGGACCGCAAATCAACTTGAGATGAGAGCTTAGTCCCTGGCTTCGACTCAAGAGGAATACCAACTTTCCACAAGCACCTCAAGAGGAGGCTTCTCTCAGCTGCAAGTATGTGAGAGGGACCCTGAGTTTGTGGCCTCAAGTGGAATGGACACCGAGATGCTCTGACTCGAAATAAGGCGGGATATCTTTGCAGTGAATTGAATGCAGGCTCGCCTTGCATCTCCCAAGACGAAGGGATGTCTGAATCCCCAGTGGAGACCACAGAGAAAAACCTAGTCCTCCGCCTCAACGCGACCGGAGGCCTCACATCCTTTGAAAACTCGAGAGGTCCGCGGAGATCAATGCTTCCAAAGGAGACGATGCCTGACTCCTCTTGAAAATGGTTAGAAGTCCCAGGATCCCTGTGGCACGTGGAAAGGGACCCTGGGTCTCCCGCCTCACGTGGAGACGCGTCCCAATTGCCATGCCAAGACTCGAGGAGAATCCAGAGGTGTCCCTCGCACCTAGGCAGGAGTCCTGACGTCGCTGAACAAACATGTGTCTGGAAGGGCCCTCGCCGTCGTAATTCGAGAATATACCCCAGGTTCCGGCCGAAACTCGAGAAAAACCATGAGACTTCCCTCTCGCCGCGAGATGAGGCCCGATTCCCCTGAACTGCTTGCAGAGCAATTCCGTGTTCCACATCAAAAATGAAAGGAGCCTTTATTTCCTTGATGGGACTCCAGTGAAAACCCAAGATCTCTGTCTCAAGTCTAGAGGGATCCTGAGGTCACTGGAGCAACACGAAAGGGCTCCGTGGACACCAAATCAACTCGAGATGAGAGCTTAGTCCCTGGCTTCGACTCAAGAGGAATACCAACTTTTCACAAGCACCTCAAGAGGAGGCTTCTCTCAGCTACATGTAAGTGAGAGGTACCCTGAGTTTGTGGCCTCAAGTGGAATGGACACCGAGATGCTCTGACTCAAAGTAAGGCCGGATATTCCAACAGTGAAGTGAATGCAGGCTCGTCTTGGATCTGCCAAGACGAAGGGATGTCTGAATCCCCTGTGGAGACGACAGAGAAAGACCTAGTCCTCCGCCTCATCGCGACCGGAGGCCTCATATCCTTTGAAAACTCGAGAGGTCTGCGGAGATCAATGCTTCCAAAGAAGACGATGCCTGACTCTTCTTGAAAATGGATAGAAGACCCAGGATCACTGTGGCACATGCAAAGGGACCCTGGGTCTCCCGCCTCACGTGAAGACGCGTCCCAATTGCCATGCCAAGACTCGAGGAGAATCCAGAGGTGTCCCTCGCACCTAGGCAGGAGTCCTGACGTCGCTGAACAAACATGTGTCTGGAAGGGCCCTCCCCGTCGTAACTCGAGAATATACCCCAGGTTCCGGCCGAAACTCGAGAAAAACCATGAGACTTCCCCCTCACCATGAGATGAGGCCCGATTCCCCTGCACTGCGTGCAGAGCAATTCCGTGTTCCACATCAAACGTGAAAGAAGCCTTGATTTCCTTGATGGCACTCCAGAGAAAACCCAAGATCACTGTCTCAAGTCTAGAGGGATCCTGAGGTCACTGGAGCAACACGAAAGGGCTCCGTGGACGCCAAATCAACTCGAGATGAGAGCTTAGTCCCTGGCTTCGACTCAAGAGGAATACCAACTTTCCACAAGTACCTCAAGAGGAGGCTACTCTCAGCTACAGGTATGTGAGAGGGCCCCTGAGTTTGTGGCCTCAAGTGGAATGGACACCGAGATGCTCTGACTCGAAGTAAGGCCGGATATCCCTGCAGTGAATTGAATGCAGGCTCGTCTTGCATCTCCCAAGACGAAGGGATGTCTGAATCCCCTGTGGAGACGACAGAGAAAGACCGAGTTCTCCGCGTCATCACGACCGGAGGCCTCACATCCTTTGAAAACTCGAGAGGTCCGCGGAGAACAATGCTTCCAAAGGAGACGATGCCTGACTCCTCCGAAAATGAATAGGAGTCCCAGGATCCCTGTGGCACGTGGAAAGGGACCCTGGGTCTCCCGCCTCACGTGGAGACGCATCCCAATTGCCAAGCCAAGACTCGAGGAGAATCCCGAAGTGTCCCTCGCACCTAGGCAGGAGTCCTGATGTCGCAGAACAAACACGTGTCTGGAAGGGCCCTCCCCGTCGTAACTCGAGAATATACCCCAGGTTCCGGCCGCAACTCGAGAAAAACCATGAGACTTCCCCCTCGCCGCTGGATGAGGCCCGATTCCCCTGCACTGCGTCCAGAACAATTCCGTGTTCCACATCAAACGTGAAAGGAGCCTTGATTTCCTTGATGGCACTCCAGAGAAAACCCAAGATCACTGTCTCAAGTCTAGAGGGATCCTGAGGTCACTGGAGCAACACGAAAGGGTTCCGTGGACCCCAAATCAACTCGAGATGAGAGCTTAGTCCTTGGCTTCGACTCAATAGGAATACCAACTTTCCACAAGCACCTCAAGAGGAGGCTTCTCTCAGCTACAGGTATGTGAGAGGGACCCTGAGTTTGTGGCCTCAAGTGGAATGGACACCGAGATGCTCTGACTCGAAGTAAGGCCGGATATCCCTGCAGTGAATTGAATGCAGGCTCGTCTTGCATCTCCCAAGACGAAGGGATGTCTGAATCCCCTGTGGAGACCACAGAGAAAGACCGAGTTCTCCGCCTCATCGCGACCGGAGGCCTCACATCCTTTGAAAACTCGAGAGGTCCGCGGAGATCAATGCTTCCAAAGGAGACGATGCCTGACTCCTCTTGAAAATGGATAGAAGTCCCAGGATCCCTGTGGCATGTGGAAAGTGACACTGGGTCTTCCGCCTCACGTGGAGACGCATCCCAATTGCCATGCCAAGACTCGAGGAGAATCCCGAGGTGTCCCTCGCACCTAGGCAGGAGTCCTGACGTCGCTGAACAAACACGTGTCTGGAAGGGCCCTCCCCATGGTAACTCGAGAATATACCCCAGATTCCGGCCGCAACTCGAAAAAAACCATGAGACTTCCCCCTCGACGCGAGATGAGGCCCAATTCCCCTGCATTACATGCAGAGACATTCCGTGTTCCACATCAAACGTGAAAGGAGCCTTGATTTCCTTGATGGCACTCCAGAGAAATCCCAAGATCACTGTCTCAAGTCTAGAGGGATCCTGAGGTCACTGAAGCAACACGAAAGGGCTCTGTTGAGCCCAAATTAACTCGCGATGAGAGCTTAGTCCCTTTCTTCGACTCAAGAGGAATACCAAGTTTACACAGGCACGTCAAGAGGAGCCTTCTATCAGCTACAGTTATGTGAGAGGGACCCTGAGTTTGTGGCCTCAAGTGGAATGGACACCGAAATGCTCTGACTCGAAGTAAGCCCGGATATCCAAATAATGAATTGAATGCAGGCTCGTCTTGCATCTCCCAAGATGAAGGGATGTCTGAATCCCCTGTGGATACCACAGAGAAAGACCTAGTCCTTCGCCTCATCGAGACCGGAGGCATCACATCCTTTGAAAACTCGAGAGGTCTGCGGAGGTCAATGCTTCCAAAGGAGACGATGCCTGACTCTTCTTGAAAATGGATAGGAATCCCAGGATCCCTGTGGCACGTGGAAAGGGACCCTGGGTCTCCTGCCTCACGTGGAGACGCGTCCCAATTGCCATGCCAAGACTCGAGGAGAATCCCGAGGTGTCCCTCGCACCTAGGCAGGATTCCTGAAGTCGCTGAAGAAACACGTGTCTGGAAGGGCTCTCCCCGTCATAACTCGAAAATTTACCCCAGGTTCCGGCCGCAACTCGAGAAAAACCATGAGACTTACCCCTCGCCGCGAGATGTGGCCTGATTCCCCTGCCCTGCGTGCAGAGCAATTCCGTATTCCACAAAAAAAATGAAAGGAGCCTTGATTTCCTTGATGGCACTCCAGAGAAAACCGAAGATCACTGTCTCAAGTCTAGAGGGATCCTGAGGTCACTGGAGCAACACGAAAGGGCTCCATGGACCCCAAATCAACTCGAGATGAGAGCTTAGTAACTGGTTTCGACTCAAGTGGAATACCAACTTTCCACAAGCACCTCAAGTGGAGGCTCCTCTCAGCTACAGGTATGTGAGAGGGCCCCTGAGTTTGTGGCCTCAAGTGGAATGGAGACCGAGATGCTCTGACTCGAAGTAAGGCCGGATATCCCTGCAGTGAATTGAATGCAGGCTCGTCTTGCATCTCCCAAGACGAAGGGATGTCTGAAGCCCCTGTGGAGACCACAGAGAAAGACCGAGTTCTCCGCCTCATCGCGACCAGAGGCCTCACATCCTTTGAAAACTCAAGAGGTCCGCGGAGAACAATGCTTCCAAAGGAGACGATGCCTGACTCCTCTTGAAAATGGATAGAAGTCCCAGGATCCCTGTGGCACGTGGAAAGTGACACTGGGTCTCCCGCCTCACGTGGAGACGCATCCCAATTGCCATGCCAAGACTCGAGGAGAATCCCGAGGTGTCCCTCGCACCTAGGCAGGAGTCCTGACGTCGCTGAACAAACACGTGTCTGGAAGGGTCCTCCCCGTCTTAATTCGAGAATATACCCCAGGTTCCGGCCGCAACTCGAAAAAAACCATGAGACTTCCCCCTCGACGCGAGATGAGGCCCAATTCCCCTGCACTGCGTGCAGAGCCATTCCGTGTTCCACATCAAACGTGAAAGGAGCCTTGAATTCCGTGATGGCACTCCAGAGAAAACCCAAGATCACTGTCTCAAGTCTAGAGGGATCCTAAGGTCACTGTAGCAACAGGAAAGAAATCCATGGACCCCAAATCAACTCAAGATGAGACCTTATTCCCTGACTTCGACTCAAGAGGAATACCGACTTTCCACAAGCACCTCAAGAGGAGGCTTCTCTCAGCTACACATATGTGAGAGGGCCCCTGAGTTTGTGGCCTCAAGTGGAATGGACACCGAGATGCTCTGACTCGAAGTAAGCCCGGATATCCAAATAGTGAATTGAATGCAGGCTCGTCTTGCATCTCCCAAGATGAAGGGATGTCTGAATCCCCTGTGGATACCACAGAGAAAGACCTAGTCCTCCGCCTCATCGAGACCGGAGGCATCACATCCTTTGAAAACTCGACAGGTCTGCGGAGGTCAATGCTTCCAAAGGAGACGATGCCTGACTCTTCTTGAAAATGGATAGGAATCCCAGGATCCCTGTGGCACGTGGAAAGGGACACTGGGTCTCCTGCCTCACGTGGAGACGCGTCCCAATTGCCATGCCAAGACTCGAGGAGAATCCCGAGGTGTCCCTCGCACCTAGGCAGGATTCCTGAAGTCGCTGAAGAAACACGTGTCTGGAAGGGCTCTCCCCGTCGTAACTCGAGAATTTACCCCAGGTTCCGGCCGCAACTCGAGAAAAACCATGAGACTTACCCCTCGCCGCGAGATGTGGCCTGATTCCCCTGCCCTGCGTGCAGAGCAATTCCGTATTCCACATGAAAAATGAAAGGAGCCTTGATTTCCTTGATGGCACTCCAGAGAAAACCGAAGATCACTGTCTCAAGTCTAGAGGGATCCTGAGGTCACTGGAGCAACACGAAAGGGCTCCGTGGACCCCAAATCAACTCGAGATGAGAGCTTAGTAACTGGTTTCGACTCAAGTGGAATACCAACTTTCCACAAGCACCTCAAGTGGAGGCTCCTCTCAGCTACAGGTATGTGAGAGGCCCCCTGAGTTTGTGACCTCAAGTGGAATGGACACCGAGATGCTCTGACTCGAAGTAAGGCCGGATATCCCTGCAGTGAATTGAATGCAGGCTCGTCTTGCATCTCCCAAGACGAAGGGATGTCTGAATCCCCTGTGGAGACCACAGAGAAAGACCGAGTTCTCCGCCTCATCGCGACCGGAGGCCTCACATCCTTTGAAAACTCGAGAGGTCCGCGGAGAACAATGCTTCCAAAGGAGACGATGCCTGACTCCTCTTGAAAATGGATAGAAGTCCCAGGATCCCTGTGGCACGTGGAAAGTGACACTGGGTCTCCCGCCTCACGTGGAGACGCATCCCAATTGCCATGCCAAGACTCGAGGAGAATCCCGAGGTTTCCCTCGCACCTAGGCAGGAGTCCTGACGTCGCTGAACAAACACGTGTCTGGAAGGGCCCTCCCCGTCGTAACTCGAGAATATACCCCAGATTCCGGCCGCAACTCGAAAAAAAACATGAGACTTCCCCCTCGACGCGAGATGAGGCCCAATTCCCCTGCATTACATGCAGAGACATTCTGTGTTCCACATCAAACGTGAAAGGAGCCTTGATTTCCTTGATGGCACTCCAGAGAAATCCCAAGATCACTGTCTCAAGTCTAGAGGGATCCTGAGGTCACTGAAGCAACACGAAAGGGCTCTGTTGAGCCCAAATCAACTCGAGATGAGAGCTTAGTCCCTGGCTTCGACTCAAGAGGAATACCAACTTTCCACAAGCACCTCAAGAGGAGTCTTCTCTCAGCTACAGGTATGTGAGAGGGACCCTGAGTTTGTGGCCTCAAGTGGAATGGACACCGAGATGCTCTGACTCGAAGTAAGGCCGGATATCCCTGCAGTGAATTGAATGCAGGCTCGTCTTGCATCTCCCAAGACGAAGGGATGTCTGAATCCCCTGTGGAGACCACAGAGAAAGACCGAGTTCTCCGCCTCATCGCGACCGGAGGCCTCACATTCTTTGAAAACTCGAGAGGTCCGCGGAGATCAATGCTTCCAAAGGAGACGATGCCTGACTCCTCTTGAAAATGGATAGAAGTCCCAGGATCCCTGTGGCATGTGGAAAGTGACACTGGGTCTCCCGCCTCACGTGGAGACGCATCCCAATTGCCATGCCAAGACTCGAGGAGAATCCCGAGGTGTCCCTCGCACCTAGGCAGGAGTCCTGACGTCGCTGAACAAACACGTGTCTGGAAGGGCCCTCCCCGTCGTAACTCGAGAATATACCCCAGATTCCGGCCGCAACTCGAAAAAAAACATGAGACTTCCCCTTCGACGCGAGATGAGGCCCAATTCCCCTGCATTACATGCAGAGACATTCCGTGTTCCACATCAAACGTGAAAGGAGCCTTGATTTCCTTGATGGCACTCCAGAGAAATCCCAAGATCACTGTCTCAAGTCTAGAGGGATCCTGAGGTCACTGAAGCAACACGAAAGGGCTCTGTTGAGCCCAAATCAACTCGAGATGAGAGCTTAGTCCCTTTCTTCGACTCAAGAGGAATACCAAGTTTACACAAGCACCTCAAGAGGAGCCTTCTATCAGCTACAGTTATGTGAGAGGGACCCTGAGTTTGTGGCCTCAAGTGGAATGGACACCGAGATGCTCTGACTCGAAGTAAGGCCAGATATTCCTGCAGTGATTTGAATGCAGGCTCGTCTTGCATCTCCCAAGACGAAGGGATGTCTTAATCCCTTGTGGAGACCACAGAGAAAGACCTAGTTCTCCGCCTCATCGGGACCGGAGGCCTCACATCCTTTGAAAACTCGAGAGGTCCGCGGAGATCAATGCTTCCAAAGGAGACGATGCCTGACTCCTCTTGAAAATGGATAGGAGTCCCAGGATCCCTGTGGCACGTGGAAAGGGACCCTGGGTCTCCCGCCTCACGTGGAGACGCCTCCCAATTGCCATGCCAAGACTCGTGGAGAATCCCTAGGTGTCCCTCGCACCTAGGCAGGAGTCCAGACGTCGCTGAACAAACACGTGTCTGGAAGGGCCCTCCCCGTCGTAACTCGAGAATATACCCCAGGTTCCGGACGCAACTCGAGAAAAACCATGAGACTTCCCCCTCGCCGTGAGATGAGGCCCGTTTCCCCTGCACTGCGTGCAGAGCAATTCCTTGTTCCACATCAAACGTGAAAGGAGCCTTGATTTCCTTGATGGCACTCCAGAGAAAACCCAAGATCACTGTCTCAAGTCTAGAGGGATCCTGAGGTCACTGGAGCAACATGAAAGGCCTCCGTGGACGCCAAATCAACTCGAGATGAGAGCTTGGTCCCTGGCTTCGACTCAAGAGGAATACCAACTTTCCACAAGCACCTCAAGAGGAGGCTTCTCTCAGCTACAGGTATGTGAGAGGGACCCTGAGTTTGTGGCCTCAAGTGGAATGGACACCGAGATTCTCTGATTCGAAGTAAGGCCGAATATCCCTGCAGTGAATTGAATGCAGGCTCGTCTTGCATCTCCCAAGACGAAGGGATGTCTGAATCCCCTGTGGAGACGACAGAGAAAAACCGAGTTCTCCGCCTCATCGCGACCGGAGGCATCACATCCTTTGAAAACTCGAGAGGTCCGCGGAAAACAATGCTTCCAAAGGAGACGATGCCTGACTCCTCCGAAAATGAATAGGAGTCCCAGGATCCCTGTGGCACGTGGAAAGGGACCCTGGGTCTCCCGCCTCACGTGGAGACGCATCCCAATTGCCATGCCAAGACTCGAGGAGAATCCCGAGGTGTCCCTCGCACCTAGGCAGGAGTCCTGACGTCGCTGAACAAACACGTGTCTGGAAGGGCCCTCCCCGTCGTAACTCGAGAATATACCCCAGGTTCCGGCCGCAACTCGAAAAAAACCATGAGACTTGCCCCTCGACGCGAGATGAGGCCCAATTCCCCTGCACTGCGTGCAGAGCCATTCCGTGTTCCACATCAAACGTGAAAGGAGCCTTGATTTCCTTGATGGCACTCCAGAGAAAACCCATGATCACTGTCTCAAGTCTAGAGGGATCCTAAGGTCACTGTAGCAACAGGAAAGAAATCCATGGACCCCAAATCAACTCAAGATGAGACCTTATTCCCTGACTTCGACTCAAGAGGAATACCGACTTTCCACAAGCACCTCAAGAGGAGGCTTCTCTCAGCTACAGATATGTGAGAGGGCCCCTGAGTTTGTGGCCTCAAGTGGAATGGACACCGAGATGCTCTGACTCGAAGTAAGCCCGGATATCCAAATAGTGAATTGAATGCAGGCTCGTCTTGCATCTCCCAAGATGAAGGGATGTCTGAATCCCCTGTGGATACCACAGAGAAAGACCTAGTCCTCCGCCTCATCGAGACCGGAGGCATCACATCCTTTGAAAACTCGAGAGGTCTGCGGAGGTCAATGCTTCCAAAGGAGACGATGCCTGACTCTTCTTGAAAATGGATAGGAATCCCAGGATCCCTGTGGCACGTGGAAAGGGACCCTGGGTCTCCTGCCTCACGTGGAGACGCGTCCCAATTGCCATGGAAGACTCGAGGAGAATCCCGAGGTGTCCCTCGCACCTAGGCAGGATTCCTGAAGTCGCTGAAGAAACACGTGTCTGGAAGGGCTCTCCCCGTCGTAACTCGAGAATTTACCCCAGGTTCCGGCCGCAACTCGAGAAAAACCATGAGACTTACCCCTCGCCGCGAGATGTGGCCTGATTCCCCTGCCCTGCGTGCAGAGCAATTCCGTATTCCACATCAAAAATGAAAGGAGCCTTGATTTCCTTGATGGCACTCCAGAGAAAACCGAAGATCACTGTCTCAAGTCTAGAGGGATCCTGAGGTCACTGGAGCAACACGAAAGGGCTCCGTGGACCCCAAATCAACTCGAGATGAGAGCTTAGTCCCTGGCTTCGACTCAAGAGGAATACCAACTTTCCACAAGCACCTCAAGAGGAGGCTTCTCTCAGCTACAGGTTTGTGAGAGGGACCCTGAGTTTGTGGCCTCAAGTGCAATGGACACCGAGATGCTCTGACTCGAAGTAAGGCCGGATATCCCTGCAGTGAATTGAATGCAGGCTCGTCTTGCATCTCCCAAGACGAAGGGATGTCTGAATCCCCTGTGGAAACCACAGAGAAAGACCTAGTCCTCCACCTCATCGCGACCGGAGGCCTCACATCCTTTGAAAACTCGAGAGGTCCGCGGAGATCAATGCTTCCAAAGGAGACGATGCCTGAATCCTCTTGTAAATGGATGGGAGTCCCAGGATCCCCGTAGCACGTGGAAAGGGAACCTGGGTCTCCCGCCTCACGTGGAGACGCGTCCCAATTGCAATGCAAAAACTCGAGGATAATCCCGAGGTGTCCCTCGCACCTAGGCAGGGGTCCTGACGTCGCTGAACAAACACGTGTCTGGAAGGGCCCTCCCCGTCGTAACTCGAGAATATACCCCAGGTTCCGGCCGCAACTCGAGAAAAACCATGAGACTTCCCCCTCGCCGCGAGATGAGGCCCGATTCCCCTGCACTGCATGCAGAGCAATTCCGAGTTCCACATCAAATGTGAAAGGAGCCTTGATTTCCTTGATGGCACTCCCGAGAAAACCCAAGATCACTGTCTCATGTCTAGAGGGATCCTGAGGTCACTGGAGCAACACGAAAGTTCTCCGTGGACCCCAAATCAACTCGAGATGAGAGCTTAGTCCCTGGCTTCAACTCAAGAGGAATACCAACTTTCCACAAGCACCTCAAGAGGAGGCTTCTCTCAGCTACAGGTATGTGAGAGGGACCCTGAGTTTGAGGCCTCAAGTGGAATGGACACCGAGATGCTCTGACTCGAAGTAAGGCCGGATATCCCTGCAGTGAATTGAATGCAGGCTCGTCTTGCATCTCCCAAGACGAAGGGATGTCTGAATCCGCTGTGGAGACCACCGAGAAAGACCTAGTCCTCCGCCTAAACGCGAGCGGATGCCTCACATCCTTTGAAAACTCGAGAGGTCCGCGGAGATCAATGCTTCCAAAGGAGACGATGCCTGACTCCTCTTGAAAATGGATAGGAGTCCCAGGATCCCTGTGGCACGTGGAAAGGGACGCTGGGTCTCCCGCCTCACGTGGAGACGCGTCCCAATTGCCATGCCAAGACTCGAGGAGAATCCCGAGGTGTCCCTCGCACCTAGGCAGGAGTCCTGACGTCGCTGAACAAAAACGTGTCTGGAAGGGCCCTCCCCGTCGTAACTCGAGAATATACCCCAGGTTCCGGCCGCAACTCGAGAAAAACCATGAGACTTCCCCCTCGCCGCGAGATGAGGCCCAATTCCCCTGCACTGCGTGCACAGCAATTCCGTGTTCCACATGAAACGTGAAAGGAGCCTTGATTTCCTTCATGGCACTCCAGAGAAAACCCAAGTTCACTGTCTCAAGTCTAGAGGGATCCTGAGGTCACTGGAGCAACACGAAAGGGCTCCGTATAGCCCAAATCAACTCGAGATGAGAGCTTAGTCCCTAGCTTCGACTCATGAGGAATACCAACTTTCCACAACCACCTCAAGAGGAGGCTTCTCTCAGCTACAGGTATGTGAGTGGGACCCTGAGTTTGTGGCCTCAAGTGGAATGGACACCGAGATGCTCTGACTCGAAGTAAGGCCAGATATTCCTGCAGTGATTTGAATGCAGGCTCGTCTTGCATCTCCCAAGACGAAGGGATGTCTTAATCCCTTGTGGAGACCACAGAGAAAGACCTAGTTCTCCGCCTCATCGGGACCGGAGGCCTCACATCCTTTGAAAACTCGAGAGGTCCGCGGAGATCAATGCTTCCAAAGGAGACGATGCCTGACTCCTCTTGAAAATGGATAGGAGTCCCAGGATCCCTGTGGCACGTGGAAAGGGACCCTGGGTCTCCCGCCTCACGTGGAGACGCCTCCCAATTGCCATGCCAAGACTCGTGGAGAATCCCTAGGTGTCCCTCGCACCTAGGCAGGAGTCCTGACGTCGCTGAACAAACACGTGTCTGGAAGGGCCCTCCCCGTCGTAACTCGAGAATATACCCCAGGTTCCGGACGCAACTCGAGAAAAACCATGAGACTTCCCCCTCGCCGTGAGATGAGGCCCGTTTCCCCTGCACTGCGTGCAGAGCAATTCCTTGTTCCACATCAAACGTGAAAGGAGCCTTGATTTCCTTGATGGCACTCCAGAGAAAACCCAAGATCACTGTCTCAAGTCTAGAGGGATCCTGAGGTCACTGGAGCAACATGAAAGGCCTCCGTGGACGCCAAATCAACTCGAGATGAGAGCTTGGTCCCTGGCTTCGACTCAAGAGGAATACCAACTTTCCACAAGCACCTCAAGAGGAGGCTTCTCTCAGCTACAGGTATGTGAGAGGGACCCTGAGTTTGTGGCCTCAAGTGGAATGGACACCGAGATTCTCTGATTCGAAGTAAGGCCGAATATCCCTGCAGTGAATTGAATGCAGGCTCGTCTTGCATCTCCCAAGACGAAGGGATGTCTGAATCCCCTGTGGAGACGACAGAGAAAAACCGAGTTCTCCGCCTCATCGCGACCGGAGGCATCACATCCTTTGAAAACTCGAGAGGTCCGCGGAAAACAATGCTTCCAAAGGAGACGATGCCTGACTCCTCCGAAAATGAATAGGAGTCCCAGGATCCCTGTGGCACGTGGAAAGGGACCCTGGGTCTCCCGCCTCACGTGGAGACGCATCCCAATTGCCATGCCAAGACTCGAGGAGAATCCCGAGGTGTCCCTCGCACCTAGGCAGGAGTCCTGACGTCGCTGAACAAACACGTGTCTGGAAGGGCCCTCCCCGTCGTAACTCGAGAATATACCCCAGGTTCCGGCCGCAACTCGAAAAAAACCATGAGACTTGCCCCTCGACGCGAGATGAGGCCCAATTCCCCTGCACTGCGTGCAGAGCCATTCCGTGTTCCACATCAAACGTGAAAGGAGCCTTGATTTCCTTGATGGCACTCCAGAGAAAACCCATGATCACTGTCTCAAGTCTAGAGGGATCCTAAGGTCACTGTAGCAACAGGAAAGAAATCCATGGACCCCAAATCAACTCAAGATGAGACCTTATTCCCTGACTTCGACTCAAGAGGAATACCGACTTTCCACAAGCACCTCAAGAGGAGGCTTCTCTCAGCTACAGATATGTGAGAGGGCCCCTGAGTTTGTGGCCTCAAGTGGAATGGACACCGAGATGCTCTGACTCGAAGTAAGCCCGGATATCCAAATAGTGAATTGAATGCAGGCTCGTCTTGCATCTCCCAAGATGAAGGGATGTCTGAATCCCCTGTGGATACCACAGAGAAAGACCTAGTCCTCCGCCTCATCGAGACCGGAGGCATCACATCCTTTGAAAACTCGAGAGGTCTGCGGAGGTCAATGCTTCCAAAGGAGACGATGCCTGACTCTTCTTGAAAATGGATAGGAATCCCAGGATCCCTGTGGCACGTGGAAAGGGACCCTGGGTCTCCTGCCTCACGTGGAGACGCGTCCCAATTGCCATGGAAGACTCGAGGAGAATCCCGAGGTGTCCCTCGCACCTAGGCAGGATTCCTGAAGTCGCTGAAGAAACACGTGTCTGGAAGGGCTCTCCCCGTCGTAACTCGAGAATTTACCCCAGGTTCCGGCCGCAACTCGAGAAAAACCATGAGACTTACCCCTCGCCGCGAGATGTGGCCTGATTCCCCTGCCCTGCGTGCAGAGCAATTCCGTATTCCACATCAAAAATGAAAGGAGCCTTGATTTCCTTGATGGCACTCCAGAGAAAACCGAAGATCACTGTCTCAAGTCTAGAGGGATCCTGAGGTCACTGGAGCAACACGAAAGGGCTCCGTGGACCCCAAATCAACTCGAGATGAGAGCTTAGTCCCTGGCTTCGACTCAAGAGGAATACCAACTTTCCACAAGCACCTCAAGAGGAGGCTTCTCTCAGCTACAGGTTTGTGAGAGGGACCCTGAGTTTGTGGCCTCAAGTGCAATGGACACCGAGATGCTCTGACTCGAAGTAAGGCCGGATATCCCTGCAGTGAATTGAATGCAGGCTCGTCTTGCATCTCCCAAGAAGAAGGGATGTCTGAATCCCCTGTGGAAACCACAGAGAAAGACCTAGTCCTCCACCTCATCGCGACCGGAGGCCTCACATCCTTTGAAAACTCGAGAGGTCCGCGGAGATCAATGCTTCCAAAGGAGACGATGCCTGACTCCTCTTGTAAATGGATGGGAGTCCCAGGATCCCCGTAGCACGTGGAAAGGGAACCTGGGTCTCCCGCCTCACGTGGAGACGCGTCCCAATTGCAATGCAAAAACTCGAGGATAATCCCGAGGTGTCCCTCGCACCTAGGCAGGGGTCCTGACGTCGCTGAACAAACACGTGTCTGGAAGGGCCCTCCCCGTCGTAACTCGAGAATATACCCCAGGTTCCGGCCGCAACTCGAGAAAAACCATGAGACTTCCCCCTCGCCGCGAGATGAGGCCCGATTCCCCTGCACTGCATGCAGAGCAATTCCGAGTTCCACATCAAATGTGAAAGGAGCCTTGATTTCCTTGATGGCACTCCCGAGAAAACCCAAGATCACTGTCTCATGTCTAGAGGGATCCTGAGGTCACTGGAGCAACACGAAAGTTCTCCGTGGACCCCAAATCAACTCGAGATGAGAGCTTAGTCCCTGGCTTCAACTCAAGAGGAATACCAACTTTCCACAAGCACCTCAAGAGGAGGCTTCTCTCAGCTACAGGTATGTGAGAGGGACCCTGAGTTTGAGGCCTCAAGTGGAATGGACACCGAGATGCTCTGACTCGAAGTAAGGCCGGATATCCCTGCAGTGAATTGAATGCAGGCTCGTCTTGCATCTCCCAAGACGAAGGGATGTCTGAATCCGCTGTGGAGACCACCGAGAAAGACCTAGTCCTCCGCCTAAACGCGAGCGGATGCCTCACATCCTTTGAAAACTCGAGAGGTCCGCGGAGATCAATGCTTCCAAAGGAGACGATGCCTGACTCCTCTTGAAAATGGATAGGAGTCCCAGGATCCCTGTGGCACGTGGAAAGGGACGCTGGGTCTCCCGCCTCACGTGGAGACGCGTCCCAATTGCCATGCCAAGACTCGAGGAGAATCCCGAGGTGTCCCTCGCACCTAGGCAGGAGTCCTGACGTCGCTGAACAAAAACGTGTCTGGAAGGGCCCTCCCCGTCGTAACTCGAGAATATACCCCAGGTTCCGGCCGCAACTCGAGAAAAACCATGAGACTTCCCCCTCGCCGCGAGATGAGGCCCAATTCCCCTGCACTGCGTGCACAGCAATTCCGTGTTCCACATGAAACGTGAAAGGAGCCTTGATTTCCTTCATGGCACTCCAGAGAAAACCCAAGTTCACTGTCTCAAGTCTAGAGGGATCCTGAGGTCACTGGAGCAACACGAAAGGGCTCCGTATAGCCCAAATCAACTCGAGATGAGAGCTTAGTCCCTAGCTTCGACTCATGAGGAATACCAACTTTCCACAACCACCTCAAGAGGAGGCTTCTCTCAGCTACAGGTATGTGAGTGGGACCCTGAGTTTGTGGCCTCAAGTGGAATGGACACCGAGATGCTCTGACTCGAGGTAAGGCCGGATATCCCTGCAGTGAATTGAATGCAGGCTCGTCTTGCATCTCCCAAGACGAAGGGATGTCTGAATCCGCTGTGGAGACCACAGAGAAAGACCGGGTTCTCTGCCTCAACGCGACCGGAGGTCTCACATCCTTTGAAAACTCGAGAGGTCCGCGGAGATCAATGCTTCCAAAGGAGACGATGCCTGACTCCTCTTGAAAATGGATAGGAGTCCCAGGATCCCTGTGGCACGTGGAAAGGGACCCTGGGTCTCCCGCCTCACGTGGAGACGCGTCCCAATTGCCATGCCAAGACTCGAGGAGAATCCCGAGCTGTCCTTCGCACCTAGGCAAGAGTCCTGACGTCGCTGAACAATCACGTGTCTGGAAGGGCCCTCCCCGTCGTAACACGAGAATATACCCCAGGTTCCGGCCGCAACTCGAGAAAAACCATGAGACTTCCCCCTCGCCGCGAGATGACGCCCGATTCCCCTGCACTGCATGCAGAGCAATTCCGTTTTTCACATGAAACGTGAAAGGAGCCTTGATTTCCTTGATGGCACTCCAGTGAAAACCCAAGATCACTGTCTCAAGTCTAGAGGGATCCTGAGGTCACTGGAGCAACACGAAATGGCTCCGTGGACACCAAGTCAACTCGAGATGAGAGCTTAGTCCTTGGCTTCGACTCAAGAGGAACACCAAATTTCCACAAGCACCTCAAGAGGAGGCTTCTCTCAACTACAGGTATGTGAGAGGGACCCTGAGTTTGTTGCCTCAAGTGGAATGGACACCGAGATGCTCTGACTCGAACTAAGGATGGATATCCCTGCAGTGAATTGAATGCAGGTTCGTCTTGCATCTCCCAAGACGAAGGGATGTCTGAATACCCTGGGAAGACCACAGAGAAAGACCTAGTCCTCCGCTTCTTCGGGACCGGAGGCCTCACATCCTTTGAAAACTCGAGAGGTCCGCGGAGATCAATGCTTCCAAAGGAGACGATGCCTGATTCCTCTTGAAAATGGATAATAGTCCCAGGATCCCTGTGGCACGTGGAAAGGGACCCTGGGTCCCCCGCCTCACGTACAGACGCGTCCCAATTGCCATGCCAAGACTCGAGGAGAATCCCGAGGTGTCCCTCGCACATAGGCAGGAGTCCTGACGTCGCTGAACAAACACGTGTCTGGAAGGGCCCTCCCCGTCGTACCTCGAGAATATACCCCATGTTCCGGCCGCAACTCGAGAAAAACCATGAGATTTCACCCTGGCCGCGAGTTGAGGCCCGATTCCCCTGCACTGCATGCAGAGCAATTTCGTGTTCCACATCAAACGTGAAAGGAGCCTTGATTTCCTTAATGGCACTCCAGAGAAAACCCAAGATCATTGTCTCAAGTCTAGAGGGATCCTGAGGTCACTGGAGCAACACGAAAGGGATCCGTGGACCCCAACTCAACTCGAGATGCGAGCTTCGTCCCTGGCTTCGACTCAAGAGGAATACCAACTTTCCACAAGCACCTCAAGAGGAGGCTTCTCTCAGCTACAGGTATGTGAGAGGGACCCTGAGTTTGTGTCCTCAAGTGGAAAGGACACCGAGATGCTCTGACTCGAAGGAAGGCCGGATATCCCTGCAGTGAATTGAATGCAGGCTCGTCTTGCATCTCCCACGACAAAGGGATGTCTGAATCCCCTGTGGAGGCCAAGAGAAAGACCTAGTTCTCCGCCTCATTGCGACCGGAGGCCTCACGTCCTTTGAAAACTCGAGAGGTCCGCGGAGATCAATGCTTCCAAAGGAGACGATGACTGACTCCTCTTGAAAATGGATAGGAGTCCCAGGATCCCTGTGGCACGAGGAAAGGGACCCTGGGTCTCCCGCCTCACGTGGAGACGCGTCCCAATGGCCATGCCAAGACTCGAGGAGAATACCGAGGTGTCCCTTGCAACCAGGCAGGAGTCCTGACGTCGCTGAATAAACACGTGTCTGGAAGGGCCCTCCCCGTCGTAACTCGAGAATATACCCCAGGTTCCGGCTGCAGCTGGAGAAAAACCATGAGACTTCCCCCTCGCCGCGAGATGAGACCCGATTCCCCTGCACTTCGTGCAGAGCAATTCCGTGTTCCACATCAAACATGAAAGGAGCCTTGATTTCCTTGATGGCACTCCAGAGAACACCCAAGATCAATGTCTCATGTCTAGAGGGATACTGAGGTTACTGTAGCAACACGAAATGGCTCCGTGGACCCCAAATCAACTCGAGATGCGAGCTTCGTCCCTGGCTTCGACTCAAGAGGAATACCCACTTTCCACAAGCACCTCAAGAGGAGGCTTCTCTCAGCTACAGGTATGTGAGAGGGACCCTGAGTTTGTGGCCTCAAGTGGAATGGACACCGAGATGCTCTGACTCGAAGGAAGGCCGGATATCCCTGCAGTGAATTGAATGCAGGCCTCTTTTGCATCTTCCATGACGAAGGGATGTCTGAATACCATGTGGAGACCACAGAGAAAGACCTTGTTCTCTGCCTCATCACGACTGGAGGTCTCCCGTCCTTTGAAAACTCGAGAGGTCCGCAGAGAACAAGGCTTCCAAAGGAGACGATGCCTGACTCCTCTTGTAAATGGATAGAAGTCCCAGGATCCCTGTGGCACGTGGAAAGGGACCCTGGGTCTCCCGCCTCACGTGGAGACGCGTCCCAATGGCCATGCCAAGACTCGAGGAGAATCCCGAGGTGTCCCTCGCACCCAGGCAGGAGTCCTGACGTCGCTGAATAAACACGTGTCTGGAAAGGCCCTTCTGGTCGTAAGTCGAGAATGTACCCCAGGTTCCCACCGCAACTCGAGAAAAACCATGAGACTTCCCCCTCGCCGCGAGATGAGGCCCGATTCCCCTGCACTGCGTGCAGAGCAATTCCGTGTTCCACATCAAACATGAAAGGAGCCTTGATTTCCTTGATGGCACTCCAGAGAACACCCAAGATAACTGTCTCAAGTCTAGAGGGATACTGAGGTCACTGTAGCAACACGAAAGGGCTCCGTGGACCCCAAATCAACTCGAGATGCGAGCTTCGTCCCTGGCTTCGACTCAAGAGAAATACCCACTTTCCACAAGCACCTCAAGAGGAGGCTTCTCTCAGCTACAGGTATGTGAGAGGGACCCTGAGTTTGTGTCCTCAAGTGGAATGGACACCGAGATGCTCTGACACGAAGGAAGGCCGGATATCCCGGCAGTGAATTGATGCAGGCTCGTCTTGCATCTCCCAGATGAAGGGATGTCTGAATCCCCTGTGGAGACCAAGGAGAAAGACCTAGTTCTCCGCCTCATCGCGACCGGAGGCCTCACGTCCTTTGAAAACTCGAGAGGTCCGCGGAGATCAATGCTTCCAAAGGAGACGATGCCTGACTCCTCTTGAAAATGGATAGTAGTCCCAGGATCCCTGTGGCACGTGGAAAGGGACCCTGGGTCTCCCGCCTCACGTGGAGACGCGTCCCAGTGGCCATGCCAAGACTCGAGGAGAATCCAGAGGGATCCCTCGCACCCAGGCAGGAGTCCTGACGTCGCTGAATAAACACGTGTCTGGAAAGGCCCTTCCGGTCGAAACTGGAGAATGTACCCCAGGTTCCGGCCCCAACTCGAGAAAAACAATGAGACTTCCCCCTCGCCGCGAGATGAGGCCCGATTCCCCTGCACTGCGTGCAGAGCAATTCCGTGTTCCAAATCAAACATGAAAGGAGCCTTGATTTCCTTGATGGCACTCCAGAGAAAACCCAAGATCACTGTCTCAAGTCTAGAGGGTTACTGAGGTCACTGTAGCAACACGAAAGGGCTCCGTGGACCCCAAATCAACTCGAGATGAGAGCTTCATCCCTGGCTTCGACTCAAGAGGAATACCCACTTTCCACAAGCACCTCAAGAGGAGGCTTCTCTCAGCTACAGGTATGTGAGAGGGACCCTGAGTTTGTGGCCTCAAGTGGAATGGACACCGAGATGCTCTGACGCGAATGAAGGCCGGATATCCCTGCAGTGAATTGAATGCAGGCCTCTTTTGCATCTCCCACGACGAAGGGATGTCTGAATCCAATTTGGAGACCAAGGAGAAAGACCTAGTTCTCCGCCTCATCGCGATCGGAGGCCTCACGTCCTTTGAAAACTCGAGAGGTCCGCGGAGATCAATGCTTCCAAAGGAGACGATGCCTGACTCCTCTTGAAAATGGATAGGAGTCCCAGGATCCCTGTGGCACGTGGAAAGCGAACATGGGTCTCCCGCCTCACGTGGAGACGCGTCCCAATGGCCATGCCAAGACTCGAGGAGAATCCCGAGTTGCCCCTCGCACCTAGGCAGGAGTCCTGACGTCGCTGAACAAACACGTGTCTGGAAGGGCCCTTCCGGTCGTAACTCGTGAGTGTACCCCAGGTTCCGGCCGCAACTCGAGAAAAACCATGAGACTTCCTCCTCGCTGCGAGATGAGGCCCGATTCCACTGCACTGCGTGCAGAGCAATTCCGTGTTCCAAATCAAACATGAAAGGAGCCTTGATTTCCTTGATGGCACTCCAGAGAAAACCCAAGATCACTGTCTCAAGTCTAGAGGGATACTGAGGTCACTGTAGCAACACGAAAGGGCTCCGTGGACCCCAAATCAACTCGAGATGAGAGCTTCGTCCCTGGCTTCGACTCAAGAGGACTACCAACTTTCCACAAGCACCTCAAGAGGAGGCTTCTCTCAGCTACAGGTATGTGAGAGGGACCCTGAGTTTGTGGCCTCAAGTGGAATGGACACCGAGATGCTCTGACTAGAAGGAAGGCCGGATATCCCTGCAGTGAATTGAATGCAGGCCTCTTTTGCATCTCCCACGACGAAAGGATGTCTGAATCCCCTGTGCAGACCACAGAGAAAGACCTAGTTCTCTGCCTCATCGCGATTGGAGGCCTCACGTCCTTTGAAAACTCGAGGGGTCTGCGGAGATCAATGCTTCCAAAGCAGACGATACCTGACTCCTCTTGAAAATGGATAGGAGTCCCAGGATCCCTGTGGCACGTGGAAAGGGACCCTGGGTCTCCCGCCTCACGTGGAGACGCGTCCAAATGGCCATGCCAAGACTCGAGGAGAATCCCGAGGTGTCCCTCGCACCTAGGCAGGAGTCCTGACGTCGCTGAAGAAACATGTGTCTGGAAGGGCCCTCCCCGACGTAATTCGAGAATATACCCCAGGTTCCGGCCGCAAGTCGAGAAAAACCATGAGACTTCCCCTTCACCGCGAGATGAGGCCCGATTCCCCTGCACTGCGTGCAGAGAAATTCCGTGTTCCACATCAAACATGAAAGGAGCCTTGATTTCCTTGATGGCACTCCAGAGAACACCCAAGATCACTGTCTCAAGTCTAGAGGGATCCTGAGGTCACTGTAGCAACACAAAAGGGCTCCGTGGACCCCAAATCAACTCGAGATGCGAGCTTCGTCCCTGGCTTCGACTCAAGAGGAATACCCACTTTCCACAAGCACCTCAAGAGGAGGCTTTTCTCAGCTACAGGTATGTGAGAGGGACCCTGAGTTTGTGGCCTCAAGTGGAATGGACACCGAGATGCTCTGACTCGAAGTAAGGCCGGATATCCCTGCAGTGAATTGAATGCAGGCCTCTTTTGCATCTCCCACGACGAAGGGATGTCTGAATCCCATGTGGAGACCACAGAGAAAGACCTTGTTCTCTGCCTCATCACGACTGGAGGTCTCCCGTCCGTTGAAAACTCGAGAGGTCTGCGGAGAACAAGGCTTCCAAAGGAGACGATGCCTGACTCCTCTTGAAAATGGATAGAAGTCCCAGGATCCCTGTGGCACGTGGAAAGGGACGCTGGGTCTCCCGCCTCACGTGGAGACGCGTCCCAGTGGCCATGCCAAGACTCGAGGAGAATCCCGAAGTGTCCCTCGCCCCTAGGGAGGAGTCCTGACGTCGCTGAACAAACACGTGTCTGGAAGGGCCCTCCCTGTTGTAACTCGAGAATATACCCCAGGTTCCGGGCGCAACTCGAGAAAAACCATGAAATTTCCCCCTCGCCGCGAGATGACGCCCGATTCCACTGCACTGCGTGCAGAGCAACTCCGTGTTCCACATCAAACATGAAAGGAGCCTTGATTTCCTTGATGGCACTCCAGAGAACACCCAAGATCACTGTCTCATGTCTAGAGGGATACTGAGGTCACTGTAGCCACACGAAAGGGCTCCATGGACCCCAAATCAACTCGAGATGAGAGCTTCGTCCCTGGCTTCGACTCAAGAGGAATACCAACTTTCCACAAGCACCTCAAGAGGAGGCTTCTCTCAGCTACAGGTATGTGAGAGGGACCCTGAGTTTGTGGCCTCAAGTGGAATGGACACCGAGATGCTCTGACTCGAAGGAAGGCCGGATATCCCTGCAGTGAATTGAATGCAGGCTCGTCTTGCATCTCCCACGACGAAGGGATGTCTGAATCCCCTGTGGAGACCAAGGAGAAAGACCTAATTCTCCGCCTCATCGCGACCGGAGGCCTCACGTCCTTTGAAAACTCGAGAGGTCCGCGGAGATCAATGCTTCCAAAGGAGACGATGCCTGACTCCTCTTGAAAATGGATAGGAGTCCCAGGATCCCTGTGGCATGTGGAAAGGGACCCTGGGTCTCCCGCCTCACGTGGAGACGCGTCCCAATGGCCATGCCAAGACTCGAGGAGAATCCAGAGGGGTCCCTCGCACCCAGGCAGGAGTCCTGACGTCGCTGAATAAACACGTGTCTGGAAAGGCCCTTCCGGTCGAAACTCGAGAATGTACCCCAGGTTCCGGCCGCAACTCGAGAAAAAAAATATGACTTCCCCCTCGCCGCGAGATGAGGCCCGGTTCCCCTGCACTGCGTGCAGAGCAATTCCGTGTTCCAAACCAAACATGAAAGGAGCCTTGATTTCCTTAATGGCACTCCAGAGAAAACCCAAGATCACTGTCTCAAGTCTAGAGGGATACTGAGGTCACTGTAGCAACCCGAAATGGCTCCGTGGACCCCAAATCAACTCGAGATGAGAGCTTCATCCCTGGCTTCGACTCAAGAGGAATACCCACTTTCCACAAGCACCTCAAGAGGAGGCTTCTCTCAGCTACAGGTATGTGAGAGGGACCCTGAGTTTGTGACCTCAAGTGGAATGGACACCGAGATGCACTGACTCGAAGGAAGGCCGGATATCCCTGCAGTGAATTGAATGCAGGCCTATTTTGCCTCTCCCACGACGAAGGGATGTCTGAATCCCCTGTGGAGACCAAGGAGAAAGACCTAGTTCTCCGCCTCATCGCGACCGGAGGCCTCACGTCCTTTGAAAACTCGAGAGGTCCGCGGAGATCAATGCTTCCAAAGGAGACGATGCCTGACTCCTCTTGAATATGGATAGTAGTCCCAGGATCCCTGTAGCACGTGGAAAGGGACCCTGGGTCTCCCGCCTCACGTGGAGACGCGTCCCAATGGCCATGCCAAGACTCGAGGCGAATCCCGAGGGGTCCCTCGCACCCAGGCAGGAGTCCTGACGTAGCTGAATAAACACGTGTCTGGAAAGGCCCTTCCGGTCGAAACTCGAGAATGTACCCCAGGTTCCGGCCGCAACTCGAGAAAAACAATGAGACTTCCCCCTCGCCGCGAGATGAGGCCCGATTCCCCTGCACTGCGTGCACAGCAATTCCGTGTTCCAAATCAAACATGAAAGGAGCCTTGATTTCCTTGATGGCACTCCAGAGAACCCCCAAGATCACTGTCTCAAGTCTAAGGGATACTGAAGTCACTGTAGCAACACGAAAGGGCTCCGTGGACCCCAAATCAACTCGAGATGCGAGCTTCGTCCCTGGCTTCGACTCAAGAGGAATACCCACTTTCCACAAGCACCTCAAGAGGAGGCTTCTCTCAGCTACAGGTATGTGAGAGGGACCCTGAGTTTGTGTCCTCAAGTGGAATGGACACCGAGATGCTCTGACTCGAAGGAAGGCCGGATATCCCTGCAGTGAATTGAATGCAGGCCTCTTTTGCATCTCCCACGACGAAAGGATGTCTGAATCCCATGTGGAGACCACAGAGAAAGACCTTGTTCTCTGCCTCATCACGACTGGATGTCTCCCGTCCGTTGAAAACTCGAGAGGTCCGCGGAGAACAAGGCTTCCAAAGGAGACGATACCTGACTCCTCTTGAAAATGGATAGAAGTCCCAGGATCCCTGTGGCACGTGGAAAGGGACCCTGGGTCTCCCGCCTCACGTGGAGACGCGTCCCAGTGGCCATGCCAAGACTCGAGGAGAATCCCGAAGTGTCCCTCGCACCTAGGGAGGAGTCCTGACGTCGCTGAACAAACACGTGTCAGGAAGGGCCCTCCCCGTCGTAACTCGAGAATATACACCAGGTTCCGGGCGCAACTCGAGAAAAACCATGAAATTTCCCCCTCGCCGCGAGATGAGGCCCGATTCCCCTGCACTGCGTGCAGAGCAACTCCGTGTTCCACATCAAACATGAAAGGAGCCTTGATTTCCTTGATGGCACTCCAGAGAACACCCAAGATCACTGTCTCATGTCTAGAGGGATACTGAGGTCACTGTAGCAACACGAAAGGGCTCCGTGGACCCCAAATAAACTCGAGATGAGAGCTTCGTCCCTGGCTTCGACTCAAGAGGAATACCCACTTTCCACAAGCACCTCAAGAGGAGGCTTCTCTCAGCTACAGGTATGTGAGAGGGACCCTGAGATTGTGGCCTCAAGTGGAATGGACACCGAGATGCTCTGACTCGAAGGAAGGCCGGATATCCCTGCAGTGAATTGAATGCAGGCTCGTCTTGCATCTCCCACGACGAAGGGATGTCTGAATCCCCTGTGGAGACCAAGGAGAAAGACCTAGTTCTCCGCCTCATCGCGACCGGAGGCCTCACGTCCTTTGAAAACTCGAGAGGTCCGCGGAGATCAATGCTTCCAAAGGAGACGATGCCTGACTCCTCTTGAAAATGGATAGGAGTCCCAGGATCCCTGTGGCATGTGGAAAGGGACCCTGGGTCTCCCGCCTCACGTGGAGACGCGTCCCAATGGCCATGCCAAGACTCGAGGAGAATCCAGAGGGGTCCCTCGCACCCAGGCAGGAGTCCTGACGTCGCTGAATAAACACGTGTCTGGAAAGGCCCTTCCGTTCGAAACTCGAGAATGTACCCCAGGTTCCGGCCGCAACTCGAGAAAAACAATATGACTTCCCCCTCGCCGCGAGATGAGGCCCGGTTCCCCTGCACTGCGTGCAGAGCAATTCCGTGTTCCAAATCAAACATGAAAGGAGCCTTGATTTCCTTGATGGCACTCCAGAGAAAACCCAAGATCACTGTCTCAAGTCTAGAGGGATACTGAGGTCACTGTAGCAACACGAAAGGGCTCCGTGGACCCCAAATCAACTCGAGATGAGAGCTTCATCCCTGGCTTCGACTCAAGAGGAATACCCACTTTCCACAAGCACCTCAAGAGGAGGCTTCTCTCAGCTACAGGTATGTGAGAGGGACCCTGAGTTTGTGGCCTCAAGTGGAATGGACACCGAGATGCTCTGACTCGAAGGAAGGCCGGATATTCCTGCAGTGAACTGAATGCAGGCCTCTTTTGCATCTCCCACGACGAAGGGATGTCTGAATCCCCTGTTGAGACCACAGAGAAAGACCTAGTTCTCCGCCTCATCGCGATCGGAGACCTCACGTCCTTTGAAAACTCGAGAGGTCCGTGGAGATCAATGCTTCCAAAGGAGATGATGCCTGACTCCCCTTGAAAATGGATAGGAGTCCCAGGATCCCTGTGGCACGTGGAAAGGGACCGTGGGTCTCCCGCCTCACGTGGAGACGCGTCCCAATGGCCATGCCAAGACTCGAGGAGAATCCCGAGGTGTCCCTCGCACCTAGGCAGGAGTCCTGACGTCACTGAACAAACACGTGTCTGGAAGGGCCCTCCCCGTCGTAACTCGAGAATATACCCCAGGTTCCGGCCACAACTCGAGAAAAACCATGAGACTTCCCCCTCGCCGCGAGATGAGGCCCGATTCGCCTGCACTGCGTGCAGAGCAATTCCGTGTTCCACATCAAACATGAAAGGAGCCTTGATTTCCTTGATGGCACTCCAGAGAACACCCAAGATCACTGTCTCATGTCTAGAGGGATACTGAGGTCACTGTAGCAACACGAAAGGGCTCCATGGACCCCAAATCAACTCGAGATGTGAGCTTCTATCCTGGCTTCGACTCAAGAGGAATTCCCACTTTCCACAAGCACCTCAAGAGGAGGCTTCTCTCAGCTACAGGTATGTGAGAGGGACCCTGAGTTTGTGGCCTCAAGTAGAATGGACACCGAGATGCTCTGACTCGAAAGAAGGACGGATATCCCTGCAGTGAATTGAATGCAGGCCTCTTTTGCATCTCCCACGACGAAGGGATGTCTGAATCCCCTGTGGAGACCACAGAGAAAGACCTAGTTCTCCGCCTCAAAGCGATCGGAGGCCTCACGTCCTTTGAAAACTCGAGAGGTCCGCGGAGATCAATGCTTCCAAAGGAGACGATGCCTGACTCCTCTTGAAAATGGATAGGAGTCCCAGGATCCCTGTGGCACGTGGAAAGCGAACATGGGTCTCCCGCCTCACGTGGAGACGCGTCCCAATGGCCATGCCAAGACTCGAGGAGAATCCCGAGTTGCCCCTCGCACCTAGGCAGGAGTCCTGACGTCGCTGAACAAACACGTGTCTGGAAGGGCCCTTCCGGTCGTAACTCGTGAGTGTACCCCAGGTTCCGGCCGCAACTCGAGAAAAACCATGAAACTTCCCCCTCGCCGCGAGATGAGGCCCGATTCCCCTGCACTGCGTGCAGAGCAACTCCGTGTTCCAAATCAAACGTGAAATGAGACTTGATTTCCTTTATGGCACTCCAGAGAACACCCAAGATCACTGTCTCAAGTCTAGAGGGATCCTGAGGTCACTGTAGCAACAAGAAAGGTCTCCGTGGACCCCAAATCAACTCGAGATGAGAGCTTCGTCCCTGGCTTCGACTCAAGAGGAATACCCACTTTCCACAAGCACCTCAAGAGGAGGCTTCTCTCAGCTACAGGTATGTGAGAGGGATCCTGAGTTTGTGGCCTCAAGTGGAAAGGACACCGAGATGCTCTGACTCGAAGGAAGGCCGGGTATCCCTGCAGTGAATTGAATGCAGGCTCGTCTTGCATCTCCCACGACAAAGGGATGTCTGAATCCCCTGTGGAGACCAAGGAGAAAGACCTAGTTCTCCGCCTCATGGCGACCGGAGGCCTCACGTCCTTTGAAAACTCGAGAGGTCCGCGGAGATCAATGCTTCCAAAGGAGACGATGCCTGACTCCTCTTGAAAATGGATAGGAGTCCCAGGATCCCTGTGGCACGTGGAAAGGGACCATGGGTCTCCCGCCTCACGTGGAGACGCGTCCCAATGGCCATGCCAAGACTCGAGGAGAATCCCGAGGTGTCCCTCGCACCCAGGCAGGAGTCCTGACATCGCTGAATAAACACGTGTCTGGAAAGGCCCTTCTGGTCGTAACTCGAGAATGTACCCCAGGTTCCGGCCGCAACTCGAGAAAAAAAATATGACTTCCCCCTCGCCGCGAGATGAGGCCCGGTTCCCCTGCACTGCGTGCAGAGCAATTCCGTGTTCCAAACCAAACATGAAAGGAGCCTTGATTTCCTTAATGGCACTCCAGAGAAAACCCAAGATCACTGTCTCAAGTCTAGAGGGATACTGAGGTCACTGTAGCAACCCGAAATGGCTCCGTGGACCCCAAATCAACTCGAGATGAGAGCTTCATCCCTGGCTTCGACTCAAGAGGAATACCCACTTTCCACAAGCACCTCAAGAGGAGGCTTCTCTCAGCTACAGGTATGTGAGAGGGACCCTGAGTTTGTGACCTCAAGTGGAACGGACACCGAGATGCACTGACTCGAAGGAAGGCCGGATATCCCTGCAGTGAATTGAATGCAGGCCTCTTTTGCCTCTCCCACGACGAAGGGATGTCTGAATCCCCTGTGGAGACCAAGGAGAAAGACCTAGTTCTCCGCCTCATCGCGACCGGAGGCCTCACGTCCTTTGAAAACTCGAGAGGTCCGCGGAGATCAATGCTTCCAAAGGAGACGATGCCTGACTCCTCTTGAATATGGATAGTAGTCTCAGGATCCCTGTAGCACGTGGAAAGGGACCCTGGGTCTCCCGCCTCACGTGGAGACGCGTCCCAATGGCCATGCCAAGACTCGAGGCGAATCCCGAGGGGTCCCTCGCACCCAGGCAGGAGTCCTGACGTAGCTGAATAAACACGTGTCTGGAAAGGCCCTTCCGGTCGAAACTCGAGAATGTACCCCAGGTTCCGGCCGCAACTCGAGAAAAACAATGAGACTTCCCCCTCGCCGCGAGATGAGGCCCGATTCCCCTGCACTGCGTGCACAGCAATTCCGTGTTCCAAATCAAACATGAAAGGAGCCTTGATTTCCTTGATGGCACTCCAGAGAACCCCCAAGATCACTGTCTCAAGTCTAAGGGATACTGAAGTCACTGTAGCAACACGAAAGGGCTCCGTGGACCCCAAATCAACTCGAGATGCGAGCTTCGTCCCTGGCTTCGACTCAAGAGGAATACCCACTTTCCACAAGCACCTCAAGAGGAGGCTTCTCTCAGCTACAGGTATGTGAGAGGGACCCTGAGTTTGTGTCCTCAAGTGGAATGGACACCGATATGCTCTGACTCGAAGGAAGGCCGGATATCCCTGCAGGGAATTGAATGCAGGCCTCTTTTGCATCTGCCACGACGAAAGGATGTCTGAATCCCATGTGGAGACCACAGAAAAAGACCTTGTTCTCTGCCTCATCACGACTGGACGTCTCCCGTCCGTTGAAAACTCGAGAGGTCCGCGGAGAACAAGGCTTCCAAAGGAGACGATACCTGACTCCTCTTGAAAATGGATAGAAGTCCCAGGATCCCTGTGGCACGTGGAAAGGGACCCTGGGTCTCCCGCCTCACGTGGAGACGCGTCCCAGTGGCCATGCCAAGACTCGAGGAGAATTCCGAAGTGTCCCTCGCACCTAGGGAGGAGTCCTGACGTCGCTGAACAAACACGTGTCTGGAAGGGCCCTCCCCGTCGTAACTCGAGAATATACCCCAGGTTCCGGGCGCAACTCGAGAAAAACCATGAAATTTCCCCCTCGCCGCGAGATGACGCCCGATTCCCCTGCACTGCGTGCAGAGCAACTCCGTGTTCCACATCAAACATGAAAGGAGCCTTGATTTCCTTGATGGCACTCCAGAGAACACCCAAGATCACTGTCTCATGTCTAGAGGGATACTGAGGTCACTGTAGCAACAAGAAAGGGCTCCGTGGACCCCAAATCAACTCGAGATGAGAGCTTCGTCCCTGGCTTCGACTCAAGAGGAATACCCACTTTCCACAAGCACCTCAAGAGGAGGCTTCTCTCAGCTACAGGTATGTGAGAGGGACCCTGAGTTTGTGGCCTCAAGTGGAATGGACACCGAGATGCTCTGACTCGAAGGAAGGCCGGATATCCCTGCAGTGAATTGAATGCAGGCTCGTCTTGCATCTCCCACGACGAAGGGATGTCTGAATCCCCTGTGGAGACCAAGGAGAAAGACCTAGTTCTCCGCCTCATCGCGACCGGAGGCCTCACGTCCTTTGAAAACTCGAGAGGTCCGCGGAGATCAATGCTTCCAAAGGAGACGATGCCTGACTCCTCTTGAAAATGGATAGGAGTCCAGGATCCCTGTGGCATGTGGAAAGGGACCCTGGGTCTCCCGCCTCACGTGGAGACGCGTCCCAATGGCCATGCCAAGACTCGAGGAGAATCCAGAGGGGTCCCTCGCACCCAGGCAGGAGTCCTGACGTCGCTGAATAAACACGTGTCTGGAAAGGCCCTTCCGGTCGAAACTCGAGAATGTACCCCAGGTTCCGGCCGCAACACGAGAAAAACAATATGACTTCCCCCTCGCCGCGAGATGAGGCCCGGTTCCCCTGCACTGCGTGCAGAGCAATTCCGTGTTCCAAATCAAACATGAAAGGAGCCTTGATTTCCTTGATGGCACTCCACAGAAAACCCAAGATCACTGTCTCAAGTCTAGAGGGATACTGAGGTCACTGTAGCAACACGAAAGGGCTCCGTGGACCCCAAATCAACTCGAGATGAGAGCTTCATCCCTGGCTTCGACTCAAGAGGAATACCCACTTTCCACAAGCACCTCAAGAGGAGGCTTCTCTCAGCTACAGGTATGTGAGAGGGACCCTGAGTTTGTGGCCTCAAGTGGAATGGACACCGAGATGCTCTGACTCGAAGGAAGGCCGGATATTCCTGCAGTGAACTGAATGCAGGCCTGTTTTGCATCTCCCACGACGAAGGGATGTCTGAATCCCCTGTTGAGACCACAGAGAAAGACCTAGTTCTCCGCCTCATCGCGATCGGAGACCTCACGTCCTTTGAAAACTCGAGAGGTCCGCGGAGATCAATGCTTCCAAAGGAGACGATGCCTGACTCCTCTTGAATATGGATAGTAGTCCCAGGATCCCTGTAGCACGTGGAAAGGGACCCTGGGTCTCCCGCCTCACGTGGAGACGCGTCCCAGTGGCCATGCCAAGACTCGAGGAGAATCCCGAAGTGTCCCTCGCACCTAGGGAGGAGTCCTGACGTCGCTGAACAAACACGTGTCTGGAAGGGCCCTCCCCGTCGTAACTCGAGAATATACCCCAGGTTCCGGGCGCAACTCGAGAAAAACCATGAAATTTCCCCCTCGCCGCGAGATGACGCCCGATTCCCCTGCACTGCGTGCAGAGCAACTCCGTGTTCCACATCAAACATGAAAGGAGCCTTGATTTCCTTGATGGCACTCCAGAGAACACCCAAGATCACTGTCTCATGTCTAGAGGGATACTGAGGTCACTGTAGCAACACGAAAGGGCTCCGTGGACCCCAAATCAACTCGAGATGAGAGCTTCGTCCCTGGCTTCGACTCAAGAGGAATACCCACTTTCCACAAGCACCTCAAGAGGAGGCTTCTCTCAGCTACAGGTATGTGAGAGGGACCCTGAGTTTGTGGCCTCAAGTGGAATGGACACCGAGATGCTCTGACTCGAAGGAAGGCCGGATATCCCTGCCGTGAATTGAATGCAGGCCTCTTTTGCATCTCCCACGACGAAGGGATGTCTGAATCCCCTGTGGAGACCACAGAGAAAGACCGAGTTCTCTGCCTCATCGCGATCGGAGGCCTCACGTCCTTTGAAAACTCGAGAGGTCCGCGGAAATCAATGCTTCCAAAGGAGACGATGCCTGACTCCCCTTGAAAATGGATAGGAGTTCGAGGATCCCTGTGGCACGTGGAAAGGTACCGTGGGTCTCCCGCCTCACGTGGAGAAGCGTCCCAATGGCCATGCCAAGACTCGAGGAGAATCCCGAGGTGTCCCTCGCACCTAGGCAGGAGTCCTGACGTCACTGAACAAACACGTGTCTGGAAGGGCCCTCCCCGTCGTAACTCGAAAATATACCCCAGGTTCCGGCCTCAACTCGAGAAAAACCATGAGACTTCCCCCTCGCCGCGAGATGAGGCCCGATTCCCCTGCACTGCGTGCAGAGCAATTCCGTGTTCCAAATCAAACATGAAAGGAGCCTTGATTTCCTTGATGGCACTCCAGAGAAAACCCAAGATCACTGTCTCAAGTCTAGAGGGATCCTGAGGTCACTGTAGCAACACGAAAGGGCTCCGTGGACCCCAAATCAACTCGAGATGAGAGCTTCGTCCCTGGCTTCGACTCAAGAGGAATACCCACTTTCCACAAGCACCTCAAGAGGAGGCTTCTCTCAGCTACAGGTATGTGAGAGGGACCCTGAGTTTGTGGCCTCAAGTGGAATGGACACCGAGATGCTCTGACTCGAAGGAAGGCCGGATATCCCTGCAGTGAATTGAATGCAGGCCTCTTTTGCATCTCCCACGATGAAGGGATGTCTGAATACCCTGTGGAGACCACAGAGAAAGACCTAGTTCTCTGCCTCATCGCGTTCGGAGGCCTCACGTCTTTGAAAACTCGAGAGGTCCGCGGAGATCAATGCTTCCAAAGGAGACGAAGCCTGACTACTCTTGAAAATGGATAGGATTCCCAGGATCCCTGTGGCACGTGGAAAGGGACCCTGGGTCTCCCTTCTCACGTGGAGGCGCGTCCCAATGGCCATGCCAAGACTCGAGGAGAATCCCGAGGTGTCCCTCGCACCTAGGCAGGAGTCCTAACGTCGCTGAAGTAACATGTGTCTGGAAGGGCCCTCCCCGTCGTAATTCGAGAATATACCCCAGGTTGCGGCCGCAAGTCGAGAAAAACCATGAGACTTCCCTTTCGCCGCGAGATGAGGCCCGATTCCCCTGCACTGCGTGCAGAGCAATTCCGTGTTCCACATCAAACATGAAAGGAGCCTTGATTTCCTTGATGGCAGTCCAGAGAACACCCAAGATCACTGTCTCAAGTCTAGAGGGATCCTGAGGTCTCTGTAGCAACACAAAAAGGCTCCGTGGACCCCAAATCAACTCGAGATGAGAGCTTCGTCCCTGGCTTCGACTCAAGAGGAATACCCACTTTCCACAAGCACCTCAAGAGGAGGCTTTTCTCAGCTACAGGTATGTGAGAGGGACCCTGAGTTTGTGGCCTCAAGTGGAATGGACACCGAGATGCTCTGACTCGAAGGAAGGCCGGATATCCCTGCCGTGAATTGAATGCAGGCTCGTCTTGCATCTCCCACGACGAAGGGATGTCTGAATCCCCTGTGGAGACCAAGGAGAAAGACCTAGTTCTCCGCTTCATCGCGACCGGAGGCCTCACGTCCTTTGAAAACTCGAGAGGTCCGCAGAGATCAATGCTTCCAAAGGAGACGATGCCTGACTCCTCTTGAAAATGGATAGGAGTTCCAGGATCCCTGTGGCACGTGGAAAGGACCCTGGGTCTCCCGCCTCACGTGGAGGCGCGTCCCAATGGCCATGCCAAGACTCGAGGAGAATCCCGAGGGGTCCCTCGCACCCAGGCAGGAGTCCTGGCGTCGCTGAACAAACATGTGTCTGGAAGGGCCCTTCCGGTCGTAACTCGTGAGTGTACCCCAGGTTCCGGCCGCAACTCGAGAAAAACCATGAGACTTCCCCCTCGCCGCGAGATGAGGCCCGATTCCCCTGCACTGCGTGCAGAGCAATTCCGTGTTCCAAATCAAACATGAAAGGAGCCTTGATTTCCTTGATGGCACTCCAGAGAAAACCCAAGATCACTGTCTCAAGTCTAGAGGGATACTGAGGTCACTGTAGCAACACGAAAGGGCTCCTTGGACCCCAAATCAACTCGAGATGAGAGCTTCGTCCCTGGCTTCGACTCAAGAGGAATACCCACTTTCCACAACCACCTCAAGAGGAGGCTTCTCTCAGCTATAGGTATGTGAGAGGGACCCTGAGTTTGTGGCCTCAAGTGGAATGGTCACCGAGATGCTCTGACTCGAAGGAAAGCCGGATATCCCTGCAGTGAATTGAATGCAGGCCTCTTTTGCATTTCCCACGACGAAGGGATGTCTGAATCCCCTGTGGAGACCACAGAGAAAGACCTAGTTCTCCGCCTCAACGCGATCGGAGGCCTCACGTCCTTTGAAAACTCGAGAGGTCCGCGGAGATCAATGCTTCCAAAGGAGACGATGCCTGACTCCTCTTGAAAATGGATAGGAGTCCCAGGATCCCTGTGGCACGTGGAAAGGGACCCTGGGTCTCCCGCCACATGTGGAGACGCGTCCAAATGGCCATGCCAAGACTCGAGGAGAATCCCGAGTTGCCCCTCGCACCTAGGCAGGAGTCCTGACGTCGCTGAACAAACACGTGTCTGGAAGGGCCCTTCCGTTCGTAACTCGTGAGTGTACCCCAGGTTCCGGCCGCAACTCGAGAAAAACAATATGACTTCCCCCTCGCCGCGAGATGAGTCCCGATTCCCCTGCACTGCGTGCAGAGCAACTCCGTGTTCCAAATCAAACGTGAAATGAGACTTGATTTCCTTGATGGCACTCCAGAGAACACCCAAGATCACTGTCTCAAGTCTAGAGGGATACTGAGGTCACTGTAGCAACACGAAAGGGCTCCGTGGACCCCAAATCAACTCGAGATGAGAGCTTCGTCCCTGGCTTCGACTCAAGAGGAGTACCCACTTTCCACAAGCACCTCAAGAGGAGGCTTCTCTCAGCTACAGGTATGTGAGAGGGACCCTGAGTTTGTGGCCTCAAGTGGAATGGACACCGAGATGCTCTGACTAGAAGGAAGGCCGGATATCCCTGCAGTGAATTGAATGCAGGCTCGTCTTGCATCTCCCACGACGAAGGGATGTCTGAATCCCCTGTGGAGACCAAGGAGAAAGACCTAGTTGTCCGCCTCATCGCGACCTGAGGCCTCACGTCCTTTGAAAACTCGAGAGGTCCGCGGAGATCAATGATTCCAAAGGAGACGATGCCTGACTCCTCTTGAAAATGGATAGGAGTCCCAGGATCCCTGTGGCACGTGGAAAGGGACGCTGGGTCTCCCGCCTCACGTGGAGACGCGTCCCAATGGCCATGCAAAGACTCGAGGAGAAAACCGAGTTGCCCCTCGCACCCAGGCAGGAGTCCTGACATCGCTGAATAAACACGTGTCTGGAAAGGCCCTTCTGGTCGTAACTCGAGATTGTACCCCAGGTTCCGGCCGCAAATCGAGAAAAACCATGAGACTTCCCCCTCGCTGCGAGATGAGGCCCGATTCCCCTGCTCTGCATGCAGAGCAATTCCGTGTTCCAAATCAAACATGAAAGGAGCCTTGATTTCCTTGATGGCACTCCAGAGAAAACCCAAGATCACTGTGTCAAGTCTAGAGGGATACTGAGGTCACTGTAGCAACACGAAAGGGCTCCGTGGACCCCAAATCAACTCGAGATGAGAGCTTCGTCCCTGGCTTCGACTCAAGAGGAATACCCACTTTCCACAAGCACCTCAAGAGGAGGCTTCTCTCAGCTACAGGTATGTGAGAGGGACCCTGAGTTTGTGGCCTCAAGTGGAATGGACACCGTGATGCTCTGACTCGAAGGAAGGCCGGATATCCCAGCAGTGAATTGAATGCAGGCCTCTTTTGCATCTCCCACGACGAAGGGATGTCTGAATCCCCAGTGGAGACTACAGAGAAAGACCTAGTTCTCCGCCTCATCGCGATCGGAGGCCTCAGGTCCTTTGAAAACTCGAGAGGTCCGCGGAGATCAATGCTTCCAAAGGAGACGATGCCTGACTCCTCTTGAAAATGGATAGGAGTCCCAGGATCCTTGGGGCACGTGGAAAGGGACCCTGGGTCTCCTGCCTCACGTGGAGACGCGTCCAAATGGCCATGCCAAGACTCGAGGAGAATCCAGAGTTGCCCCTCGCACCTAGGCAGGAGTCCTGACGTCACTGAACAAACACGTGTCTGGAAGGGCCCTTCCGGTCGTAACTCGTGAGTGTACCCCAGGTTCTGGCCGCAACTCGAGAAAAACCATGAGACTTCCCCCTCGCCGCGAGATGAGGCCCGATTCCCTTGCACTGCGTGCAGAGCAATTCCGTGTTCCAAATCAAACATGAAAGGAGCCTTGATTTCCTTGATGGCACTCCACAGAAAACCCAAGATCACTGTCTCAAGTCTAGAGGGATCCTGACGTCACTGTAGCAACACGAAAGGGCTCCTTGGACCCCAAATCAACTCGGGATGAGAGCTTCGTCCCTGGCTTCGACTCAAGAGGAATACCCACTTTCCACAAGCACCTCAAGAGGAGGCTTCTCTCAGCTACAGGTATGTGAGAGGGACCCTGAGTTTGTGGCCTCAAGTGGAATGGTCACCGAGATGCTCTGACTCGAAGGAAGGCCGGATATCCCTGCAGTGAATTGAATGCAGGCCTCTTTTGCATTTCCCACGACGAAGGGATGTCTGAATCCCCTGTGGAGACCACAGAGAAAGACCTAGTTCTCCGCCTCAACGCGACCGGAGGCCTCACGTCCTTTGAAAACTCGAGAGGTCCCCCGAGATCAATGCTTCGAAAGGAGATGATGCCTGACTCCTCTTGAAAATGGATAGGAGTCCCAGGATCCCTGTGGCAGGTGGAAAGGGATCCTAGGTCTCCCGCCTCACGTGGAGACGCGTCACAATGGCCATTCCAAGACTCGTGGAGAATCCCGAGGTGTCCCTCGCACCTAGGCAGGAGTCCTGACGTCGCTGAAGAAACACGTGTCTGGAAGATCCCTTCTGGTCGTAACTCGAGAATATAACCCAGGTTCCGGCCGCAACTCGAGAAAAACCATGAGACTTCCCCCTTGCCGCGAGATGAGGACCAATTCCCCTGCACTGCGTGCAGAGCAATTCCGTATTCCACATCAAACATGAAAGGAGCCTTGATTTCCTTGATGGCACTCCAGAGAACACCCAAGATCACTGTCTCATGTCTAGAGGGATACTGAGGTCACAGTAGCAACATGAAAGGGCTCCGTGGCCCCAAATCAACTCGAGATGAGAGCTTCGTCCCTGGCTTCGAGTCAAGAAGAATATCCACTTTCCACAAGCACCTCAAGAGGAGGCGTCGCTCAGCTACAGGTATGTGAGAGGGACCCTGAGTTTGTGGCCTCAAGTGGAATGGACACCGAGATGTTCTGACTCGAAAGAAGGCCGGATATTCCTGCAGTGAATTGAATGCAGGCATCTTTTGCATCTCCCACGACGAAGGGATGTCTGAATCCCCTGTGGAGACCACAGAGAAAGACCTAGTTCTCCGCCTCATCGCGATCGAAGGCCTCACGTCCTTTGAAAACTCGAGAGGTCCGCGGAGATCAATGCTTCCAAAGGAGACGATGCCTGACTCCTCTTGAAAATGGATAGGAGTCCCAGGATCCCTGTGGCACGTGGAAAGGGACCCTGGGTCTCCCGCCTCACGTGGAGACGCGTCCCAATGGCCATGCCAAGACTCGAGGAGTATCCCGAGGGGTCCCTCGCACCCAGGCAGGAGTCCTGACGTCGCTGAACAAACACGTGTCTGGAAGGGCCCTTCCGGTCGTAACTCGTTAGTGTACCCCAGGTTCCGGCCGCAACTCGAGAAAAATCATGAGACTTCCCCCTCGCCGCGAGATGAGGCCCGATTCCCCTGCACTGCGTGCAGAGAAATTCCATGTTCCAAATCAAACGTGATATGAGACTTGATTTCCTTGATGGCACTCCAGAGAACACCCAAGATCACTGTCTCAAGTCTAGAGGGATCCTGAGGTCACTGTAGCAATACGAAAGGGCTCCATGGACCCCAAGTCAACTCGAGATGAGAGCTTCGTCCCTGGGTTCGACTCAAGAGGAATACCCACTTTCC
The DNA here is from genome assembly GCF_033118175.1 of Dama dama. Taxonomy (NCBI): domain Eukaryota; kingdom Metazoa; phylum Chordata; class Mammalia; order Artiodactyla; family Cervidae; genus Dama; species Dama dama. Next base: position 1,381,828 of record NW_026870888.1, read on the forward strand.
ACAAGCACCTCAAGAGGAGGCTTCTCTCAGCTACAGGTATGTGAGAGGGACCCTGAGTTTGTGGCCTCAGGTGGAAAGGACACCGAGATGCTCTGACTCGAAGGAAGGCCGGATATCCCTGCAGTGAATTGAATGCAGGCTCGTCTTGCATCTCCCACGACGAAGGGATGTCTGAATCCCCTGTGGAGCCCACAGAGAAAGACATAGTTCTCCGCCTCATCGCGACCGGAGGCCTCACATCCTTTGAAAAATCGAGACTTCCGCGGAGATCAATGCTTCCAAAGGAGACGATGCCTGACTCCTCTTGAAAATGGATAGGAGTCCCAGGATCCCTGTGGCACGTGGAAAGGGACCCTGGGTCTCCCGCCTCACGTGGAGACGCGTCCCAATTGCCATGCCAAGACTCGAGGAGAATCCCGAGGTGTCCCTCGCACCTAGGCAGGAGTCCTGAAGTCGCTGAATAAACACGTGTCTGGAAGAGCCCTCCCCGTCGTAACTCGAGAATATAACCCAGGTTCCGGCGACAACTCGAGAAAAACCATGAGACTTCCCCCTCGCCGCGAGATGAGGCCCGATTCCCCTGCACTGCGTGCAGAGCAATTCCGTGTTCCACATCAAATGTGAAAGGAGCCTTGATTTCCTTGATGGCGCTTCAGAGAAAACCCAAGATCACTGTCTCAAGTCTAGAGGAATCCTGAGGTCACTGGAGAAACAGGAAAGGGCTCCGTGGACCCCAAATCAACTCGAGATGAGAGTTTATTCCCTGGCTTCGACTCAAGAGGAATACCAACTTTCCACAAGCACCTCAAGAGGAAGCTTCTCTCAGCTACAGGTATATGAGAGGGACCCTGAGTTTGTGGCCTCAAGTGGATGGACACCGAAATGCTCTGACTCAAAGTAAGGCAGGATATCCCTGCAGTGAATTGAATGCAGGCTCGTCTTGCATCTCCCAAGACTAAGGGATGTCTGAATCCCCTGTGTACACCACAGAGAAAGTCCTAGTTCTCCGCCTCATCGCGACCGGAGGCCTCACATCCTTTGAAAACTCGAGAGGTCCGCGGAGATCAATGCTTGCAAAGATGACGATGCCTGATTCCACTTGAAAATGGATAGGAGTCCCAGGATCCCTGTGGCACGTGGAAAGGGACCCTGGGTCTCCCGCCTCACGTGGAGACGCGTCCCAATTGCCATGCCAAGACTCGAGGAGAATCCCGAGGTGTCCCTCGCACCTAGGCAGGAGTCCTGACGTCGCTGAACAAACACGTGTCTGGAAGGGCCCTCCCCGTCGTAATTCGAGAATATACCCCAGGTTCCGGCCGCAACTCGAGAAAAACCATGAGACTTCACCCTCGCCGTGAGATGAGGCCCGATTCCCCTGCACTGCATGCAGAGCAATTCCGTGTTCCACATCAAACGTGAAAGGAGACTTGATTTCCTTGATGGCACTCCAGAGAAAACCCAAGATCACTGTCTCAAGTCTAGGAGGATCCTGAGGTCACTGGAGGAACAGGAAAGGGCTCCGTGGACCCCAAATCAACTCGAGATGAGAGCTTAGTCCCTGGCTTCGACTCAAGAGGAATACCAACTTTCCACAAGCACTTCAAGAGGAGGCTTCTCTCAGCTACAGGTATGTGAGAGGGACCCTGAGTTTGTGGCCTCAAGTGGATGGACACCGAGATGCTCTGACTCAAAGTAAGGCAGGATATCCCTGCAGTGAATTGAATGCAGGCTCGTCTTGCATCTCCCAAGACGAAGGGATGTCTGAAACCCCTGTGGACACTACAGAGAAAGTCCTAGTTCTCCGCCTCATCGCGACCAAAGGCCTCACATCCTTTGAAAACTCGAGAGGTCCGCGGAGATCAATGCTTCCAAAGATGACGATGCCTGACTCTTCTTGAAAATGGATAGGAGTCCCAGGATCCCTGTGGCACGTGGAAAGGGACACTGGGTCTCCCGCCTCACGTGGAGACGCGTCCCAATTGCCATGCCAAGACTCGAGGAGAATCCCGAGGTGTCCCTCGCACCTAGGCAGGAATCCTGACGTCGCTGAACAAACACGTGTCTGGAAGGGCCCTCCCCGTCGTAACTCGAGAATATACCCCAGGGCCCGGCCGAATTCGAATAAAACCATGAGACTTCCCCCTCGCCGCGAGATGAGGCCCGATTCCCCTGCACTGCATGCAGAGCAATTCCGTGCTTCACATCAAACGTGAAAGGAGCCTTGATTTCCTTGATGGCACCCTAGAGAAAACCCAAGATCACTGTCTCAAGTCTAGAGGGATCCTGAGGTCACTGGAGCAACACGAAAGGGCTCCGTGGATCCCAAATCAACTCGAGATGAGAGCTTAGTCCCTGGATTCGAATCAAGAGGAATACCAACTTTCCACAAGCACCTCAAGAGGAGGCTTCTCTCAGCTACAGGTATGTGAGAGGGACCCTGAGTTTGTGGCCTCAAGTGGAATGGACACCGAGATGCTCTGACTCGAAGGAAGGCCGGATATCCCTGCAGTGAATTGAATGCAGGCTCGTCTTGCCTCTCCCAAAACGAAGGGATGTCTGAATCCCCTGTGGAGACCACAGAGAAAGACCTAGTTCTCCGCCTCATCGCGACCGGAGGCCTCACATCCTTTGAAAACTCGAGAGGTCCGCGGAGATCAATGCTTCCAAAGGAGGCGATGCCTGACTCCTCTTGAAAATGGATAGGAGTCCCAGGATCCCTGTGGCACGTGGAAAGGGACACTGGGTCTCCCGCCTCACGTGGAGACGCGTCCCAATTGCCATGCCAAGACTCGAGGAGAATCCCGAGGTGTCCCTCGCACCTAGGCAGGAGTTCTGATGTCGCTGAACAAACTCGTGTCTGGAAGGGCCCTCCCCGTCGTAACTCGAGAATATACCCCAGGTTCCGGCCGCAACTCGAGAGAAACCTTGAGACTTCCCCCTCGCCGCGAGATGAGGCCCGATTCCCCTGCCCTGCGTGCAGAACAATTCCGTTTTCCACATCAAACGTGAAAGGAGCCTTGATTTCCTTGATGGAACTCCAGAGAAAACCCAAGATCACTGTCTCAAGCGTAGAGGGATCCTGAGGTCACTGGAAGAAGAAGAAACGGCTCCGTAGACCCCAAATCAACTCGAGATGAGAGCTTAGTCCCTGGCGTCGACTCAAGTGGAATACCAACTTTCCACAAGCACCTCAAGAGGAGGCTTCTCCCAGCGATAGGTATGTGAGAGGGACCCTGAGTTTGTGGCCTCAAGTGGAATGGACACCGAGATGCTCTGACTCGAAGTAAGGCCGGATATCCCTGCAGTGAATTGAATGCAGGCTCGTCTTGCATCTCCCAAGACGAAGGGATGTGTGAATCCCCTGTGGAGACGACAGAGAAAGACCTAGTCCTCCGCCTCATCGCGACAGGAGGCCTCATATCCTTTGAAAACTCGAGATGTCTCCGGAGATCAATGCTTCCAAAGGAGACGATGCCTGACTCCTCTTGAAAATGGATAGGAGTCCCAGGATCCCTGTGGCACGTGGAAAGGGACTCTGGGTCTCCCGCCTCACGTGGAGACGCATCCCAATTGCCATGCCAAGACTCGAGGAGAATCGCGAGGTGTCCCTCGCACCTAGGCAGGAGTCCTGACGTCGCTGAACAAACACGTGTCTGGAAGGGCCCTCCCCGTCGTAACACAAGAATATACCACAGGTTGCCCCGCAACTCGAGAAAAACCATGAGACTTCCCCCTCGCCGAGAGATGAGGCCCGATTCCCCTGCACTGCCTGCAGAGCAATTCCGTGTTCCACATCAAACGTGAAAGGAGCCTTGATTTCCTTGATGGCACTCCAGAGAAAACCCAAGATCACTGTCTCAAGTCTAGAGGGATCCTGAGATCACTGTAGCAACACAAAAGGGCTCCGTGGACCATAAATCAACTCGAGATGGGAGCTTAGTCCCTGGCTTCTACTCAAGAGGAATACCAACATTCCACAAGCACCTCAAGAGGAGGCTTCTCTCAGCTACAGGTATGTGAGAGGATCCCTGAATTTGTGGCCTCAAGTGGAATGGACACCGAGATTCTCTGACTCGAAGTAAGATCGGATATCCCTGCAGTGAATTGAATGCAGGCTCGTCTTGCATCTCCCAAGCAAAGGAATGTCTGAATCCAATGTGGAGACCACAGAGAAAGACCTAGTTCTCCGCCTCATCACGACCGGAGGCCTCACATCCCTTGAAAACTCGAGAGGTCTGCGGAGATCAATGCTTCCAAAGGAGACGATGCCTGGCTCCTCTTGAGAATGGATAGGAGTCCCAGGATCCCTGTGGCACGTGGAAAGGGACCCTGGGTTTCGAGCCTCACGTGGAGACGCGTCCCAAATGCCATGCCAAGACTCGAGGAGAATCCGAGGTGTCCCTCGCACCTAGGCAGGAGTCCTGACGTCGCTGAACAAACTCGTGTCTGGAAGGGCCCTCCCAGTCGTAACTCGAGAATATACCCCAGGTTCCGGCCGCAACTCGAGAATAACCATGAGACTTCCCCCTCGCCGCGAGATGAGGCCCGATTCCCCTGCACTGCGTGCAGAGCAATTCCGTGTTCCACATCAAACCTGAAAGGAGCATTGATTTCCTTGATGGCACTCCAGAGAAAACCCAAGATCAGTGCCTCAAGTCTAGAGGGATCCTGAGGTCACTGTAGCAACATGAAAGGGCTCCGTGGACCCCAAATCAACTCGAGATGAGAGCTTAGTCCCTGGCTTCGACTCAAGAGGAATACCAACTTTCCACAAGCACCCCAAGAGGAGACTTCTCTCAGCTACAGGTATGTGAGAGGGACCCTGAGTTTGTGGCCTCAAGTGGAATGGACACCGAGATGCTCTGACTCGAAGTAAGGCCGGATATCCCTGCAGTGAATTGAATGCAGGCTCGTCTTGCATCTCCCAAGACGAAGGTATGTCTGAATCCCCTGTGGAGACCACAGAGAAAGACCTAGTCCTCCGCCTCATCACGAAGGGAGGCCTCACATCCTTTGAAAATTCGAGAGGTATGCGGAGATCAATGCTTCCAAAGGAGACGATGCCTGACTCCTCTTGAAAATGGATAGGAATCCCAGGATCCCTGTGGCACGTGGAAAGGGACCCTGGGTCTCCCGCCTCAGGTGGAGAAGCGTCCAAATTGCTATGCCAAGACTCGAGGAGAATCCCGAGGTGTCCCTTGCACCTAGGCAGGAGTCCTGACGTCGCTGAACAAACACGTGTCTGGAAGGGCCCTCCCCGTCGTAACTCGAGAATATACCCCAGGTTCCGGCCGCAACTCGAGAAAAACCATGAGACTTCCCCCTCGCCGCGAGATGAGGCCCGATTCCCCTGCACTGCATGCAGAGCAATTCCGTGTACCACATCAAACGTGAAAGGAGCCTTGATTTCCTCGATGGCACTCCAGAGAAAACCCAAGATCACTGTCTCAAGTCTAGAGGGATCCTGAGGTCACTGTAGCAACACGAAAGGGCTCCGTGGACCCCAAATCAACTCGAGATGAGAGCTTAGTCCCTGGCTTCGACTCAAGAGGAATACCAACTTTCCACAAGCACCTCAAGAGGAGGCTTCTCTCAGCTGCAGGTATGTGAGAGGGCCCCTGAATTTGTGGCCTCAAGTGGAATGGACACCGAGATGCTCTGACTCGAAGTAAGGACGGATATCCCCGCAGTGAATTGAATGCAGGCTCGTCTTGCATCTCCCAAGACGAAGGGATGTCTGAATCCCCTGTGGAGACCACAGAGAAAGACCTAATTCTCCGCCTCATTTCGAGCGGAGGCCTCACATCCTTTGAAAACTCGAGAGGTATGCGGAGATCAATGCTTCCAAAGGAGACGATGGCTGACTCCTCCTGAAAATGGATAGGAATCCCCGGATCCCTGTGGCACCTGGAAAGGGACCCTGGGAGTCCCGCCTCATGTGGAGATGCGTCCCAATTGCCATGCCAAGACTCGAGGAGAATCCCGAGGTGTCCCTCGCACCTAGGCAGGAGTCCTGACGTAGCTGAACAAACACGTGTCTGGAAGGGCCCTCCCCGTCGTAACTCGAGAATATACCCCAGGATCCGGCCGCAACTCGAGAAAAACCATAGGACGTCACCCTCGCCGCGAGATGAGGCCAGATTCCCCTGCACTGCGTGCAGAGCAATTCCGTGTTCCACATCAAACGTGAAAGGAGCCTTGATTTCCTTGATGGCACTCCAGAGAAAACCCAAGATCACTGTCTCAAGTCTGGAGGGATCCTGAGTTCACTGGAGCAACATCAAAGGGCTCCATGGACCCCAAATCAACTCGAGATGAGAGCTTCGGCCCTGGCTTCGACTAAAGAGGAATACCAACTTTCCACAAGCACCTCAAGAGGAGCCTTCTCTCAGCTACAGGTATGTGAGAGGGACCCGGAGATTGTGGCCTCAAGTGGAATGGACACCGAGATGCTCTGACTCGAAGTAAGGCCGGATATCCCTGCAGTGAATTGATTGCAGGCTCGTCTTGCATCTCCCAAGACGAAGGGATGTTTAATCCCCAGTGGAGACGACAGAGAAAGACCTACTCGTCCGCCCCGTCGCGACCGGAGGCCTCACATCCTTTGAAAACTCGAGAGGTCCGCGGAGATCAATGCTTCTAAAGGAGACGATGCCTGACTCCTCTTGAAAATGGATAAGAGTCCCAGGATCCCTGTTGCACGTGGAAAGGGACACTGGGTCTCCCGCCTCATGTGGAGACGCGTCCCAATTGCCATGCCAAGACTCGAGGAGAATCCCGAGGTGTCCCTCGCACCTAGGCAGGAGTCCTGATGTCGCTGAACAAACACGTGTCTGGAAGGGTCCTCCCCGTTGTAACTCGAGAATATACCCCAGGTTCCGGCCGCAACTCGAGAAAAACCATGAGAATTCCCCTTCGCCGCGAGATAAGGCCTGATTCCCCTGCACTGCATGCAGAGCAATTCCGTGATCCACATCAAACGTGAAAGGAGCCTTGATTTCCTTGATGGCACTCCAGAGAAAACCCAAGATCACTGTCTCAAGTCTAGAGGGATCCTGAGGTCACTGGAGCAACACGAAAGGGCTCCGTGGACCCCAAATCAACTCGAGATGAGAGCTTAGTCCCTGGCTTTGACTCAAGAGGAATACCCACTTTTCACAAGCACCTCAAGAGGAGGCTTCTCTCAGCTATAGGTATGTGAGAGGGACCCTGAGTTTGTGGCCTCAAGTGGAATGGACACCGAGATGCTCTGACTCGAAGTAAGGCCGGATATCCCTGCATTGAATTGAATGCAGGCTCGTCTTGCATCTCCCAAAACGAAGGGATATCTGAATCCCCTGTGGAGACGACAGAGAAACACCTAGTCCTCTGCCTCAACGCGACCGGAGGCCTCACATACTTTGAAAACTTGAGAGGACGGCGGAGATCAGTGCTTCCAAAGGAGACGATGCCTGACTCCTCTTGAAAATGGATAGGAGTCTCAGGATCCCTGTGGCACGTGGAAAGGGACCCTGGGTCTCCCGCCTCACGTGGAGACGCGTCCCAATTGCCATGCCAAGACTCGAGGAGAATCCGAGGTGTCCCTCGCACCTAGGCAGGAGTCCTGACGTAGCTGAACAAACACATGTCTGGAAGGGCCCTCCCGTCGTAACTCGAGAATATACCCCAGGTTCCGGCCGCAACTCGAGAAAAACTATGAGACTTCCCCCTCGCCGCAAGATGAGCCTCGATTCCCCTGTACTGCATGCAGAGCAATTCCGTGTTCCACATCAAACGGGAAAGGAGCCTTGATTTCCTTGATGGCACTCCAGAGAAAATCCAAGATCACTGTCTCAAGTCTAGAGGGATCCTGAGGTCACTGGAGCAACACGAAAGGGCTCCGTGGACCCCAAATCAACTCGAGATGAGAGCTTAGTCCCTGGCTTCGACTCAAGAGGAGTACCAACTTTTCACAAGCACCTCAAAAGGAGGCTTCTCTCAGCTACAGGTATGTGAGAGAGACCCTGAGTTTGTGGCCTCAAGTGGAATGGACACCGAGATGCTCTGACTCGACGTAAGGCCGGATATCCCAACAGTGAATTGAATGCAGGCTCATCTTGCATCTCCCAAGACAAAGGGATGTCTGAATCCTCTGTGGAGATGACAGAGAAAGACCTAGTCGGCCGCCTCATCGCGAGCGGAGGCCTCACATCCTCTGAAAACTCGAGAGGTCTGCGGAGGTCAATGCTTCCAAAGGAGACGATGCCTGACTCTTCTTGAAAATGGATAGGACTCCCAGGATCCCTGTGGCACGTGCAAAGGGACCCTGGATCTCCGGCCTCACGTGGAGATGCGTCCCAATTGCCATGCCAAGACTCGAGGAGAATCCCGAGGTGTCCCTCGCACCTAGGCAGGAGTCCTGACGTAGCTGAACAAACATGTGTCTCGAAGGGCCCTCCCCGTCGTAACTCGAGAATATACCCCAGGTTCCGGCCGCACCTCGAGAAAAACCATGAGACTTCCCCCTCGCCGCGAGATGAGGCCCGATTCCCCTGCACTGCATGCAGAGCAATTCCGTGTTCCACATCAAACGTGAAAGGAACCTTGATTTCCTTGATGGCACTCCAGAGAAAACCCAAGATCACTGTCTCTAGTCTAGAGGGATCCTGAGGTCACTGTAGCAACACGAAAGGGCTCCGTGGACCCCAAATCAACTCGAGATGAGAGCTTAGTCCCTGGCTTCGACTCAAGAGGAATACCAACTTTCCACAAGCACCTCAAGAGGAGGCTTCTCTCAACTACAGGTATGTGAGAGGACACGGAGTTTGTGGCCTCAAGTGGAATGGACACCGAGATGCTCTGACTCGAAGTAAGGCCGGATATCCCTGCAGTGAATTGAATGCAGGCTCGTCTTGCATCTCCCAAGACGAAGGGTTGTCTGAATCCCCTGTGGACACCACAGAGAAAGTCCTAGTTCTCCGCCTCATCGCGACCGGAGGCCTCACATCCTTTGAAAATTCGAGAGGTCCGCGGAGATCAATGCTTCCAAAGGAGACGATGCCTGACTCCTCTTGAAAATAAATAGAAGTCCCAGGATCCCTGTGGTACGTGGAAAGGGACCCTGGGTCTCCCGCCTAATGTGGAGACGCGTCCCAATTGCCATGCCAAGGCTCGAGGAGAATCCCGAGTTGTCCCTCGCACCTAGGCAGGAGTCCTGACATCGCTGAACAAACACGTGTCTGGAAGGGCCCTCCCTGTCATAACTCGAGAATATACCCCTGGTTCCGGCCGCAACTCGAGAAAAACCATGAGACTTCCCCCTCGCCGCGAGATGAGGCCCGATTCCCCTGCACTGCGGGCAGAGCAATTCCGTGTTCCACATCAAACGTGAAAGGAGCCTTGATTGCCTTGATGGCACTGCAGAGAAAACCCAAGATCACTGTCTCAAGTCTAGAGGGATCCTGAGGTCACTGGAGCAACACGAAAGGGCTCCGTGGACCCCAAATCAATTCGAGATGAGAGCTTAGTCCCTGGCTTCGACTTAAGAGGAAAACCAACTTTCCACAAGCACCTCAAGAGGAGGCTTCTCTCAGCTACAGGTATGTGAGAGGGACCCTGAGTTTGTGGCCTCAAGTGGAATGGACACCGAGATGCTCTGACTCGAAGTAAGGCCGGATATCCCTGCAGTGAATTGAATGCAAGCTCGTCTTGCATCTCCCAAGACGAAGGGATGTCTGAATCCCCTGTGGAGACCACAGAGAAAGACCTAGTTCCCCGCCTCATCGAGACCGGAGGCCTCACATCCTTTGAAAACTCGAGAGGTCCGCAGAGATCAATGCTTCCAAAGGAGACGATACCTGACGCCTCTTGAAAATAGATAGGAGTCCCAGGATCCCTGTGGCACGTGGAAAGGGACCCTGGGTCTCCCGCCTCACGTTGAGACGCGTCCCAATTGCCATGCCAAGACTCGAGGAGAATCCCGAGGTGTCCTTCGCACCTAGGAAGGATTCCTGACGTCGCTGAACAAACACGTGTCTGGAAGGGCCCTCCCCGTCGTAACTCGAGAATATATCCCAGGTTCCGGCCGCAACTCGAGAAAAACTATAGGACTTCACCCTCGCCGCGAGATGAGGCCCGATTCCCCTGCACTGAGTGCAGAGCAATTCCGTGTTCCACATGAAACGTGAAAGGAGCCTTGATTTCCTTGATGGCACTCCAGAGAAAACCCAAGATCACTGTCTCAAGTCTAGAGGGATCCTGAGGTCACTGGAGCAAAATGAAAGGGCTCCGTGGACTCCAAATCAACTCGAGATGAGAGCTTAGTCTTGGCTTCGACTCAAGAGGAATACCAACTTTCCACAAGCACCTCAAGAGGAGGCTTCTCTCAGCTACAGGTATGTGAGAGGGACCCTGAGTTTGTGGCCTTAAGTGGAATGGACACCGAGATGCTCTGACTCGATGTAAGGCCGGATATCCCTGCAGTGAATTGAATGCCGCCTCGTCTTGCATCTCCCAAGACGAAGAGATGTCTGAATCCCCTGTGGAGGCCACAGAGTAAGACCTAGTCCTCCGCCTCATTGCGACCGGAGGCCTCACATCCTTTGAAAACTCGAGAGGTCCGCGGAGATCAATGCTTCCAAAGGAGACGATGCCTGACTCCTCTTGAAAATGGATAGGAGTCCCAGGATCCCTGTGGCACGTGCAAAGGGACCCTGGGTCTCCCGCCTCACGTGGAGACGCGTGCCAATTGCCATGCCAAGACTCGAGGAGAATCCCGAGGTGTCCCTCGCACCTAGGCAGGAGTCCTGACGTCGCTGAACAAACACGTGTCTGGAAGGGCCCCTCCCGTCGTAACTCGAGAATATACCCCAGGTTCCGGCCGCAACTCGAGAAAAACCATAGGACTTCCCCCTCGCCGTGAGATGAGGCCCGATTCCCCTGCACTGCGTGCAGAGCAATTCCGTGTTCCACATCAAACGTGAAAGGAGCCTTGATTGCCTTGATGGCACTGCAGAGAAAACCCAAGATCACTGTCTCAAGTCTAGAGGGATCCTGAGGTCACTGGAGCAACACGAAAGGGCTCCGTGGACCCCAAATCAACTCGAGATGAGAGCTTAGTCCTTGGCTTCGACTCAAGAGGAATACCAACTTTCCACAAGCACCTCAAGAGGAGGCTTCTCTCAGCTACAGGTATGTGAGAGGGACCCTGAGTTTGTGGCCTCAAGTGGAATGGACACCAAAATGCTCTGACTCAAAGTCAGGCCGGATATCCCTGCAGTGAATTGAATGCAGGCTCGTCTTGCATCTCCCAAGACGAAGGGATGTCTGAATCCCCTGTGGAGACCACAGAGAAAGACCTAGTCCTCAGCCTTATCACGACCGGAGGCCTCACATCCTTTGAAAACTCGAGAGGTCCATGGAGATCAATGCTTCCAAAGGAGACGATGCCTGATTCCTCTTGAAAATGGATAGGAGTCCCAGGATACCTGTGGCACGTGGAAAGGGACCGTGGGTCTCCCGCCTCACGTGGAGACGTGTCCCAATTGCCATGCCAAGACTCTTGGAGAATCCCGAAGTGTCCCTCGCACCTAGGAAGGAGTCCTGACGTCTCTGAACAAACACGTGTCTGGAAGGGCCCTCCCCGTCGTAACTCGAGAATATACCTCAGGTTCCGGCCGCAACTCGAGAAAAACCATAGGACTTCTCCCTCGCCGCGACCTGAGGCCCGATTCCCCTGCACTGCGTGCAGAGCAATTCCGTGTTCCACATCAAAAGTGAAAGGAGCCTTGATTTCCTTGATGGCACTCCAGAGAAAACCCAAGATCACTGTCTCAAGTCTAGAGGGATCCTGAGGTCATTGGAGCAACATGAAAGGGCTCCGTGGACCCCAAATCAACTGGAGATGAGAGCTTAGTCCCTGGCTTCGACTTAAGAGGAATACCAACTTTCCACAAGCACCTCAAGACGAGGCTTCTCTCAGCTACAGGTATGTGAGAGGGACCCTGAGTTTGTGGCCTCAAGTGGAATGGACACCGAGATGCTCTGACTCGAAGTAAGGCCGGATATCCCTGCAGTGAATTGAATGCAGGCTCGTCTTGCATCTCCCAAGATGAAGGGATGTCTGAATCCCCTGTGGAGACCACAGAGAAAGAACTAGTCCTCAGCCTCAACGCGACCGGAGGCCTCACATCCTTTGAAAACTCGAGAGGTCCGCGGAGATCAATGCTTCCAAAGGAGACGATGCCTGACGCCTCTTGAAAGTAGATAGGAGTCCCAGGATTCCTGTGGCATGTGGAAAGGTACCCTGGGTCTCCCGCCTCACGTGGAGACGCATCCCAATTGCCATGCCAAGACTCGAGGAGAATCCCGAGGTGTCCTTCGCACCTAGGCAGGTGTCCTGACGTCGCTGAACAAACACGTGTCTGGAAAGGCCCTCCCCGTCGTAACTCGAGAATATACCCCAGGTTCCGGCCACAACTAGAGAAAAACCATAGGACTGCCCCCTCGCCGCAAGATGAGGTCCGATTCCCCTGCACTGCGTGCAGAGAAATTCCGTTTTCCACATCTAACGTGAAAGGAGCCTTGATTTCCTTGATGGCACTCCAGAGAAAACCCAAGATCACTGTCTCAAGTCTAGAGGGATCCTGAGGTCACTGGAGCAACATGAAAGGGCTTCGTGGACCCCAAATCAACTCGAGATGAGAGCTTAGTCCCTGTCTTCAACTCAAGTGGAATACCAACTTTCCACAAGCACCTCAAGAGGAGGCTTCTCTCAGCTACAGGTATGTGAGAGGGACCCTGAGTTTGTGGCCTCAAGTGGAATGGACACCGTGATGCTCTGACTCGAAGTAAGGCCGGATATCCCTGCAGTGAATTGAATGCAGGCTCGTCTTGCATCTCCCAAGATGAAGGGATGTCTGAATCCCCTGTGGAGACCAAGGAGAAAGACCTAGTTCTCCGCCTCATCGCGACCGGAGGCCTCACATTCTTTGAAAACTCGAGAGGTCCGCGGAGATCAATGCTTCCAAAGGAGACGATGCCTGACTCCTCTTGAAAATGGATAGGAGTCCCAGGATCCCTGTGGCACGTGGAAAGGGACCCTGGGTTTTCCAATTCACGTGGAGACGCGTCCCAATTTCCATGCCAAGACTCGAGGAGAATCCCGAGGTGTCCCTCGCACCTAGGCAGGAGTCCTGACGTCGCTGAACAAACACGTGTCTGGAAGGGCCCTCCCCATCGTAACTCGAGAATATACCCAAGGGTCCGGCCGCAACTCGAGAAAAACCATGGGACTTCCCCGTCGCCGCGAGATGAGGCCCGATTCCCCTGCACTGCGTGCAGAGCTATTCCGTGTTCCACATCAAACGGGAAAGGAGCCTTGATTTCCTTGATGGCACTCCAGAGAAAACCCAAGATCACTGTCTCAAGTCTAGAGGGATCCTGAGGTCACTGGAGCAACACAAAAAAGCTCCGTGGACCCCAATCAACTCGAGATGAGAGCTTAGTCCCTGGCTTTGACTCAACTGGAATACCAACCTTCCACAAGCACCTCAAGAGGAGGCTTCTCTCAGCTACAGGTATGTGAGAGGGACCCTGAGTTTGTGGCCTCAAGTGGAATGGACACCGAGATGCTCTGACTCGAAGTCAGGCCGGATATCCCTGCAGTAAATTGAATGCAGGCTCGTCTTGCATCTCCCAAGACGAAGGGATGTCTGAATCCCCTGTGGAGACCACAGAGAAAGACCTAGTCCTCCGCCTCATCTCGACCGGAGGCCTCACATCCTTTGAAAACTCGAGAGTTCCATGGAGATCAATGCTTCAAAAGGAGACGATGCCTGATTCCTCTTGAAAATGGATAGGAGTCCCAGGATCCCTGTGGCACGTGGAAAGGGACCCTGGGTCTCCCGCCTCACGTGGAGACGCGTCCCAATTGCCATGGCAAGACTCTTGGAGAATCCCGAAGTGTCCCTCGCACCTAGGAAGGAGTCCTGACTTCTCTGAACAAACACGTGTCTGGAAGGGCCCTCCCCGTCGTAACTCGAGAATATACCCCAGGTTCCGGCCGCAACTCGAGAAAAACCATGAGAATTCCCCCTCGCCCCGACATGAGGCCCGATTCCACTGCACTGCATGCAGAGAAATTCCGTGTTCCACATCAAACGTGAAAGGAGCCTTGATTTCCTTAATGGCACTCCAGAGAAAACCCAAGATCTCTGTCTCAAGTCTAGAGGGATCCTGAGGTCACTGGAGCAACATGAAAGGGCCCCAAGGACCCCAAATCAACTCGAGATGAGAGCTTAGTCCCTGGCTTCGACTCAAGAGGAATACTAACTTCAAACAAGCACCTCAAGAGGAGGCTTCTCTCAGCTACAGGTATGTGAGAGGGACCCTGAGTTTGTGGCCTCAAGTGGAATGGACACCGAGATGCTCTGACTCGAAGTAAGGCCGGATATCCCTGCAGTGAAGTGAATGCAGGCTCGGCTTGCATCTCCCAAGACGAAGCGATGTCTGAATCCCCTGTGGAGACCACAGAGAAAGACCTAGTCCTCAGCCTCATCGCGACCGGAGGCCTCACATCCTTTAAAAACTCGAGAGGTCCGGGGAGATCAATGCTTCCAAAGGAGACGATGCCTGACTCTCTTGAAAATGGATAGGAGTCCCAGGATCCCTGTGGCACGTGGAAAGGGACCCTGGGTCTCCCGCCTCACGTGGAGACGCGTCCCAATTGCCATGCCAAGACTCGAGGAGAATCCCGAGGTGTCCCTCGCACCTAGGCAGGAGTCCTGACGTCGCTGAACAAACACGTGTCTGGAAGGGCCCTCCCCATCGTAACTCGAGAATATACCCAAGGGTCCGGCCGCAACTCGAGAAAAACCATGGGACTTCCCCGTCGCCGCGAGATGAGGCCCGATTCCCCTGCACTGCGTGCAGAGCTATTCCGTGTTCCACATCAAACGGGAAAGGAGCCTTGATTTCCTTGATGGCACTCCAGAGAAAACCCAAGATCACTGTCTCAAGTCTAGAGGGATCCTGAGGTCACTGGAGCAACACAAAAGGGCTCCGTGGACCCCAATCAACTCGAGATGAGAGCTTAGTCCCTGGCTTTGACTCAACTGGAATACCAACCTTCCACAAGCACCTCAAGAGGAGGCTTCTCTCAGCTACAGGTATGTGAGAGGGACCCTGAGTTTGTGGCCTCAAGTGGAATGGACACCGAGATGCTCTGACTCGAAGTCAGGCCGGATATCCCTGCAGTGAATTGAATGCAGGCTCGTCTTGCATCTCCCAAGACGAAGGGATGTCTGAATCCCCTGTGGAGACCACAGAGAAAGACCTAGTCCTCCGCCTCATCTCGACCGGAGGCCTCACATCCTTTGAAAACTCGAGAGGTCCATGGAGATCAATGCTTCAAAAGGAGACGATGCCTGATTCCTCTTGAAAATGGATAGGAGTCCCAGGATCCCTGTGGCACGTGGAAAGGGACCCTGGGTCTCCCGCCTCACGTGGAGACGCGTCCCAATTGCCATGGCAAGACTCTTGGAGAATCCCGAAGTGTCCCTCGCACCTAGGAAGGAGTCCTGACTTCTCTGAACAAACACGTGTCTGGAAGGGCCCTCCGCGTCGTAACTCGAGAATATACCCCAGGTTCCGGCCGCAACTCGAGAAAAACCATGAGAATTCCCCCTCGCCCCGACATGAGGCCCGATTCCACTGCACTGCATGCAGAGAAATTCCGTGTTCCACATCAAACGTTAAAGGAGCCTTGATTTCCTTGATGGCACTCCAGAGAAAACCCAAGATCTCTGTCTCAAGTCTAGAGGGATCCTGAGGTCACTGGAGCAACATGAAAGGGCCCCAAGGACCCCAAATCAACTCGAGATGAGAGCTTAGTCCGTGGCTTCGACTCAAGAGGAATACTAACTTCAAACAAGCACCTCAAGAGGAGGCTTCTCTCAGCTACAGGTATGTGAGAGGGACCCTGAGTTTGTGGCCTCAAGTGGAATGGACACCGAGATGCTCTGACTCGAAGTAAGGCCGGATATCCCTGCAGTGAATTGAATGCAGGCTCGTCTTGCATCTCCCAAGACGGAGGGATGTGTGAATCCCCTGTGGAGACGACAGAGAAAGACCTAGTCCTCCGCCTCATCGCGACAGGAGGCCTCATATCCTTTGAAAACTCGAGAGGTCTCCGGAGATCAATGCTTCCAAAGGAGACGATGCCTGACTCTTCTTGAAAATGGATAGGAGTCCCAGGATCCCTGTGGCACGTGGAAAGGGACCCTGGGTCTCCCGCCTCACGTGGAGACGCATCCCAATTGCCATGCCAAGACTCGAGGAGAATCCCGAGGTGTCCCTCGCACCTAGGCAGGAGTCCTGACGTCGCTGAACAAACACGTGTCTGGAACGGCCCTCCCCGTCGTAACTCGAGAATATACCCCAGGTTGGTCCGCAACTCGAGAAAAACCATGAGACTTCCCCCTCGCCTCGAGATGAGGCCCGATTCCCCTGCACTGCGTGCAGAGCAATTCCGAGTTGCACATCAAACGTGAAAGGAGCCTTTATTTCCTTGATGGCACTCCAGAGAAAACCCAAGATCACTGTCTCAAGTCTAGAGGGATCCTGAGGTCACTGGAACAACACGAAAGGGCTCCGTGGACCCCAAATCAACTTGAGATGAGAGCTTAGTCCCTGGCTTCGAATCAAGAGGAATACCAACTTTCCACAAGCACCTCAAGAGGAGGCTTCTCTCAGCTACAGGTATGTGAGAGGGATCCTGATTTGGTGGACTCAAGTGGAATGGACACCGAGATGATCTGGCTCGAAGTAAGGCAGGATATCCCTGCAGTGAATTGAATGCAGGCTCGTCTTGCCTCTCCCAAGACGAAGGGATGTCTGAATCCCCTGTGGAGACCACAGAGAAAGACCTAGTTCTCCGCCTCATCGCTACTGGAGGCCTCACATCCTTTCAAAACTCGAGAGGTCCGCGGAGATCAATGCTTCCAAAGTAGACGATGCCTGACTCCTCTTGAAAATGGATAGGAGTCCCAGGATCCCTGTGGCACGTGGAAAGGGACACTGGGTCTCCCGCCTCACGTGGAGACGCGTCCCAATTGCCATGCCAAGACTCGAGGAGAATCCCGAGGTGTCCCTCGCACCTAGGCAGGAGTTCTGATGTCGCTGAACAAACACGTGTCTGGAAGGGCCCTCCCCGTCGTAACTCGAGAATATACCCGAGGTTCCGGCCGCAACTCGAGAAAAACCATGAGACTTCCCCCTCGCCGCGAGACGAGGCCCGATTCCCCTGCCCTGCGAGCAGAGCAATTCCGTTTTCCACATCAAACGTGAAAGGAGCCTTGATTTCCTTGATGGCACTCCAGAGAAAACCCAAGATCACTGGCTCAAGCGTAGAGGGATCCTGAGGACACTGGAAGAACACGAAACGGCTCCGTAGACCCCAAATCAACTCGAGATGAGAGCTTAGTCCCTGGCGTCGACTCAAGAGGAATACCAACTTTCCACAAGCCCCTGAAGAGGAGGCTTCTCGCAGCGACAGGTATGTGAGAGGGACCCTGAGTTTGTGGCCTCAAGTGGAATGGACACCGAGATGCTCTGACTCGAAGTATGGCCGGATATCCCTGCAGTGAATTGAATGCAGGCTCGTCTTGCATCTCCCAAGACGAAGGGATGTGTGAATCCCCTGTGGAGACCACAGAGAAAGACCTAGTCCTCCGCCTCATCGCGACAGGAGGCCTCATATCCTTTGAAAACTCGAGAGGTCTCCAGAGATCAATGCTTCCAAAGGAGACGATGCCTGACTCTTCTTGAAAATGGATAGGAGTCCCAGGATCCCTGTGGCACGTGGAAAGGGACCCTGGGTCTCCCGCCTCACGTGGAGACGCATCCCAATTGCCATGCCAAGACTCGAGGAGAATCCCGAGGTGTCCCTCGCCCCTAGGCAGGAGTCCTGACGTCGCTGAACAAACACGTGTCTGGAAGGGCCCTCCCCGTCGTAACTCGAGAATATACCCCAGGTTGGTCCGCAACTCGAGAAAAACCATGAGACTTCCCCCTCGCCTCGAGATGAGGCCCGATTCCCCTGCACTGCGTGCAGAGCAATTCCGAGTTGCACATCAAACGTGAAAGGAGCCTTGATTTCCTTGATGGCACTCCAGAGAAAACCCAAGATCACTGTCTTAAGTCTAGATGGATCCTGAGGTCACTGGAACAACACGAAAGGGCTCCGTGGACCCCAAATCAACTCGAGATGAGAGCTTAGTCCCTGGCTTCGACTCAAGAGGAATACCAACTTTCCACAAGCACCTCACGAGGAGGCTTCTCGCAGCGACAGGTATGTGAGAGGACCCTGAGTTTGTGGCCTCAAGTGGAATGGACACCGAGATGCTCTGACTCGAAGTAAGGCCGGATATCCCTGCAGTGAATTGAATACAAGCTCGTCTTGCATCTCCCAAGACGAAGGGATGTCTGAATCCCCTGTGGAGACCACAGAGAAAGACCTAGTTCTCCGCCTCATCGTGACCGGAGGCCTCACATCATTTGAAAACTCGAGAGGTCCGCGGAGATCAATGCTTCCAAAGGAGACGATGCCTGACTCCTCTTGAAAATGGTTAGGAGTCCCAGGATGCCTGTCCACATGGACGGGGACCCTGGGTCTCCCGCTTCACGTGGAGACGCGTCCCAATTGCCATGCCAAGACTCGAGGAGAATCCCGAGGTGTCCCTCGCACCTAGGCAGGAGTCCTGACGTCGCTGAACAAACACGTGTCTGGAAGGGCCCTCCCCGTCATAACTCGAGAATATACCCCAGGTTCCGGCCGCAACTCGAGAAAAACCATGAGACTTCCCCCTCGCCACGAGATGAGGCCCGTTTCCCCTGCACTGCGTGCAGAGCAATTCCGTGTTCCACATCAAACGTGAAAGGAGCCTTGATTTCCTTGATGGCACTCCAGAGAAAACCCAAGATCACTGTCTCAAGTCTAGAGGGATCCTGAGGTCACTGGAGCAACACGAAAGGGCTCCGTGGACCCCAAATCAACTCGAGATGAGAGCTTAGTCCCTGGCTTCGACTCAAGAGGAATACAAACTTTCCACAATCACCTCAAGAGGAGACTTCTCTCAGCTACAGGTATGTGAGAGGGACCCTGAGTTTGTGGCCTCAAGTAGAATGGACACCGAGATGCTCTGACTCGAAGTAAGGCCGGATATGCCTGCAGTGAATTGAATGCAGGCTCGTCTTGCCTCTCCCAAGACGAAGGGATGTCTGAATCCCCTGTGGAGACCACAGAGAAAGACCTAGTTCTCCGCCTCATCGCTACTGGAGGCCTCACATCCTTTCAAAACTCGAGAGGTCCGCGGAGATCAATGCTTCCAAAGTAGACGATGCCTGACTCCTCTTGAAAATGGATAGGAGTCCCAGGATCCCTGTGGCACGTGGAAAGGGACACTGGGTCTCCCGCCTCACGTGGAGACGCGTCCCAATTGCCATGCCAAGACTCGAGGAGAATCCCGAGGTGTCCCTCGCACCTAGGCAGGAGTTCTGATGTCGCTGAACAAACACGTGTCTGGAAGGGCCCTCCCCGTCGTAACTCGAGAATATACCCGAGGTTCCGGCCGCAACTCGAGAAAAACCATGAGACTTCCCCCTCGCCGCGAGACGAGGCCCGATTCCCCTGCCCTGCGAGCAGAGCAATTCCGTTTTCCACATCAAACGTGAAAGGAGCCTTGATTTCCTTGATGGCACTCCAGAGAAAACCCAAGATCACTGGCTCAAGCGTAGAGGGATCCTGAGGACACTGGAAGAACACGAAACGGCTCCGTAGACCCCAAATCAACTCGAGATGAGAGCTTAGTCCCTGGCGTCGACTCAAGAGGAATACCAACTTTCCACAAGCCCCTGAAGAGGAGGCTTCTCGCAGCGACAGGTATGTGAGAGGGACCCTGAGTTTGTGGCCTCAAGTGGAATGGACACCGAGATGCTCTGACTCGAAGTATGGCCGGATATCCCTGCAGTGAATTGAATGCAGGCTCGTCTTGCATCTCCCAAGACGAAGGGATGTGTGAATCCCCTGTGGAGACCACAGAGAAAGACCTAGTCCTCCGCCTCATCGCGACAGGAGGCCTCATATCCTTTGAAAACTCGAGAGGTCTCCAGAGATCAATGCTTCCAAAGGAGACGATGCCTGACTCTTCTTGAAAATGGATAGGAGTCCCAGGATCCCTGTGGCACGTGGAAAGGGACCCTGGGTCTCCCGCCTCACGTGGAGACGCATCCCAATTGCCATGCCAAGACTCGAGGAGAATCCCGAGGTGTCCCTCGCCCCTAGGCAGGAGTCCTGACGTCGCTGAACAAACACGTGTCTGGAAGGGCCCTCCCCGTCGTAACTCGAGAATATACCCCAGGTTCCGGCCGCAACTCGAGAAAAACCATGAGACTTCCCCCTCGCCGCGAGATGAGGCTCGATTCCCCTGCACTGCGTGCAGAGCAATTCCGAGTTGCACATCAAACGTGAAAGGAGCCTTGATTTCCTTGATGGCACTCCAGAGAAAACCCAAGATCACTGTCTTAAGTCTAGATGGATCCTGAGGTCACTGGAACAACACGAAAGGGCTCCGTGGACCCCAAATCAACTCGAGATGAGAGCTTAGTCCCTGGCTTCGACTCAAGAGGAATACCAACTTTCCACAAGCACCTCACGAGGAGGCTTCTCGCAGCGACAGGTATGTGAGAGGACCCTGAGTTTGTGGCCTCAAGTGGAATGGACACCGAGATGCTCTGACTCGAAGTAAGGCCGGATATCCCTGCAGTGAATTGAATACAAGCTCGTCTTGCATCTCCCAAGACGAAGGGATGTCTGAATCCCCTGTGGAGACCACAGACAAAGACCGAGTTCTCCGCCTCATCGTGACCGGAGGCCTCACATCATTTGAAAACTCGAGAGGTCCGCGGAGATCAATGCTTCCAAAGGAGACGATGCCTGACTCCTCTTGAAAATGGTTAGGAGTCCCAGGATGCCTGTCCACATGGACGGGGACCCTGGGTCTCCCGCTTCACGTGGAGACGCGTCCCAATTGCCATGCCAAGACTCGAGGAGAATCCCGAGGTGTCCCTCGCACCTAGGCAGGAGTCCTGACGTCGCTGAACAAACACGTGTCTGGAAGGGCCCTCCCCGTCATAACTCGAGAATATACCCCAGGTTCCGGCCGCAACTCGAGAAAAACCATGAGACTTCCCCCTCGCCACGAGATGAGGCCCGTTTCCCCTGCACTGCGTGCAGAGCAATTCCGTGTTCCACATCAAACGTGAAAGGAGCCTTGATTTCCTTGATGGCACTCCAGAGAAAACCCAAGATCACTGTCTCAAGTCTAGAGGGATCCTGAGGTCACTGGAGCAACACGAAAGGGCTCCGTGGACCCCAAATCAACTCGAGATGAGAGCTTAGTCCCTGGCTTCGACTCAAGAGGAATACAAACTTTCCACAATCACCTCAAGAGGAGACTTCTCTCAGCTACAGGTATGTGAGAGGGACCCTGAGTTTGTGGCCTCAAGTGGAATGGACACCGTGATGCTCTGACTCGAAGTAAGGCCGGATATCCCTGCAGTGAATTGAATGCAGGCTCGTCCTGCATCTCCCAAGACTAAGGGATGTCTGAATCCCCTGTGGAGACCACAGAGAAAGACCTAGTCCTCCGCCTCATCGCGACCGGAGGCCTCACATCCTTTGAAAACTCGAGAGGTCCGCGGAGATCAATGCTTCCAAAGGAGACGATGCCTGACTCCTCTTGAAAATGGATAGGAGTCCCAGGATCCCTGTGGCACGTGGAAAGGGACCCTGGGTCTCCCGCCTCACGTAGAGACGCGTCCCCATTGCCATGCCAAGACTCAAGGAGAATCCCGAGGTGTCCCTCGCACCTAGGCAGGAGTCCTGACGTTGCTGAACAAACAAGTGTCTGGAAGGGCCCTCCCCGTCGTAACTCGAGAATATACCCCAGGTTCCGGCCGCAACTCGAGAAAAACCATGAGACTTCCCCCTCGCCACGAGATGAGGCCCGATTCCCCTGCACTGCGTTCACAGCAATTCCGTGTTCCACATCAAACGTGAAAGGAGCCTTGATTTCCCTGATGGCACTCCAGAGAAAACCCAAGATCACTGTCTCAAGTCTAGAGGGATCCTGAGGTCACTGGAGCAACACGAAAGGGCTCCGTGGACCCCAAATCAACTCGAGATGAGAGCTTAGTCCCTGGCTTCGACTCAAGAGGAATACTAACTTTCCACAAGCACCTCAAGAGGAGGCTTCTCTCAGCTACAGGTATGTGAGAGGGACCCTGAGTTTGTGGCCTCAAGTGGAATGAACACCGAGATGCTCTGACTCGAAGTAAGGCCGGATATCCCTGCAGTGAATTGAATGCAGGCTCGTCTTGCATCTCCCAAGACGAAGGGATGTCTGAATCCCCTGTGGAGGCCACAGAGAAAGACCTAGTCCTCCGCCTCATCGCGAACGGAGGCCTCACATCCTTTGAAAATTTGAGAGGTCCGCGGAGATCAATGCTTCCAAAGGAGACGATGCCTGTCTCCTCTTGAAAATGGATAGGAGTCCCAGGATCCCTGTGGCACGTGGAAAGGGACACTGGATCTTCCACTTCACGTGGAGACGCGTCCCAATTGCCATGCCAAGGCTCGAGGAGAATCCCGAGTTGTCCCTCGCACCTAGGCAGGAGTCCTCACATCGCTGAACAAACACGTGTCTGGAAGGGCCCTCCCTGTCATAACTCGAGAATATACCCCTGGTTCCGGCCGCAACTCGAGAAAAACCATGAGACTTCCCCCTCGCCGCGAGATGAGGCCCGATTCCCCTGCACTGCGTGCAGAGCAATTCCGTGTTCCACATCAAACGTGAAAGGAGCTTTGTATCCTTGATGGCACTCCAGAGAAAACCCAAAGTAACTGTCTCAAGTCTAGAAGGATCCTGAGGCCACTGTAGCAGCACGGAAGGCTCCGTGGACCCCAAATCATCTCGAGATGAGAGCTGAGTCTCTGGCTTCGACTTAAGAGGAAAACCAAGTTTCCTCAAGCACCTCAAGAGGAGGCTTCTCTCAGCTACAGGTATTTGAGAGGGACCCGGAGTTTGTGGCCTCAAGTGGAATGGACACCGAGATGCTCTGACTCGAAGTAAGGCCGGATATCCCTGCAGTGAATTGAATGCAGGCTCGTCTTGCATCTCCCAAGACGAAGGGATGTCTGAATCCCCTGTGGAGACCACAGAGAAAGAACTAGTCCTCCGCCTCATTGCGACCGGAGGCCTCACATCCTTTGAAAACTCGAGAGGTCCGCGGAGATCAATGCTTCCAAAGGAGACGATGCCTGACTCCTCTTGAAAATGGTTAGAATTCCCAGAATCCCTGTCCACATGGACGGGGACCCTGGGTCTCCCGCGTCACGTGGAGACGCGTCCCAATTGCCATGCCAAGACGCGAGGAGAATCCCGAGGTGTCCCTCGCACCTAGGCAGGAGTCCTGACGTCGCTGAACAAACACGTGTCTGGAAGGGCCCTCCCCGACGTAAATCGAGAATATACCCCAGGTTCCGGCCGCAACTCGAGGAAAACCATGAGACTTCCCCCTCGCCACGAGATGAGGCCCGATTCCCCTGCACTGCGTGGAGAGCAATTCCGAGTTTCACATCAAACGTGAAAGGAGCCTTGATTTCCTTGATGGCACTCCAGAGAAAACCCCAGATCACTGTCTCAAGTCTAGAGGGATCCTGAGGTGACTGGAGCAACACGAAAGGGCTCCGTGGACCCCAAATCAACTCGAGATGAGAGCTGAGTCCCTGGCTTCGACTTAAGAGGAAAACCAAGTTTCCTCAAGCACCTCAAGAGGAGGCTTCTCTCAGCTACAGGTATGTGAGAGGGACCCTGAGTTTGTGGCCTCTAGTGGAATGGACACCGAGATGCTCTGACTCGAAATCAGGCCGGATATCCCTGCAGTGAATTGAATGCAGGCTCGTCTTGCATCTCCCAAGACGAAGGGATGTCTGAATCCCCTGTGGAGACCACAGAGAAAGAACTAGTTCTCCGCCTCATCGCGATCGGAGGCCTCACGTTCTTTGAAAACTCCAGAGGTCCGCGGAGATCAATGCTTCCAAAGGAGACGATGCCTGACTCCTCTTGAAAATGGATAGGAGTCCCAGGATCCCTGTGGCACGTGGAAAGGGACCCTGGGTCTCCCGCCTCACGTGGAGATGCGTCCCAATGGCCATGCCAAGACTCGAGGAGAATCCCGAGGTGTCCCCACGCACCGAGGCAGGAGTCCTGACATCGCTGAATAAACACGTGTCTGGAAAGGCCCTTCTGGTCGTAACTCGAGAATGTACCCCAGGTTCCGGCCGCAACTCGAGAAAAACAATGAGACTTCCCCCTCGCCGCGAGATGAGGCCCGATTCCCCTGCACTGTGTGCAGAGCAATTCCGTGTTCCACATCAAACAGGAAAGGAGCCTTGATTTCCTTGATGGCACTCCAGAGAACACCCAATCACTGTCTCATGTCTAGAGGGATACTGAGGTCACTCTAACAACACGAAAGGGCTCTGTGGACACCAAATCAACTCGAGATGAGAGCTTCTTCCCTGGCTTCGACTCAAGAGGAATACCCACTTTCCACAAGCACCTCAAGAGGAGGCTTCTCTCAGCTACAGGTATGTGAGAGGGACCCTGAGTTTGTGGCCTCAAGTGGAATGGACACCGAGATGCTCTGACTCGAAGGAAGGCCGGATATCCCTGCAATGAATTGAATGCAGGCCTCTTTTGCATCTCCCACGAAGAAGGGATGTCTGAATCCCCTGTGGAGACTAGAGAGAAAAACCTAGTTCTCCGCCTCTTCGCGATCGGAGGCCTCACGTCCTTTGAAAACTCGCGAGGTCCGCGGAGATCAATGCTTCCAAAGGAGACGATGCCTGACTCCTCTTTAAAATGGATAGGAGTCCCAGGATCCCTGTGGCACGTGGAACGGGACCCTGGGTCTCCCGCCTCACGTGGAGATGCATCCCAATGGCCATGCCAAGACTCGAGGAGAATCCCGAGGTGTCCCCACGCACCCAGGCAGGAGTCCTGACATCGCTGAATAAACACATGTCTGGAAAGGCCCTTCTGGTCGTAACTCGAGAATGTACCCCAGGTTCCGGCCGCAACTCGAGAAAAACAATGAGACTTCCCCCTCGCCGCGAGATGAGGCCCGATTCCCCTGCACTGCGTGCAGAGCAATTCCGTGTTCCACATCAAACATGAAAGGAGCCTTGATTTCCTTGATGGCACTCCAGAGAACACCCAAGATCACTGTCTCATGTCTAGAGGGATACTGAGGTCACTGTAGCAACACGAAAGGGCTCCGTGGACCCCAAATCAACTCGAGATGAGAGCTTCTTCCCTGGCTTCGACTCAAGAGGAATACCACTTTCCACAAGCACCTCAAGAGGAGGCTTCTCTCAGCTACAGGTATGTGAGAGGGACCCTGAGTTTGTGGCCTCAAGTGGAATGGACACCGAGATGCTCTGACTCGAAGGAAGGCCGGATATCCCTGCAGTGAATTGAATGCAGGCCTCTTTTGCATCTCCCACGACGAAGGGATGTCTGAATCCCCTGTGGAGACCACAGAGAAAGACCTAGGTCTCCGCCTCATCGCGATCGGAGAACTCACGTCCATTGAAAACTCGAGAGGTCCGCGGAGATCAATGCTTCCAAAAGAGACGATGCCTGACTCCTCTTGAAAATGGATAGGAGTCCCAGGATCCCTGGGGCACGTGAAAACGCATCCTGGGTCTCCCGCCTCACGTGGAGACGCGTCCAATGGCCATGCCAAGACTCGAGGAGAATCCCGAGTTGCCCCTCGCACCTTGGCAGGAGTTCTGACGTCGCTGAACAAACACGTGTCTGGAAGGGCCCTTCCGGTCGTAACTCGAGAGTGTACCGCAGGTTCCGGCCGCAACTCGAGAAAAACAATGAGACTTCCCCCTCGCCGCGAGATGAGGCTCGATTCCCCTGCACTGCGTGCAGAGCAACTCCGTGTTCCAAATCACACATGAAAGGAGCCTTGATTTCCTTGATGGCACTCCAGAGAACACCCAAGATCACTGTCTCAAGTCTAGAGGGATTCTGAGGTCACTGTAGCAACACGAAAGGGCTCCGTGGACCCCAAATCAACTCGAGATGAGAGCTTCTTCCCTGGCTTCGACTCAAGAGGAATACCCACTTTCCACAAGCACCTCAAGAGGAGGCTTCTCTCAGCTACAGGTATGTGAGAGGGACCCTGAGTTTGTGGCCTCAAGTGGAATGGACACCGATATGCTCTGACTCGAAGGAAGTCCGGATATCCCTGCAGTGAATTGAATGCAGGCTCGTCTTGCATCTCCCACGACGAAGGGATGTCTGAATCCCCTGTGGAGACCACAGAGAAAGACCTTGTTCTCCGCCTCATCGCGACTGGAGGTCTCCCGTCCTTTGAAAACTCGAGAGGTCCGCGGAGAACAAGGCTTCCAAAGGAGACGATGCCTGACTCCTCTTGAAAATGGATAGGAGTCCCAGGATCCCTGTGGCACGTGGAAAGGGACCCTGGGTCTCCCGCCTCACGTGGAGATGCGTCCCAATGGCCATGCCAAGACTCGAGGAGAATCCCGAAGTGTCCCTCGCACCTAGGCAGGAGTCCTGACGTCGCTGAACAAACACGTGTCTGGAAGGGCCCTCCCCGTCGTAACTTGAGGATATACCCCAGGTTCCGGCCGCAACTCGAGAAAAACCATGAGACTTCCCCCTCGCCGCGAGATGAGGCCCGATTCCCCTGCACTGCGTGCAGAGCAATTCCGTGTTCCAAATCAAACATGAAAGGAGTCTTGATTTCTTTGATGGCACTCCAGAGAAAACCCAAGATCACTGTCTCAAGTCTAGAGGGATACTGAGGTCACTGTAGCAACACGAAAGGGCTCCGTGGACCCCAAATCAACTCGAGATGAGAGCTTCGGCCCTGGCTTCGACTCAAGAGGAATACCCACTTTCCACAAGCACCTCAAGAGGAGGCTTCTCTCAGCTACAGGTATGTGAGAGGGACCCTGAGTTTGTGGCCTCAAGTGGAATGGACACGGAGATGCTCTGACTCGAAGGAAGGCCGGATATCCCTGCAGTGAATTGAATGCAGGCTCGTCTTGCAATCCCCACGACGAAGGGATGTCTGAATCCCCTCTGGAGACAACAGAGAAAGACCTAGTTCTCCGCCTCATCGCGACCGGAGGCCTCACGTCCTTTGAAAACTCGATAGGTCCGCGGAGATCAATGCTTCCAAAGGAGACGATGCCTGACTCCTCTTGAAAATGGATAGGAGTCCCAGGATCCCTGTGGCACGTGGAAATGGACCCTGGGTCTCCCGCCTCACGTGGAGATGCGTCCCAATGGCCATGCCAAGACTCGAGGAGAATCCCGAAGTGTCCCTCGCACCTAGGCAGGAATCCTGACGTCGCTGAAAAACACGTGTCTGGAAGGGCCCTCCCCGTCGTAACTCCAGAATATACCCCAGGTTCCGGCCGGAACTCGAGAAAAACCATGAGAATTCCCCCTCGCCGCGAGATGAGGCCCGATTCCCCTGCACTGTATGCAGAGCAATTCCGTGTTCCACATCAAACAGGAAAGGAGCCTTGATTTCCTTGATGGCACTCCAGAGAACACCCAAGATCACTGTCTCATGTCTAGAGGGATACTGAGGTCACTGTAGCAACACGAAAGGTCTCCGTGGACCCCAAATCAACTCGAGATGCGAGCTTCGTCCCTGGCTTCGACTCAAGAGGAATACCCACTTTCCACAAGCACCTCAAGAGGAGGCTTCTCTCAGCTACAGGTATGTGAGAGGGACCCTGAGTTTGTGGCCTCAAGTGGAATGGACACCGATATGCTCTGACTCGAAGGAAGTCCGGATATCCCTGCAGTGAATTGAATGCAGGCTCGTCTTGCATCTCCCACGACGAAGGGATGTCTGAATCCCCTGTGGAGACCACAGAGAAAGACCTTGTTCTCCGCCTCATCGCGACTGGAGGTCTCCCGTCCTTTGAAAATTCGAGAGGTCCGCGGAGAACAAGGCTTCCAAAGGAGACGATGCCTGACTCCTCTTGAAAATGGATAGGAGTCCCAGGATCCCTGTGGCACGTGGAAATGGACCCTGGGTCTCCCGCCTCACGTGGAGACGCGTCCCAATGGCCATGCCAAGACTCGAGGAGAATCCCGAGGTGTCCCTCGCACCTAGGCAGGAGTCCTGACGTCGCTGAACAAACACGTGTCTGGAAGGGCCCTCCCCGTCGTAACTTGAGGATATACCCCAGGTTCCGGCCGCAACTCGAGAAAAACCATGAGACTTCCCCCTCGCCGCGAGATGAGGCCCGATTCCCCTGCACTGCGTGCAGAGCAATTCCGTGTTCCAAATCAAACATGAAAGGAGTCTTGATTTCTTTGATGGCACTCCAGGGAAAACCCAAGATCACTGTCTCAAGTCTAGAGGGATACTGAGGTCACTGTAGCAACACGAAAGGGCTCCGTGGACCCCAAATCACCTCGAGATGAGAGCTTCGTACCTGGCTTCCACTCAAGAGGAATACCCACTTTCCACAAGCACCTCAAGAGGAGGCTTCTCTCAGCTACAGGTATGTGAGAGGGACCCTGAGTTTGTGGCCTCAAGTGGAATGGACACCGAGATGCTCTGAATCGAAGGAAGGCCGGATATCCCTGCAGTGAATTGAATGCAGGCTCGTCTTGCAATCCCCACGACGAAGGGATGTCTGAATCCCCTGTGGAGACCACAGAGAAAGACCTAGTTCTCCGCCTCTTCGTGATCGGACGCCTCACGTCCTTTGAAAACTCGATAGGTCCGCGGAGATCAATGCTTCCAAAGGAGACGATGCCTGACTCCTCTTGAAAATGGATAGGAGTCCCAGGATCCCTGTGGCACGTGGAAATGGACCCTGGGTCTCCCGCCTCACGTGGAGATGCGTCCCAATGGCCATGCCAAGACTCGAGGAGAATCCCGAAGTGTCCCTCGCACCTAGGCAGGAATCCTGACGTCGCTGAAAAACACGTGTCTGGAAGGGCCCTCCCCGTCGTAACTCCAGAATATACCCCAGGTTCCGGCCGGAACTCGAGAAAAACCATGAGAATTCCCCCTCGCCGCGAGATGAGGCCCGATTCCCCTGCACTGTATGCAGAGCAATTCCGTGTTCCACATCAAACAGGAAAGGAGCCTTGATTTCCTTGATGGCACTCCAGAGAACACCCAAGATCACTGTTTCATGTCTAGAGGGATACTGAGGTCACTGTAGCAACACGAAAGGTCTCCGTGGACCCCAAATCAACTCGAGATGCGAGCTTCGTCCCTGGCTTCGACTCAAGAGGAATACCCACTTTCCACAAGCACCTCAAGAGGAGGCTTCTCTCAGCTACAGGTATGTGAGAGGGACCCTGAGTTTGTGGCCTCAAGTGGAATGGACACCGATATGCTCTGACTCGAAGGAAGTCCGGATATCCCTGCAGTGAATTGAATGCAGGCTCGTCTTGCATCTCCCACGACGAAGGGATGTCTGAATCCCCTGTGGAGACCACAGAGAAAGACCTTGTTCTCCGCCTCATCGCGACTGGAGGTCTCCCGTCCTTTGAAAATTCGAGAGGTCCGCGGAGAACAAGGCTTCCAAAGGAGACGATGCCTGACTCCTCTTGAAAATGGATAGGAGTCCCAGGATCCCTGTGGCACGTGGAAATGGACCCTGGGTCTCCCGCCTCACGTGGAGACGCGTCCCAATGGCCATGCCAAGACTCGAGGAGAATCCCGAGGTGTCCCTCGCACCTAGGCAGGAGTCCTGACGTCGCTGAACAAACACGTGTCTGGAAGGGCCCTCCCCGTCGTAACTTGAGGATATACCCCAGGTTCCGGCCGCAACTCGAGAAAAACCATGAGACTTCCCCCTCGCCGCGAGATGAGGCCCGATTCCCCTGCACTGCGTGCAGAGCAATTCCGTGTTCCAAATCAAACATGAAAGGAGTCTTGATTTCTTTGATGGCACTCCAGGGAAAACCCAAGATCACTGTCTCAAGTCTAGAGGGATACTGAGGTCACTGTAGCAACACGAAAGGGCTCCGTGGACCCCAAATCACCTCGAGATGAGAGCTTCGTACCTGGCTTCCACTCAAGAGGAATACCCACTTTCCACAAGCACCTCAAGAGGAGGCTTCTCTCAGCTACAGGTATGTGAGAGGGACCCTGAGTTTGTGGCCTCAAGTGGAATGGACACCAAGATGCTCTGAATCGAAGGAAGGCCGGATATCCCTGCAGTGAATTGAATGCAGGCTCGTCTTGCAATCCCCACGACGAAGGGATGTCTGAATCCCCTGTGGAGACCACAGAGAAAGACCTAGTTCTCCGCCTCTTCGTGATCGGACGCCTCACGTCCTTTGAAAACTCGATAGGTCCGCGGAGATCAATGCTTCCAAAGGAGACGATGCCTGACTCCTCTTGAAAATGGATAGGAGTCCCAGGATCCCTGTGGCACGTGGAAATGGACCCTGGGTCTCCCGCCTCACGTGGAGATGCGTCCCAATGGCCATGCCAAGACTCGAGGAGAATCCCGAAGTGTCCCTCGCACCTAGGCAGGAATCCTGACGTCGCTGAAAAACACGTGTCTGGAAGGGCCCTCCCCGTCGTAACTCCAGAATATACCCCAGGTTCCGGCCGGAACTCGAGAAAAACCATGAGAATTCCCCCTCGCCGCGAGATGAGGCCCGATTCCCCTGCACTGTATGCAGAGCAATTCCGTGTTCCACATCAAACAGGAAAGGAGCCTTGATTTCCTTGATGGCACTCCAGAGAACACCCAAGATCACTGTTTCATGTCTAGAGGGATACTGAGGTCACTGTAGCAACACGAAAGGTCTCCGTGGACCCCAAATCAACTCGAGATGCGAGCTTCGTCCCTGGCTTCGACTCAAGAGGAATACCCACTTTCCACAAGCACCTCAAGAGGAGGCTTCTCTCAGCTACAGGTATGTGAGAGGGACCCTGAGTTTGTGGCCTCAAGTGGAATGGACACCGATATGCTCTGACTCGAAGGAAGTCCGGATATCCCTGCAGTGAATTGAATGCAGGCTCGTCTTGCATCTCCCACGACGAAGGGATGTCTGAATCCCCTGTGGAGACCACAGAGAAAGACCTTGTTCTCCGCCTCATCGCGACTGGAGGTCTCCCGTCCTTTGAAAATTCGAGAGGTCCGCGGAGAACAAGGCTTCCAAAGGAGACGATGCCTGACTCCTCTTGAAAATGGATAGGAGTCCCAGGATCACTGTGGCACGTGGAAATGGACCCTGGGTCTCCCGCCTCACGTGGAGACGCGTCCCAATGGCCATGCCAAGACTCGAGGAGAATCCCGAGGTGTCCCTCGCACCTAGGCAGGAGTCCTGACGTCGCTGAAAAACACGTGTCTGGAAGGGCCCTCCCCGTCGTAACTTGAGGATATACCCCAGGTTCCGGCCGCAACTCGAGAAAAACCATGAGACTTCCCCCTCGCCGCGAGATGAGGCCCGATTCCCCTGCACTGCGTGCAGAGCAATTCCGTGTTCCAAATCAAACATGAAAGGAGTCTTGATTTCTTTGATGGCACTCCAGGGAAAACCCAAGATCACTGTCTCAAGTCTAGAGGGATACTGAGGTCACTGTAGCAACACGAAAGGGCTCCGTGGACCCCAAATCACCTCGAGATGAGAGCTTCGTACCTGGCTTCCACTCAAGAGGAATACTCACTTTCCACAAGCACCTCAAGAGGAGGCTTCTCTCAGCTACAGGTATGTGAGAGGGACCCTGAGTTTGTGGCCTCAAGTAGAATGGACACCGAGATGCTCTGAATCGAAGGAAGGCCGGATATCCCTGCAGTGAATTGAATGCAGGCTCGTCTTGCATCTCCCTCGACGAAGGGATGTCTGAATCCCCTGTGGAGACCAAGGAGAAAGACCTAGTTCTCCGCCTCATCGCGACCGGAGGCCTCACGTCCTTTGAAAACTCGAGAGGTCCAAGGAGATCAATGCTTCCAAAGGAGACGATGCCTGACTCCTCTTGAAAATGGATAGGAGTCCCAGGATCCCTGTGGCACGTGGAAATGGACCCTGGGTCTCCCGCCTCACGTGGAGACGCGTCCCAATGGCCATGCCAAGACTCGAGGAGAATCCCGAGGTGTCCCTCGCACCTAGGCAGGAGTCCTGACGTCGCTGAAAAACACGTGTCTGGAAGGGCCCTCCCCGTCGTAACTCGAGAATATACCCCAGGTTCCGGCCGCAACTCGAGAAAAACCATGAGACTTCCCCCTCGCCTCGAGATGAGCCCCGATTCCCCTGCACTGTGTGCAGAGCAATTTCGTGTTCCACATCAAACAGGAAAGGAGCCTTGATTTCCTTGATGGCACTCCAGAGGACACCCAAGATCACTGTCTCATGTCTAGAGGGATACTGAGGTCACTCTAACAACACGAAAGGGCTCTGTGGACACCAAATCAACTCGAGATGAGAGCTTCTTCCCTGGCTTCGACTCAAGAGGAATACCCACTTTCCACAAGCACCTCAAGAGGAGGCTTCTCTCAGCTACAGGTATGTGAGAGGGACCCTGAGTTTGTGGCCTCAAGTGGAATTGACACCGAGATGCTCTGACTCGAAGGAAGGCCGGATATCCCTGCAGTGAATTGAATGCAAGCCTCTTTTGCATCTCCCACGAAGAAGGGATGTCTGAATCCCCTGTGGAGACCACAGAGAAAGACCTAGTTCTCCGCCTCTTCGTGATCGGACGCCTCACGTCCTTTGAAAACTCGCGAGGTCCGCTGAGATCAATGCTTCCAAAGGAGACGATGCCTGACTCCTCTTGAAAATGGATAGGAGTCCCAGGATCCCTGTGGCACGTGGAAAGGGACCCTGGGTCTCCCGCCTCACGTGGAGATGCGTCCCAATGGCCATGCCAAGACTCGAGGAGAATCCCGAGGTGTCCCCACGCACCCAGGCAGGAGTCCTGACATCGCTGAATAAACACGTGTCTGGAAAGGCCCTTCTGGTCGTAACTCGAGAATGTACCCCAGGTTCCGGCCGCAACTCGAGAAAAACAATGAGACTTCCCCCTCGCCGCGAGATGAGGCCCGATTCGCCTGCACTGCGTGCAGAGCAATTCCGTGTTCCACATCAAACATGAAAGGAGCCTTGATTTACTTGATGGTACTCCAGAGAACACCCAAGATCACTGTCTCATGACTAGAGGGATACTGAGGTCACTGTAGCAACACGAAAGGGCTCCGTGGACCCCAAATCAACTCGAGATGAGAGCTTCTTCCCTGGCTTCGACTCAAGAGGAATACCACTTTCCACAAGCACCTCAAGAGGAGGCTTCTCTCAGCTACAGGTATGTGAGAGGGACCCTGAGTTTGTGGCCTCAAGTGGAATGGACACCGAGATGCTCTGACTCGAAGGAAGGCCGGATATCCCTGCAGTGAATTGAATGCAGGCCTCTTTTGCATCTCCCACGACGAAGGGATGTCTGAATCCCCTGTGGAGACCACAGAGAAAGACCTAGTTATCCGCCTCATCGCGATCGGAGGACTCACGTCCATTGAAACTCGAGAGGTCCGAGGAGATCAATGCTCCCAAAAGAGACGATGCCTGACTCCTCTTGAAAATGGATAGGAGTCCCAGGATCCCTGTGGCACGTGAAAACGCACCCTGGGTCTCCCGCCTCACGTGGAGACGAGTCCAAATGGCCATGCCAAGACTCGAGGAGAATCCCGAGTTGCCCCTCGCACCTAGGCAGGAGTCCTGACGTCGCTGAACAAACACGTGTCTGGAAGGGCCCTTCCGGTCGTAACTCGAGAGTGTACCCCAGGTTCCGGCCGCAACTCGAGAAAAACAATGAGACTTCCCCCTCGCCGCGAGATGAGGCCCGATTCCCCCGCACTGTGTGCAGAGCAATTCCGTGTTCCACATCAAACAGGAAAGGAGCCTTGAATTCCTTGATGGCACTCCAGAGAACACCCAAGATCACTGTCTCATGTCTAGAGGGATACTGAGGTCACTCTAACAACACGAAAGGGCTCCGTGGACACCAAATCAACTCGAGATGAGAGCTTCTTCCCTGGCTTCGACTCAAGAGGAATACCCACTTTCCACAAGCACCTCAAGAGGAGGCTTCTCTCAGCTACAGGTATGTGAGAGGGACCCTGAGTTTGTGGCCTCAAGTGGAATGGACACCGAGATGCTCTGACTCGAAGGAAGGCCGGATATCCCTGCAATGAATTGAATGCAGGCCTCTTTTGCATCTCCCACGAAGAAGGGATGTCTGAATCCCCTGTGGAGACCACAGAGAAAGACCTAGTTCTCCGCCTCTTCGCGATCGGAGGCCTCACGTCCTTTGAAAACTCGCGAGGTCCGCGGAGATCAATGCTTCCAAAGGAGACGATGCCTGACTCCTCTTGAAAATGGATAGGAGTCCCAGGATCCCTGTGGCACGTGGAACGGGACCCTGGGTCTCCCGCCTCACGTGGAGATGCGTCCCAATGGCCATGCCAAGACTCGAGGAGATTCCCGAGGTGTCCCCACGCACCCAGGCAGGAGTCCTGACATCGCTGAATAAACACGTGTCTGGAAAGGCCCTTCTGGTCGTAACTCGAGAATGTACCCCAGGTTCCGGCCGCAACTCGAGAAAAACAATGAGACTTCCCCCTCGCCGCGAGATGAGGCCCGATTCCCCTGCACTGCGTGCAGAGCAATTCCGTGTTCCACATCAAACATGAAAGGAGCCTTGATTTCCTTGATGGCACTCCAGAGAACACCCAAGATCACTGTCTCATGTCTAGAGGGATACTGAGGTCACTGTAGCAACACGAAAGGGCTCCGTGGACCCCAAATCAACTCGAGATGAGAGCTTCTTCCCTGGCTTCGACTCAAGAGGAATACCACCTTCCACAAGCACCTCAAGAGGAGGCTTCTCTCAGCTACAGGTATGTGAGAGGGACCCTGAGTTTGTGGCCTCAAGTGGAATGGACACCGAGATGCTCTGACTCGAAGGAAGGCCGGATATCCCTGCAGTGAATTGAATGCAGGCCTCTTTTGCATCTCCCACGACGAAGGGATGTCTGAATCCCCTGTGGAGACCACAGAGAAAGACCTAGTTCTCCGCCTCATCGCGATCGGAGAACTCACGTCCATTGAAAACTCGATAGGTCCGCGGAGATCAATGCTTACAAAGGAGACGATGCCTGACTCCTCTTGAAAATGGATAGGAGTCCCAGGATCCCTGTGGCACGTGGAAAGGGACCCTGGGTCTCCCGCCTCACCTGGAGATGCGTCCTAATGGCCATGCCAAGACTCGAGGAGAATCCCGAGGTGTCCCTCGCACCTAGGCAGGAGTCCTGACGTCGTGAAAAACACGTGTCTGGAAGGGCCCTCCCCGTCGTACTCGAGAATATACCCCAGGTTCCGGCCACAACTCGAGAAAAACCATGAGACTTCCCCCTCGCCGCGAGATGAGGCCCGATTCCCCTGCACTGTGTGCAGAGCAATTGCGTGTTCCACATCAAACAGGAAAGGAGCCTTGATTTCCTTGATGGCACTCCAGAGGACACCCAAGATCACTGTCTCATGTCTAGAGGGATACTGAGGTCACTGTAGCAACACGAAAGGTCTCCGTGGACCCCAAATCAACTCGAGATGCGAGCTTCGTCCCTGGCTTTGACTCAAGAGGAATACCCACTTTCCACAAGCACCTCAAGAGGAGGCTTCTCTCAGCTACAGGTATGTGAGAGGGACCCTGAGTTTGTGGCCTCAAGTGGAATGGACACCGAGATGCTCTGACTCGAAGGAAGGCCGGATAACCCTGCAGTGAATTGAATGCAGGCTCTTCTTGCATCTCCCACGACGAAGGGATGTCTGAATCCCCTGTGGAGACCACTGAGAGAGACCTAGTTCTCCGCCTCATCGCGACCGGAGGCCTCACGTTCTTTGAAAACTCGAGAGGTCCGCGGAGATCAATGCTTCCAAAGGAGACGATGCCTGACTCCTCTTGAAAATGGATAGGAGTCCCAGGATCCCTGTGTCACGTGGAAAGGGACCCTGGGTCTCCCGCCTCACGTGGAGACGCGTCCCAATGTCCATGCCAAGACTCGAGGAGGATCCCGAGGTGTCCCTCGCACCTATGCAGGAGTCCTGACGTCGCTGAACAAACACGTGTCTGGAAGGTGCCTCCCCGTCGTAACTCGAGAATATACCCCAGGTTCCGGACGCAGCTCGAGAAAAACCATGAGACTTCCCCCTCGCCGCGAGATGAGGCCCGATTCCCCTGCACTGCGTGCACAGCAATTCCGTGTTCCACATCAAACATGAAAGGAGCCTTGATTTCCTTGATGGCACTCCAGAGGACACCCAAGATCACTGTCTCATGTCTAGAGGGATACTGAGGTCACTGTAGCAACACGAAAGGGCTCCGTGGACCCCAAATCAACTCGAGATGAGAGCTTCTTCCCTGGTTTCGACTCAAGAGGAATACCCACTTTCCACAAGCACCTCAAGAGGAGGCTTCTCTCAGCTACAGGTATGTGAGAGGGACCCTGAGTTTGTGGCCTCAAGTGGAATGGACACCGAGATGCTCTGACTCGAAGGAAGGCCGGATATTTCTGCAGTGAATTGAATGCAGGCCTCTTTTGCATCTCCCACGAAGAAGGGATGTCTGAATCCCCTGTGGAGACCACAGAGAAAGACCTAGTTCTCTGCCTCTTCGCGATCGCAGGCCTCATGTCCTTTGAAAACTCGCGAGGTCCGCGGAGATCAATGCTTCCAAAGGAGACGATGCCTGACTCCTCTTGAAAATGGATAGGAGTCCCAGGATCCCTGTGGCACGTGGAAAGGGACCCTGGGTCTCCCGCCTCACGTGGAGATGCGTCCCAATGGCCATGCCAAGACTCGATGAGAATCCCGAGGTGTCCCCACGCACCCAGCCAGGAGTCCTGACATCGCTGAATAAACACGTGTCTGGAAAGGCCCTTCTGGTCGTAACTCGAGAATGTACCCCAGGTTCCGGCCGCAACTCGGGAAAAACAATGAGACTTCCCCCTCGCCGCGAAATGAGGCCCGATTCCCCTGCACTGCGTGCAGAGCAATTCCGTGTTCCACATCAAACATGAAAGGAGCCTTGATTTCCTTGATGGCACTCCAGAGAACACCCAAGATCACTGTCTCATGTCTAGAGGGATACTGAGGTCACTGTAGCAACACGAAAGGGCTCCGTGGAGCCCAAATCAACTCGAGATGAGAGCTTCTTCCCTGGCTTCGACTCAAGAGGAATACCAGTTTCCACAAGCACCTCAAGAGGAGGCTTCTCTCAGCTACAGGTATGTGAGAGGGACCCTGAGTTTGTGGCCTCAAGTGGAATGGACACCGAGATGCTCTGACTCGAAGGAAGGCCGGATAACCCTGCAGTGAATTGAATGCAGGCTCTTCTTGCATCTCCCACGACGAAGGGATGTCTGAATCCCCTGTGGAGACCACTGAGAGAGACCTAGTTCTCCGCCTCATCGCGACCGGAGGCCTCACGTCCTTTGAAAACTCGAGAGGTCCACGGAGATCAATGCTTCCAAAGGAGACGATGCCTGACTCCTCTTGAAAATGGATAGGAGTCCCAGGATCCCTGTGGCACGTGGAAAGGGACCCTGGGTCTCCCGCCTCACGTGGAGACGTGTCCCAATCGCCATGCCAAGACTCGTGGAGAATCCCGAGGTGTCCCTCGCACCTAGGCAGGAGTCCTGACGTCACTGAACAAACACGTGTCTGGAAGGGCCCTCCCCGTCGTAACTCGAGAATATACCCCAGGTTCCGGCCGCAACTCAAGAAAAACCATGAGACTTCCCCCTCGCCGCGAGATGAGGCCCGATTCCCCTGCACTGCTTGCAGAGCAATTCCGTGTTCCACATCAAACATAAAAGGAGCCTTGATTTCCTTGATGGCACTCCAGAGAACCCCCAAGATCACTGTCTCATGTCTAGAGGGATACTGAGGTCACTCTAGCAACACGAAAGGGCTCCGTGGACCCCAAATCAACTCGAGATGAGAGCTTCGTACCTGGCTTCCACTCAAGAGGAATACCCACTTTTCACAAGCACCTCAAGAGGAGGCTTCTCTCAGCTACAGGTATGTGAGAGGGACCCTGAGTTTGTGGCCTCAAGTGGAATGGACACCGAGATGCTCTGACTCGAAGGAAGGCCGGATATCCCTGCAGTGAATTGAATGCAGGCCTCTTTTGCATCTCCCACGAAGAAGGGATGTCTGAATCCCCTGTGGAGACCACAGAGAAAGACCTAGTTCTCTGCCTCTTCGCGATCGCAGGCCTCATGTCCTTTGAAAACTCGCGAGGTCCGCGGAGATGAATGCTTCCAAAGGAGACGATGCCTGACTCCTCTTGAAAATGGATAGGAGTCCCAGGATCCCTGTGGCACGTGGAAAGGGACCCTGGGTCTCCCGCCTCACGTGGAGACACGTCCCAATGGCCATGACAAGACACGAGGAGAATCCCGAGGTGTCCCTCGCCCCTGGCAGGAGTCCTGACGTCGCTGAACCAACACGTGTCTGGAAGGGCCCTCCCCGTCCTAACTCCAGAATATACCCCAGGTTCAGGCCGGAACTCGAGAAAAACCATGAGACTTCCCCCTCGCCGCGAGATGAGGCCCCATTCCCCTGCACTGCGTGAGAGCAATTCCGTGTTCCACATCAAACATGAAAGGAGCCTTGATTTCCTTGATGGCACTCCAGAGAACA
Organism: Dama dama; assembly: GCF_033118175.1. Classification (NCBI taxonomy): domain Eukaryota; kingdom Metazoa; phylum Chordata; class Mammalia; order Artiodactyla; family Cervidae; genus Dama; species Dama dama. The sequence goes on from NW_026870888.1 coordinate 1,420,662, forward strand.
CCCAAGATCACTGTCTGAAGTCTAGACGGATCCTGAGGTCACTGTAGCAACACGAAAGGGCTCCCTGGACCCCAAATCAACTCGAGATGAGAGCTTCGTCCCTGGCTTCGACTCAAGAGGAATACCCACTTTCCACAAGCACCTCAAGAGGAGGCTTCTCTCAGCTACAGGTATGTAAGAGGGACCCTGAGTTTGTGGCTTCAAGTGGAATGGACACCGAGATGCTCTGACTCGAAGGAAGGCCGGATATCCCGGCAGTGAATTGAATGCAAGCTCGTCTTGCATCTCCCACGACGAAGGGATGTCTAAATCCCCTGTGGAGATCACAGAGAAAGACCTAGTTCTCCGCCTCATCGCGACCGTTGGCCTCACGTCCTTTGAAAACTCGAGAGTTCCGCGGAGATCAATGCTTCCAAAGGAGACGATGCCTGACTCCTCTAGAAAATGGATAGGAGTCCCAGGACACCTGTGGCACGTGGAAAGGGACCCTGGGTCTCCCGCCTCACGTGGAGACGCGTCCCAATGGCCATGCCAAGACTCGAGGAGAATCCCGAGGTGTCCCTCGCACCTCGACAGGAGTCCTGACGTCGCTGAACCAACACGTGTCTGGAAGGGCCCTCCCCGTCGTAACTCGAGAATATATCCCAGGTTCCGGCCGCAACTCGAGAAAAACCATGAGACTTCCCCCTCGCCGCGAGATGAGGCCCGATTCCCCTGCACTGCATGCAGAGCAATTCCGTGTTCCACATCAAACATGAAAGGAGCCTTGATTTCCTTGATGGCACTCCAGAGAACACTCAAGATCACTGTCTGAAGTCTATAGGGATCCTGAGGTCACTGTAGCAACACGAAAGGGCTCCATGGACCCCAAATCAACTCGAGATGAGAGCTTCGTCCGTGGCTTCGACTCAAGAGGAATACCCACGTTCCAGAATCACCTCAAGAGGAGGCTACTCTCAGCTACAGGTATGTGAGAGGGACCCTGAGTTTGTGGCCTGAAGTGGAAAAGACACCGAGATACTCTGACTCGGAGGAAGGCCGGATATCCCTGCAGTGAATTGAATGCAGGCTCGTCTTGCATCTCCCACGACGAAGGGATGTCTGAATCCCCTGTGGAGACCACAGAGAAAGACCTAGTTCTCCGCCTCATCGCGACCGGAGGCCTCACATCCTTTGAAAACTCGAGAGGTCCGCGGAGAACAATGCTTCCAAAGGAGACGATGCCTGACTACTCTTGAAAATGGACAGGAGTCCCAGGATCCCTGTGGCACGTGGAAAGGAACCCTGGGTCTCCCACCTCACGTGGAGACGCGTCCCAATTGCCATGCCAAGACTCGAGGAGAATCCCGAGGTGTCCCTCGTACCTAGGCAGGAGTCCTGACGTCGCTGAACAAACACGTGTCTGGAAGGGCCCTCACCGTCGTAACTCGAGAATATACCGCAGGTTCCGCCCGAAACGCGAGAAAAACCATGAGACTTCCCCCTCGCCACGAGATGAGGCCCGATTCCCCTGCACTGCGTGCAGAGCAATTCCGTGTTCCACATCAAACATGAAAGGAGCCTTGATTTCCTTGATGGCACTCCAGAGAACACCCAAGATCACTGTCTCAAGTCTAGAGGGATCCTGAGGTCACTGTAGCAACACGAAAGGGCTCCATGGACTCCAAATCAACTCGAGATGAGAGCTCCGTCCCTGGCTTCGACTCAAGAGGAATACCCACTTTCCACAAGCACCTCAAGAGGAGGCTTCTCTCAGCTTCAGGTATGTGAGAGGGACCCTGAGTTTGTTTCCTCAAGTGGAATGGACACCGAGATGCTCTGACTCGAAGGAAGGCCGAATATCCCGGCAGTGAATTGAATGCAGGCTCGTCTTGCATCTCCCACGACGAAGGGATGTCTGAATCCCCTGTGGAGACCACAGAGAAAAACCTAGTTCTCCGCCTCATCGCGACCGGAACCCTCACGTCCATTAAAAACTCTAGAGGTCCGCGGAGATCAAGGCTTACAAAGAGACAATGCCTGACTCCTCTTGAAAATGGATAGGAGATCCAGGATCCCTGTGGCACGTGGAAGGGGACTCTGGGTTTCCCGCCTCACGTGGAGACGCGTCCCAATGGCCATGCCAAGACTCGAGGAGAATCCCGAGGTGTCCCTCGCATCTCAGCAGGAGTCCTGACGTCACTGAACAAAGAAGTGTCTGGAAGGGCCCTCCCCGTCGTAAATCGAGATATACCCCAGGTTCCGGCCGCAACTCGAGAAAAACCATGAGACTTCCCCCTCGCCGCGAGATGAGGCCCGATTCCCCTGCACTGCGTGCAGAGCAATTCCGTTTTCCACATCAAACATGAAAGGAGCCTTGATTTCCTTGATGGCACTCCAGAGAACACCCAAGATCACTGTCTCAAGTCTAGAGGGATCCTGAGGTCACTGTAGCAACAAGAAAGGGTTCCGTGGACCCCAAATTAACTCGAGATGAGAGCTTAGTCCCTGGCTTCGACTCAAGAGGAATACCCACTTTCCACAAGCACCTCAAGAGGTGGCTTCTCTCAGCTACAGGTATGTGAGAGGGACCCTGAGTTTGTGGCCTCAAGTGGAATGGACACCGAGATGCTCTGACTCGAAGGAAGGCCGGATATCCCTGCAGTGAATTGAATGCAGGCCTCTTTTGCATCTCCCACGACGAAGGGATGTCTGAATCCCCTGTGGAGACCACAGAGAAAGACCTAGTTCTCCGCCTCATCGCGACCGGAGGCCTCACGTCCTTTGAAAACTCGAGAGGTCCGCGGAGATCAATGCTTCCAAAGGAGACGATGCCTGACTCCTCTTGAAAATGGATAGGAGTCCCAGGATCCCTTTGGCACGTGGAAAGGGACCCTGGGTCTCCCGCCTCACGTGGAGACGCGTCCCAGTGGCCATGGCAAGACTCGAGGAGAATCCCGAGGTGTCGCTCGCACCTAGGCAGGAGTCCTGACGTCGCTGAACAAACACGTGTCTCGAAGGGCCCTCCCCAACCTAACTCGAGAATATACCCCAGGTTCCGGCCGCAACTCGAGAAAAACCATGAGACTTCCCCCTGGCCGCGAGATGAGGCCCGATTCCCCTGCACTGCGTGCAGAGCAATTCCGTGTTCCACATCAAACTTCAAAGGAGCCTTGATTTCCTTGATGGCACTGCAGAGAACACCCAAGATCACTGTCTCAAGTCTAGAGGGATCCTGAGGTCACTGTAGCAACACGAAAGGGCTCCGTGGACCCCAAATCAACTCGAGATGAGAGCTTCGTCCCTGGCTTCGACTGAAGAGGAATACCCACGTTCCACAAGCACCTCAAGAGGAGGCTTCTCTCAGCTACAGGTATGTGAGAGGGACCCTGAGTGTGTGGCCTCAAGTGGAATGGACACCGAGATGCTCTGACTCGGAGGAAGGTTGGATATCCCTGCAGTGAATTGAATGCAGGCTCGTCTTGCATCTCCCACGACGAAGGGATGTCTGAATCCCTTGTGGAGACCACAGAGAAAGACCTAGTTCTCCGCCTCATCGCGACCGGAGGCCTCACATCCTTTGAAAACTCGAGAGGTCCGCGGAGATCAATGCTTCCAAAGGAGACGATGCCTGACTCCTCTTGAAAATGGATAGGAGTCCCAGGATCCCTGTGGCACGTGGAAAGGGACCCTGGGTCTCACGCCTCACATGGAGACGCATCCCAATGGCCATGCCAAGACTCGAGGAGAATCCCGAGGTATCCCTCGCACCTAGGCAGGAGTCCTGACGTCGCTGAACAAACATGTGTTTGGAACGGCCCTCCCCATCGTAACTCGAGAATATACCGCAGGTTCCGGCCGCAACTCGAGAAAAACCATGAGACTTCCCCCTCGCCGCGAGATGAGGCCCGATTGCCCGGCACTGTGTGCAGAGCAATTCCGTGTTCCACATCAAAAATGAAAGGAGCCTTGATTTCCTTGATGGCAATCCAGAGAACACCCAAGATCACTGTCTCAAGTCTAGAGGGATCCTGAGGTCACTGTAGCAACATGAAAGTGCTCGGTGGACCCCAAATCAACTCGAGATGAGAGCGTCGTCCCTGGCTTCGACTCAAGAAGAATACCCACGTTCCACAAGCACCTCAAGAGGAGGCTTCTCTCAGCAACAGGTATGTGACAGGGACCCTGAGTTTGTGGCCTCAAGTGGAATGGACACCGAGATGCTCTGACTCGAAGTAAGGCTGGATATCCCAACAGTGAATTGAATGCAGGCTCATCTTGCATCTCCCAAGACGAAGGGAGGTCTCAATCCCCTGTGGAGAACACAATAAAAACCTAGTTCTCCGCCTCATCGCGACGGGAGGCCTCACATCCTTTGAAAACTCGAGAGGTCCGCGGAGATCAATGCTTCCAAAGGAGACGATGCCTGACTCCTCTTGACAATGGATAGGAGTCCCAGGATCCCTGTGGCACGTGGAAAGGGACCCTGGGTCTCCCGCCTCACGTGGAGACGCATCCCACTTGCCATGCCAAGACTTAGGAGAATCCCGAGGTGTCCCTCGCACCTAGGCAGGAGTGCTGACGTCGCTGAACAAACACGTGTCTGGAAGGGCCCTCCCCGTCGTAACTCGAGAATATACCTCAGGTTCCGGCTGCAACTCGAGAAAAACCATGAGACTTCCCCCTCGCCGCAAGATGAAGCCTGATTCCCCTGCACTGTGTGCAGAGCAATTCCGTGTTCCACATCAAACGTGAAAGGAACTTTGATTTCCTTGAGGGCACTCCAGAGAAAACCCAAGATCACTGTCTCAAGTCTAGAGGGATCCTGAGGTCACTGGAGCAACAGGAAAGGGCTCCGTGGACCCCAAATCAACTCGAGATGAGAGCTTAGTCCCTGGCTTCGACTCAAGAGGAATACCAACTTTCCACAAGCACCTCAAGAGGAGGCTTCTCTCAGCTACAGGAATGTGAGAGGGACCCTTAGTTTGTGGCCTCAAGTGGAATCGACACCGAGATTCTCTGACTCGAAGAAAGGCTGGATATTCCTGCAGTGAATAGAATGCAGGCTCGTCTTGCATCTCCCAAGGTGAAGGGATGTCTGAATACCCTGTGGAGACCACAGAGAAAGACCTAGTTTTCCGCCTCATCGCGAACAGAGGCCTCACATTATTGAAAACTCGAGAGGTCCGCGGAGATCAATGCTTCCAAAGGAGACGATGCCTGACTCCTCTTGAAAATGGATAGGAGTCCCAGGATCCCTTTGGCACGTGGAAAGGGACCCTGGGTCTCCCGCCTCACGTGGAGACACGTACCAATTGCCATGCCAAGACTCGAGGAGAATCCCGAGGTGTCCCTCGCACCTAGGCAGGAGTCCTGACGTCGCTGAACAAACCCGTGTCTGGAAGGTCCCTCCCCATCGTAACTCGAGAATATACCCCATGTTCCGGCCGCAACTCGAGAAAAACCATGAGACTTCCCCCTCGCCGCGAGATGAGGCCCGACGCCCCTGCACTGCGTGTAGAGCAATTCCGTGTTCCACATCAAACGTGAAAGGAGCCTTGATTTCCTTGCTGGCACTCCAGAGAAAACCCAAGATCACTGTCTCAAGTCTAGAGGGATCCTGAGGTCACTGTAGCAAAAAGAAAAGGCTCCGTGGACCACAAATCAACTCAAGATGAGACCTTAGTCCTTGTCTTCGACTCAAGAGGAATATCAACTTTCCACAAGCACCTCAAGAGAAGGCTTCTCTCAGCTACAGGTATGTGAGAGGGACCCTGAGTTTGTGGCCTCAAGTGGAATGGACACCGAGATGCTCTGACTCGAAGGAAGGCCGGATATCCTGGAAGTGAATTGAATGCAGGTTCGTCTTGCATCTCCCATGAAGAAGGGGTGTCTGAATCCCCTGTGGAGCCCACAGGGAAAGACCTAGTTCTCCGCCTCATCGCGATCGGAGGCCTCACGTCCTTTGAAAACTCGAGAGGTCAGCGGAGATCAGTGCTTCCAAAGGAGACGATGCCTGACTCCTCTTGAAAATGGATAGGTGTCCCAGGATCCCTGTGGCACGTGGAAAGGGACCCTGGGTCTCCCGCCTCACGTGGAGACGCGTCCCAATGGCCATGCCAAGACTCGAGGAGAATCCCGAGATGTCCCTCACACCTAGGCAGGAGTCCTGACGGCGCTGAACAAACACGTGTCTGGAAGGGCCCTCCCCGTCGTAACTCGAGAATATACCCCAGGTTCCGGCCGCAAGTCGAGATGAACCATGAGACTTCCCCCTCGCCACGAGATGAGGCCCGATTCCCCTGTACTGCGTGCAGAGCTATTCCGTGTACCACATCAAACCTGAAAGGAGCCTTGATTTCCTTGATGGCACTCCAGAGAACACCCAAAATCACTGTCTCAAGTCTAGAGGGATCCTGAGGTCACTGTAGCAACACGAAAGGGCTCCGTGGACCCCAAATCAACTCGAGATGAGAGCTTCGTCCCTGGCTTCGACTCAAGAGGAATACCCACGTTCCACAAGCACCTCAAGAGGAGGCTTCTCTCAGCTACAGGTATGTGAGAGGGACCCTGAGTGTGTGGCCTCAAGTGGAATGGACACCGAGATGCTCTGACTCTGAGGAAGGTTGGATATCCCTGCAGTGAATTGAATGCAGGCTCGTCTTGCATCTCCCACGACGAAGGTATGTCTGAATCCCTTGTGGAGACCACAGAGAAAGACCTAGTTCTCCGCCTCCTCGCGACCGGAGGCCTCACGTCCTTTGAAAACTCGAGAGGTCCGCGGAGATCAATGCTTCCAAAGGAGACGATGCCTGACTCCTCTTGAAAATGGATAGGAGTCCCAGGATCCCTGTGGCACGTGGAAAGGGACCCTGGGTCTCCCGCCTCACGTGGAGACGCATCCCAATGGCCATGCCAAGACTCGAGGAGAATCCCGAGGTATCCCTCGCACCTAGGCAGGAGTCCTGACGTCGCTGAACAAACATGTGTTTGGAACGGCCCTCCCCATCGTAACTCGAGAATATACCGCAGGTTCCGGCCGCAACTCGAGAAAAACCATGAGACTTCCCCCTCGCCGCGAGATGAGGCCCGATTCCCCGGCACTGTGTGCAGAGCAATTCCGTGTTCCACATCAAACATGAAAGGAGCCTTGATTTCCTTGATGGCAATCCAGAGAACACCCAAGATCACTGTCTCAAGTCTAGAGGGATCCTGAGGTCACTGTAGCAACATGAAAGTGCTCGGTGGACCCCAAATCAACTCGAGATGAGAGCGTCGTCCCTGGCTTCGACTCAAGAAGAATACCCACGTTCCACAAGCACCTCAAGAGGAGGCTTCTCTCAGCAACAGGTATGTGACAGGGACCCTGAGTTTGTGGCCTCAAGTGGAATGGACACCGAGATGCTCTGACTCGAAGTAAGGCTGGATATCCCAACAGTGAATTGAATGCAGGCTCATCTTGCATCTCCCAAGACGAAGGGAGGTCTCAATCCCCTGTGGAGAACACAATAAAAACCTAGTTCTCCGCCTCATCGCGACCGGAGGCCTCACATCCTTTGAAAACTCGAGAGGTCCGCGGAGATCAATGCTTCCAAAGGAGACGATGCCTGACTCCTCTTGACAATGGATAGGAGTCCCAGGATCCCTGTGGCACGTGGAAAGGGACCCTGGGTCTCCCGCCTCACGTGGAGATGCGTCCCAATGGCCATGCCAAGACTCGAGGAGAATCCCGAAGTGTCCCTCGCACTTAGGCAGGAGTCCTGACGTCGCTGAACAAACACGTGTCTGGAAGGGCCCACCCCGTCGTAACTTGAGAATATACCCCAGGTTCCGGCCGCAACTCGAGAAAAACCATGAGACTTCCCCCTCGCCGCGAGATGAGGCCCGATTCCCCTGCACTGCGTGCAGAGCAATTCCGTGTTCCAAATCAAACATGAAAGGAGCCTTGATTTCTTTGATGGCACTCCAGAGAAAACCCAAGATCACTGTCTCAAGTCTAGAGGGATACTGAAGTCACTGTAGCAACACGAAAGGGCTCCGTGGACCCCAAATCAACTCGAGATGAGAGGTTAGTCCCTGGCTTCGACTCAAGAGGAATACCCACTTTCCACAAGCACCTCAAGAGGAGGCTTCTCTCAGCTACAGGTATGTGAGAGGGACCCTGAGTTTGTGGCCTCAAGTGGAATGGACACCGAGATGCTCTGACTCGAAGGAAGGCCGGATATCCCTGCAGTGAATTGAATGCAGGCCTCTTTTGCATCTCCCACGAAGAAGGGATGTCTGAATCCCCTGTGGTGACCACAGAGAAAGACCTAGTTCTCCGCCTCTTCGCGATCGGAGGCCTCACGTCCTTTGAAAACTCCAGAGGTCCGCGGAGATCAATGCTTCCAACGGAGATGATGCCTGACTCCTCTTGAAAATGGATAGGAGTCCCAGGATCCCTGTGGCACGTGGAAAGGGACCCTGGGTCTCCCGCCTCCCGTGGAGACGCGTCCCAATGGCCATGCCAAGACTCGAGGAGAATCCCGAGGTGTCCCCACGCACCCAGGCAGGAGTCCTGACATCGCTGAATAAACACGTGTCTGGAAAGGCCCTTCTGGTCGTAACTCGAGAATGTACCCCAGGTTCCGGCCGCAACTCGAGAAAAACAATGAGACTTCCCCCTCGCCGCGAGATGAGGCCCGATTCCCCTGCACTGCCTGCAGAGCAATTCCGTGTTCCAAATCAAACATGAAAGGAGCCTTGATTTCCTTGATGGCACTCCAGAGAACACCCAAGATCACTGTCTCATGTCTAGAGGGATACTGAGGTCACTGTAGCAACACGAAAGGGCTCCGTGGACCCCAAATCAACTCGAGATGAGAGCTTCTTCCCTGGCTTCGACTCAAGAGGAATACCACTTTCCACAAGCACCTCAAGAGGAGGCTTCTCTCAGCTACAGGTATGTGAGAGGGACCCTGAGTTTGTGGCCTCAAGTGGAATGGACACCGAGATGCTCTGACTCGAAGGAAGGCCGGATATCCCTGTAGTGAATTGAATGCAGTCTCGTCTTGCATCTCCCACGACGAAGGGATGTCTGAATACCCTGTGAAGACCAAGGAGAAAGACCTAGTTCTCCGCCTCATCGCGACCGGAGGCCTCATGATCTTTGAAAACTCCAGAGGTCCGCGGAGATCAATGCTTCCAAAGGAGACGATGCCTGACTCCTCTTGAAAATGGATAGGAGTCCCAGGATCCCTGTGGCACGTGGAAAGGGACCCTGGGTCTCCCGCCTCACGTGAGACGCGTCCCAATGGCCATGCCAAGACTCGAGGAGAATCCCGAGGTGTCCCTCGCACCTAGGCAGGAGTCCTGACGTCGCTGAACAAACACGTGTCTGGAAGGGCCCTCCCCGTGGTAACTCGAGAATATACCCCAGGTTCCGACCGAAACTCGAGAAAAACCATGAGACTTCCCCCTCGCCGCGAGATGAGGCCCGATTCCCCTGCACTGCGTGCAGAGCAATTCCGTGATCCACATCATACACGTAAGGAGCCTTGATTTCCTTGATGGCACTCCAGAGAACACCCAAGATCACTGTCTCAAGTCTAGAGGGATGCTGAGGTCACTGCAGCAACACGAAAGGGCTCCGTGGACCCCAAATCAACTCGAGATGTGAGCTTCGTCCCTGGCTTCGACTCAAGAGGAATACCCACTTTCCACAGCACCTCAAGAGGAGGCTTCTCTCAACTACAGTTATGTGAGAGGGACCCTGAGTTTGTGGCCTCAAGTGCAATGGACACCGAGGTGCTCTGACTCGAAGGAAGGCCGGATATCCCTGCAGTGAATTGAATGCAGGCTTGTCTTTCATCTCCCACGATGAAGGGATGTCTGAATCCCCTGTGGGGAACACAGAGAAAGACCTAGTGCTCCGCCTCACCGCGACCGGAGGTCTCACGTCCTTTGAAAACTCGAGAGGTCCGCGGAGATCAATGCTTCCAAAGGAGAGAATGCCTGACTCCTCTTGAAAATGGATAGGAGTCCCAGGATCCCTGTGGAACGTGGAAAGGGACCCTGGGTCTCCCGCCTCACGTGGAGACGTGTCCCAATGGCCATGCCAAGACTCGAGGAGAATCCCGAGGTGTCCCTCGCACATAGGCAGGAGTCCTCATGTCGCTGAAAAAACACGTGTCTGGAAGGGCCCTCCCCGTCGTAACTCGAGAATATACCCCAGGTTCCGGCCGCAACTCGAGAAAAACCATGAGACTTCCACCTCGCCACGAGATGAGGCCCGATTCCCCTGCACTGCGTGCAGAGCAATTCCGTGTTCCACGTCAAACATGAAAGGAGCCTTGATTTCCTTGATGGCACTCCAGAGAACACCCAAGATCACTGTCTCATGTCTAGAGGGATACTGAGGTCACTGTAGCAACACGAAAGGTCTCCGTGGACCCCAAATCAACTCGAGATGCGAGCTTCGTCCCTGGCTTCGACTCAAGAGGAATACCCACTTTCCACAAGCACCTCAAGAGGAGGCTTCTCTCAGCTACAGGTATGTGAGAGGGACCCTGAGTTTGTGGCCTCAAGTGGAATGGACACCGAGATGCTCTGACTCGAAGGAAGGCCGGATATCCCTGCAGTGAATTGAATGCAGGCCTCTTTTGCATCTCCCACGACGAAGGGATGTCTGAATCCCCTGCGGAGACTACAGAGAAAGACCTAGTTCTCCGCCTCATCGCGATCGGAGGACTCACGTCCTTTGAAAACTCGAGAGGTCCGCGGAGATCAATGCTTCCAAAAGAGACGATGCCTGACTCCTCTTGAAAATGGATAGGAGTCCCAGGATTCCTGGGGCACGTGAAAACGGAACCTGGTTCTCCCGCCTCACGTGGAGACGCGTCCAAATGGCCATGCCAAGACTCGAGGAGAATCCCGAGTTGCCTCTCGCACCTAGGCAGGAGTCCTGACATCGCTGAACAAACACGTGTCTGGAAGGGCCCTTCCGGTCGTAACTCGAGAGTGTACCCCAGGTTCCGGCCGCAACTCGAGAAAAACCATGAGACTTCCCCCTCGCCGCGAGATGAGGCTCGATTCCCCTGCACTGCGTGCAGAGCAACTCCGTGTTCCAAATCACACATGAAAGGAGCCTTGATTTCCTTGATGGCACTCCACAGAAAACCCAAGATCACTGTCTCAAGTCTAGAGGGATCCTGAGGTCACTGTAGCAACACGAAAGGGCTCCGTGGACCCCAAATCAACTCGAGATGAGAGCTTCGTCCCTGGCTTCGACTCAAGAGGAATACCCACTTTCCACAAGCACCTCAAGAGGAGGCTTCTCTCAGATACAGGTATGTGAGAGGGACCCTGAGTTTGTGGCCTCAAGTGGAATGGACACCGAGATGCTCTGACTCGAAGGAAGGCCAGATATCCCTGCAGTGAATTGAATGCAGGCCTCTTTTGCATCTCCCACGACGAAGGGATGTCTGAATCCACTGTGGAGGCCACAGAGAAAGACCTAGTTCTCCGCCTCTTCGCGATCGGAGGCCTCACTTCCTTTGAAAACTCGAGAGGTCCGCGGAGATCAATGCTTCCAAAGGAGACGATGCCTGACTTCTCTTGAAAATGGATAGGAGTCCCAGGATCCCTGTGGCACGTGGAAAGGGACCCTGGGTCTCCCGCCTCACGTGGAGACGCGTCCCAATGGACATGCCAAGACTCGAGGAGAATCCCGAGGTGTCCCTCGCACCTAGGGAGGAGTCCTGACGTCGCTGAACAAACACGTGTCTGGAAGGGCCCTCCCCGTCGTAACTCGAGAATATACCCCAGGTTCCGGCCGCAACTCGAGAAAAACCATGAGACTTCCCCCTCGCCACGAGATGAGGCCCGATTCCACTGCACTGCGTGCAGAGCAATTCCGTGTTCCACATCAAACATGAAAGGAGCCTTGATTTCCTTGATGGCCCTCCAGAGAACACCCAAGATCACTGTCTCATGTCTAGAGGGATACTGAGGTCACTCTAGCAACACGAAAGGGCTCCGTGGACACCAAATCAACTCGAGATGAGAGCTTCTTCCCTGGCTTCGACTCAAGAGGAATACCCACTTTCCACAAGCACCTCAAGAGGAGGCTTCTCTCAGCTACAGGTATGTGAGAGGGACCCTGAGTTTGTGGCCTCAAGTGGAATGGACACCGAGATGCTCTGACTGGAAGGAAGGCCGGATATCCCTGCAGTGAATTGAATGCAGGCCTCTTTTGCATCTCCCACGAAGAAGGGATGTCTGAATCCCCTGTGGAGACCACAGAGAAAGACCTAGTTCTCCGCCTCTTCGCGATCGGAGGCCTCACGTCCTTTGAAAACTCGAGAGGTCCGCGGAGATCAATGCTTCCAACGGAGACGATGCCTGACTCCTCTTGAAAATGGATAGGAGTCCCAGGATCCCTGTGGCACGTGGAAAGGGACCCTGGGTCTCCCGCCTCACGTGGAGATGCGTCCCAATGGCCATGCCAAGACTCGAGGAGAATCCCGAGGTGTCCCCACGCACCCAGGCAGGAGTCCTGACATCGCTGAATAAACACGTGTCTGGAAAGGCCCTTCTGGTCGTAACTCGAGAATGTACCCCAGGTTCCGGCCGAAACTCGAGAAAAACAATGAGACTTCCCCCTCGCCGCGAGATGAGGCCCGATTCCCCTGCACTGCGTGCAGAGCAATTCCGTGTTCCACATCAAACATGAAAGGAGCCTTGATTTCCTTGATGGCACTCCAGAGAACACCCAAGATCACTGTCTCATGTCTAGAGGGATACTGAGGTCACTGTAGCAACACGAAAGGGCTCCGTGGACCCCAAATCAACTCGAGATGAGAGCTTCTCCCTGGCTTCGACTCAAGAGGAATACCACTTTCCACAAGCACCTCAAGAGGAGGCTTCTCTCAGCTACAGGTATGTGAGAGGGACCCTGAGTTTGTGGCCTCAAGTGGAATGGACACCGAGATGCTCTGACTCGAAGGAAGGCCGGATATCCCTGCAGTGAATTGAATGCAGGCCCCTTTTGCATCTCCCACGAAGAAGGGATGTCTGAATCCCCTGTGGAGACCACAGAGAAAGACCTAGTTCTCCGCCTCTTCGCGATCGGAGGCCTCACGTCCTTTGAAAACTCGAGAGGTCCGCGGAGATCAATGCTTCCAACGGAGACGATGCCTGACTCCTCTTGAAAATGGATAGGAGTCCCAGGATCCCTGTGGCACGTGGAAAGGGACCCTGGGTCTCCCGCCTCACGTGGAGATGCGTCCCAATGGCCATGCCAAGACTCGAGGAGAATCCCGAGGTGTCCCCACGCACCCAGGCAGGAGTCCTGACATCGCTGAATAAACACGTGTCTGGAAAGGCCCTTCTGGTCGTAACTCGAGAATGTACCCCAGGTTCCGGCCGCAACTCGAGAAAAACAATGAGACTTCCCCCTCGCCGCGAGATGAGGCCCGATTCCCCTGCACTGCGTGCAGAGCAATTCCGTGTTCCACATCAAACATGAAAGGAGCCTTGATTTCCTTGATGGCACTCCAGAGAACACCCAAGATCACTGTCTCATGTCTAGAGGGATACTGAGGTCACTGTAGCAACACGAAAGGGCTCCGTGGACCCCAAATCAACTCGAGATGAGAGCTTCTTCCCTGGCTTCGACTCAAGAGGAATACCACTTTCCACAAGCACCTCAAGAGGAGGCTTCTCTCAGCTACAGGTATGTGAGAGGGACCCTGAGTTTGTGGCCTCAAGTGGAATGGACACCGAGATGCTCTGACTCGAAGGAAGGCCGGATATCCCTGCAGTGAATTGAATGCAGTCTCGTCTTGCATCTCCAATGACGAAGGGATGACTGAATACCCTGTGAAGACCAAGGAGAAAGACCTAGTTCTCCGCCTCATCGCGACCGGAGGCCTCATGATCTTTGAAAACTCCAGAGGTCCGCGGAGATCAATGCTTCCAAAGGAGACGATGCCTGACTCCTCTTGAAAATGGATAGGAGTCCCAGGATCCCTGTGGCACGTGGAAAGGGACCCTGGGTCTCCCGCCTCACGTGGAGACGCGTCCCAATGGCCATGCCAAGACTCGAGGAGAATCCCGAGGTGTCCCTCGCACCTAGGCAGGAGTCCTGACGTCGCTGAACAAACACGTGTCTGGAAGGGCCCTCCCCGTGGTAACTCGAGAATATACCCCAGGTTCCGGCCGAAACTCGAGAAAAACCATGAGACTTCCCCCTCGCCGCGAGATGAGGCCCGATTCCCCTGCACTGCGTGCAGAGCAATTCCGTGTTCCAAATCAAACATGAAAGGAGCCTTGATTTCCCTGATGGCACTCCAGAGAAAACCCAAGATCACTGTCTTAAGTCTAGAGGGATACTGAGGTCACTGGAGCAACACGAAAGGGCTCCGTGGACCCCAAATCAACTCGAGATGAGAGGTTAGTCCCTGGCTTCGACTCAAGAGGAATACCCACTTTCCACAAGCACCTCAAGAGGAGGCTTCTCTCAGCTACAGCTATGTGAGAGGGACCCTGAGTTTGTGGCCTCAAGTGGAATGGACACCGAGATGCTCTGACTCGAAGGAAGGCCAGATATCCCTGCAGTGAATTGAATGCAGGCCTCTTTTGCATCTCCCACGACGAAGGGATGTCTGAATCCACTGTGGAGGCCACAGAGAAAGACCTAGTTCTCCGCCTCTTCGCCATCGGAGGCCTCACTTCCTTGGAAAACTCGAGAGGTCCGCGGTGATCAATGCTTCCAAAGGAGACGGTGCCTGACTCCTCTTGAAAATGGATAGGAGTCCCAGGATCCCTGTGGCACGTGGAAAGGGACCCTGGGTCTCCCGCCTCACGTGGAGATGCGTCCTAATGGCCATGCCAAGACTCGAGGAGAATCCCGAGGTGTCCCCACGCACCCAGGCAGGAGTCCTGACATCGCTGAATAAACACGTGTCTGGAAAGGCCCTTCTGGTCGTAACTCGAGAATGTACCCCAGGTTCCGGCCGCAACTCGAGAAAAACAATGAGACTTCCCCCTCGCCGCGAGATGAGGCCCGATTCCCCTGCACTGCGTGCAGAGCAATTCCGTGTTCCACATCAAACATGAAAGGAGCCTTGATTTCCTTGATGGCACTCCAGAGAACACCCAAGATCACTGTCTCATGTCTAGAGGGATACTGAGGTCACTGTAGCAAAACGAAAGGGCTCCGTGGACCCCAAATCAACTCGAGATGAGAGCTTCTTCCCTGGCTTCGACTCAAGGGGAATACCACTTTCCACAAGCACCTCAAGAGGAGGCTTCTCTCAGCTACAGGTATGTGAGAGGGACCCTGAGTTTGTGGCCTCAAGTGGAATGGACACCGAGATGCTCTGACTCGAAGGAAGGCCGGATATCCCTGCAGTGAATTGAATGCAGTCTCGTCTTGCATCTCCCACGACGAAGGGATGACTGAATACCCTGTGAAGACCAAGGAGAAAGACCTAGTTCTCCGCCTCATGGCGACCGGAGGCCTCATGATCTTTGAAAACTCCAGAGGTCCGCGGAGATCAATGCTTCCAAAGGAGACGATGCCTGACTCCTCTTGAAAATGGATAGGAGTCCCAGGATCCCTGTGGCACGTGGAAAGGGACCCTGGGTCTCCCGCCTCACGTGGAGACGCGTCCCAATGGCCATGCCAAGACTCGAGGAGAATCCCGAGGTGTCCCTCGCACCTAGGCAGGAGTCCTGACGTCGCTGAACAAACACGTGTCTGGAAAGGCCCTCCCCGTGGTAACTCGAGAATATACCCCAGGTTCCGGCCGCAACTCGAGAAAAACCATGAGACTTCCCCCTCGCCGCAGGATGAGGCCCGATTCCCCTGCACTGCGTGCAGAGCAATTCCGTGTTCCAAATCAAACATGAAAGGAGCCTTGATTTCTTTGATGGCCCTCCAGAGAAAACCCAAGATCACTGTCTTAAGTCTGGAGGGATACTGAGGTCACTGGAGCAACACGAAAGGGCTCCGTGGACACCAAATCAACTCGAGATGAGAGCTTCTTCCCTGGCTTCGACTCAAGAGGAATACCCACTTTCCACAAGCACCTCAAGAGGAGGCTTCTCTCAGCTACAGGTATGTGAGAGGGACCCTGAGTTTGTGGCCTCAAGTGGAATGGACACCGAGATGCTCTGACTCGAAGGAAGGCCGGATATCCCTGCAGTGAATTGAATGCAGGCCTCTTTTGCATCTCCCACGAAGAAGGGATGTCTGAATCCCCTGTGGAGACCACAGAGAAAGACCTAGTTCTCCGCCTCTTCGCGATCGGAGGCCTCACGTCCTTTGAAAACTCGAGAGGTCCGCGGAGATCAATGCTTCCAAAAGAGACGATGCCTGACTCCTCTTGAAAATGGATAGGAGTCCCAGGATTCCTGGGGCACGTGAAAACGGAACCTGGGTCTCCCGCCTCACGTGGAGACGCGTCCAAATGGTCATGCCAAGACTCGAGGAGAATCCCGAGTTGCCTCTCGCACCTAGGCAGGAGTCCTGACATCGCTGAACAAACACGTGTCTGGAAGGGCCCTTCCGGTCGTAACTCGAGAGTGTACCCCAGGTTCCGGCCGCAACTCGAGAAAAACCATGAGACTTCCCCCTCGCCGCGAGATGAGGCTCGATTCCCCTGCACTGCGTGCAGAGCAACTCCGTGTTCCAAATCACACATGAAAGGAGCCTTGATTTCCTTGATGGCACTCCACAGAAAACCCAAGATCACTGTCTCAAGTCTAGAGGGATCCTGAGGTCACTGTAGCAACACGAAAGGGCTCCGTGGACCCCAAATCAACTCGAGATGAGAGCTTCGTCCCTGGCTTCGACTCAAGAGGAATACCCACTTTCCACAAGCACCTCAAGAGGAGGCTTCTCTCAGATACAGGTATGTGAGAGGGACCCTGAGTTTGTGGCCTCAAGTGGAATGGACACCGAGATGCTCTGACTCGAAGGAAGGCCAGATATCCCTGCAGTGAATTGAATGCAGGCCTCTTTTGCATCTCCCACGACGAAGGGATGTCTGAATCCACTGTGGAGGCCACAGAGAAAGACCTAGTTCTCCGCCTCTTCGCGATCGGAGGCCTCACTTCCTTTGAAAACTCGAGAGGTCCGCGGAGATCAATGCTTCCAAAGGAGACGATGCCTGACTTCTCTTGAAAATGGATAGGAGTCCCAGGATCCCTGTGGCACGTGGAAAGGGACCCTGGGTCTCCCGCCTCACGTGGAGACGCGTCCCAATGGCCATGCCAAGACTCGAGGAGAATCCCGAGGTGTCCCTCGCACCTAGGCAGGAGTCCTGACGTCGCTGAACAAACACGTGTCTGGAAGGGCCCTCCCCGTCGTAACTCGAGAATATACCCCAGGTTCCGGCCGCAACTCGAGAAAAACCATGAGACTTCCCCCTCGCCACGAGATGAGGCCCGATTCCACTGCACTGTGTGCAGAGCAATTCCGTGTTCCACATCAAACATGAAAGGAGCCTTGATTTCCTTGATGGCCCTCCAGAGAACACCCAAGATCACTGTCTCATGTCTAGAGGGATACTGAGGTCACTCTAGCAACACGAAAGGGCTCCGTGGACACCAAATCAACTCGAGATGAGAGCTTCTTCCCTGGCTTCGACTCAAGAGGAATACCCACTTTCCACAAGCACCTCAAGAGGAGGCTTCTCTCAGCTACAGGTATGTGAGAGGGACCCTGAGTTTGTGGCCTCAAGTGGAATGGACACCGAGATGCTCTGACTGGAAGGAAGGCCGGATATCCCTGCAGTGAATTGAATGCAGGCCTCTTTTGCATCTCCCACGAAGAAGGGATGTCTGAATCCCCTGTGGAGACCACAGAGAAAGACCTAGTTCTCCGCCTCTTCGCGATCAGAGGCCTCACGTCCTTTGAAAACTCGAGAGGTCCGCGGAGATCAATGCTTCCAACGGAGACGATGCCTGACTCCTCTTGAAAATGGATAGGAGTCCCAGGATCCCTGTGGCACGTGGAAAGGGACCCTGGGTCTCCCGCCTCACGTGGAGATGCGTCCCAATGGCCATGCCAAGACTCGAGGAGAATCCCGAGGTGTCCCCACGCACCCAGGCAGGAGTCCTGACATCGCTGAATAAACACGTGTCTGGAAAGGCCCTTCTGGTCGTAACTCGAGAATGTACCCCAGGTTCCGGCCGAAACTCGAGAAAAACAATGAGACTTCCCCCTCGCCGCGAGATGAGGCCCGATTCCCCTGCACTGCGTGCAGAGCAATTCCGTGTTCCACATCAAACATGAAAGGAGCCTTGATTTCCTTGATGGCACTCCAGAGAACACCCAAGATCACTGTCTCATGTCTAGAGGGATACTGAGGTCATTGTAGCAACACGAAAGGGCTCCGTGGACCCCAAATCAACTCGAGATGAGAGCTTCTTCCCTGGCTTCGACTCAAGAGGAATACCACTTTCCACAAGCACCTCAAGAGGAGGCTTCTCTCAGCTACAGGTATGTGAGAGGGACCCTGAGTTTGTGGCCTCAAGTGGAATGGACACCGAGATGCTCTGACTCGAAGGAAGGCCGGATATCCCTGCAGTGAATTGAATGCAGTCTCGTCTTGCATCTCCAATGACGAAGGGATGACTGAATACCCTGTGAAGACCAAGGAGAAAGACCTAGTTCTCCGCCTCATCGCGACCGGAGGCCTCATGATCTTTGAAAACTCCAGAGGTCCGCGGAGATCAATGCTTCCAAAGGAGACGATGCCTGACTCCTCTTGAAAATGGATAGGAGTCCCAGGATCCCTGTGGCACGTGGAAAGGGACCCTGGGTCTCCCGCCTCACGTGGAGACGCATCCCAATGGCCATGCCAAGACTCGAGGAGAATCCCGAGGTGTCCCTCGCACCTAGGCAGGAGTCCTGACGTCGCTGAACAAACACGTGTCTGGAAGGGCCCTCCCCGTCGTAACTCGAGAATATACCCCAGGTTCCGGCCGCAACTCGAGAAAAACCATGAGACTTCCCCCTCGCCGCGAGATGAGGCCCGATTCCCCTGCACTGCGTGCAGAGCAATTCCGTGTTCCAAATCAAACATGAAAGGAGCCTTGATTTCCTTGATGGCACTCCAGAGAAAACCCAAGATCACTGTCTTAAGTCTGGAGGGATACTGAGGTCACTGGAGCAACACGAAAGGGCTCCGTGGACCCCAAATCAACTCGAGATGAGAGGTTAGTCCCTGGCTTCGACTCAAGAGGAATACCCACTTTCCACAAGCACCTCAAGAGGAGGCTTCTCTCAGATACAGGTATGTGAGAGGGACCCTGAGTTTGTGGCCTCAAGTGGAATGGACACCGAGATGCTCTGACTCGAAGGAAGGCCGGATATCCCTGCAGTGAATTGAATGCAGGCCTCTTTTGCATCTCCCACGACGAAGGGATGTCTGAATCCACTGTGGAGGCCACAGAGAAAGACCTAGTTCTCCGCCTCTTCGCCATCGGAGGCCTCACTTCCTTTGAAAACTCGAGAGGTCCGCGGAGATCAATGCTTCCAAAGGAGACGGTGCCTGACTCCTCTTGAAAATGGATAGGAGTCCCAGGATCCCTGTGGCACGTGGAAAGGGACCCTGGGTCTCCCGCCTCACGTGGAGATGCGTCCTAATGGCCATGCCAAGACTCGAGGAGAATCCCGAGGTGTCCCCACGCACCCAGGCAGGAGTCCTGACATCGCTGAATAAACACGTGTCTGGAAAGGCCCTTCTGGTCGTAACTCGAGAATGTACCCCAGGTTCCGGCCGCAACTCGAGAAAAACAATGAGACTTCCCCCTCGCCGCGAGATGAGGCCCGATTCCCCTGCACTGCGTGCAGAGCAATTCCGTGTTCCACATCAAACATGAAAGGAGCCTTGATTTCCTTGATGACACTCCAGAGAACACCCAAGATCACTGTCTCATGTCTAGAGGGATACTGAGGTCACTGTAGCAACACGAAAGGGCTCCGTGGACCCCAAATCAACTCGAGATGAGAGCTTCTTCCCTGGCTTCGACTCAAGAGGAATACCACTTTCCACAAGCACCTCAAGAGGAGGCTTCTCTCAGCTACAGGTATGTGAGAGGGACCCTGAGTTTGTGGCCTCAAGTGGAATGGACACCGAGATGCTCTGACTCGAAGGAAGGCCGGATATCCCTGCAGTGAATTGAATGCAGTCTCGTCTTGCATCTCCCACGACGAAGGGATGACTGAATACCCTGTGAAGACCAAGGAGAAAGACCTAGTTCTCCGCCTCATCGCGACCGGAGGCCTCATGATCTTTGAAAACTCCAGAGGTCCGCGGAGATCAATGCTTCCAAAGGAGACGATGCCTGACTCCTCTTGAAAATGGATAGGAGTCCCAGGATCCCTGTGGCACGTGGAAAGGGACCCTGGGTCTCCCGCCTCACGTGGAGACGCGTCCCAATGGCCATGCCAAGACTCGAGGAGAATCCCGAGGTGTCCCTCGCACCTAGGCAGGAGTCCTGACGTCGCTGAACAAACACGTGTCTGGAAGGGCCCTCCCCGTGGTAACTCGAGAATATACCCCAGGTTCCGGCCGCAACTCGAGAAAAACCATGAGACTTCCCCCTCGCCGCAGGATGAGGCCCGATTCCCCTGCACTGCGTGCAGAGCAATTCCGTGTTCCAAATCAAACATGAAAGGAGCCTTGATTTCTTTGATGGCCCTCCAGAGAAAACCCAAGATCACTGTCTTAAGTCTGGAGGGATACTGAGGTCACTGGAGCAACACGAAAGGGCTCCGTGGACACCAAATCAACTCGAGATGAGAGCTTCTTCCCTGGCTTCGACTCAAGAGGAATACCCACTTTCCACAAGCACCTCAAGAGGAGGCTTCTCTCAGCTACAGGTATGTGAGAGGGCCCCTGAGTTTGTGGCCTCAAGTGGAATGGACACCGAGATGCTCTGACTCGAAGGAAGGCCGGATATCCCTGCAGTGAATTGAATGCAGGCCTCTTTTGCATCTCCCACGAAGAAGGGATGTCTGAATCCCCTGTGGAGACCACAGAGAAAGACCTAGTTCTCCGCCTCTTCGCGATCGGAGGCCTCACGTCCTTTGAAAACTCGAGAGGTCCGCGGAGATCAATGCTTCCAACGGAGACGATGCCTGACTCCTCTTGAAAATGGATAGGAGTCCCAGGATCCCTGTGGCACGTGGAAAGGGACCCTGGGTCTCCCGCCTCACGTGGAGACGCGTCCCAATGGCCATGCCAAAACTCGAGGAGAATCCCGAGGTGTCCCTCGCACCTAGGCAGGAGTCCTGACGTCGCTGAACAAACACGTGTCTGGAAGGGCCCTCCCTGTGGTAACTCGAGAATATACCCCAGGTTCCGGCCGAAACTCGAGAAAAACCATGAGACTTCCCCCTCGCCGCGAGATGAGGCCCGATTCCCCTGCACTGCGTGCAGAGCAATTCCGTTTTCCACATCATACACGTAAGGAGCCTTGATTTCCTTGATGGCACTCCAGAGAACACCCAAGATCACTGTCTCAAGTCTAGAGGGATGCTGAGGTCACTGCAGCAACACGAAAGGGCTCCGTGGACCCCAAATCAACTCGAGATGTGAGCTTCGTCCCTGGCTTCGACTCAAGAGGAATACCCACTTTCCACAGCACCTCAAGAGGAGGCTTCTCTCAGCTACAGTTATGTGAGAGGGACCCTGAGTTTGTGGCCTCAAGTGCAATGGACACCGAGATGCTCTGACTCGAAGGAAGGCCGGATATCCCTGCAGTGAATTGAATGCAGTCTCGTCTTGCATCTCCCATGACGAAGGGATTACTGAATACCCTGTGAAGACCAAGGAGAAAGACCTAGTTCTCCGCCTCATCGCGACCGGAGGCCTCATGATCTTTGAAAACTCCAGAGGTCCGCGGAGATCAATGCTTCCAAAGGAGACGATGCCTGACTCCTCTTGAAAATGGATAGGAGTCCCAGGATCCCTGTGGCACGTGGAAAGGGACCCTGGGTCTCCCGCCTCACGTGGAGACGCGTCCAAATTGCCATGCCAAGACTCGAGGAGAATCCCGAGTTGTCCCTCGCACCTAGGCAGGAGTCCTGACGTCGCTGAACAAACACGTGTCTGGAAGGGCCCTCCCCGTCGTAACTCGAGAATATACCCCAGGTTCCGGCCGCAACTCGAGAAAAACCATGAGACTTCCCCCTCGCCGCGAGATGAGGCCCGATTTCCCTGCACTGCGTGCAGAGCAATTCCGTGTTCCACATCAAACGTGAAAGGATCCTTGATTTCCTTGATGGCACTCCAGAGAAAACCCAAGATCACTGTCTTAAGTCTGGAGGGATCCTGAGGTCACTGGAGCAACACGAAAAGGCTCCGTGGACCCCAAATCAACTCGAGATGAGAGCTTAGTCCCTGACTTCGACTCAAGAGGAGTACCAACTTTCCACAAGCACCTCAAGAGGAGGCTTCTCTCAGCTGCAGGTATGTGAGAGGGACCCTGAGTTTGTGGCCTCAAGTGGAATGGACACCGAGATGCTATGACTCGAAGTAAGGCCGGATATCCCTGCAGTGAATTGAATGCAGGCTCGTCTTGCATCTCCCAAGACGAAGGGATGTCTGAATCCCCTGTGGAAACGACAGAGAAAGACCTAGTCCTCTGTCTCATCGCGACCGGAGGCCTCACATCCTTTGAAATCTCGAGAGGTCCGCGGAGATCAATGCTTCCAAAGGAGACGATGCCTGACTCCTCTTGAAAATGGATAGGAGTCCCAGGATCCCTGTGGCACGTGGAAAGGGACCCTGGGTCTCCCGCCCCACGTGGAGACGCGTCCAAATTGCCATGCCAAGACTCGAGGAGAATCCCGAGGTGTACCTCGCACCTAGGCAGGAGTCCTGACGTCGCTGAACAAACACGTGTCTGGAAGGGCCCTCCCCGTCGTAACTCGAGAATATACCACAGGTTCCGGCCGCAACTCGAGAAAAACCATGAGACTTCCCCCTCGCCGCGAGATGAGACCTGATTCGCCTGCATTGCGTGCAGAATAATTCCGTATTCCACATCAAACGAGAAAGGAGCCTTGATTTCCTTGATGGGACTCCAGAGAAAACCCAAGATCACTGTCTCAAGTCTAGAGGGATCCTGAGGTCACTGGAGCAACACGAAAGGGCTCCGTGGACCCCAAATCAACTCGAGATGAGAGCTTAGTCCCTGGCTTCGACTCAAGAGGAATCCCAACTTTCCACAAGCACCTCAAGAGGAGGCTTCTCTCAGCTACATGTATGTGAGAGGGACCCTGAGTTTGTGGCCTCAAGTGGAATGGACACCGAGATGCTCTGACTCGAAGTAAGGGCGGATATCCCTGCAGTGAATTGAATGCAGGCTCGTCTTGCATCTCCCAAAACGAAGGGATGTCTGAATCCCCTGTGGAGACCACAGAGAAAGACCTAGTCCTCTGCCTCCTAGCGACCGGAGGCCTCACATCCTTTGAAAACTCGAGAGGTCCGCGGAGATCAATGCTTCCAAAGGAGACGATGCCTGACTCCTGTTGAAAATGGATAGGAGTCCCAGGATCCCTGTGGCACGTGGAAAGGGACCCTGGGTCTCCCGCCTCACGTGGAGACGCATCCCAATTGCCATGCCAAGACTCGAGGAGAATCCCGAGGTGTCCCTCGCTCCTAGGCAGGAGTCCTGACGTCGCTGAACAAACACGTGTCTGGAAGGGCCCTCCCCGTCGTAACTCGAGAATATACCCCAGGTTCCGGCCGCAACTCGAGAAAAACCATGAGACTTCCCCCTCGCCGCGACATGAGGCCCGATTCCCCTGCACTGCGTGCAGAGCAATTCCGTGTTCCACATCAAACGTGAAAGGAGCCTTGATTTCCTTGATGGCACTCCATAGAAAACCCAAGATCACTGTCTCAAGTCTAGAGGGATCCTGAGGTCACTGGAGCAACACGAAAGGGCTCCGTGGACACCAAATCAACTCGAGATGAGAGCTTAGTCCCTGGCTTCGACTCAAGAGGAATACCAACTTTCCACAAGCACCTCAAGAGGAGGCTTCTCTCAGCTATAGGTATGTGAGAGGGACCCTGAGTTTGTGGCCTCAAGTGGAATGGACACCGAGATGCTCTGACTCGAAGTAAGGCTGGATATCCCTGCAGTGAATTGAATGCAGGCTCATCCTGCATCTCCCAAGACGAAGTGATGACTGAATCCCCTGTGGAGACCACAGAGAAAGACCTAGTTCTCCGCCTCATCGCGACCGGAGGCCTCACATTCTTTGAAAATTCGAGAGGTCCGTGGAGATCAATGCTTCCAAAGAATACGATGCCTGACTCTTCTTGAAAATGGATAGGAGTCCCAGGATCCCTTTGGCACGTGGAATGAGACACTGGGTCTTCCGCCTCACCTGGAGACCCGTCCCAATTGCCATGCCAAGACTCGAGGAGTATACTGAGGTGTCCCTTGCACCTAGGCAGGAGTCCTGACGTCGCTGAACAAACAGGTGTCTGGAAGGGCCCTCCCCGTAGTAACTTGAGAATGTACCACAGGTTCCGGCCGCAACTCGAGAAAAACCATGAGACTGCCCCCTCGCCGCGAGATGAGGCCCGATTCCCCTGCACAGCGTGCAGAGCAATTCCGTGTTCCACATCAAACATGAAAGGAGCCTTGATTTCCTTGATGGCACTCCAGAGAAAACCCAAGATCACTGTCTAGAGTCTAGAGGGATCCTGACGTCACTGGAGCAACAGGAAAGGGCTCCATGGACCCCAAATCTACTCGAGATGAGAGCTTAGTCCCTGGCTTTGACTCAAGGGGAATACCAACTTTCCTCAAGCACCTCAAGAGGAGGCTTCTCTCAGCTACAGGTATGTGAGAGGGACCCTGAGTGTGTGGCCTCAAGTGCAATGGACACCGAGAGGTTCTGACTCGAAGTAAGGCCGGATATCCCTGCAGTGAATTGAATGGAGGCTCGTCTTGCATCTCCCAATACGAAGGGATGTCTGAATCCCCTGTGGAGACCACAGAGAAAGACCTAGTTCTCCGCCTCATCGCGACCGGAGGCCTCACATCCTTTGAAAACTCGAAAGGTCCGCGGAGATCAATGCTTCCAAAGGAGACGATGCCTGACTGCTCTTGAAAATGGATAGGAGTTCCAGTTCTCCTGTGCAACTTGGAAAGGGACACTGGGTCTCCCGCCTCACGTGGAGACGCGTCCCAATTGCCATGCCAAGACTCGAGGAGAATCCCGAGGTGTCCCTCGTAACCTAGGCAGGAGTCCTGACGTCGCTGAACAAACACGTGTCTGGAAGGGCCCTCCCCGTCGTAACTCGAAAATATACCCCAGGTTCTGGCCGCAACTCGAGAAAAACCATGAGACTTCCCCCTCGCCGCGAGATGAGGCCCGATTCCCCTGCACTAAGTGCAGAGCAATTCCGTGTTCCACATCAAACTTGAAAGGAGGCTTGATTTCCTTGATGGCACTCCAGAGAGTTTCCAAGATCACTGTCTCAAGTCTAGAGGGATCCTGAGGTCACTGTAGCAACACGAAAGGGCTCCGTGGACACCAAATCAACTCGAGATGAGAGCTTAGTCCCTGGCTTCGACTCAAGAGGAATACCAACTTTCCACAAGCACCTCAAGAGGAGGCTTCTCTCAGCTACAGGTATGTGAGAGGGATCCTGATTTGGTGGACTCAAGTGGAATGGACACCGAGATGATCTGGCTCGAAGTAAGGCAGGATATCCCTGCAGTGAATTGAATGCAGGCTCGTCTTGCATCTCCCAAGACGAAGGGATGTCTGAATCCCCTGTGGAGACCACAGAGAAAGACCTAGTTCTCCGCCTCATCGCGACCGGAGGCCTCACATCCTTTCAAAACTGCAGAGGTCCGCGGAGATCAATGCTTCCAAAGGAGACGATGCCTGACTCCTCTTGAAAATGGTTAGGAGTCCCAGGATCCCTGTGGCACGTGGAAAGGGACCCTCTGTCTCCCGCCTCACGTGGAGACGCGTCCCAATTGCCATGCCAAGACTCGAGGAGAATCCAGAGGTGTCCCTCGCACCTAGGCAGGAGTCCTGACGTCGCTGAACAAACACGTGTCTGGAAGGGCCCTCCCCGTCGTAACTCGAAAATATACGCCAGGTTCCGGCCGCAACTCGAAAAAAACCATGAGACTTCCCCCTCGCAGCGAGATGAGGCCAGATTCCCCAGCACTGCGTGCAGAGCAATTCCGTGTTCCACATCAAACGTGAAAGGAGCCTTGATTTCCTTGATGGCACTCCAGAGAAAACCCAAGATCACTGTCTCACGTCTAGAGGGAACCTTAGGCCACTGGAGCAACAAGAATGGGCTCCGTGGACCCCAAATCAACTCGATATGAGAGCTTAGTCCCTGGCTTCAACTCAAGAGGAATACCAAATTTCCACAAGCACCTCAAGAGGAGGCTTCTCTCAGCTACAGGTATGTGAGAGGGACCCTGAGTTTGTGGCCTCAAGTGGAATGGACACCGAGATGCTCTGACTCGAAGTAAGGCCGGATATCCATGCAGTGAATTGAATGCAGGCTCTTCTTGCATCTCCCAAGACGAAGTGATGACTGAATCCCCTGTGGAGACCACAGAGAAAGACCTAGTTCTCCGCCTCATCGCGACCGGAGGCCTCACATCCTTTGAAAACTCGAGAGGTCCGTGGAGATCAATGCTTCCAAAGAATACGATGCCTGACTCTTCTTGAAAATGGATAGGAGTCCCAGGATCCCTTTGGCACGTGGAAAGAGACACTGGGTCTTCCGCCTCACGTGGAGACCCGTCCCAATTGCCATGCCAAGACTCGAGGAGTATACCGAGGTGTCCCTAGCACCTAGGCAGGAGTCCTGACGTCGCTGAACAAACACGTGTCTGGAAGGGCCCTCCCCGTAGTAACTTGAGAATGTCCCCCAGGTTCCGGCCGCAACTCGAGAAAAACCATGAGACTTCCCCCTCGCCGCGAGATGAGGCCCGATTCCCCTGCACAGCGTGTAGAGCAATTCCGTGTTCCACATCAAACATGAAAGGAGCCTTGATTTCCTTGATGGCACTCCAGAGAAAACCCAAGATCACTGTCTCAAGTCTAGAGGGATCTTGAGGTCACTGGAGCAACACGAAAGGGCTCCATGGACCCCAAATCAACTCGAGATGAGAGCTTAGTCCCTGGCTTTGACTCAAGGGGAATACCAACTTTCCTCAAGCACCTCAAGAGGAGGCTTCTCTCAGCTACAGGTATGTGAGAGGGACCCTGAGTGTGTGGCCTCAAGTGCAATGGACACCGAGAGGTTCTGACTCGAAGTAAGGCCGGATATCCCTGCAGTGAATTGAATGCAGGCTCGTCTTGCATCTCCCACGACGAAGGGATGTCTGAATCCCCTGTGGAGACCACAGAGAAAGTCCTAGTCCTCCGCCTCATCGCGACCGGAGGCCTCACATCCTTTGAAAATTCAAGAGGTCCGCGGAGATCAATGCTTCCAAAGGAGACGATGCCTGACTCCTCTTGAAAATGGATAGGAGTCCCAGGATCCCTGTGGCACGTGGAAAGGGACCCTGGGTCTCCCGACTCATGTGGAGACGCATCCCCATTGCCATGCCAAGACTCGAGGAGAATCCCGAGGTGTCCCTCGCACCTAGGCAGGATTCCTGACGTCGCTGAACAAACACGTGTCTGGAAGGGCCCTCCCCGTCGTAACTCAGGAATATACCCCAGGTTCCAGCTGCAACTCGAGAAAAACCATGAGACTTCCCCCTCGCCGCTGGATGAGGCCCGATTACCCTGCACTGCGTGCAGAGCAATTCCGTGTTCCACATCAAACGTGAAAGGAGCCTTGATTTCCTTGATGGCACTCCAGAGAAAACCGAAGATCACTGTCTCAAGTCTAGAGGGATCCTGAGGTCACTGTAGCAGCGGGAAAGGGCTCCGTGGACCACAAATCAACTTGAGATGAGAGCTTAGTCCCTGGCTTCGACTCAAGAGGAATACCAACTTTCCACAAGCACCTCAAGAGGAGGCTTCTCTCAGCTGCAGGTATGTGAGAGGGACCCTGAGTTTGTGGCCTCAAGTGGAATGGACACCGAGATGATCTGACTCGAAATAAGGCGGGATATCTTTGCAGTGAATTGAATGCAGGCTCGCCTTGCATCTCCCAAGACGAAGGGATGTCTGAATCCCCAGTGGAGACCACAGAGAAAAACCTAGTCCTCCGCCTCAACGCGACCGGAGGCCTCACATCCTTTGAAAACTCGAGAGGTCCGCGGAGATCAATGCTTCCAAAGGAGACGATGCCTGACTCCTCTTGAAAATGGATAGGAGTCCCAGGATCCCTGTGGCACGTGGAAAGGGACCCTTGGTCTCCCGCCTCACGTGGAGACGCGTCCCAATTGCCATGCCAAGACTCGAGGAGAATCCAGAGGTGTCCCTCGCACCTAGGCAGGAGTCCTGACGTCGCTGAAGAAACACGTGTCTGGAAGGGCCCTCCCCGTCGTAACTCGAGAATATACCCCAGGTTCCGGCCGAAACTCGAGAAAAACCATGAGACTTCCCCCTCGCCGCGAGATGAGGCCCGATTCCCCTGAACTGCTTGCAGAGCAATTCCGTGTTCCACATCAAAAATGAAAGGAGCCTTTATTTCCTTGATGGGACTCCAGTGAAAACCCAAGATCACTGTCTCAAGTCTAGAGGGATCCTGAGGTCACTGGAGCAACACGAAAGGGCTCCGTGGACCCCAAATCAACTCGAGATGAGAGCTTAGTCCCTGGCTTCGACTCAAGAGGAATACCAAGTTTTCACAAGCACCTCAAGAGGAGGCTTCTCTCAGCTACAGGTAAGTGAGAGGGACCCTGAGTTTGTGGCCTCAAGTGGAATGGACACCGAGATGCTCTGACTCAAAGTAAGGCCGGATATTCCAACAGTGAAGTGAATGCAGGCTCGTCTTGGATCTCCCAAGACGAAGGGATGTCTGAATCCCCTGTGGAGACGACAGAGAAAGACCTAGTCCTCCGCCTCATCGCGACCGGAGGCCTCACATCCTTTGAAAACTCGAGAGGTCTGCGGAGATCAATGCTTCCAAAGAAGACGATGCCTGACTCTTCTTGAAAATGGATAGAAGTCCCAGGATCACTGTGGCACATGCAAAGGGACCCTGGGTCTCCCGCCTCACGTGGAGACGTGTCCCAATTGCCATGCCAAGACTCGATTAGAATCCCTAGCTGTCCCTCGCTCCTAGGCAGGAGTCCTGACGTCGCTGAACAAACACGTGTCTGGAAGGGCCCTCCCCGTCGTAACTCGAGAATATACGACAGGTTCCGGCCGCAACTCGAGAAAAACCATGAGACTTCCCCCTCGCCATGAGATGAGGCCCGATTCCCCTGCACTGCGTGCAGAGCAATTCCGTGTTCCACATCAAACGTGAAAGAAGCCTTGATTTCCTTGATGGCACTCCAGAGAAAACCCAAGATCACTGTCTCAAGTCTAGAGGGATCCTGAGGTCACTGGAGCAACACGAAAGGGCTCCGTGGACACCAAATCAACTCGAGATCAGAGCTTAGTCCCTGGCTTCGACTCAAGAGGAATACCAACTTTCCACAAGTACCTCAAGAGGAGGCTTCTCTCAGCTACAGGTATGTGAGAGGGCCCCTGAGTTTGTGGCCTCAAGTGGAATGGACACCGAGATGCTCTGACTCGAAGTAAGGCCGGATATCCCTGCAGTGAATTGAATGCAGGCTCGTCTTGCATCTCCCAAGACGAAGGGATGTCTGAATCCCCTGTGGAGATGACAGAGAAAGACCGAGTTCTCCGCCTCATCACGACCGGAGGCCTCACATCCTTTGAAAACTCGAGAGGTCCGCGGAGAACAATGCTTCCAAAGGAGACGATGCCTGACTCCTCCGAAAATGAATAGGAGTCCCAGGATCCCTGTGGCACGTGGAAAGGGACCCTGGGTCTCCCGCCTCACGTGGAGACGCATCCCAATTGCCATGCCAAGACTCGAGGAGAATCCCGAGGTGTCCCTCGCACCTAGGCAGGAGTCCTGATGTCGCAGAACAAACACGTGTCTGGAAGGGCCCTCCCCGTCGTAACTCGAGAATATACCCCAGGTTCTGGCTACAACTCGAGAAAAACCATGAGACTTCCCCCTCGCCGCTGGATGAGGCCCGATTCCCCTGCACTGCGTCCAGAACAATTCCGTGTTCCACATCAAACGTGAAAGGAGCCTTGATTTCCTTGATGGCACTCCAGAGAAAACCCAAGATCACTGTCTCAAGTCTAGAGGGATCCTGAGGTCACTGGAGCAACACGAAAGGGTTCCGTGGACCCCAAATCAACTCGAGATGAGAGCTTAGTCCCTGGCTTCGACTCAAGAGGAATACCAACTTTCCACAAGCACCTCAAGAGGAGGCTTCTCTCAGCTACAGGTATGTGAGAGGGACCCTGAGTTTGTGGCCTCAAGTGGAATGGACACCGAGATGCTCTGACTCGAAGTAAGGCCGGATATCCCTGCAGTGAATTGAATGCAGGCTCGTCTTGCATCTCCCAAGACGAAGGGATGTCTGAATCCCCTGTGGAGACCACAGAGAAAGACCGAGTTCTCCGCCTCATCGCGACCGGAGGCCTCACATTCTTTGAAAACTCGAGAGGTCCGCGGAGATCAATGCTTCCAAAGGAGACGATGCCTGACTCCTCTTGAAAATGGATAGGAGTCCCAGGATCCCTGTGGCATGTGGAAAGTGACACTGGGTCTCCCGCCTCACGTGGAGACGCATCCCAATTGCCATGCCAAGACTCGAGGAGAATCCCGAGGTGTCCCTCGCACCTAGGCAGGAGTCCTGACGTCGCTGAACAAACACGTGTCTGGAAGGGCCCTCCCCGTCGTAACTCGAGAATATACCCCAGATTCCGGCCGCAACTCGAAAAAAAACATGAGACTTCCCCCTCGACGCGAGATGAGGCCCAATTCCCCTGCATTACATGCAGAGACATTCCGTGTTCCACATCAAACGTGAAAGGAGCCTTGATTTCCTTGATGGCACTCCAGAGAAATCCCAAGATCACTGTCTCAAGTCTAGAGGGATCCTGAGGTCACTGAAGCAACACGAAAGGGCTCTGTTGAGCCCAAATCAACTCGAGATGAGAGCTTAGTCCCTTTCTTCGACTCAAGAGGAATACCAAGTTTACACAAGCACCTCAAGAGGAGCCTTCTATCAGCTACAGTTATGTGAGAGGGACCCTGAGTTTGTGGCCTCAAGTGGAATGGACACCGAGATGCTCTGACTCGAAGTAAGGCCAGATATCCCTGCAGTGATTTGAATGCAGGCTCGTCTTGCATCTCCCAAGACGAAGGGATGTCTTAATCCCTTGTGGAGACCACAGAGAAAGTCCTAGTTCTCCGTCTCATCGGGACCGGAGGCCTCACATCCTTTGAAAACTCGAGAGGTCCGCGGAGATCAATGCTTCCAAAGGAGACGATGCCTGACTCCTCTTGAAAATGGATAGGAGTCCCAGGATCCCTGTGGCACGTGGAAAGGGACCCTGGGTCTCCCGCCTCACGTGGAGACGCCTCCCAATTGCCATGCCAAGACTCGTGGAGAATCCCGAGGTGTCCCTCGCACCTAGGCAGGAGTCCTGACGTCGCTGAACAAACACGTGTCTGGAAGGGCCCTCCCCGTCGTAACTCGAGAATATACCCCAGGTTCCGGACGCAACTCGAGAAAAACCATGAGACTTCCCCCTCGCCGTGAGATGAGGCCCGTTTCCCCTGCACTGCGTGCAGAGCAATTCCTTGTTCCACATCAAACGTGAAAGGAGCCTTGATTTCCTTGATGGCACTCCAGAGAAAACCCAAGATCACTGTCTCAAGTCTAGAGGGATCCTGAGGTCACTGGAGCAACATGAAAGGCCTCCGTGGACGCCAAATCAACTCGAGATGAGAGCTTGGTCCCTGGCTTCGACTCAAGAGGAATACCAACTTTCCACAAGCACCTCAAGAGGAGGCTTCTCTCAGCTACAGGTATGTGAGAGGGCCCCTGAGTTTGTGGCCTCAAGTGGAATGGACACCGAGATTCTCTGACTCGAAGTAAGGCCGAATATCCCTGCAGTGAATTGAATGCAGGCTCGTCTTGCATCTCCCAAGACGAAGGGATGTCTGAATCCCCTGTGGAGACGACAGAGAAAAACCGAGTTCTCCGCCTCATCGCGACCGGAGGCATCACATCCTTTGAAAACTCGAGAGGTCCGCGGAAAACAATGCTTCCAAAGGAGACGATGCCTGACTCCTCCGAAAATGAATAGGAGTCGCAGGATCCCTGTGGCACGTGGAAAGGGACCCTGGGTCTCCCGCCTCACGTGGAGACGCATCCCAATTGCCATGCCAAGACTCGAGGAGAATCCCGAGGTGTCCCTCGCACCTAGGCAGGAATCCTGACGTCGCTGAACAAACACGTGTCTGGAAGGGCCCTCCCCGTCGTAACTCGAGAATATACCCCAGGTTCCGGCCGCAACTCGAAAAAAACCATGAGACTTCCCCCTCGACGCGAGATGAGGCCCAATTCCCCTGCACTGCGTGCAGAGCCATTCCGTGTTCCACATCAAACGTGAAAGGAGCCTTGATTTCCTTGATGGCACTCCAGAGAAAACCCAAGATCACTGTCTGAAGTCTAGAGGGATCCTAAGGTCACTGTAGCAACAGGAAAGAAATCCATGGACCCCAAATCAACTCAAGATGAGACCTTATTCCCTGACTTCGACTCAAGAGGAATACCGACTTTCCACAAGCACCTCAAGAGGAGGCTTCTCTCAGCTACAGATATGTGAGAGGGACCCTGAGTTTGTGGCCTCAAGTGGAATGGACACCGAGATGCTCTGACTCGAAGTAAGCCCGGATATCCAAATAGTGAATTGAATGCAGGCTCGTCTTGCATCTCCCAAGATGAAGGGATGTCTGAATCCCCTGTGGATACCACAGAGAAAGACCTAGTCCTCCGCCTCATCGAGACCGGAGGCATCACATCCTTTGAAAACTCGAGAGGTCTGCGGAGGTCAATGCTTCCAAAGGAGACGATGCCTGACTCTTCTTGAAAATGGATAGGAATCCCAGGATCCCTGTGGCACGTGGAAAGGGACCCTGGGTCTCCTGCCTCACGTGGAGACGCGTCCCAATTGCCATGCCAAGACTCGAGGAGAATCCCGAGGTGTCCCTCGCACCTAGGCAGGATTCCTGAAGTCGCTGAAGAAACACGTGTCTGGAAGGGCTCTCCCCGTCGTAACTCGAGAATTTACCCCAGGTTCCGGCCGCAACTCGAGAAAAACCATGAGACTTACCCCTCGCCGCGAGATGTGGCCTGATTCCCCTGCCCTGCGTGCAGAGCAATTC
The DNA here is from genome assembly GCF_033118175.1 of Dama dama. Lineage (NCBI taxonomy): Eukaryota > Metazoa > Chordata > Mammalia > Artiodactyla > Cervidae > Dama > Dama dama. Next base: position 1,454,024 of record NW_026870888.1, read on the forward strand.
CGTATTCCACATCAAAAATGAAAGGAGCCTTGATTTCCTTGATGGCACTCCAGAGAATACCGAAGATCACTGTCTCAAGTCTAGAGGGATCCTGAGGTCACTGGAGCAACACGAAAGGGCTCCGTGGACCCCAAATCAACTCGAGATGAGAGCTTAGTAACTGGTTTCGACTCAAGTGGAATACCAACTTTCCACAAGCACCTCAAGTGGAGGCTCCTCTCAGCTACAGGTATGTGAGAGGGCCCCTGAGTTTGTGGCCTCAAGTGGAATGGACACCGAGATGCTCTGACTCGAAGTAAGGCCGGATATCCCTGCAGTGAATTGAATGCAGGATCGTCTTGCATCTCCCAAGACGAAGGGATGTCTGAATCCCCTGTGGAGACCTCAGAGAAAGACCGAGTTCTCCGCCTCATCGCGACCGGAGGCCTCACATGCTTTGAAAACTCGAGAGGTCCACGGAGAACAATGCTTCCAAAGGAGACGATGCCTGACTCCTCTTGAAAATGGATAGAAGTCCCAGGATCCCTGTGGCACGTGGAAAGTGACACTGGGTCTCCCGCCTCACGTGGAGACGCATCCCAATTGCCATGCCAAGACTCGAGGAGAATCCCGAGGTGTCCCTCGCACCTAGGCAGGAGTCCTGACGTCGCTGAACAAACACGTGTCTGGAAGGGCCCTCCCCGTCGTAACTCGAGAATATACCCCAGATTCCGGCCGCAACTCGAAAAAAAAACATGAGACTTCCCCCTCGACGCGAGATGAGGCCCAATTCCCCTGCATTACATGCAGAGACATTCCGTGTTCCACATCAAACGTGAAAGGAGCCTTGATTTCCTTGATGGCACTCCAGAGAAATCCCAAGATCACTGTCTCAAGTCTAGAGGGATCCTGAGGTCACTGAAGCAACACGAAAGGGCTCTGTTGAGCCCAAATCAACTCGAGATGAGAGCTTAGTCCCTGGCTTCGACTCAAGAGGAATACCAACTTTCCACAAGCACCTCAAGAGGAGCCTTCTATCAGCTACAGGTATGTGAGAGGGCCCCTGAGTTTGTGGCCTCAAGTGGAATGGACACCGAGATTCTCTGACTCGAAGTAAGGCCGAATATCCCTGCAGTGAATTGAATGCAAGCTCGTCTTGCATCTCCCAAGAAGAAGGGATGTCTGAATCCCCTGTGGAAACCACAGAGAAAGACCTAGTCCTCCACCTCATCGCGACCGGAGGCCTCACATCCTTTGAAAACTCGAGAGGTCCGCGGAGATCAATGCTTCCAAAGGAGACGATGCCTGACTCCTCTTGTAAATGGATGGGAGTCCCAGGATCCCCGTAGCACGTGGAAAGGGAACCTGGGTCTCCCGCCTCACGTGGAGACGCGTCCCAATTGCAATGCAAAAACTCGAGGATAATCCCGAGGTGTCCCTCGCACCTAGGCAGGGGTCCTGACGTCGCTGAACAAACACGTGTCTGGAAGGGCCCTCCCCGTCGTAACTCGAGATTATACCCCAGGTTCCGGCCGTAACTCGAGAAAAACCATGAGACTTCCCCCTCGCCGCGAGATGAGGCCCGATTCCCCTGCACTGCATGCAGAGCAATTCCGAGTTCCACATCAAATGTGAAAGGAGCCTTGATTTCCTTGATGGCACTCCCGAGAAAACCCAAGATCACTGTCTCATGTCTAGAGGGATACTGAGGTCACTGGAGCAACACGAAAGTTCTCCGTGGACCCCAAATCAACTCGAGATGAGAGCTTAGTCCCTGGCTTCAACTCAAGAGGAATACCAACTTTCCACAAGCACCTCAAGAGGAGGCTTCTCTCAGCTACAGGTATGTGAGAGGGACCCTGAGTTTGAGGCCTCAAGTGGAATGGACACCGAGATGCTCTGACTCGAAGTAAGGCCGGATATCCCTGCAGTGAATTGAATGCAGGCTCGTCTTGCATCTCCCAAGACGAAGGGATGTCTGAATCCGCTGTGGAGACCACCGAGAAAGACCTAGTCCTCCGCCTAAACGCGAGCGGATGCCTCACATCCTTTGAAAACTCGAGAGGTCCGCGGAGATCAATGCTTCCAAAGGAGACGATGCCTGACTCCTCTTGAAAATGGATAGGAGTCCCAGGATCCCTGTGGCACGTGGAAAGGGACCCAAGGTCTCCCGCCTCACGTGGAGACGCGTCCCAGTTGCCATGCCAAGACTCGAGGAGAATCCCGAGGTGTCCCTCGCACCTAGGCAGGAGTCCTGACGTCGCTGAACAAACACGTGTCTGGAAGGGCCCTCCCCGTCGTAACTCGAGAATATACCCCAGGTTCCGGCCGCAACTCGAGAAAAACCATGAGACTTCCCCCTCGCCGCGAGATGAGGCCCGATTCCCCTGCACTGCGTGCAGAGCAATTCCGTGTTCCACATCAAACGTGAAAGGAGCCTTGATTTCCTTGATGGCACTCCAGAGAAAACCCAAGATCACTGTCTCAAGTCTAGAGGGATCCTGAGGTCACTGGAGCAACACGAAATGGCTCCGTGGACCCCAAGTCAACTCGAGATCAGAGCTTAGTCCTTGGCTTCGACTCAAGAGGAACACCAAATTTCCACAAGCACCTCAAGAGGAGGCTTCTCTCAACTACAGGTATGTGAGAGGGACCCTGAGTTTGTGGCCTCAAGTGGAATGGACACCGAGATGCTCTGACTCGAACCAAGGATGGATATCCCTGCAGTGAATTGAATGCAGGTTCGTCCTGCATGTCCCAAGACGAAGGGATGTCTGAATCCCCTGTGGAGACCTCAGAGAAAGACCTAGTCCTCCGCCTCATCGTGACCGGAGGCCTCACATCCTTTGAAAACTCGAGAGGTCTGCAGAGATCAATGCTTCCAAAGGAGACGATGCCTGACTCCTCTTGAAAATGGATAGGAGTCCCAGGATCCCTGTGGCACGTGGAAAGGGACGCTGGGTCTCCCGCCTCACGTGGAGACGCGTCCCAATTGCCATGCCAAGACTCGAGGAGAATCCCGAGGTGTCCCTCGCACCTAGGCAGGAGTCCTGACGTCGCTGAACAAACACGTGTTTGGAAAGGCCCTCCCCGTCGTAACTCGAGAATATACCCCAGGTTCCGGCCGCAACTCGAAAAAAACCATGAGACTTCCCCCTCGACGCGAGATGAGGCCCAATTCCCCTGCACTGCGTGCAGAGCCATTCCGTGTTCCACATCAAACGTGAAAGGAGCCTTGATTTCCTTGATGGCACTCCAGAGAAAACCCATGATCACTGTCTCAAGTCTAGACGGATCCTAAGGTCACTGTAGCAACAGGAAAGAAATCCATGGACCCCAAATCAACTCAAGATGAGACCTTATTCCCTGACTTCGACTCAAGAGGAATACCGACTTTCCACAAGCACCTCAAGAGGAGGCTTCTCTCAGCTACAGATATGTGAGAGGGACCCTGAGTTTGTGGCCTCAAGTGGAATGGACACCGAGATGCTCTGACTCGAAGTAAGCCCGGATATCCAAATAGTGAATTGAATGCAGGCTCGTCTTGCATCTCCCAAGATGAAGGGATGTCTGAATCCCCTGTGGATACCACAGAGAAAGACCTAGTCCTCCGCCTCATCGAGACCGGAGGCATCACATCCTTTGAAAACTCGAGAGGTCTGCGGAGGTCAATGCTTCCAAAGGAGACGATGCCTGACTCTTCTTGAAAATGGATAGGAATCCCAGGATCCCTGTGGCACGTGGAAAGGGACCCTGGGTCTCCTGCCTCACGTGGAGACGCGTCCCAATTGCCATGGAAGACTCGAGGAGAATCCCGAGGTGTCCCTCGCACCTAGGCAGGATTCCTGAAGTCGCTGAAGAAACACGTGTCTGGAAGGGCTCTCCCCGTCGTAACTCGAGAATTTACCCCAGGTTCCGGCCGCAACTCGAGAAAAACCATGAGACTTACCCCTCGCCCCGAGATGAGGCCCAATTCCCCTGCATTACATGCAGAGACATTCCGTGTTCCACCTCATACGTGAAAGGAGCCTTGATTTCCTTGATGGCACTCCAGAAAAATCCCAAGATCACTGTCTCAAGTCTAGAGGGATCCTGAGGTCACTGAAGCAACACGAAAGGGCTCTGTTGAGCCCAAATCAACTCGAGATGAGAGCTTAGTCCCTGGCTTCGACTCAAGAGGAATACCAAGTTTACACAAGCACCTCAAGAGGAGCCTTCTATCAGCTACAGTTATGTGAGAGGGACCCTGAGTTGTGGCCTCAAGTGGAATGGACACCGAGATGCTCTGACTCGAAGTAAGACCAGATATCCCTGCAGTGATTTGAATGCAGGCTCGTCTTGCATCTCCCAAGACGAAGGGATGTCTTAATCCCCTGTGGAGACCACAGAGAAAGACCTAGTTCTACGCCTCATCAGGACCGGAGGCCTCACATCCTTTGAAAACTCGAGAGGTCCGCGGAGATCAATACTTCCAAAGGAGACGATGCCTGACTCCTCTTGAAAATGGATAGGAGTCCCAGGATCCCTGTGGCACGTGGAAAGGGACCCTGGGTCTCCCGCCTCACGTGGAGACGCCTCCCAATTGCCATGCCAAGACTCGTGGAGAATCCCGAGGTGTCCCTCGCACCTAGGCAGGAGTCCTGACGTCGCTGAACAAACACGTGTCTGGAAGGGCCCTCCCCGTCGTAACTCGAGAATATACCCCAGGTTCCGGCCGCAACTCGAGAAAAACCATGAGACTTCCCCCTCGCCGCGAGATGAGGCCCGATTCCCCTGCACTGCGTGCAGAGCAATTCCGTGTTCCACATCAAACATGAAAGGAGCCTTGATTTCCTTGATGGCACTCCAGAGAACACCCAAGATCACTGTCTCAAGTCTAGAGGGATACTGAGGTCATGTAGCAACACGAAAGGGCTCCGTGGACCCCAAATCAACTCGAGATGCGACCTTCGTCCCTGGCTTCGACTCAAGAGAAATACCCACTTTCCACAAGCACCTCAAGAGGAGGCTTCTCTCAGCTACAGGTATGTGAGAGGGACCCTGAGTTTGTGGCCTCAAGTGGAATGGACACCGAGATGCACTGACTCGAACGAAGGCCGGATATCCCTGCAGTGAATTGAATGCAGGCCTCTTTTGCATCTCCCACGACGAAGGGATGTCTGAATCCCCTGTGGAGACCAAAGAGAAAGACCTAGTTCTCCGCCTCATCGCGATCGGAGGCCTCACGTCCTTTGAAAACTCGAGAGGTCCGCGGAGATCAATGCTTCCAAAGGAGACGATGCCTGACTCCTCTTGAAAATGGATAGGAGTCCCAGGATCCCTGTGGCACGTGGAAAGGGACCCTGGGTCTCCCGCCTCACGTGGAGACGCGTCCCAATGGCCATGCCAAGACTCGAGGAGAATCTCGAGGGGTCCCTCGCACCTAGGCAGGAGTCCTGAAGTCGCTGAACAAACACGTGTCTGGAAGGGCCCTCCCCGTCGTAACTCGAGAATATACCCCAGATTCCAGCCGCAACTCGAGAAAAACCATGAGACTTCCCCCTCGCCGCAAGATGAGGCCCGATTCCCCTGCACTGCGTGCAGAGCAACTCCGTGTTCCACATCAAACGTGAAATGAGACTTGATTTCCTTGATGGCACTCCAGAGAACACCCAAGATCACTGTCTCAAGTCTAGAGGGATCCTGAGGTCACTGTAGCAACACGAAAGGGCTCCGTGGACCCCAAATCAACTCGAGATGAGAGCTTCGTCCCTGGCTTCGACTCAAGGGGAATACCCACTTTCCACAAGCACCTCAAGAGGAGGCTTCTCTCAGCTACAGGTATGTGAGAGGGACCCTGAGTTTGTGTCCTCAAGTGGAAAGGACACCGAGATGCTCTGACTCGAAGGAAGGCCGGATATCCCTGCAGTGAATTGAATGCAGGCTCGTCTTGCATCTCCCACGACAAAGGGATGTCTGAATCCCCTGTGGAGGCCAAGAGAAAGAACTAGTTCTCCGCCTCATTGCGACCGGAGGCCTCACGTCCTTTGAAAACTCGAGAGGTCCGCGGAGATCAATGCTTCCAAAGGAGACGATGACTGACTCCTCTTGAAAATGGATAGGAGTCCCAGGATCCCTGTGGCACGTGGAAAGGGACCCTGGGTCTCCCGCCTCACGTGGAGACGCGTCCCAATGGCCATGCCAAGACTCGAGGAGAATACCGAGGTGTCCCTTGCAACCAGGCAGGAGTCCTGACGTCGCTGAATAAACACGTGTCTGGAAGGGCCCTCCCCGTCGTAACTCGAGAATATACCCCAGGTTCCGGCTGCAGCTGGAGAAAAACCATGAGACTTCCCCCTCGCCGCGAGATGAGACCGGATTCCCCTGCAGTGCGTGCAGAGCAATTCCGTGTTCCACATCAAACATGAAAGGAGCCTTGATTTCCTTGATGGCACTCCAGAGAACACCCAAGATCAATGTCTCATGTCTAGAGGGATACTGAGGTTACTGTAGCAACACGAAACGGCTCCGTGGACCCCAAATCAACTCGAGATGCGAGCTTCGTCCCTGGCTTCGACTCAAGAGGAATACCCACTTTCCACAAGCACCTCAAGAGGAGGCTTCTCTCAGCTACAGGTATGTGAGAGGGACCCTGAGTTTGTGGCCTCAAGTGGAATGGACACCGAGATGCTCTGACTCGAAGGAAGGCCGGATATCCCTGCAGTGAATTGAATGCAGGCCTCTTTTGCATCTCCCATGACGAAGGGATGTCTGAATACCATGTGGAGACCACAGAGAAAGACCTTGTTCTCTGCCTCATCACGACTGGAGGTCTCCCGTCCTTTGAAAACTCGAGAGGTCCGCAGAGAACAAGGCTTCCAAAGGAGACGATGCCTGACTCCTCTTGTAAATGGATAGAAGTCCCAGGATACCTGTGGCACGTGGAAAGGGACCCTGGGTCTCCCGCCTCACGTGGAGACGCGTCCCAATGGCCATGCCAAGACTCGAGGAGAATCCCGAGGTGTCCCTCGCACCCAGGCAGGAGTCCTGACGTCGCTGAATAAACACGTGTCTGGAAAGGCCCTTCTGGTCGTAAGTCGAGAATGTACCCCAGGTTCCCACCGCAACTCGAGAAAAACCATGAGACTTCCCCCTCGCCGCGAGATGAGGCCCGATTCCCCTGCACTGCGTGCAGAGCAATTCCGTGTTCCACATCAAACATGAAAGGAGCCTTGATTTCCTTGATGGCACTCCAGAGAACACCCAAGATAACTGTCTCAAGTCTAGAGGGATCCTGAGGTCACTGTAGCAACACGAAAGGGCTCCGTGGACCCCAAATCAACTCGAGATGCGAGCTTCGTCCCTGGCTTCGACTCAAGAGAAATACCCACTTTCCACAAGCACCTCAAGAGGAGGCTTCTCTCAGCTACAGGTATGTGAGAGGGACCCTGAGTTTGTGTCCTCAAGTGGAATGGACACCGAGATGCTCTGACACGAAGGAAGGCCGGATATCCCGGCAGTGAATTGATGCAGGCTCGTCTTGCATCTCCCAGATGAAGGGATGTCTGAATCCCCTGTGGAGACCAAGGAGAAAGACCTAGTTCTCCGCCTCATCGCGACCGGAGGCCTCACGTCCTTTGAAAACTCGAGAGGTCCGCGGAGATCAATGCTTCCAAAGGAGACGATGCCTGACTCCTCTTGAAAATGGATAGTAGTCCCAGGATCCCTGTGGCACGTGGAAAGGGACCCTGGGTCTCCCGCCTCACGTGGAGACGCGTCCCAGTGGCCATGCCAAGACTCGAGGAGAATCCAGAGGGATCCCTCGCACCCAGGCAGGAGTCCTGACGTCGCTGAATAAACACGTGTCTGGAAAGGCCCTTCCGGTCGAAACTGGAGAATGTACCCCAGGTTCCGGCCCCAACTCGAGAAAAACAATGAGACTTCCCCCTGGCCGCGAGATGAGGCCCGATTCCCCTGCACTGCGTGCAGAGCAATTCCGTGTTCCAAATCAAACATGAAAGGAGCCTTGATTTCCTTGATGGCACTCCAGAGAAAACCCAAGATCACTGTCTCAAGTCTAGAGGGTTACTGAGGTCACTGTAGCAACACGAAAGGGCTCCGTGGACCCCAAATCAACTCGAGATGAGAGCTTCATCCCTGGCTTCGACTCAAGAGGAATACCCACTTTCCACAAGCACCTCAAGAGGAGGCTTCTCTCAGCTACAGGTATGTGAGAGGGACCCTGAGTTTGTGTCCTCAAGTGGAATGGACACCGAGATGCTCTGACGCGAATGAAGGCCGGATATCCCTGCAGTGAATTGAATGCAGGCTCGTCTTGCATCTCCCACGACGAAGGGATGTCTGAATCCCCTGTGGAGACCAAGGAGAAAGACCTAGTTCTCCGCCTCATCGCGAGCGGAGGCCTCACGTCCTTTGAAAACTTGAGAGGTCCGTGGAGATCAATGCTTCCAAAGGAGACGATGCCTGACTCTTCTTGAATATGGATAGTAGTCCCAGGATCCCTGTGGCACGTGGAAATGGACCCTGGGTCTCCCGCCTCACGGGGAGACGCGTCCCAATGGCCATGCCAAGACTCGAGGAGAATCCCGAGGTGTCCCTCGCACCCAGGCAGGAGTCCTGACATTGACTAAACACGAGTCTGGAAAGGCCCTTCTGGACGTAACTCGTGAATGTACCCCAGGTTCCTGCCGCAACTCGAGAAAAACAATGAGACTTCCCCCTCGCCGCGAGATGAGGCCCGATTCCCCTGCACTGCATGCAGAGCAATTCCGTGTTCCACATCAAACATGAAAGGAGCCTTGATTTCCTTGATGGCACTCCAGAGAACACCCAAGATCACTGTCTCAAGTCTAGAGGGATACTGAGGTCACTGTAGCAACACGAAAGGGCTCCGTGGACCCCAAATAAACTCGAGATGTGAGCTTCGTCCCTGGCTTCGACTCAAGAGAAATACCCACTTTCCACAAGCACCTCAAGAGGAGGCTTCTTTCAGCTACAGGTATGTGAGAGGGACCCTGAGTTTGTGGCCTCAAGTGGAATGGACACCGAGATGCTCTGACCCGAAGGAAGGCCGGATATCCCTGCAGTGAAATGAATGCAGGCCTCTTTTGCATCTCCCACGACGAAGGGATGTCTGAATCCCCTGTGGAGACCAAGGAGAAAGACCTAGTTCTCCGCCTCATCGCGATCGGAGGCCTCACATCCTTTGAAAACTCGAGAGGTCCGCGGAGATCAATGCTTCCAAAGGAGACGATGCCTGACTCCTCTTGAAAATGGATAGGAGTCCCAGGATCCCTGTGGCACGTGGAAAGGGACCCTGGGTCTCCCGCCTCACGTGGAGACGCGTCCCAATGGCCATGCCAAGACTCGAGGAGAATCCCGAGGGGTCCCTCGCACCTAGGCAGGAGTCCTGACGTCGCTGAACAAACACGTGTCTGGAAGGGCCCTCCCCGTCGTAACTCGAGAATATACCCCAGATTCCAGCCGCAACTCGAGAAAAACCATGAGACTTCCCCCTCGCCGCAAGATGAGGCCCGATTCCCCTGCACTGCGTGCAGAGCAATTACGTGTTCCACATCAAACATGAAAGGAGCCTTGATTTCCTTGATGGCACTCCAGAGAACACCCAAGATCACTGTCTCATGTCTAGAGGTATACTGAGGTCACTGTAGCAACACGAAAGGGCTCCGTGGACCCCAAATCAACTCGAGATGAGAGCTTCGTCCCTGGCTTCGACTCAAGAGGAATACCCACTTTCCACAAGCACCTCAAGAGGAGGCTTCTCTCAGCTACAGGTATGTGAGAGGGACCCTGAATTTGTGGCCTCAAGTGGAATGGACACCGAGATGCTCTGACTCGAAGGAAGGCCGGATATCCCTGCAGTGAATTGAATGCAGGCCTCTTTTGCATCTCCCACGACGAAGGGATGTCTGAATCCAATGTGGAGACCAAGGAGAAAGACCTAGTTCTCCGCCTCATCGCGATCGGAGGCCTCACGTCCTTCGAAAACTCGAGAGGTCCGCGGAGATCAATGCTTCCAAAGGAGACGATGCCTGACTCCTCTTGAAAATGGATAGGAGTCCCAGGATCCCTGTAGCACGTGGAAAGGGACCCTGGGTCTCCCGCCTCACGTGAAGACGCGTCCCAATGGCCATGCCAAGACTCGAGGAGAATCCCGAGGTGTCCCTCGCACCTAGGCAGGAGTCCTGACGTCGCTGAACAAACACGTGTCTGGAAGGGCCCTCCCCGTCGTAACTCGGGAATATACCCTAGGTTCCAGCCGCAACTCGAGAAAAACCATGAGACTTCCCCCTCGCCGCAAGATGAGGCCCGATTCCCCTGCACTGCGTGCAGAGCAATTCCGTGTTCCAAATCAAACATGAAAGGAGCCTTGATTTCCTTGATGGCACTCCAGAGAACACCCAAGATCACTGTCTCATGTCTAGAGGGATACTGAGGTCACTGTAGCAACAAGAAAGGGCTCCGTGGACCCCAAATCAACTCGAGATGTGAGCTTCGTCCCTGGCTTCGACTCAAGAGGAATACCCACTTTCCACAAGCACCTCAAGAGGAGGCTTCTCTCAGCTACAGGTATGTGAGAGGGACCCTGAGTTTGTGGCCTCAAGTGGAATGGACACCGAGATGCTCTGACTCGAAAAAAGGCCGGATATCCCTGCAGTGAATTGAATGCAGGCCTCTTTTGCATCTCCCACGACGAAGGGATGTCTGAATCCCCTGTGGAGACCACAGAGAAAGACCTAGTTCTCCGCCTCAACGCGATCGGAGGCCTCACGTCCTTTGAAAACTCGAGAGGTCCGCGGAGATCAATGCTTCCAAAGGAGACGATGCCTGACTCCTCTTGAAAATGGATAGGAGTCCCAGGATCCCTGTGGCACGTGGAAAGCGAACATGGGTCTCCCGCCTCACGTGGAGACGCGTCCCAATGGCCATGCCAAGACTCGAGGAGAATCCCGAGTTGCCCCTCGCACCTAGGCAGGAGTCCTGACGTCGCTGAACAAACACGTGTCTGGAAGGGCCCTTCCGGTCGTAACTCGTGAGTGTACCCCAGGTTCCGGCCGCAACTCGAGAAAAACCATGAAACTTCCCCCTCGCCGCGAGATGAGGCCCGATTCCCCTGCACTGCGTGCAGAGCAATTCCGTGTTCCAAATCAAACGTGAAATGAGACTTGATTTCCTTGATGGCACTCCAGAGAACACCCAAGATCACTGTCTCAAGTCTAGAGGGATCCTGAGGTCACTGTAGCAACAAGAAAGGTCTCCGTGGACCCCAAATCAACTCGAGATGAGAGCTTCGTCCCTGGCTTCGACTCAAGAGGAATACCCACTTTCCACAAGCACCTCAAGAGGAGGCTTCTCTCAGCTACAGGTATGTGAGAGGGACCCTGAGTTTGTGGCCTCAAGTGGAAAGGACACCGAGATGCTCTGACTCGAAGGAAGGCCGGGTATCCCTGCAGTGAATTGAATGCAGGCTCGTCTTGCATCTCCCACGACAAAGGGATGTCTGAATCCCCTGTGGAGACCAAGGAGAAAGACCTAGTTCTCCGCCTCATGGCGACCGGAGGCCTCACGTCCTTTGAAAACTCGAGAGGTCCGCGGAGATCAATGCTTCCAAAGGAGACGATGCCTGACTCCTCTTGAAAATGGATAGGAGTCCCAGGATCCCTGTGGCACGTGGAAAGGGACCATGGGTCTCCCGCCTCACGTGGAGACGCGTCCCAATGGCCATGCCAAGACTCGAGGAGAATCCCGAGGTGTCCCTCGCACCCAGGCAGGAGTCCTGACATCGCTGAATAAACACGTGTCTGGAAAGGCCTTTCTGGTCGTAACTCGAGAATGTACCCCAGGTTCCGGCCGCAACTCGAGAAAAACCATGAGACTTCCTCCTCGCTGCGAGATGAGGCCCGATTCCACTGCACTGCGTGCAGAGCAATTCCGTGTTCCAAATCAAACATGAAAGGAGCCTTGATTTCCTTGATGGCACTCCAGAGAAAACCCAAGATCACTGTCTCAAGTCTAGAGGGATACTGAGGTCACTGTAGCAACACGAAAGGGCTCCGTGGACCCCAAATCAACTCGAGATGAGAGCTTCGTCCCTGGCTTCGACTCAAGAGGACTACCAACTTTCCACAAGCACCTCAAGAGGAGGCTTCTCTCAGCTACAGGTATGTGAGAGGGACCCTGAGTTTGTGGCCTCAAGTGGAATGGACACCGAGATGCTCTGACTAGAAGGAACTCCGGATATCCCTGCAGTGAATTGAATGCAGGCCTCTTTTGCATCTCCCACGACGAAGGGATGTCTGAATCCCATGTGGAGACCACAGAGAAAGACCTTGTTCTCTGCCTCATCACGACTGGAGGTCTCCCGTCCGTTGAAAACTCGAGAGGTCCGCGGAGAACAAGGCTTCCAAAGGAGACGATGCCTGACTCCTCTTGAAAATGGATAGAAGTCCCAGGATCCCTGTGGCACGTGGAAAGGGACGCTGGGTCTCCCGCCTCACGTGGAGACGCGTCCCAGTGGCCATGCCAAGACTCGAGGAGAATCCCGAAGTGTCCCTCGCCCCTAGGGAGGAGTCCTGACGTCGCTGAACAAACACGTGTCTGGAAGGGCCCTCCCTGTCGTAACGCGAGAATATACCCCAGGTTCCGGGCGCAACTCGAGAAAAACCATGAAATTTCCCCCTCGCCGCGAGATGACGCCCGATTCCCCTGCACTGCGTGCAGAGCAACTCCGTGTTCCACATCAAACATGAAAGGAGCCTTGATTTCCTTGATGGCACTCCAGAGAACACCCAAGATCACTGTCTCATGTCTAGAGGGATACTGATGTCACTGTAGCCACACGAAAGGGCTCCATGGACCCCAAATCAAGTCGAGATGAGAGCTTCGTCCCTGGCTTCGACTCAAGAGGAATACCCACTTTCCACAAGCACCTCAAGAGGAGGCTTCTCTCAGCTACAGGTATGTGAGAGGGACCCTGAGTTTGTGGCCTCAAGTGGAATGGACACCGAGATGCTCTGACTCGAAGGAAGGCCGGATATCCCTGCAGTGAATTGAATGCAGGCTCGTCTTGCATCTCCCACGACGAAGGGATGTCTGAATCCCCTGTGGAGACCAAGGAGAAAGACCTAATTCTCCGCCTCATCGCGACCGGAGGCCTCACGTCCTTTGAAAACTCGAGAGGTCCGCGGAGATCAATGCTTCCAAAGGAGACGATGCCTGACTCCTCTTGAAAATGGATAGGAGTCCCAGGATCCCTGTGGCATGTGGAAAGGGACCCTGGGTCTCCCGCCTCACGTGGAGACGCGTCCCAATGGCCATGCCAAGACTCGAGGAGAATCCAGAGGGGTCCCTCGCACCCAGGCAGGAGTCCTGACGTCGCTGAATAAACACGTGTCTGGAAAGGCCCTTCCGGTCGAAACTCGAGAATGTACCCCAGGTTCCGGCCGCAACTCGAGAAAAAAAATATGACTTCTCCCTCGCCGCGAGATGAGGCCCGGTTCCCCTGCACTGCGTGCAGAGCAATTCCGTGTTCCAAACCAAACATGAAAGGAGCCTTGATTTCCTTAATGGCACTCCAGAGAAAACCCAAGATCACTGTCTCAAGTCTAGAGGGATACTGAGGTCACTGTAGCAACCCGAAATGGCTCCGTGGACCCCAAATCAACTCGAGATGAGAGCTTCATCCCTGGCTTCGACTCAAGAGGAATACCCACTTTCCACAAGCACCTCAAGAGGAGGCTTCTCTCAGCTACAGGTATGTGAGAGGGACCCTGAGTTTCTGACCTCAAGTGGAATGGACACCGAGATGCACTGACTCGAAGGAAGGCCGGATATCCCTGCAGTGAATTGAATGCAGGCCTCTTTTTCCTCTCCCACGACGAAGGGATGTCTGAATCCCCTGTGGAGACCAAGGAGAAAGACCTAGTTCTCCGCCTCATCGCGACCGGAGGCCTCACGTCCTTTGAAAACTCGAGAGGTCCGCGGAGATCAATGCTTCCAAAGGAGACGATGCCTGACTCCTCTTGAATATGGATAGTAGTCCCAGGATCCCTGTAGCACGTGGAAAGGGACCCTGGGTCTCCCGCCTCACGTGGAGACGCGTCCCAATGGCCATGCCAAGACTCGAGGCGAATCCCGAGGGGTCCCTCGCACCCAGGCAGGAGTCCTGATGTAGCTGAATAAACACGTGTCTGGAAAGGCCCTCCCGGTCGAAACTCGAGAATGTACCCCAGGTTCCGGCCGCAACTCGAGAAAAACAATGAGACTTCCCCCTCGCCGCGAGATGAGGCCCGATTCCCCTGCACTGCGTGCACAGCAATTCCGTGTTCCAAATCAAACATGAAAGGAGCCTTGATTTCCTTGATGGCACTCCAGAGAACCCCCAAGATCACTGTCTCAAGTCTAAGGGATACTGAAGTCACTGTAGCAACACGAAAGGGCTCCGTGGACCCCAAATCAACTCGAGATGCGAGCTTCGTCCCTGGCTTCGACTCAAGAGGAATACCCACTTTCCACAAGCACCTCAAGAGGAGGCTTCTCTCAGCTACAGGTATGTGAGAGGGACCCTGAGTTTGTGGCCTCAAGTGGAATGGACACCGAGATGCTCTGACTCGAAGGAAGGCCGGATATTCCTGCAGTGAATTGAATGCAGGCCTCTTTTGCATCTCCCACGACGAAGGGATGTCTGAATCCCCTGTTGAGACCACAGAGAAAGACCTAGTTCTCCGCCTCATCGCGATCGGAGACCTCACGTCCTTTGAAAACTCGAGAGGTCCGCGGAGATCAATGCTTCCAAAGGAGATGATGCCTGACTCCCCTTGAAAATGGATAGGAGTCCCAGGATCCCTGTGGCACGTGGAAAGGGACCGTGGGTCTCCCGCCTCACGTGGAGACGCGTCCCAATGGCCATGCCAAGACTCGAGGAGAATCCCGAGGTGTCCCTCGCACCTAGGCAGGAGTCCTGACGTCACTGAACAAACACCTGTCTGGAAGGGCCCTCCCCGTCGTAACTCGAGAATATACCCCAGGTTCCGGCCACAACTCGAGAAAAACCATGAGACTTCCCCCTCGCCGCGAGATGAGGCCCGATTCGCCTGCACTGCGTGCAGAGCAATTCCGTGTTCCACATCAAACATGAAAGGAGCCTTGATTTCCTTGATGGCAGTCCAGAGAACACCGAAGATCACTGTCTCAAGTCTAGAGGGATCCTGAGGTCTCTGTAGCAACACGAAAGGGCTCCATGGACCCCAAATCAACTCGAGATGTGAGCTTCTTCCCTGGCTTCGACTCAAGAGGAATTCCCACTTTCCACAAGCACCTCAAGAGGAGGCTTCTCTCAGCTACAGGTATGTGAGAGGGACCCTGAGTTTGTGGCCTCAAGTAGAATGGACACCGAGATGCTCTGACTCGAAAGAAGGCCGGATATCCCTGCAGTGAATTGAATGCAGGCCTCTTTTGCATCTCCCACGACGAAGGGATGTCTGAATCCCCTGTGGAGACCACAGAGAAAGACCGAGTTCTCTGCCTCATCGCGATCAGAGGCCTCACGTCCTTTGAAAACTCGAGAGGTCCGCGGAGATCAATGCTTCCAAAGGAGACGATGCCTGACTCCCCTTGAAAATGGATAGGAGTTCCAGGATCCCTGTGGCACGTGGAAAGGGACCGTGGGTCTCCCGCCTCACGTGGAGACGCGTCCCAATGGCCATGCCAAGACTCGAGGAGAATCCCGAGGTGTCCCTCGCACCTAGGCAGGAGTCCTGACGTCACTGAACAAACACGTGTCTGGAAGGGCCCTCCCCGTCGTAATTCGAGAATATACCCCAGGTTGCGGCCGCAAGTCGAGAAAAACCATGAGACTTCCCTTTCGCCGCGAGATGAGGCCCGATTCCCCTGCACTGCGTGCAGAGCAATTCCGTGTTCCACATCAAACATGAAAGGAGCCTTGATTTCCTTGATGGCAGTCCAGAGAACACCCAAGATCACTGTCTCAAGTCTAGAGGGATCCTGAGGTCTCTGTAGCAACACAAAAAGGCTCCGTGGACCCCAAATCAACTCGAGATGAGAGCTTCGTCCCTGGCTTCGACTCAAGAGGAATACCCACTTTCCACAAGCACCTCAAGAGGAGGCTTTTCTCAGCTACAGGTATGTGAGAGGGACCCTGAGTTTGTGGCCTCAAGTGGAATGGACACCGAGATGCTCTGACTCGAAGGAAGGCCGGATATCCCTGCCGTGAATTGAATGCAGGCTCGTCTTGCATCTCCCACGACGAAGGGATGTCTGAATCCCCTGTGGAGACCAAGGAGAAAGACCTAGTTCTCCGCTTCATCGCGACCGGAGGCCTCACGTCCTTTGAAAACTCGAGAGGTCCGCAGAGATCAATGCTTCCAAAGGAGACGATGCCTGACTCCTCTTGAAAATGGATAGGAGTTCCAGGATCCCTGTGGCACGTGGAAAGGACCCTGGGTCTCCCGCCTCACGTGGAGGCGCGTCCCAATGGCCATGCCAAGACTCGAGGAGAATCCCGAGGGGTCCCTCGCACCCAGGCAGGAGTCCTGGCGTCGCTGAACAAACATGTGTCTGGAAGGGCCCTTCCGGTCGTAACTCGTGAGTGTACCCCAGGTTCCGGCCGCAACTCGAGAAAAACCATGAGACTTCCCCCTCGCCGCGAGATGAGGCCCGATTCCCCTGCACTGCGTGCAGAGCAATTCCGTGTTCCAAATCAAACATGAAAGGAGCCTTGATTTCCTTGATGGCACTCCAGAGAAAATCCAAGATCACTGTCTCAAGTCTAGAGGGATACTGAGGTCACTGTAGCAACACGAAAGGGCTCCTTGGACCCCAAATCAACTCGAGATGAGAGCTTCGTCCCTGGCTTCGACTCAAGAGGAATACCCACTTTCCACAACCACCTCAAGAGGAGGCTTCTCTCAGCTATAGGTATGTGAGAGGGACCCTGAGTTTGTGGCCTCAAGTGGAATGGTCACCGAGATGCTCTGACTCGAAGGAAGGCCAGATATCCCTGCAGTGAATTGAATGCAGGCCTCTTTTGCATCTCCCTCGACGAAGGGATGTCTGAATCCCCTGTGGAGACCAAGGAGAAAGACCTAGTTCTCCGCCTCTTCGCGATCGGAGGCCTCACGTCCTTTGAAAACTCGAGAGGTCCGCGGAGATCAATGCTTCCAACGGAGACGATGCCTGACTCCTCTTGAAAATGGATAGGAGTCCCAGGATCCCTGTGGCACGTGGAAAGGGACCCTGGGTCTCCCGCCTCACGTGGAGATGCGTCCCAATGGCCATGCCAAGACTCGAGGAGAATCCCGAGGTGTCCCTCGCACCCAGGCAGGAGTCCTGACATCGCTGAATAAACACGTGTCTGGAAAGGCCCTTCTGGTCGTAACTCGAGAATGTACCCCAGGTTCCGGCCGCAACTCGAGAAAAACAATGAGACTTCCCCCTCGCCGCGAGATGAGGCCCGATTCCCCTGCACTGCGTGCAGAGCAATTCCGTGTTCCACATCAAACATGAAAGGAGCCTTGATTTCCTTGATGGCACTCCAGAGAACACCCAAGATCACTGTCTCATGTCTAGAGGGATACTGAGGTCACTGTAGCAACACGAAAGGGCTCCGTGGACCCCAAATCAACTCGAGATGAGAGCTTCTTCCCTGGCTTCGACTCAAGAGGAATACCACTATCCACAAGCACCTCAAGAGGAGGCTTCTCTCAGCTACAGGTATGTGAGAGGGACCCTGAGTTTGTGGCCTCAAGTGGAATGGACACCGAGATGCTCTGACTCGAAGGAAGGCCGGATATCCCTGCAGTGAATTGAATGCAGTCTCGTCTTGCATCTCCCACGACGAAGGGATGACTGAATACCCTGTGAAGACCAAGGAGAAAGACCTAGTTCTCCGCCTCATCGCAACCGGAGGCCTCATGATCTTTGAAAACTCCAGAGGTCCGCGGAGATCAATGCTTCCAAAGGAGACGATGCCTGACTCCTCTTGAAAATGGATAGGAGTCCCAGGATCCCTGTGGCACGTGGAAAGGGACCCTGGGTCTCCCGCCTCACGTGGAGACGCGTCCCAATGGCCATGCCAAAACTCGAGGAGAATCCCGAGGTGTCCCTCGCACCTAGGCAGGAGTCCTGACGTCGCTGAACAAACACGTGTCTGGAAGGGCCCTCCCTGTGGTAACTCGAGAATATACCCCAGGTTCCGGCCGAAACTCGAGAAAAACCATGAGACTTCCCCCTCGCCGCGAGATGAGACCCGATTCGCCTGCATTGCGTGCAGAATAATTCCGTATTCCACATCAAACGTGAAAGGAGCCTTGATTTCCTTGATGGCACTCCAGAGAAAACCCAAGATCACTGTCTCAAGTCTAGAGGGATCCTGAGGTCACTGGAGCAACACGAAAGGGCTCCGTGGACGCCAAATCAACTCGAGATGAGAGCTTAGTCCCTGGCTTCGACTCAAGAGGAATCCCAACTTTCCACAAGCACCTCAAGAGGAGGCTTCTCTCAGCTACATGTATGTGAGAGGGACCCTGAGTTTGTGGCCTCAAGTGGAATGGACACCGAGATGCTCTGACTCGAAGTAAGGGCGGATATCCCTGCAGTGAATTGAATGCAGGCTCGTCTTGCATCTCCCAAAACGAAGGGATGTCTGAATCCCCTGTGGAGACCACAGAGAAAGACCTAGTCCTCCTCCTCTTAGCGACCGGATGCCTCACATCCTTTGAAAACTCGAGAGGTCCACGGAGATCAATGCTTCCAAAGGAGACAATGCCTGACTCCTCTTGAAAATGGATAGGAGTCCCAGGATCCCTGTGGCACGTGGAAAGGGACCCGGGGTCTCCCGCCTCACGTGGAGACGCCTCCCAATTGCCATGCCAAGACTCGAGGAGAATCCCGAGGTGGCCCTCGCACCTAGGCAGGAATCCTGACATCGCTGAACAAACACGTGTCTGGAATGGCCCTCCCCGTCGTAACTCGAGAATATACCCCAGGTTCCGGCCGCAACTCGAGAAAAACCATGAGACTTCCCCCTCGCCGCGAGATGAGGCCCGATTCCCCTGCACTGCGTGCAGAGCAACTCCGTGTTCCACATCAAACGTGAAAGGAGCCTTGATTTCCTTGATGGCACTCCAGAGAAAACCCAAGATCACTGTCTCAAGTCTAGAGGGATCCTGAGGTCACTGGAGCAACACGAAAGGGCTCCGTGGACCCCAAATGATCTCGAGATGAGAGCTTAGTCCCTGACTTCGACTCAAGAGGAATACCAACTTTCCACAAGCACCTCAAGAGGAGGCTTCTCTCAGCTACAGGTATGTGAGAATGACCCTGAGTTTGTGGCCTCAAGTGGAATGAACACCGAGATGCTCTGATTCGAAGTAAGGCCGGATATCCCTGCAGTGAATTGAATGCAGGCTCGTCTTGCATCTCCCAAGACGAAGGGATGTCTGAATCCCCTGTGGTGACCAAAGAGAAAGACCTAGTTCTCCGCCTCATCGCGACCGGAGGCCTCACATCCTTTGAAAACTCGAGAGGTCCGCGAAGATCAATGCTTCCAAAGGAGACGAGGCCTGACTCCTCTTGAAAATGGATAGGAGTCCCAGGATCCCTGTGGCACGTGGAAAGGGACCCTGGGTCTCCCGCCTCACGTGGAGACGCGTCCCAATTGCCATGCCAAGACTCGAGTAGAATCCCGAGGTTTTCCTCGCACCTAGGGAGGAGTCCTGACGTTGCTGAACAAACACGTGTCTGGAAGGGCCCTCCCCGTCGTAACTCGAGAATATACCCCAGGTTCCGGCCGCAACTCGAGAAGAACCATGAGACTTCCCCCTCTCCGTGAGATGAAGCCCGATTCCCCTGCACTGCGTGCAGAGCAATTCCGTTTTCCACATCAAACGTTAAAGGAGCCTTGATTTCCTTGATTGCACTCCAGAGAAAACCCAAGTTCACTGTCTCAAGTCTAGAGGGATCCTGAGGTCACTGGAGCAAAATGAAAGGGCTCCGTGGACCACAAATCAACTCGAGATGAGAGCTTAGTCCCTGGCTTCGACTCAAGAGGAATACCAACTTTCCACAAGCACTTCAAGAGGAGGCTTCTCTCAGCTACAGGTATGTGAGAGGGCCCCTGAGTTTGTGGCCTCAAGTGGAATGGACACCGAAATGCTCTGACTCGAAATAAGGCCGGATATCCCTGCAGTGAATTGAATGCAGGCCTCTTTTGCATCTCCCACGACGAAGGGATGACTGAATTCCCTGTGGAGACCACAGAGAAAGACCTAGTTCTCCGCCTCATCGCGATCGGAGGCCTCACGTCCTTTGAAAACTCGAGAGGTCCGCGGAGATCAATGCTTCCAAAGGAGACGATGCCTGACTCCTCTTGAAAATGGATAGGAGTCATAGGATCCCTGGGGCACGTGGAAAGGGACCCTGGGTCTCCCGCCTCACGTGGAGACGCGTCCCAATCGCCATGCCAAGACTCGAGGAGAATCCCGAGTTGCCCCTCGCACCTAGGCCCGAGTCCTGAGGTCGCTGAACAAACACGTGTCTGGAAGGGCCCTTCCGGTCGTAACTCGTGAGTGTACCCCAGGTTCCGGCCGCAACTCGAGAAAAACCATGAGACTTCCCCCTCGCCGCGAGATGAGGCCCGATTCCCCTGCATTGCGTGCAGAGCAATTCTGTGTTCCACATCAAACGTGAAAGGAGCCTTGATTTCCTTGATGGCACTCCAGAGAACACCCTTGATCACTGTCTCAAGTCTAGAGGGATCCTGAGGTCACTGTAGCAACACGAAAGGGCTCCGTGGACCCCAACTCAACTCGAGATGAGAGCTTAGTTCCTGGCTTCGACTCAAGAGGAATACCAACTTTCCACAAGCACATCAAGAGGAGGCTTCTCTCAGCTACAGGTATGTGAGAGGGACCCTGAGTATGTGGCCTCAAGTGGAATGGACTCCGAGATGCTCTGACTCGGAAGAAGGCCGGATATCCGTGCAGTGAATTGAAGGCAGGCGCGTCTTGCATATCCCAAGATGAAGGGATGTCTGAATCCCCTGTGGAGACCACCAAGAAAGACCTAGTTCTCCGCCTCATCGAGACCGGAGGCCTAACATCCTTTTAAAACTCGAGAGGTCCGCCGAGATCAATGCTTCCAAAGGAGACGATGCCTGAATCCTCTTGAAAATGGATAGAGGTACCAGGATCCCGGTGGCACCTGGAAGGGGTCCCTGGGTCTCCCGTCTCACGTGGAGACGCGCCCCAATGGCCATGCCAAGACTCGAGGAGAATCCCGAGGTGTCCCTTGCACCTAGGCAGGAGTCCTGACTTCGCTGAACAATCACGTGTCTGGAAGGGCCCTCCCCATCGTAACTCGAGAATATAACCCAGGTTCCGGCCGCAACTCGAGAAAAACCATGAGACTTCCCCCTCGCCGCGAGATGAGGCCCGATTCCCCTGCACTGCATGCAGAGCAATTCTGTGTTCCACATCAAACGTGAAAGGAGCCTTGATTTCCTTGATGGCACTCCAGAGAGAACCCAAGATCACTGTCTCAAGTCTAGAGGGATACTGAGGTCACTGTAGCAACACGAAAGGGCTCCGTGGACCACAAATCAACTCGAGATGAGAGCTTAGATCCTGGCTTCGACTCAAGAGGAATACCCACTTTCCACAAGCACCTCAAGAGGAGGCTTCTCTCAGCTACAGGTATGTGAGAGGGACCCTGAGTTTGTGGCCTCAAGTGGAATGGACACCGAGATGCTCTGACTCGGAAGAAGGCCGGATATCCGTGCAGTGAATTGAATGCAGGCTCGTCTTGCATCTCCCAAGACGAAGGGATGTCTGAATCCCCTGTGGAGACCACAGAGAAAGACCTAGTTCTCTGCCTCATTCCCGACCGAAGGCCTCACATCATTTGAAAACTCGAGAGGTCCGCGGAGATCAATGCTTCCAAAGGAGACGATGCCTGACTTCTCTTGAAAATGGATAGGAGTCCCAGGATCCCTGTGACACGTGGCAAGTGAACCTGGGTCTCCCGCCTCACGTGGAGACGCGTCCCAATGGCCATACCAAGACTCGAGGAGAATCCCGAGGTGTCCCTCGCACCTAGGCAGGAGTCCTGACGTCGCTGAACAAACACGTGTCTGGAAGGGCCCTCCCCGTCGTAACTCGAGAATATAACCCAGGTTCCGGCTGCAACTCGAGAAAAACCATGAGACTTCCCCTTCGCAGCTAGATGAGGCCCGATTCCCCTGCGCTGCATGCAGAGCAATTCCGTTTTCCACATCAAACATGAAAGGAGCCTTGATTTCCTTGATGGCACTCCAGAGAAAACCCAAGATCACTGTCTCAAGTCTAGATGGATCCTGAGGTCACTGTAGCACCACGAAAGGGCTCCGTGGACCCTAAATCAACCCGAGATGTGAGCTTAGTCCCTGGCTTCAACTCAAGAGGAATACCAACTTTCCACAAACACCTCAAGAGGAGGCTTCTCTCAGCTACAGGTATGTGAGAGGGACCCTGAGTTTGTGGCCTCAAGTGGAATGGACACCGAGATGCTCTGACTCGAAGGAAGGCCGGATATCCCGGCAGTGAATTGAATGCAGGCTCGTCTTGCATCTCCCAAGACGAAGGGATTTCTGAATCCCCTGTGGAGACCACCGAGAAAGACATAGTTCTCCGCCTCATGGCGACCTGAGGCCTCACATCTCTTGAAAACTCGAGAGGTCCGCGGAGATCAATGCTTCCAAAGGAGACGATGCCTGACTCCTCTTGAAAATGGATAGGAGTTCCAGGATCCCTGTGGCACATGGAAAGGGACCCTGGGTCTCCCGCCTCACTTGGAGACGCATCCCAATTGCCATGCCAAGACTCGAGGAGAATCCCGAGGTGTCCCTCGCACCTAGGCAGGAGTCCTGACGACGCTTTACAAACACGTGTCTGGAAGGGCCCTCCCCGTCGTAACTCGAGAATATACCCCAGGTTCCGGCCGCAACTCGAGAAAAACCATGAGACTTCCCCCTCGCCGCGAGATGAGGCCCGATTCCCCTGCACTGCGTGCAGATCAATGCCGTGTTCCACATCAAACATGAAAGGAGCCTTGATTTCCTTGATGGCACTCACGAGAACACCCAATTTCACTGTCTCAAGTCTAGAGGGATCCTGAGGTCACTGTAGCAACACGAAAGGACTCCGTGGACCCCAAATCAACTCGAGATGAGAGCTTCGTCCCTGGCTTCGACTCAAGAGGAATACCCACTTTCCACAAGCACCTCAAGAGCAGGCTTCTCTCAGCTACAGTTATGTGAGAGGGACCCTGAGTTTGTGGCCTCAAGTGGAATGGACACCGAGATGCTCTGACTCGAAGGAAGGCCGGATATCCAAGCAGTGAATTGAATGCAGGCTCGTCTTGCATCTCCCACGACGAAGGGATGTCTGAATCCCCTGTGGAGACCACAGAGAAAGACCTAGTTCTCCGCCTCATCGAGACCGGAGGCCTCACGTCCTTTGCAAACTCGAGAGGTCCGCGGAGATCAATGCTTCCAAAGGAGACGATGCCTGAGTCCTCTTGAAAATGGATAGGAGTCCCAGGATCCCTGTGGAACGTGGAAAGGGACACTGGGTCTCCCGCCTCACGTCGAGACGCATCCCAATGGCCATGCCAAGACTCGAGGAGAATCCCGAGGTGTCCCTCGCACCTAGGCAGGAGTCCTGACCTTGCTGAACAAACACGTGTCTGGAAGGGCCCTCCCCGTTGTAACTCGAGAATATACCACAGGTTCCGGCCGCAACTCGAGAAAAACCATGAGACTTCCCCCTCGCCGCGAAATGAGGCCCGATTCCCCTGCACTGCGTGCAGAGCAATTCCGTGTTCCACATCAAACGTGAAAGGAGCCTTGATTTCCTTAATGGCACTCCAGGGAAAACCCAAGATCACTGTCTCAAGTCTAGAGGGATCCTGAGGTCACTGTAGCAACAAGAAAGGGTCCCGTGGACCCCAAATCAACTCGAGATGAGAGCTTCGTCCCTGGCTTCGACTCAAGAAGAATACCAGCTTTCCACAAGCACCTCAAGAGGAGGCTTCTCTCAGCTACAAGTATGTGAGAGGGACCATGAGTTTCTGGCCTCAAGTGGAATGGACACCGAGATGCTCTGACTCGAAGGAAGGCCGGATATCCAAGCAGTGAATTGAGTGCAGGCTCGTCTTGCATCTCCCACGACGAAGGGATGTCTGAATCCCCTGTGGAGACCACAGAGAAAGACCTAGTTCTCCGCCTCATCGCGAATGGAGGCCTCACGTCCTTTGCAAACTCGAGAGGTCCGCGGAGATCAATGCTTCCAAAGGAGACGATGCCTGAGTCCTCTTGAAAATGGATAGGAGACCCAGGATCCCTGTGGAACGTGGAAAGGGACACTGGGTCTCCCGCCTCACGTCGAGACGCATCCCAATGGCCATGCCAAGACTCGAGGAGAATCCCGAGGTGTCCCTCGCACCTAGGCAGGAGTCCTGACGTCGCTGAACAAACACGTGTCTGGAAGGGCCCTCCCCGTCGTAACTCGAAATTATACCACAGGTTCCGGCCGCAACTCGAGAAAAATCATGACACTTCCCCCTCGCCGCGAGATGAGGCCCGATTCCCCTGCACTGCGTGCAGAGCAATTCCGTGTTCCACATCAAACATGAAAGGAGCCTTGATTTCCTTGATGGCACACCAGAGAACACCCAAGATCACTGTCTCAAGTCTAGAGGGATCCTGAGGTCACTGTAGCAACACGAAAGGGCTCCGTGGACCCCAAATCAACTCGAGATGACAGCTTCGTCCCTGGCTTCGACTCAAGAGGAATACCCACTTTCCACAAGCACCTCAAGAGGAGGCTTCTCTCAGCTACAGGTATGTGAGAGGGACCCTGAGTGTGTGGCCTCAAGTGGAATGGACTCCGAGATGCTCTGACTCGAAGGAAGGCCGGATATCCCGGCGTTGAATTGAATGCAGGCTCGTCTTGCATCTCCCCCGAGGAAGGGATGTCTGAATCCCCTGTGGAGCCCACAGAGAAAGACCAGTTCTCCGCCTCATTGAGACCGGAGGCCTCACGTCCTTTGAAAACTCGAGAGGTCCGCGGAGATCAATGCTTCCAAAGGAGACGATGCCTGACTCCTCTTGAAAATGGATAGGAGTCCCAGGATCCCTGTGACATGTGGAAAGGGACCCTGGGTCTCCCGCCTCACGTGGAGACGCATCCCAATGGCCATGCCAAGACTCGAGGAGAATCCCGAGATGTCCCTCGCACCTAGGCAGGAGTCCTGACGTCGCTGAAGATACACGTGTCTGGAAGGGCCCTCCCCGTCGTAACTCGAGAATATACCCCAGGTTCCGGCCGCAACTCGAGAAAAACCATGAGACTTCCCCCTCGCCGCGAGATGAGGCCCGATTCCCCTGCACTGCATGCAGAGCAATTCCGTGTTCCACATCAAACATGAAAGGAGCCTTGATTTGCTTGATGGCACTCCAGAGAACACCCAAGATCACTGTCTCAAGTCTAGAGGGATCCTCAGGTCACTGTAGCAACACGAAAGGGCTCCGTGGACTCCAAATTAATTCGAGATGAGAGCTTCGTCCCTGGCTTCGACTCAAGTGGAATACCCACTTTCCACAAGCACCTCAAGAGGAGGCTTCTCTCAGCTACAGCTATGTGAGAGGGACCCTGAGTTTGTGGCCTCAAGTGGAATGGACACCGAGATGCTCTGACTCGAAGGAAGGCCGGATATCCCTGCAGTGAATTGAATGCAGGCTCGTCTTGCATCTCCCACGACGAAGGGATGTCTGAATCCCCTGTGAAGACCACAGAGAAAGACCTAGTTCTCCGCCTCATCGCGACCGGAGGCCTCACGTCCTTTGAAAACTCGAGAGGTCCGCGGAGATCAATGCTTCCAAAGGAGACGATGCCTGACTCCTCTTGAAAATGGATAGGAGTCCCAGGATCCCTGTGGCACGTGGAAAGGGACCCTGGGTCTCCCGCCTCACGTGGAGACGCATCCCTATGGCCATGCCAAGACTCGAGGAGAATCCCGAGGTGTCCCTCGCACCTAGGCAGGAGTCCTGACGTCGCTGAACAAACACGTGTCTGGAAGGGCCCTCCCCGTCGTAACTCCATAATATACCCCAGGTTCCGGCCACAACTCGAGAAAAACCATGAGACTTCCCCCTCGCCGAGAGATGAGGCCCGATTCCCCTGCACTGCGTGCAGAGCAATGCCGTGTTGACATCAAATATGAAAGGAGCCTTGATTTCCTTGATGGCACTCACGAGAACACCCAATTTCACTGTCTCAAGTCTATAGGGATCCTGAGGTCTCTGTAGCAACACGAAAGGGCTCCGTGGACCCCAAATCAACTCGAGATGAGAGCTTCGTCCCTGGCTTCGACTCAAGAGGAATACCCACTTTCCACAAGCACCTCAAGAGAAGGCTTCTCTCAGCTACAGTTATGTGAGAGGGACCCTGAGTTTGTGGCCTCAAGTAGAATGGACACCGAGATGCTCTGACTCGAAGTAAGGCCGGATATAACTGCAGTGAATTGAATGCAGGCTCGTCTTGCATCTCCCAAGACGAAGGGTTGTCTGAATCCCCTGTGGAGACCACAGAGAAAGACTTAGTCCTCCACCTCAACGCAACCGGAGGCCTCATATCCTTTGAAAACTCGAGAGGTCCGCGGAGATCAATACTTCCGAAGGAGACGATGCCTGACTCCTCTTGAAAATGGATAGGAGTCCCAGGATCCCTGTGGCACGTGGAAAGGGACCCTGGGTCTCCCGCCTCAGGTGGAGACGCTTCCAATTGGATGCCAAGACTCGAGGAGAATCCCGAAATGTCCCTCGCACCTAGGCAGGAGTCCGGACGTCGCTGATCAAACACGTGTCTGGAAGGGCCCTCCCCGTCGTAACTCGAGAATATACCCCAGGTTCCGGCCACAACTCGAGAAAAACCATGAGACTTCCCCCTCGCCGCGAGATGAGGCCCGATTCCCCTGCAATGGGTGCAGAGCAATTCCGTGTTCGACATCAAATGTGAAAGGAGCCTTGATTTCCTTGATGGCACTCCAGAGAAAACCCAAGATCACTGTCTCAAGTCTACAGGGATCCTGAGGTCACTGGAGCAACACGAAAGGGCTCCGTGGACCCCAAATCAACTCGAGATGAGAGCTTCGTCCCTGGCTTCGACTCAAGAGGAATACCCACTTTCCACAAGCACCTCAAGAGAAGGCTTCTCTCAGCTACAGTTATGTGAGAGGGACCCTGAGTTTGTGGCCTCAAGTGGAATGGACACCGAGATGCTCTGACTCGAAGGAAGGCCGGATATCCAAGCAGTGAATTGAATGCAGGCTCGTCTTGCATCTCCCACGACGAAGGGATGTCTGAATCCCCTGTGGAGACCACAGAGAAAGACCTAGTTCACCGCCTCATCGTGACCGGAGGCCTCACGTCCTTTGCAAACTCGAGAGGTCCGCGGAGATCAATGCTTCCAAAGGAGACGATGCCTGAGTCCTCTTGAAAATGGATAGGAGTCCCAGGATCCCTGTGGAACGTGGAAAGGGACACTGGGTCTCCCGCCTCACGTCGAGACGCATCCCAATGGCCATGCCAAGACTCGAGGAGAATCCCGAGGTGTCCCTCGCACCTAGGCAGGAGTCCTGACCTTGCTGAACAAACACGTGTCTGGAAGGGCCCTCCCGTTGTAACTCGAGAATATACCCCAGGTTCCGGCCGCAACTCGAGAAAAACCATGAGACTTCCCCCTAGCCGCGAGATGAGGCCCGATTCCCCTGCACTGCGTGCAGAGCAATTCCGTGTTCCACATCAAACGTGAAAGGAGCCTTGATTTCCTTAATGGCACTCCAGGGAAAACCCAAGATCACTGTCTCACGTCTCGAGGGATCCTGAGGTCACTGTAGCAACAAGAAAGGGTCCCGTGGACCCCAAATCAACTCGAGATGAGAGCTTCGTCCCTGGCTTCGACTCAAGAGGAATACCAGCTTTCCACAAGCACCTCAAGAGGAGGCTTCTCTCAGCTACAAGTATGTGAGAGGGACCCTGAGTTTCTGGCCTCAAGTGGAATGGACACCGAGATGCTCTGACTCGAAGGAAGGCAGGATATCCAAGCAGTGAATTGAATGCAGGCTCGTCTTGCATCTCCCACGACGAAGGGATGTCTGAATCCCCTGTGGAGACCACAGAGAAAGACCTAGTTCTCCGCCTCATCGCGAACGGAGGCCTCACGTCCTTTGCAAACTTGAGAGGTCCGCGGAGATCAATGCTTCCAAAGGAGACGATGCCTGAGTCCTCTTGAAAATGGATAGGAGTCCCAGGATCTCTGTGGAACGTGGAAAGGGACACTGGGTCTCCCACCTCACGTCGAGACGCATCCCAATGGCCATGCCAAGACTCGAGGAGAATCCCGAGGTGTCCCTCGCACCTAGGCAGGAGTCCTGACGTCGCTGAACAAACACGTGTCTGGAAGGGCCCTCCCCGTCGTAACTCGAAATTATACCACAGGTTCCGGCCGCAACTCGAGAAAAATCATGACACTTCCCCCTCGCCGCGAGATGAGGCCCGATTCCCCTGCACTGCGTGCAGAGCAATTCCGTGTTCCACATCAAACATGAAAGGAGCCTTGATTTCCTTGATGGCACACCAGAGAACACCCAAGATCACTGTCTCAAGTCTAGAGGGATCCTGAGGTCACTGTAGCAACACGAAAGGGCTCCGTGGACCCCAAATCAACTCGAGATGACAGCTTCGTCCCTGGCTTCGACTCAAGAGGAATACCCACTTTCCACAAGCACCTCAAGAGGAGGCTTCTCTCAGCTACAGGTATGTGAGAGGGACCCTGAGTTTGTGGCCTCAAGTGGAATGGACTCCGAGATGCTCTGACTCGAAGGAAGGCCGGATATCCCGGCGTTGAATTGAATGCAGGCTGGTCTTGCATCTCCCCCGAGGAAGGGATGTCTGAATCCCCTGTGGAGCCCACAGAGAAAGACCAGTTCTCCGCCTCATTGAGACCGGAGGCCTCACATCCTTTGAAAACTCGAGAGGTCCGCGGAGATCAATGCTTCCAAAGGAGACGATGCCTGACTCCTCTTGAAAATGGATAGGAGTCCCAGGATCCCTGTGGCACGTGGAAAGGGACCCTGGGTATCCCGCCTCACGTGGAGACGCATCCCTATGGCCATGCCAAGACTCGAGGAGAATCCCGAGGTGTCCCTCGCACCTAGGCAGGAGTCCTGACGTCGCTGAACAAACACGTGTCTGGAAGGGCCCTCCCCGTCGTAACTCCATAATATACCCCAGGTTCCGGCCACAACTCGAGAAAAACCATGAGACTTCCCCCTCGCCGAGAGATGAGGCCCGATTCCCCTGCACTGCGTGCAGAGCAATGCCGTGTTCCACATCAAACATGAAAGGAGCCTTGATTTCCTTGATCGCACTCACGAGAACACCCAATTTCACTGTCTCAAGTCTGGAGGGATCCTGAGGTCACTGTAGCAACACGAAAGGGCTCCGTGGACCCCAAATCAACTCGAGATGAGAGCTTCGTCCCTGGCTTCGACTCAAGAGGAATACCCACTTTCCACAAGCACCTCAAGAGAAGGCTTCTCTCAGCTACAGTTATGTGAGAGGGACCCTGAGTTTGTGGCCTCAAGTGGAATGGACACCGAGATGCTCTGACTCAAAGGAAGGCCGGATATCCAAGCAGTGAATTGAATGCAGGCTCGTCTTGCATCTCCCACGACGAAGGGATGTCTGAATCCCCTGTGGAGACCACAGAGAAAGACCTAGTTCACCGCCTCATCGTGACCGGAGGCCTCACGTCCTTTGCAAACTCGAGAGGTCCGCGGAGATCAATGCTTCCAAAGGAGACGATGCCTGAGTCCTCTTGAAAATGGATAGGAGTCCCAGGATCCCTGTGGAACGTGGAAAGGGACACTGGGTCTCCCGCCTCACGTCGAGACGCATCCCAATGGCCATGCCAAGACTCGAGGAGAATCCCGAGGTGTCCCTCGCACCTAGGCAGGAGTCCTGACCTTGCTGAACAAACACGTGTCTGGAAGGGCCCTCCCCGTTGTAACTCGAGAATATACCCCAGGTGTCGGCCGCAACTCGAGAAAAACCATGAGACTTCCCCCTAGCCGCGAGATGAGGCCCGATTCCCCTGCACTGCGTGCAGAGCAATTCCGTGTTCCACATCAAACGTGAAAGGAGCCTTGATTTCCTTAATGGCACTCCAGGGAAAACCCAAGATCACTGTCTCAAGTCTAGAGGGATCCTGAGGTCACTGTAGCAACAAGAAAGGGTCCCGTGGACCCCAAATCAACTCGAGATGAGAGCTTCGTCCCTGGCTTCGACTCAAGAGGAATACCAGCTTTCCACAAGCACCTCAAGAGGAGGCTTCTCTCAG
This sequence comes from Dama dama, assembly GCF_033118175.1. Lineage (NCBI taxonomy): Eukaryota > Metazoa > Chordata > Mammalia > Artiodactyla > Cervidae > Dama > Dama dama. Next base: position 1,484,479 of record NW_026870888.1, read on the forward strand.
CTACAAGTATGTGAGAGGGACCCTGAGTTTCTGGCCTCAAGTGGAATGGACACCGAGATGCTCTGACTCGAAGGAAGGCAGGATATCCAAGCAGTGAATTGAATGCAGGCTCGTCTTGCATCTCCCACGACGAAGGGATGTCTGAATCCCCTGTGGAGACCACAGAGAAAGACCTAGTTCTCCGCCTCATCGCGAACGGAGGCCTCACGTCCTTTGCAAACTTGAGAGGTCCGCGGAGATCAATGCTTCCAAAGGAGACGATGCCTGAGTCCTCTTGAAAATGGATAGGAGTCCCAGGATCTCTGTGGAACGTGGAAAGGGACACTGGGTCTCCCACCTCACGTCGAGACGCATCCCAATGGCCATGCCAAGACTCGAGGAGAATCCCGAGGTGTCCCTCGCACCTAGGCAGGAGTCCTGACGTCGCTGAACAAACACGTGTCTGGAAGGGCCCTCCCCGTCGTAACTCGAAATTATACCACAGGTTCCGGCCGCAACTCGAGAAAAATCATGACACTTCCCCCTCGCCGCGAGATGAGGCCCGATTCCCCTGCACTGCGTGCAGAGCAATTCCGTGTTCCACATCAAACATGAAAGGTGCCTTGATTTCCTTGATGGCACACCAGAGAACACCCAAGATCACTGTCTCAAGTCTAGGGGGATCCTGAGGTCACTGTAGCAACACGAAAGGGCTCCGTGGACCCCAAATCAACTCGAGATGACAGCTTCGTCCCTGGCTTCGACTCAAGAGGAATACCCACTTTCCACAAGCACCTCAAGAGGAGGCTTCTCTCAGCTACAGGTATGTGAGAGGGACCCTGAGTTTGTGGCCTCAAGTGGAATGGACTCCGAGATGCTCTGACTCGAAGGAAGGCCGGATATCCCGGCGTTGAATTGAATGCAGGCTGGTCTTGCATCTCCCCCGAGGAAGGGATGTCTGAATCCCCTGTGGAGCCCACAGAGAAAGACCACTTCTCCGCCTCATTGAGACCGGAGGCCTCACATCCTTTGAAAACTCGAGAGGTCCGCGGAGATCAATGCTTCCAAAGGAGACGATGCCTGAATTCTCTTGAAAATAAATAGGAGTCCCAGGATCCCTGTGGCACGTGGAAATGGACCCTGTGTCTCCCGCCTCACGTGGAGACGCGTCCAAATGGCCATGCCAAGACTCGAGGAGAATCCCGAGGTGTCCCTCGCACCTAGGCAGGAGTCCTGACGTCGCTGAACAAACACGTGTCTGGAAGGGCCCTCCCCGTCGTAACTCGAGAATATACCCCAGGTTCCGGCCGCAACTCGAGAAAAACCAGGAGACTTCCCCCTCGCCGCGAGATGAGGCCCGATTCCCCTGCACTGCGTGCAGACCAATTCCGTGTTCCACATCAAACATGAAAGGAGCCTTGATTTCCTTGAAGGCACTCCAGAGAACACCCAAGATCACTCTCTCAAGTCTAGAGGGATCCTGGGGTCACTGTAGCAACACGAAAGGGCTCCGTGGACCACAAATCAACTCGAGATGAGAGCTTCGTCCCTGGCTTCGACTCAAGTGGAATACCCACTTTCCACAAGCACCTCAAGAGGAGGCTTCTCTCAGCTACATGTATGTGAGAGGGACCCTGAGTTTGTGGCCTCAAGTGGAATGGACACCGAGATGCTCTGACTCGAAGGAAGGCCGGATATCCCTGCAGTGAATTGAATGCAGGCTCGTCTTGCATCTCCCACAACGAAGGGATGTCTGAATCCCCTGTGGTGACCACAGAGAAAGACCTAGTTCTCCGCCTCATCACGACCGGAGGCCTCACGTCCTTTGAAAACTCGAGAGGTCCGCGGAGATCAAAGCTTCCAAAGGAGACGATGCCTGACTCCTCTTGAAAATGGATAGGAGTCCCAGGATCCCTGTGGCACGTGGAAAGGGACCCTGGGTCTCCCGCCTCACGTGGAGACGCATCCCAATGGCCATGCCAAGACTCGAGGAGAATCCCGAGATGTCCCTCGCACCTAGGCAGGAGTCCTGACGTCGCTGAAGATACACGTGTCTCGAAGGGCCCTCCCCGTCGTAACTCGAGAATATACCCCAGGTTCCGGCCGCAACTCGAGAAAAACCATGAGACTTCCCCCTCGCCGCGAGATGAGGCCCGATTCCCCTGCACTGCATGCAGAGCAATTCCGTGTTCCACATCAAACATGAAAGGAGCCTTGATTTCCTTGATGGCACTCCAGAGAACACCCAAGATCACTGTCTCAAGTCTAGAGTGATCCTCAGGTCACTGTAGCAACACGAAAGGGCTCCGTGCACTCCAAATTAATTCGAGATGAGAGCTTCGTCCCTGGCTTCGAGTCAAGTGGAATACCCACTTTCCACAAGCACCTCAAGAGGAGGCTTCTCTCAGCTACAGGTATGTGAGAGGGACCCTGAGTTTGTGGCCTCAAGTGGAATGAACACCGAGATGCTCTGACTCGAAGGAAGGCCGGATATCCCGGCAATGAATTGAATGCAGGACTCTTTTGCATCTCCCACGACGAAGGGATGTCTGAATCCCCTGTGGAGACCACAGAGAAAGACCTAGTTCTCCGCCTCATCGCGATCGCAGGCCTCACGTCCTTTGAAAACTCGAGAGGTCCGCGGAGATCAATGCTTCCAAAGGAGACGATGCCTGACTCCTCTTGAAAATGGATAGGAGTCCCAGGATCCCTGTGGCACGTGGACAGGGACCCTGGGTCTCCCGCCTCATGTGGAGACGATTCCCAATCACCATGCCAAGACTCGAGGAGAATCCCGAGGTGTCCCTCGCACCTAGGCAGGAGTCATGACGTCGCTGAACAAACACGTGTCTCGAAGGGCCCTCCCCGTGGTAACTCGAGAATATACCCCAGGTTCCAGCCGCAACTCGAGAAAAACCATGAGACTTCCCCCTCGCCCCGAGATGAGGCCTGATTCCCCTGCACTGCGTGCAGAGCAACTCGGTGTTCCAAATCAAACGTGAAAGGAGCCTTGATTTCCTTGATGGCACTCCAGAGAACACCCAAGATCACTGTCTCAAGTCTAGAGGGATCCTGAGGTCACTGTAGCAACACGAAAGAGCTCCGTGGACCCCAAATCATCTCGAGATGAGAGCTTCGTCCCTGGCTTCGACTCAAGAGGAATACCCACTTTCCACAAGCACCTCAAGAGGAGGATTCTCTCAGTTACACGTATGTGAGAGGGACCCTGAGTTTGTGGCCTCAAGTGGAATGGACACCGAGATGCTCTGACTCGAAGGAAGGCCGGATATCCCTGCAGTGAATTGAATGCAGTCTCGTCTTGCATCTCCCACGACGAAGGGATGTCTGAATCCCCTGTGGAGACCACAGATAAAGACCTAGTTCTCCGCCTCATCGCGATCGGAGGTCTCCCGTCCTTTGAAAACTCGAGAGGTCCGCGGAGAACAAGGCTTCCAAAGGAGACGATGCCTGACTCCTCTTGAAAATGGATAGGAGTCCCAGGATCCCTGTGGCACGTGGAAAGGGACCCTGGGTCTCCCGCCTCACGTGGAGACGCGTCCCAATGGCCATGCCAAGACTCGAGGAGAATCCTGAGGTGTCCCTCGCACCCAGGCAGTAGTCCTGACATCGCTGAATAAACACGTGTCTGGAAAGGCCCTTCTGGTCGTAACTCGAGAATGTACCCCAGGTTCCGGCCGCAACTCGAGAAAAACCATGAGACTTCCCCCTCGCCGCGAGATGAGGCCCGATTCCCCTGCACTGCGTGCAGAGCAATTCCGTGTTCCAAATCAAACATGAAAGGAGCCTTGATTTCCTTGATGGCACTCCAGAGAACACCCAAGATCACTGTCTCAAGTCTAGAGGGATTCTGAGGTCACTGTAGCAACACGAAAGGGCTCCGTGGACCCCAAATCAACTCGAGATGAGAGCTTCGTCCCTGGCTTCGAATCAAGAGGAATACCCACTTTCCACAAGCACCTCAAGAGGAGGCTTCTCTCAGCTACAGGTATGTGAGAGGGACCCTGAGTTTGTGGCCTCAAGTGGAATGGACACCGAGATGCTCTGACTCGAAGGAAGGCCGGATATCCCTGCAGTGAATTGAATGCAGGCTCGTCTTGCATCTCCCACGACGAAGGGTTGTCTGAATCCCCTGTGGAGACCAAGGAGAAAGACCTAGTTCTCCGCCTCATCGCGACCGGAGGCCTCACGTCCTTTGAAAACTCGAGAGGTCCGCGGAGATCAATGCTTCCAAAGGAGACGATGCCTGACTCCTCTTGAAAATGGATAGGAGTCCCAGGATCCCTGTGGCACGTGGAAAGGGAACCTGGGTCTCCCGCCTCACGTGGAGACGCGTCCAAATGGCCATGCCAAGACTCGTGGAGAATCCCGAGTTGCCCCTCGCACCTAGGCAGGAGTCCTGACGTGGCTGAACAAACACGTGTCTGGAAGGGCCCTTCCGTTCGTAACTCGTGAGTGTACCCCAGGTTCCGGCCGCAACTCGAGAAAAACCATGAGACTTCCCCCTCGCCGCGAGAAGAGGCCCGATTCCCCTGCACTGCGTGCAGAGCAACTCCGTGTTCTAAATCAAACGTGAAATGAGACTTGATTTCCTTGATGGCAGTCCAGAGAACACCCAAGATCACTGTCTCAAGTCTAGAGGGATCCTGAGGTCACTGTAGCAACACGAAAGGGCTCCATAGACGCCAAATCAACTCGAGATGAGAGCTTCGTCCCTGGCTTCGACTCAAGAGGAAAACCCACTTTCCACAAACACCTCAAGAGGAGGCTTCTCTCAGCTACATGTATGTGAGAGGGACCCTGAGTTTGTGGCCTCAAGTGGAATGGACACCGAGATGCTCTGACTCGAAGGAAGGCCGGATATCCCGGCAATGAATTGAATGCAGGACTCTTTTGCATCCTCCACGACGAAGGGATGTCTGAATCCCCTGTGGAGACCGCAGAGAAAGACCTAGTTCTCCGCCTCATCGCGATCGCAGGCCTCACGTCCTTTGAAAACTCGAGAGGTCCGCGGAGATCAATGCTTCCAAAGGAGACGATGCCTGACTCCGCTTGAAAATGGATAGGAGTCCCAGGATCCCTGTGGCACGTGGACAGGGACCCTGGGTCTCCCGCCTCATGTGGAGACGATTCCCAATCACCATGCCAAGACTCGAGGAGAATCCCGAGGTGTCCCTCGCACCTAGGCAGGAGTCATGACGTCGCTGAACAAACACGTGTCTCGAAGGGCCCTCCCCGTGGTAACTCGAGAATATACCCCAGGTTCCGGCCGCAACTCGAGAAAAACCATGAGTCTTCCCCCTCGCCCCGAGATGAGGCCCGATTCCCCTGCACTGCGTGCAGAGCAACTCGGTGTTCCAAATCAAACGTGAAAGGAGCCTTGATTTCCTTGATGGCACTCCAGAGAACACCCAAGATCACTGTCTCAAGTCTAGAGGGATCCTGAGGTCACTGTAGCAACACGAAAGAGCTCCGTGGACCCCAAATCATCTCGAGATGAGAGCTTCGTCCCTGGCTTCGACTCAAGAGGAATACCCACTTTCCACAAGCACCTCAAGAGGAGGATTCTCTCAGTTACAGGTATGTGAGAGGGACCCTGAGTTTGTGGCCTCAAGTGGAATGGACACCGAGATGCTCTGACTCGAAGGAAGGCCGGATATCCCTGCAGTGAATTGAATGCAGGCTCGTCTTGCATCTCCCACGACGAAGGGATGTCTGAATCCCCTGTGGAGACCACAGAGAAAGACCTAGTTCTCCGCCTCATCGCGATCGGAGATCTCCCGTCCTTTGAAAACTCGAGAGGTCCGCGGAGAACAAGGCTTCCAAAGGAGACGATGCCTGACTCCTCTTGAAAATGGATAGGAGTCCCAGGATCCCTGTGGCACGTGGAAAGGGACCCTGGGTCTCCCGCCTCACGTGGAGACGCGTCCCAATGGCCATGCCAAGACTCGAGGAGAATCCTGAGGTGTCCCTCGCACCCAGGCAGGAGTCCTGACATCGCTGAATAAACACGTGTCTGGAAAGGCCCTTCTGGTCTTAACTCGAGAATGTACCCCAGGTTCCGGCCGCAACTCGAGAAAAACCATGAGACTTCCCCCTCGCCGCGAAATGAGGCCCGATTCCCCTGCACTGCGTGCAGAGCAATTCCGTGTTCCAAATCAAACATGAAAGGAGCCTTGATTTCCTTGATGGCACTCCGGAGAACACCCAAGATCACTGTCTCATGTCTAGAGGGATACTGAGGTCACTGTAGCAACAGGAAAGGGCTCCGTGGACCCCAAATCAACTCGAGATGCGAGCTTCGTCCCTGGCTTCGACTCAAGAGGAATACCCACTTTCCACAAGCACCTCAAGAGGAGGCTTCTCTCAGCTACAGGTATGTGAGAGGGACCCTGAGTTTGTGGCCTCAAGTGGAATGGACACCGAGATGCTCTGACTCGAAAGAAGGCTGGATATCCCTGCAGTGAATTGAATGCAGGCCTCTTTTGCATCTCCCACGACGAAGGGATGTCTGAATCCCCTGTGGAGACCACAGAGAAAGACTTAGTTCTCCGCCTCATCGCGATCGGAGGCCTCACGTCCTTTGAAAACTCGAGAGGTCCGTGGAGATCAATGCTTCCAAAGGAGACCATGCCTGACTCCTCTTGAAAATGGATAGGAGTCATAGGATCCCTGGGGCACGTGGAAAGGGACCCTGGGTCTCCCGCCTCACGTGGAGACGCGTCCAAATGGCCATGCCAAGACTCGAGGAGAATCCTGAGTTGCCCCTCGCACCTAGGCCCGAGTCCTGAGGTCGCTGAACAAACACGTGTCTGGAAGGGCCCTTCCGGTCATAACTCGTGAGTGTACCCCAGGTTCCGGCCGCAACTCGAGAAAAACCATGAGACTTCCCCCTCGCCGCGAGATCAGGCCCGATTCCCCTGCACTGCGTGCAGAGCAACTCCGTGTTCCACATCAAACGTGAAATGAGACTTGATTTCCTTGATGGCACTCCAGAGAACACCCAAGATCACTGTCTCAAGTCTAGAGGGATCCTGAGGTCACTGTAGCAACACGAAAGGGCTCCGTGCACTCCAAATTAATTCGAGATGAGAGCTTCGTCCCTGGCTTCGACTCAAGTGGAATACCCACTTTCCACAAGCACCTCAAGAGGAGGCTTCTCTCAGCTACAGGTATGTGAGAGGGACCCTGAGTTTGTGGCCTCAAGTGGAATGAACACCGAGATGCTCTGACTCGAAGGAAGGCCGGATATCCCGGCAATGAATTGAATGCAGGACTCTTTTGCATCTCCCACGACGAAGGGATGTCTGAATCCCCTGTGGAGACCACAGAGAAAGACCTAGTTCTCCGCCTCATCGCGATCGCAGGCCTCACGTCCTTTGAAAACTCGAGAGGTCCGCGGAGATCAATGCTTCCAAAGGAGACGATGCCTGACTCCTCTTGAAAATGGATAGGAGTCCCAGGATCCCTGTGGCACGTGGACAGGGACCCTGGGTCTCCCGCCTCATGTGGAGACGATTCCCAATCACCATGCCAAGACTCGAGGAGAATCCCGAGGTGTCCCTCGCACCTAGGCAGGAGTCATGACGTCGCTGAACAAACACGTGTCTCGAAGGGCCCTCCCCGTGGTAACTCGAGAATATACCCCAGGTTCCGGCCGCAACTCGAGAAAAACCATGAGACTTCCCCCTCGCCCCGAGATGAGGCCTGATTCCCCTGCACTGCGTGCAGAGCAACTCGGTGTTCCAAATCAAACGTGAAAGGAGCCTTGATTTCCTTGATGGCACTCCAGAGAACACCCAAGATCACTGTCTCAAGTCTAGAGGGATCCTGAGGTCACTGTAGCAACACGAAAGAGCTCCGTGGACCCCAAATCATCTCGAGATGAGAGCTTCGTCCCTGGCTTCGACTCAAGAGGAATACCCACTTTCCACAAGCACCTCAAGAGGAGGATTCTCTCAGTTACACGTATGTGAGAGGGACCCTGAGTTTGTGGCCTCAAGTGGAATGGACACCGAGATGCTCTGACTCGAAGGAAGGCCGGATATCCCTGCAGTGAATTGAATGCAGTCTCGTCTTGCATCTCCCACGACGAAGGGATGTCTGAATCCCCTGTGGAGACCACAGATAAAGACCTAGTTCTCCGCCTCATCGCGATCGCAGGCCTCACGTCCTTTGAAAACTCGAGAGGTCCGCGGAGAACAAGGCTTCCAAAGGAGACGATGCCTGACTCCTCTTGAAAATGGATAGGAGTCCCAGGATCCCTGTGGCACGTGGAAAGGGACCCTGGGTCTCCCGCCTCACGTGGAGACGCGTCCCAATGGCCATGCCAAGACTCGAGGAGAATCCTGAGGTGTCCCTCGCACCCAGGCAGGAGTCCTGACATCGCTGAATAAACACGTGTCTGGAAAGGCCCTTCTGGTCGTAACTCGAGAATGTACCCCAGGTTCCGGCCGCAACTCGAGAAAAACCATGAGACTTCCCCCTCGCCGCGAGATGAGGCCCGATTCCCCTGCACTGCGTGCAGAGCAATTCCGTGTTCCAAATCAAACATGAAAGGAGCCTTGATTTCCTTGATGGCACTCCAGAGAACACCCAAGATCACTGTCTCAAGTCTAGAGGGATTCTGAGGTCACTGTAGCAACACGAAAGGGCTCCGTGGACCCCAAATCAACTCGAGATGAGAGCTTCGTCCCTGGCTTCGAATCAAGAGGAATACCCACTTTCCACAAGCACCTCAAGAGGAGGCTTCTCTCAGCTACAGGTATGTGAGAGGGACCCTGAGTTTGTGGCCTCAAGTGGAATGGACACCGAGATGCTCTGACTCGAAGGAAGGCCGGATATCCCTGCAGTGAATTGAATGCAGGCTCGTCTTGCATCTCCCACGACGAAGGGTTGTCTGAATCCCCTGTGGAGACCAAGGAGAAAGACCTAGTTCTCCGCCTCATCGCGACCGGAGGCCTCACGTCCTTTGAAAACTCGAGAGGTCCGCGGAGATCAATGCTTCCAAAGGAGACGATGCCTGACTCCTCTTGAAAATGGATAGGAGTCCCAGGATCCCTGTGGCACGTGGAAAGGGACCCTGGGTCTCCCGCCTCACGTGGAGACGCGTCCAAATGGCCATGCCAAGACTCGTGGAGAATCCCGAGTTGCCCCTCGCACCTAGGCAGGAGTCCTGACGTGGCTGAACAAACACGTGTCTGGAAGGGCCCTTCCGTTCGTAACTCGTGAGTGTACCCCAGGTTCCGGCCGCAACTCGAGAAAAACCATGAGACTTCCCCCTCGCCGCGAGAAGAGGCCCGATTCCCCTGCACTGCGTGCAGAGCAACTCCGTGTTCTAAATCAAACGTGAAATGAGACTTGATTTCCTTGATGGCAGTCCAGAGAACACCCAAGATCACTGTCTCAAGTCTAGAGGGATCCTGAGGTCACTGTAGCAACACGAAAGGGCTCCATAGACGCCAAATCAACTCGAGATGAGAGCTTCGTCCCTGGCTTCGACTCAAGAGGAAAACCCACTTTCCACAAACACCTCAAGAGGAGGCTTCTCTCAGCTACATGTATGTGAGAGGGACCCTGAGTTTGTGGCCTCAAGTGGAATGGACACCGAGATGCTCTGACTCGAAGGAAGGCCGGATATCCCGGCAGTGAATTGAATGCAGGCCTCTTTTGCATCTCCCACGACGAAGGGATGTCTGAATCCCCTGTGGAGACCACAGAGAAAGACCTAGTTCTCCGCCTCATCGCGATCGGAGGCCTCACGTCCTTTGAAAACTCGAGAGGTCCGCGGAGATCAATGCTTCCAAACGAGACGATGCCTGACTCCTCTTCAAAATGGATAGGAGTCCCAGGATCCCTGTGGCACGTGGAAAGGGACCCTGGGTCTCACGCCTCACTTGGAGACGCATCCCAATTGCCATGCCAAGACTCGAGGAGAATCCCGAGGTGTCCCTCGCACCTAGGCAGGAGACCTGACGTTCCTGAACAAACACGTGTCTGGAAGGGCCCTCCCCGTCGTAACTCGAGAATATACCCCAGGTTCCAGCCGCAACTCGAGAAAAACCATGAGACTTCCCCCTAGCCGCGAGATGAGGCCCGATTCCCCTGCACTGCGTGCAGATCAATGCCGTGTTCCACATCAAACATGAAAGGAGCCTTGATTTCCTTGATGGCACTCACGAGAACACCCAATTTCACTGTCTCAAGTCTAGAGGGATCCTGAGGTCACTGTAGCAACACGAAAGGGCTCCGTGGACCCCAAATCAACTCGAGATGAGAGCTTCGTCCCTGGCTTCGACTCAAGAGGAATACCCACTTTCCACAAGCACCTCAAGAGCAGGCTTCTCTCAGCTACAGTTATGTGAGAGGGACCCTGAGTTTGTGGCCTCAAGTGGAATGGACACCGAGATGCTCTGACTCGAAGGAAGGCCGGATATCCAAGCAGTGAATTGAATGCAGGCTCGTCTTGCATCTCCCACGACGAAGGGATGTCTGAATCCCCTGTGGAGACCACAGAGAAAGACCTAGTTCTCCGCCTCATCGCGAACGGAGGCCTCACGTCCTTTGCAAACTTGAGAGGTCCGCGGAGATCAATGCTTCCAAAGGAGACGATGCCTGAGTCCTCTTGAAAATGGATAGGAGTCCCAGGATCCCTGTGGAACGTGGAAAGGGACACTGGGTCTCCCGCCTCACGTCGAGACGCATCCCAATGGCCATGCCAAGACTCGAGGAGAATCCCGAGATGTCCCTCGCACCTAGGCAGGAGTCCTGACGTCGCTGAAGATACACGTGTCTGGAAGGGCCCTCTCCGTCGTAACTCGAGAATATACCCCAGGTTCCGGCCGCAACTCGAGAAAAACCATGAGACTTCCCCCTCGCCGCGAGATGAGGCCCGATTCCCCTGCACTGCATGCAGAGCAATTCCGTGTTCCACATCAAACATGAAAGGAGCCTTGATTTCCTTGATGGCACTTCAGACAACACCCAAGATCACTGTCTCAAGTCTAGAGTGATCCTCAGGTCACTGTAGCAACACGAAAGGGCTCCGTGGACTCCAAATTAATTCGAGATGAGAGCTTCGTCCCTGGCTTCGACTCAAGTGGAATACCCACTTTCCACAAGCACCTCAAGAGGAGGCTTCTCTCAGCTACAGCTATGTGAGAGGGACCCTGAGTTTGTGGCCTCAAGTGGAATGGACACCGAGATGCTCTGACTCGAAGGAAGGCCGGATATCCCTGCAGTGAATTGAATGCAGGCTCGTCTTGCATCTCCCACGACGAAGGGATGTCTGAATCCCCTGTGGAGACCACAGAGAAAGACCTAGTTCTCCGCCTCATCGCGACCGGAGGCCTCACGTCCTTTGAAAACTCGAGAGGTCCGCGGAGATCAATGCTTCCAAAGGAGACGATGCCTGACTCCTCTTGAAAATGGATAGGAGTCCCAGGATCCCTGTGGCACGTGGAAAGGGACCCTGGGTCTCCCGCCTCACGTGGAGACGCGTCCCAATGGCCATGCCAAGACTCGAGGAGAATCCCGAGGTGTCCCTCGCACCTAGGCAGGAGTCCTGACGTAGCTGAACAAACACGTGTCTGGAAGGGCTCTCCCCGTCGTAACTCCATAATATACCCCAGGTTCCGGCCACAACTCGAGAAAAACCATGAGACTTCCCTCTCGCCGCGAGATGAGGCCCGATTCCCCTGCACTGTGTGCAGAGCAATTCCGTGTTCCACATCAAACATGAAAGGAGCCTTGATTTCCTTGATGGCACACCAGAGAACACCCAAGATCACTGTCTCAAGTCTAGAGGGATCCTGAGGTCACTGTAGCAACACGAAATGGCTCCGTGGACCCCAAATCAACTCGAGATGACAGCTTCGTCCGTGGCTTCGACTCAAGAGGAATACCCACTTTCCACAAGCACCTCAAGAGGAGGCTTCTCTCAGCTACAGGTATGTGAGAGGGACCCTGAGTTTGTGGCCTCAAGTGGAATGGACTCCGAGATGCTCTGACTCAGAGGAAGGACGGATATCCCGGCAGTGAATTGAATGCAGGCTCGTCTTGCATCTCCCCCGAGGAAGGGATGTCTGAATCCCCTGTGGAGCCCACAGAGAAAGAGCAGTTCTCCGCCTCATCGCGACCGGAGGCCTCACGTCCTTTGAAAACTCGAGAGGTCCGCGGAGATCAATGCTTCCAAAGGAGACGATGCCTGAGTCCTCTTGAAAATGGATAGGAGTCCCAGGATCCCTGTGGAACGTGGAAAGGGACACTGGGTCTCCCGCCTCACGTGGAGACGCATCCCAATGGCCATGCCAAGACTCGAGGAGAATCCCGAGGTGTCCCTCGCACCTAGGCAGGAGTCCTGACCTTGCTGAACAAACACGTGTCTGGAAGGGCCCTCCCCGTTGTAACTCGAGAATATACCCCAGGTTCCGGCCGCAACTCGAGAAAAACCATGAGACTTCCCCCTAGCCGCGAGATGAGGCCCGATTCCCCTGCACTGCGTGCAGAGCAATTCCGTGTTCCACATCAAACATGAAAGGAGCCTTGATTTCCTTAATGGCACTCCAGGGAAAACCCAAGATCACTGTCTCAAGTCTAGAGGGATCCTGAGGTCACTGTAGCAACAAGAAAGGGTCCCGTGGACCCCAAATCAACTCGAGATGAGAGCTTCGTCCCTGGCTTCGACTCAAGAGGAATACCAGCTTTCCACAAGCACCTCAAGAGGAGGCTTCTCTCAGCTACACGTATGTGAGAGGGACCCTGAGTTTCTGGCCTCAAGTGGAATGGACACCGAGATGCTCTGACTCGAAGGAAGGCAGGATATCCAAGCAGTGAATTGAATGCAGGCTCGTCTTGCATCTCCCACGACGAAGGGATGTCTGAATCCCCTGTGGAGACCACAGAGAAAGACCTAGTTCTCCGCCTCATCGCGAACGGAGGCCTCACGTCCTTTGCAAACTTGAGAGGTCCGCGGAGATCAATGCTTCCAAAGGAGACGATGCCTGAGTCCTCTTGAAAATGGATAGGAGTCCCAGGATCCCTGTGGAACGTGGAAAGGGACACTGGGTCTCACGCCTCACGTCGAGACGCATCCCAATGGCCATGCCAAGACTCGAGGAGAATCCTGAGGTGTCCCTCGCACCTAGGCAGGAGTCCTGACGTCGCTGAACAAACACGTGTCTGGAAGGGCCCTCCCCGTCGTAACTCGAAATTATACCACAGGTTCCGGCCGCAACTCAAGAAAAATCATGACACTTCCCCCTCGCCGCGAGATGAGGCCCGATTCCCCTGCACTGCGTGCAGAGCAATTCCGTGTTCCCATTCAAACATGAAAGGAGCCTTGATTTCCTTGATGGCACACCAGAGAACACCCAAGATCACTGTCTCAAGTCTAGAGGGATCCTGAGGTCACTGTAGCAACACGAAAGGGCTCCGTGGACCCCAAATCAACTCGAGATGACAGCTTCGTCCCTGGCTTCGACTCAAGAGGAATACCCACTTTCCACAAGCACCTCAAGAGGAGGCTTCTCTCAGCTACAGGTATGTGAGAGGGACCCTGAGTTTGTGGCCTCAAGTGGAATGGACTCCGAGATGCTCTGACTCGAAGGAAGGCCGGATATCCCGGCGTTGAATTGAATGCAGGCTCGTCTTGCATCTCCCCCGAGGAAGGGATGTCTGAATCCCCTGTGGAGCCCACAGAGAAAGACCAGTTCTCCGCCTCATTGAGACCGGAGGCCTCACGTCCTTTGAAAACTCGAGAGGTCCGCGGAGATCAATGCTTCCAAAGGAGACGATGCCTGACTACTCTTGAAAATGGACAGGAGTCCCAGGATCCCTGTGGCACGTGGAAAGGGACCCTGGGTCTCCCGCCTCACGTGGACACGCATCCCAATGGCCATGCCAAGACTCGAGGAGAATCCCGAGATGTCCCTCGCACCTAGGCAGGAGTCCTGACGTCGCTGAAGATACACGTGTCTGGAAGGGCCCTCCCCGTGGTAACTCGAGAATATACCCCAGGTTCCGGCCGCAACTCGAGAAAAACCATGAGACTTCCCCCTCGCCGTGAGATGAGGCCCGATTCCCCTGCACTGCATGCAGAGCAATTCCGTGTTCCACATCAAACATGAAAGGAGCCTTGATTTCCTTGATGGCACTCCAGACAACACCCAAGATCACTGTCTCAAGTCTAGAGTGATCCTCAGGTCACTGTAGCAACACGAAAGGGCTCCGTGGACTCCAAATTAATTCGAGATGAGAGCTTCGTCCCTGGCTTCGACTCAAGTGGAATCCCCACTTTCCACAAGCACCTCAAGAGGAGGCTTCTCTCAGCTACAGCTATGTGAGAGGGACCCTGAGTTTGTGGCCTCAAGTGGAATGGACTCCGAGATGCTCTGACTCAGAGGAAGGACGGATATCCCGGCAGTGAATTGAATGCAGGCTCGTCTTGCATCTCCCCCGAGGAAGGGATGTCTGAATCCCCTGTGGAGCCCACAGAGAAAGAGCAGTTCTCCGCCTCATCGCGACCGGAGGCCTCACGTCCTTTGAAAACTCGAGAGGTCCGCGGAGATCAATGCTTCCAAAGGAGACAATGCCTGACTCCTCTTGAAAATGGATAGGAGTCCCAGGATCCCTGTGGCACGTGGAGAGGGACCCAGGGTCTCCTGCCTCAAGTGAAGACGCGTCCCAATGGCCATGCCAAGACTCGAGGAGAATCCCGAGGTGTCCCTCGCACCCAGGCAGGAGTCCTGACTTCGCTGAACAAACACGTGTCTGGAAGGGCCCTCCCCGTCGTAACTCGAAAATATACCCCAGGTTCCGGCCGCAACTCGAGAAAAACCATGAGACTTCCCCCTCGCCGCGAGATGAGGCCCGATTCCCCTGCACTGCGTGCAGAGCAATTCCGTGTTCCACATCAAACATGAAAGGAGCCTTGATTTCCTTGATGGCACTCCAGAGAACACCCAAGATCACTGTCTCAAGTCTAGAGGGATCCTCAGGTCACTGTACCAACACGAAAGGGCTCCGTGGACCCCAAATTAACTAGAGATGAGAGCTTCGTCCCTGGCTTCGACTCAAGAGGAATACCCACTTTCCACAAGCACCTCAAGAGGAGGCTTCTCTCAGCTACAGGTATGTGAGAGGGACCCTGAGTGTGTGGCCTCAAGTGGAATGGACACCGAGATGCTCTGACTCGAAGGAAGGCCGGATATCCCTGCAGTGAATTGAATGCAGGCTCGTCTTGCATCTCCCACGACGAAGGGATGTCTGAATCCCCTGTGGAGACCACAGAGAAAGAAGTAGTTCTCCGCCTCATCGCGACCGGAGGCCTCACGTCCTTTGAAACCTCGAGAGGTCCGCGGAAATCAGTGCTTCCAAAGGAGACGATACCTGACTCATCTTGAAAATGGATAGGAGTCCCAGGATCCCTGTGGCACGTGGAAAGGGACCCTGGGTCTCCCGCCTCTCGTGGAGAAGCATCCCAATGGCCATGCCAAGACTCGAGGAGAATCCCGAGGTGTCCCTCGCACCTAGGCAGGAGTCGTGACGTCGCTGAACAAACATGTGTTTGGAAGGGCCCTCCCCATCGTAACTCGAAAATATACCCCAGGTTCCGGCCGAAACTCAAGAAAAACCATGAGACTTCCACCTCGCCGCGAGATGAGGCCCGATTCCCCTGCACAGCGTGCAGAGCAATTCCGTGTTCCACATCAAACATGAAAGGAGCTTTGATTTCCTTCATGGCACTCCAGAGAACACCCAAGATCACTGTCTCAAGTCTAGAGGGATCCTGAAGTCACTGTAGCATCACGAAAGGGCTCCATGGACCCCAAATCAACTCTAGATGAGAGCTTCATCCCTGGCTTCGACTCAAGTGGAATACCTACTTTACACAAGCACCTCAAGAGGAGGCTTCTCTCAGCTACAGGTATTTGAGAGGGACCCTGAGTTTGTGGCCTCAAGTGGAATGGACACCGAGATGCTCTGACTTGAAGGGAGGCCGGATATCCCTGCAGTGAATTGAATGCAGGCTCGTCTTGCATCTCACACAACGAAGGGATGTCTGAATCCCCTGTGGAGACCACAGAGAAAGACCTAGTTCTCCGCCTCATCGCGACCGGAGGCCTCACATCCTTCGAAAACTCGAGAGGTCCGAGGAGATCAATGCTTCCAAAGGAGACGATGCCTGACTCTTCGTGAAAATGGATAGGATTCCCAGGATCCCTGTGGCACGTGGAAAGGGACCCTGGGTCTCCCGCCTCACGTGGAGACGCGTCCCAATGGCCATGCCAAGACTCGAGGAGAATCCCGAGGTGTCCCTCGCACCTAGGCAGGAGTCCTGACTTCGCTGAACAAACACGTGTCTGGAAGGGCTCACCCCGTTGTAACTCGAGAATATACCCCAGGTTCCGGCCGCAACTCGAGAAAAACCATGAGACTTCCCCCTCGCCGCGAGATGAGGCCGGATTCCCCCGCACTGCGTGCAGAGCAATTCCGTGTTCCACATCAAACATGAAAGGAGCCTTGATTTCCTTGATGGCACTCCAGAGAACACCCAAGATCACTGTCTCAAGTCTAGAGGGATCCTGAGGTCACTGTAGCAACACGAAAGGGCTCCGTGGACCCCAAATCAACTCGAGATGAGAGCTTCGTCCCCGGCTTCGACTCAAGAGGAATACCCACTTTCCACAAGCACCTCAAGAGGAGGCTTCTCTCAGCTACAGGTATGTGAGAGGGACCCTGAGTTTGTGGCCTCAAGTGGAATGGACACCGAGATGCTCTGACTCGAAGGAAGGCCGGATATCCCTGCAGTGAATTGAATGCAGGCTCGTCTTGCATCTCCCAAGACGAAGGGATGTCTGAATCCCCTGTGGAGACCACAGAGAAAGACC
This sequence comes from Dama dama, assembly GCF_033118175.1. Taxonomy (NCBI): domain Eukaryota; kingdom Metazoa; phylum Chordata; class Mammalia; order Artiodactyla; family Cervidae; genus Dama; species Dama dama. The sequence continues at coordinate 1,501,365 of NW_026870888.1, forward strand.
TAGTTCTCCGCCTCATCGCGAACGGAGGCCTCACGTCTTTTGCAAACTTGAGAGGTCCGCGGAGATCAATGCTTCCAAAGGAGACGATGCCTGAGTCCTCTTGAAAATGGATAGGAGTCCCAGGATCCCTGTGGAACGTGGAAAGGGACACTGGGTCTCCCGCCTCACGTCGAGACGCATCCCAATGGCCATGCCAAGACTCGAGGAGAATCCCGAGGTGTCCCTCGCACCTAGGCAGGAGTCCTGACGTCGCTGAACAAACACGTGTCTGGAAGGGCCCTCCCCGTCGTAACTCGAAATTATACCACAGGTTCCGGCCGCAACTCGAGAAAAATCATGACACTTCCCCCTCGCCGCGAGATGAGGCCCGATTCCCCTGCACTGCGTGCAGAGCAATTCCGTGTTCCCATTCAAACGTGAAAGGAGCCTTGATTTCCTTGATGGCACACCAGAGAACACCCAAGATCACTGTCTCAAGTCTAGAGGGATCCTGAGGTCACTGTAGCAACACGAAAGGGCTCCGTGGACCCCAAATCAACTCGAGATGACAGCTTCGTCCCTGGCTTCGACTCAAGAGGAATACCCACTTTCCACAAGCACCTCAAGAGGAGGCTTCTCTCAGCTACAGGTATGTGAGAGGGACCCTGAGTTTGTGGCCTCAAGTGGAATGGACTCCGAGATGCTCTGACTCGAAGGAAGGCCGGATATCCCGGCGTTGAATTGAATGCAGGCTCGTCTTGCATCTCCCCCGAGGAAGGGATGTCTGAATCCCCTGTGGAGCCCACAGAGAAAGACCAGTTCTCCGCCTCATTGAGACCGGAGGCCTCACGTCCTTTGAAAACTCGAGAGGTCCGCGGAGATCAATGCTTCCAAAGGAGACGATGCCTGAATTCTCTTGAAAATAAATAGGAGTCCCAGGATCCCTGTGGCACGTGGAAAGGGACCCTGTGTCTCCCGCCTCACGTGGAGACGCGTCCAAATGGCCATGCCAAGACTCGAGGAGAATCCCGAGGTGTCCCTCGCACCTAGGCAGGAGTCCTGACGTCGCTGAACAAACACGTGTCTGGAAGGGCCCTCCCCGTCGTAACTCGAGAATATACCCCAGGTTCCGGCCGCAACTCGAGAAAAACCAGGAGACTTCCCCCTCGCCGCGAGATGAGGCCCGATTCCCCTGCACTGCGTGCAGACCAATTCCGTGTTCCACATCAAACATGAAAGGAGCCTTGATTTCCTTGAAGGCACTCCAGAGAACACCCAAGATCACTGTCTCAAGTCTAGAGGCATCCTGAGGTCACTTTAGCAACACGAAAGGGCTCCGTGGACCACAAATCAACTCGAGATGAGAGCTTCGTCCCTGGCTTCGACTCAAGAGGAATACCCACTTTCCACAAGCACCTCAAGAGGAGGCTTCTCTCAGCTACATGTATGTGAGAGGGACCCTGAGTTTGTGGCCTCAAGTGGAATGGACACCGAGATGCTCTGACTCGAAGGAAGGCCGGATATCCCTGCAGTGAATTGAATGCAGGCTCGTCTTGCATCTCCCACAACGAAGGGATGTCTGAATCCCCTGTGGTGACCACAGAGAAAGACCTAGTTCTCCGCCTCATCGCGATCTGAGGCCTCACGTCCTTTGAAAACTCGAGAGGTCCGCGGAGATCAATGCTTCCAAAGGAGACGATGCCTGACTCCTCTTGAAAATGGATAGGAGTCCCAGGATCCCTGTGGCACGTGTAAAGGGACCCTGGGTCTCCCGCCTCACGTGGACACGCATCCCAATGGCCATGCCAAGACTCGAGGAGAATCCCGAGATGTCCCTCGCACCTAGGCAGGAGTCCTGACGTCGCTGAAGATACACGTGTCTGGAAGGGCCCTCCCCGTCGTAACTCGAAAATATACCCCAAGTTCCGGCCGCAACTCGAGAAAAACCATGAGACTTCCCCCTCGCCGCGAGATGAGGCCCGATTCCCCTGCACTGCATGCAGAGCAATTCCGTGTTCCACATCAAACATGAAAGGAGCCTTGATTTCCTTGATGGCACTCCAGACAACACCCAAGATCACTGTCTCAAGTCTAGAGTGATCCTCAAGTCACTGTAGCAACACGAAAGGGCTCCGTGGACTCCAAATTAATTCGAGATGAGAGCTTCGTCCCTGGCTTCGACTCAAGTGGAATACCCACTTTCCACAAGCACCTCAAGAGGAGGCTTCTCTCAGCTACAGCTATGTGAGAGTGACCCTGAGTTTGTGGCCTCAAGTGGAATGGACACCGAGATGCTCTGACTCGAAGGAAGGCCGGATATCCCTGCAGTGAATTGAATGCAGGCTCGTCTTGCATCTCCCACGACGAAGGGATGTCTGAATCCCCTGTGGAGACCACAGAGAAAGACCTAGTTCTCCGCCTCATAGCGACCGGAGGCCTCACGTCCTTTGAAAACTCGAGAGGTCCGCGGAGATCAATGCTTCCAAAGGAGACGATGCCTGACTCCTCTTGAAAATGGATAGGAGTCCCAGGATCCCTGTGGCACGTGGAAAGGGACCCTGGGTCTCCCGCCTCACGTGGAGACGCGTCCCTATGGCCATGCCAAGACTCGAGGAGAATCCCGAGGTGTCCCTCGCACCTAGGCAGGAGTCCTGACGTCGCTGAACAAACACGTGTCTGGAAGGGCCGTCCCCGTCGTAACTCCATAATATACCCCAGGTTCCGGCCACAACTCGAGAAAAACCATGAGACTTCCCTCTCGCCGCGAGATGAGGCCCGATTCCCCTGCACTGTGTGCAGAGCAATTCCGTGTTCCACATCAAACATGAAAGGAGCCTTGATTTCCTTGATGGCACACCAGAGAACACCCAAGATCACTGTCTCAAGTCTAGAGGGATCCTGAGGTCACTGGAGCAACACGAAATGGCTCCGTGGACCCCAAATCAACTCGAGATGACAGCTTCGTCCGTGGCTTCGACTCAAGAGGAATACCCACTTTCCACAAGCACCTCAAGAGGAGGCTTCTCTCAGCTACAGGTATGTGAGAGGGACCCTGAGTTTGTGGCCTCAAGTGGAATGGACTCCGAGATGCTCTGACTCAGAGGAAGGACGGATATCCCGGCAGTGAATTGAATGCAGGCTCGTCTTGCATCTCCCCCGAGGAAGGGATGTCTGAATCCCCTGTGGAGCCCACAGAGAAAGAGCAGTGCTCCGCCTCATCGCGACCGGAGGCCTCACGTCCTTTGAAAACTCGAGAGGTCCGCGGAGATCAATGCTTCCAAAGGAGACAATGCCTGACTCCTCTTGAAAATGGATAGGAGTCCCAGGATCCCTGTGGCACGTGGAGAGGGACCCAGAGTCTCCTGCCTCAAGTGAAGACGCGTCCCAATGGCCATGCCAAGACTCGAGGAGAATCCCGAGGTGTCCCTCGCACCCAGGCAGGAGTCCTGACTTCGCTGAACAAACACGTGTCTGGAAGGGCCTTCCCCGTCGTAACTCGAGAATATACCCCAGGTTCCGGCCGCAACTCGAGAAAAACCATGAGACTTCCCCCTCGCCGCGAGATGAGGCCCGATTCCCCTGCACTGCGTGCAGAGCAATTCCGTGTTCCACATCAAACATGAAAGGAGCCTTGATTTCCTTGATGGCACTCCAGAGAACACCCAAGATCACTGTCTCAAGTCTAGAGGGATCCTCAGGTCACTGTACCAACACGAACGGGCTCCGTGGACCCCAAATTAACTAGAGATGAGAGCTTCGTCCCTGGCTTCGACTCAAGAGGAATACCCACTTTCCACAAGCACCTCAAGAGGAGGCTTCTCTCAGCTACAGGTATGTGAGAGGGACCCTGAGTGTGTGGCCTCAAGTGGAATGGACACCGAGATGCTCTGACTCGAAGGAAGGCCGGATATCCCTGCAGTGAATTGAATGCAGGCTCGTCTTGCATCTCCCACGACGAAGGGATGTCTGAATCCCCTGTGGAGACCACAGAGAAAGACGTAGTTCTCCGCCTCATCGCGACCGGAGGCCTCACGTCCTTTGAAAACTCGAGAGGTCCGCGGAGATCAGTGCTTCCAAAGGAGACGATACCTGACTCATCTTGAAAATGGATAGGAGTCCCAGGATCCCTGTGGCACGTGGAAAGGGACCCTGGGTCTCCCGCCTCTCGTGGAGAAGCATCCCAATGGCCATGCCAAGACTCGAGGAGAATCCCGAAGTGTCCCTCGCACCTAGGCAGGAGTCGTGACGTCGCTGAACAAACATGTGTTTGGAAGGGCCCTCCCCATCGTAACTCGAAAATATACCCCAGGTTCCGGCCGAAACTCAAGAAAAACCATGAGACTTCCACCTCGCCGCGAGATGAGGCCCGATTCCCCTGCACAGCGTGCAGAGCAATTCCGTGTTCCACATCAAACATGAAAGGAGCTTTGATTTCCTTCATGGCACTCCAGAGAACACCCAAGATCACTGTCTCAAGTCTAGAGGGATCCTGAAGTCACTGTAGCATCACGAAAGGGCTCCATGGACCCCAAATCAACTCTAGATGAGAGCTTCATCCCTGGCTTCGACTCAAGTGGAATACCTACTTTACACAAGCACCTCAAGAGGAGGCTTCTCTCAGCTACAGGTATTTGAGAGGGACCCTGAGTTTGTGGCCTGAAGTGGAATGGACACCGAGATGCTCTGACTTGAAGGAAGGCCGGATATCCCTGCAGTGAATTGAATGCAGGCTCGTCTTGCATCTCACACAACGAAGGGATGTCTGAATCCCCTGTGGAGACCACAGAGAAAGACCTAGTTCTCCGCATCATCGCGACCGGAGGCCTCACATCCTTCGAAAACTCGAGAGGTCCGAGGAGATCAATGCTTCCAAAGGAGACGATGCCTGACTCTTCGTGAAAATGGATAGGATTCCCAGGATCCCTGTGGCACGTGGAAAGGGACCCTGGGTCTCCCGCCTCACGTGGAGACGCGTCCCAATGGCCATGCCAAGACTCGAGGAGAATCCCGAGGTGTCCCTCGCACCTAGGCAGGAGTCCTGACTTCGCTGAACAAACACGTGTCTGGAAGGGCCCACCCCGTTGTAACTCGAGAATATACCCCAGGTTCCGGCCGCAACTCGAGAAAAACCATGAGACTTCCCCCTCGCCGCGAGATGAGGCCGGATTCCCCCGCACTGCGTGCAGAGCAATTCCGTGTTCCACATCAAACATGAAAGGAGCCTTGATTTCCTTGATGGCACTCCAGAGAACACCCAAGATCACTGTCTCAAGTCTAGAGGGATCCTGAGGTCACTGTAGCAACACGAAAGGGCTCCGTGGACCCCAAATCAACTCGAGATGAGAGCTTCGTCCCCGGCTTCGACTCAAGAGGAATACCCACTTTCCACAAGCACCTCAAGAGGAGGCTTCTCTCAGCTACAGGTATGTGAGAGGGACCCTGAGTTTGTGGCCTCAAGTGGAATGGACACCGAGATGCTCTGACTCGAAGGAAGGCCGGATATCCCTGCAGTGAATTGAATGCAGGCTCGTCTTGCATCTCCCAAGACGAAGGGATGTCTGAATCCCCTGTGGAGACCACAGAGAAAGACCTAGTTCTCCGCCTCATCTCGACCAGAGGCCTCACGGCCTTTGAAAAATCGAGAGGTCCGCGGAGATCAATGCTTCCAAAGGAGACGATGCCTGACTCCTCTTTAAATGGATAGGAGTCCCAGGATCCCTGTCCACGTGGAAAGGGACCCTGGGTCTCCCGCCTCACGTGGAGACGCGTCCCAATGGCCATGCCAATACTCGAGGAGAATCCCAAGGTGTCCCTCGCACCTAGGCAGGAGTCCTGACTTCGCTGAACAAACACGTGTCTGGAAGGGCCCTCCCCATCGTAACTCGAGAATATACCCCAGGTTCCGGTCGCAACTCGAGAAAAACCATGAGACTTCCCCCTCGCCGAGAGATGAGGCCCGATTCCCCTGCACTGCGTGCAGAGCAATGCCGTGTTCCACATCAAACATGAAAGGAGCGTTGATTTCCTTGATGGCACTCCAGAGAACACCCAATTTCACTGTCTCAAGTCTAGAGGGATCCTGAGGTCACTGTAGCAACACGAAAGGGCTCCGTGGACCCCAAATCAACTCGAGATGAGAGCTTCGTCCCTGGCTTCGACTCAAGAGGAATACCCACTTTCCACAAGCACCTCAAGAGCAGGCTTCTCTCAGCTACACTTATGTGAGAGGAACCCTGAGTTTGTGGCCTCAAGTGGAATGGACACCGAGATGCTCTGACTCGAAGGAAGGCCGGATATCCAAGCAGTGAATTGAATGCAGGCTCGTCTTGCATCTCCCACGACGAAGGGATGTCTGAATCCCCTCTGGAGACCACAGAGAAAGACCTAGTTCTCCGCCTCATCGCGATCGGAGGCCTCACGTCCTTTGCAAACTCGAGAGGTCTGCGGAGATCAATGCTTCCAAAGGAGACGATGCCTGAGTCCTCTTGAAAATGGATAGGAGTCCCAGGATCCCTGTGGCACGTGGAGAGGGACCCAGGGTCTCCTGCCTCAAGTGAAGACGCGTCCCAATGGCCATGCCAAGACTCGAGGAGAATCCCGAGGTGTCCCTCGCACCTAGGCAGGAGTCCTGACCTTGCTGAACAAACACGTGTCTGGAAGGGCCCTCCCCGTTGTAACTCGAGAATATACCCCAGGTTCCGGCCGCAACTCGAGAAAAACCATGAGACTTCCCCCTAGCCGCGAGATGAGGCCCGATTCCCCTGCACTGCGTGCAGAGCAATTCCGTGTTCCACATCAAACGTGAAAGGAGCCTTGATTTCCTTAATGGCACTCCAGGGAAAACCCAAGATCACTGTCTCAAGTCTAGAGGGATCCTGAGGTCACTGTAGCAACAAGAAAGGGTCCCGTGGACCCCAAATCAACTCGAGATGAGAGCTTCGTCCCTGGCTTCGACTCAAGAGGAATACCAGCTTTCCACAAGCACCTCAAGAGGAGGCTTCTCTCAGCTACAAGTATGTGAGAGGGACCCTGAGTTTCTGGCCTCAAGTGGAATGGACACCGAGATGCTCTGACTCGAAGGAAGGCAGGATATCCAAGCAGTGAATTGAATGCAGGCTCGTCTTGCATCTCCCACGACGAAGGGATGTCTGAATCCCCTGTGGAGACCACAGAGAAAGACCTAGTTCTCCGCCTCATCGCGAACGGAGGCCTCACGTCTTTTGCAAACTTGAGAGGTCCGCGGAGATCAATGCTTCCAAAGGAGACGATGCCTGAGTCCTCTTGAAAATGGATAGGAGTCCCAGGATCCCTGTGGAACGTGGAAAGGGACACTGGGTCTCCCGCCTCACGTCGAGACGCATCCCAATGGCCATGCCAAGACTCGAGGAGAATCCCGAGGTGTCCCTCGCACCTAGGCAGGAGTCCTGACGTCGCTGAACAAACACGTGTCTGGAAGGGCCCTCCCCGTCGTAACTCGAAATTATACCACAGGTTCCGGCCGCAACTCGAGAAAAATCATGACACTTCCCCCTCGCCGCGAGATGAGGCCCGATTCCCCTGCACTGCGTGCAGAGCAATTCCGTGTTCCCATTCAAACGTGAAAGGAGCCTTGATTTCCTTGATGGCACACCAGAGAACACCCAAGATCACTGTCTCAAGTCTAGAGGGATCCTGAGGTCACTGTAGCAACACGAAAGGGCTCCGTGGACCCCAAATCAACTCGAGATGACAGCTTCGTCCCTGGCTTCGACTCAAGAGGAATACCCACTTTCCACAAGCACCTCAAGAGGAGGCTTCTCTCAGCTACAGGTATGTGAGAGGGACCCTGAGTTTGTGGCCTCAAGTGGAATGGACTCCGAGATGCTCTGACTCGAAGGAAGGCCGGATATCCCGGCGTTGAATTGAATGCAGGCTCGTCTTGCATCTCCCCCGAGGAAGGGATGTCTGAATCCCCTGTGGAGCCCACAGAGAAAGACCAGTTCTCCGCCTCATTGAGACCGGAGGCCTCACGTCCTTTGAAAACTCGAGAGGTCCGCGGAGATCAATGCTTCCAAAGGAGACGATGCCTGAATTCTCTTGAAAATAAATAGGAGTCCCAGGATCCCTGTGGCACGTGGAAAGGGACCCTGGGTCTCCCGCCTCACGTGGACACGCATCCCAATGGCCATGCCAAGACTCGAGGAGAATCCCGAGATGTCCCTCGCACCTAGGCAGGAGTCCTGACGTCGCTGAAGATACACGTGTCTGGAAGGGCCCTCCCCGTCGTAACTCGAGAATATACCCCAGGTTCCGGCCGCAACTCGAGAAAAACCATGAGTCTTCCCCCTCGCCGCGAGATGAGGCCCGATTCCCCTGCACTGCATGCAGAGCAATTCCGTGTTCCACATCAAACATGAAAGGAGCCTTGATTTCCTTGATGGCACTCCAGACAACACCCAAGATCACTGTCTCAAGTCTAGAGTGATCCTCAGGTCACTGTAGGAACACGAAAGGGCTCCGTGGACTCCAAATTAATTCGAGATGTGAGCTTCGTCCCTGGCTTCGACTCAAGTGGAATACCCACTTTCCACAAGCACCTCAAGAGGAGGCTTCTCTCAGCTACAGCTATGTGAGAGGGACCCTGAGTTTGTGGCCTCAACTGGAATGGACACCGAGATGCTCTGACTCGAAGTAAGGCCGGATATCCCTGCAGTGAATTGAATGCAGGCTCGTCTTGCATCTCCCACGACGAAGGGATGTCTGAATCCCCTGTGGAGACCACAGAGAAAGACCTAGTTCTCCGCCTCATCGCGACCGGAGGCCTCACGTCCTTTGAAAACTCGAGAGGTCCGCGGAGATCAATGCTTCCAAAGGAGACGATGCCTGACTCCTCTTGAAAATGGATAGGAGTCCCAGGATCCCTGTGGCACGTGGAAAGGGACCCTGGGTCTCCCGCCTCACGTGGAGACGCGTCCCTATGGCCATGCCAAGACTCGAGGAGAATCCCGAGGTGTCCCTCGCACCTAGGCAGGAGTCCTGACGTCGCTGAACAAACACGTGTCTGGAAGGGCCGTCCCCGTCGTAACTCCATAATATACCCCAGGTTCCGGCCACAACTCGAGAAAAACCATGAGACTTCCCTCTCGCCGCGAGATGAGGCCCGATTCCCCTGCACTGTGTGCAGAGCAATTCCGTGTTCCACATCAAACATGAAAGGAGCCTTAATTTCCTTGATGGCACACCAGAGAACACCCAAGATCACTGTCTCAAGTCTAGAGGGATCCTGAGGTCACTGTAGCAACACGAAATGGCTCCGTGGACCCCAAATCAACTCGAGATGAGAGCTTCGTCCGTGGCTTCGACTCAAGAGGAATACCCACTTTCCACAAGCACCTCAAGAGGAGGCTTCTCTCAGCTACAGGTATGTGAGAGGGACCCTGAGTTTGTGGCCTCAAGTGGAATGGACTCCGAGATGCTCTGACTCAGAGGAAGGCCGGATATCCCTGCAGTGAATTGAATGCAGGCTCGTCTTGCATCTCCCCCGAGGAAGGGATGTCTGAATCCCCTGTGGAGCCCACAGAGAAAGAGCAGTGCTCCGCCTCATCGCGACCGGAGGCCTCACGTCCTTTGAAAACTCGAGAGGTCCGCGGAGATCAATGCTTCCAAAGGAGACAATGCCTGACTCCTCTTGAAAATGGATAGGAGTCCCAGGATCCCTGTGGCACGTGGAGAGGGACCCAGGGTCTCCTGCCTCAAGTGAAGACGCGTCCCAATGGCCATGCCAAGACTCGAGGAGAATCCCGAGGTGTCCCTCGCACCCAGGCAGGAGTCCTGACTTCGCTGAACAAACACGTGTCTGGAAGGGCCCTTCAGGTCGTAACTCGAGAATATACCCCAGGTTCCGGCCGCAACTCGAGAAAAACCATGAGACTTCCCCCTCGCCGCGAGATGAGGCCCGATTCCCCTGCACTGCGTGCAGAGCAATTCCGTGTTCCACATCAAACATGAAAGGAGCCTTGATTTCCTTGATGGCACTCCAGAGAACACCCAAGATCACTGTCTCAAGTCTAGAGGGATCCTCAGGTCACTGTACCAACACGAAAGGGCTCCGTGGACCCCAAATTAACTAGAGATGAGAGCTTCGTCCCTGGCTTCGACTCAAGAGGAATACCCACTTTCCACAAGCACCTCAAGAGGAGGCTTCTCTCAGCTACAGGTATGTGAGAGGGACCCTGAGTGTGTGGCCTCAAGTGGAATGGACACCGAGATGCTCTGACTCGAAGGAAGGCCGGATATCCCTGCAGTGAATTGAATGCAGGCTCGTCTTGCATCTCCCACGACGAAGGGATGTCTGAATCCCCTGTGGAGACCACAGAGAAAGACGTAGTTCTCCGCCTCATCGCGACCGGAGGCCTCACGTCCTTTGAAAACTCGAGAGGTCCGCGGAGATCAGTGCTTCCAAAGGAGACGATACCTGACTCATCTTGAAAATGGATAGGAGTCCCAGGATCCCTGTGGCACGTGGAAAGGGACCCTGGGTCTCCCGCCTCTCGTGGAGAAGCATCCCAATGGCCATGCCAAGACTCGAGGAGAATCCCGAGGTGTCCCTCGCACCTAGGCAGGAGTCGTGACGTCGCTGAACAAACATGTGTTTGGAAGGGCCCTCCCCATCGTAACTCGAAAATATACCCCAGGTTCCGGCCGAAACTCAAGAAAAACCATGAGACTTCCACCTCGCCACGAGATGAGGCCCGATTCCCCTGCACAGCGTGCAGAGCAATTCCGTGTTCCACATCAAACATGAAAGGAGCTTTGATTTCCTTCATGGCACTCCAGAGAACACCCAAGATCACTGTCTCAAGTCTAGAGGGATCCTGAAGTCACTGTAGCATCACGAAAGGGCTCCATGGACCCCAAATCAACTCTAGATGAGAGCTTCATCCCTGGCTTCGACTCAAGTGGAATACCTACTTTACACAAGCACCTCAAGAGGAGGCTTCTCTCAGCTACAGGTATTTGAGAGGGACCCTGAGTTTGTGGCCTCAAGTGGAATGGACACCGAGATGCTCGGACTTGAAGGAAGGCCGGATATCCCTGCAGTGAATTGAATGCAGGCTCGTCTTGCATCTCACACAACGAAGGGATGTCTGAATCCCCTGTGGAGACCACAGAGAAAGACCTACTTTTCCGCCTCATCGCGACCGGAGGCCTCACATCCTTCGAAAACTCGAGAGGTCCGAGGAGATCAATGCTTCCAAAGGAGACGATGCCTGACTCTTCGTGAAAATGGATAGGATTCCCAGGATCCCTGTGGCACGTGGAAAGGGACCCTGGGTCTCCCGCCTCACGTGGAGACGCGTCCCAATGGCCATGCCAAGACTCGAGGTGAATCCCGAGGTGTCCCTCGCACCAAGGCAGGAGTCCTGACTTCGCTGAACAAACACGTGTCTGGAAGGGCCCTCCCCGTCGTAACTCGAGAATATACCCCAGGTTCCGGCCGCAACTCGAGAAAAACCATGAGACTTCCCCCTCGCCGCGAGATGAGGCCCGATTCCCCTGCACTGCGTGCAGAGCAATTCCGTGTTCCACATCAAACATGAAAGGAGCCTTGATTTCCTTGATGGCACTCCAGAGAACACCCAAGATCACTTTCTCAAGTCTAGAGGGATCCTGAGGTCACTGTAGCAACACGAAAGGGCTCCGTGGACCCCAAATCAACTCGAGATGAGAGCTTCGTCCCTGGCTTCGACTCAAGAGGATTACCCACTTTCCACAAGCACCTCAGGAGGAGGCTTCTCTCAGCTACAGTTATGTGAGAGGGACCCTGAGTTTGTGGCCTCAAGTGGAATGGACACCGAGATGCTCTGACTCGAAGGAAGGCCGGATATCCCTGCAGTGAATTGAATGCAGGCTCGTATTGCATCTCCCACGAGGAAGGGATGTCTGAATCCCCTGTGGAGACCACAGAGAAAGACCTAGTTCTCCGCCTCATCGCGACCGGAGGCCTCACGTCCTTTGAAAACTCGAGAGGTCCGCGGAGATCAATGCTTCCAAAGGAGACGATGCCTGACTCCTATTGAAAATGGATAGGAGTCCCAGGATCCCTGTGGCACGTGGAAAGGGACCCTGGGTCTCCGTCTCACTTGGAGACGCGTCCCAATGGCCATGCCAAGACTCGAGGAGAATCCCGAGGTGTCCCTCGCTCCTAGGTAGGAGTCCTGACGTCGCTGAACAAAAACCTGTCTGGAAGCGCCCTCCCCGTCGTAACTCGAGAATATACCCCAGGTTCCGGCCGCAACTCGAGAAAAACCATGAGACTTCCCCCTCGCAGCGAGATGAGGCCAGATTTCCCTGCACAGCGTGCAGAGCAATTCCGTGTTCCACATCAAACATGAAAGAGCCTTGACTTCCCTGATGGCACTCACGAGAACACCCAAGATCACTGTCTCAAGGCTAGAGGTATCCTGAGGTCACTGTAGCAACACGAAACGGCTCCATAGACCCCAAATCAACTCGAGATGAGAGCTTCGTCCCTGGCTTCGACTCAAGAGGAATGCCCACTTTCCACAAACACCTCAAGAGGAGGCTTCTCTCAACTACAGGTATGTGAGAGGGACCCTGAGTTTGTGGCCTCAAGTGGAATGGACACCGAGATGCTCTGACTCGAAGGAAAACCGGATATCCCTGCAGTGAATTGAATGCAGGCTCGTCTTCCAGCTCCCAAGACGAAGGGATGTCTGAATCCCCTGTGGAGCCCACAGAGAAAGACCTAGTTCTCCGCCTCCTCGCGACCGGAGGCCTCACGTCCTTTGAAAACTCGAGAGGTCCGCGGAGATCAATGCTTCCAAAGGAGACGATGCCTGACTCCTCTTTAAATGGATAGGAGTCCCAGGATCCCTGTAGCACGTGGAGAGAGACCCAGGGTCTACCGTCTCAAGTGGAGACGCGTCCCAATGGCCATGCCAAGACTCGAGGAGAATCCCGAGGTGTCCCTCGAACCTAGGCAGGAGTCCTGACATCGCTGAACAAACATGTGTCTGGAAGGGCCCTCCCCGTCGTAACTTGATAATATACCCCAGGTTCCGGCCACAACTCGAGAAAAACCATGAGACTTCCCCTCGCCGCGAGATGAGGCCTGATTCCCCTGCACTGCGTGCAGAGCAATTCCGTGTTCCACATCAAACATGAAAGGAGCCTTGATTTCCTTGATGGCACTCCAGAGAACACCCAAGATCACTGTCTCAAGTCTAGAGGGATCCTGAGGTCACTCTAGCAACACAAAAGGTCTCCGTGGACCCCAAATCAACTCGAGATGAGAGCTTCGTCCCTGGCTTCGACTCAAGAGGAATACCCACTTTCCACAAGCACCTGAAGAGGAGGCTTCTCTCAGCTACAGGTATGTGAGAGGGACCCTGAGTTTGTGGCCTCAATTGAAATGGACACCGAGATGCTCTTACTCGGAAGAAGGCGAGATATCCCGGCAGTGAATTGAATGCCGGCTCGTCTTGAATCTCCCACGACGAAGGGATGTCTGAATCCCCTGTGGAGACCACAGAGAAAGACCTAGTTCTCCGCCTCATCCCGACCGGAGACCTCACGGTCTTTGAAAACTCGAGAGGTTCGCGGAGATCAATGCTTCCAAAGGAGACGATGCCTGACTCCTCTTGAAAATGGATAGGAGTCCCAGGATCCCTGTGGCACGTGGAAAGGGACCCTGGGTCTCCCGGCTCATGTGGAGACGCGTCCCAATGGCCATGCCAAGACTCGAGGAGAATCCCGAGATGTCCCTCGCACCTAGGCAGGAGTCCTGACGTCGCTGAACACACACGTGTCTGGAAGGGCCCTCCCCGTCGTAACTCGAGAATATACCCCAGGTTCCGGCCGCAACTCGAGAAAAACCATGAGACTTCCCCGTCGCCGAGAGATGAGGCCCGATTCCCCTGCACTGCGTGCAGAGCAATTCCGTGTTCCACATCAAACATGAAAGGAGCCTTGATTTCCTTGATGGCACTCCAGAGAACACCGAAGATGACTGTTTCAAGTCTAGAGGGATCCCGGAGTCACAGTTGCAACATGAAAGGGCTCCGTGGACCCCAAATAAACTCGTGATGACAGCTTCGTCCCTGGCTTCGACTCAAGAGGAATACCCACTTTCCACAAGCACCTCAAGGGGAGGCTTCTCTCAGCTACAGGTATGTGAGAGGGACCCTGAGTTTGTGGCCTCAAGTGGAATCGACTCCGAGATGCTCTGACTCGAAGGAAGGCCGGATATCCCGGCGTTGAATTGAATGCAGGCTCGTCTTGCATCTCCCCCGAGGAAGGGATGTCTGAATCCCCTGTGGAGCCCACAGAGAAAGACCAGTTCTCCGCCTCATTGAGACCGGAGGCCTCACGTCTTTTGAAAACTCGAGAGGTCCGCGGAGATCAATGCTTCCAAAGGAGACGATGCCTGAATTCTCTTGAAAATAAATAGGAGTCCCAGGATCCCTGTGGCACGTGGAAAGGGACCCTGTGTCTCCCGCCTCACGTGGAGACGCATCCAAATGGCCATGCCAAGACTCGAGGAGAATCCCGAGGTGTCCCTCGCACCTAGGCAGGAGTCCTGACGTCACTGAACAAACACGTGTCTGGAAGGGCCCTCCCCGTCGTAACTCGAGAATATACCCCAGGTTCCGGCCGCAACTCGAGAAAAACCAGGAGACTTCCCCCTCGCCGCGAGATGAGGCCCGATTCCCCTGCATTGCGTGCAGACCAATTCCGTGTTCCACATCAAACATGAAAGGAGCCTTGATTTCCTTGAAGGCACTCCAGAGAACACCCAAGATCACTGTCTCAAGTCTAGAGGGATCCTGAGGTCACTTTAGCAACACGAAAGGGCTCCGTGGACCACAAATCAACTCGAGATGAGAGCTTCGTCCCTGGCTTCGACTCAAGAGGAATACCCACTTTCCACAAGCACCTCAAGAGGAGGCTTCTCTCAGCTACATGTATGTGAGAGGGACCCTGAGTTTGTGGCCTCAAGTGGAATGGACACCGAGATGCTCTGACTCGAAGGAAGGCCGGATATCCCTGCAGTGAATTGAATGCAGGCTCGTCTTGCATCTCCCACAACGAAGGGATGTCTGAATCCCCTGTGGTGACCACAGAGAAAGACCTAGTTATCCGCCTCATCGCGACCGGAGGCCTCACGTCCTTTGAAAAATCGAGAGGTCCGCGGAGATCAATGCTTCCAAAGGAGACGATGCCTGACTCCTCTTGAAAATGGATAGGAGTCCCAGGATCTCTGTGGCACGTGGAAAGGGACCCTGGGTCTCCCGCCTCACGTGGACACGCATCCCAATGGCCATGCCAAGACTCGAGGAGAATCCCGAGATGTCCCTCGCACCTAGGCAGGAGTCCTGACGTCGCTGAAGATACACGTGTCTGGAAGGGCCCTCCCCGTCATAACTCGAGAATATACCCCAGGTTCCGGCCGCAACTCGAGAAAAACCATGAGACTTCCCCCTCGCCGCGAGATGAGGCCCGATTCCCCTGCACTGCATGCAGAGCAATTCCGTGTTCCACATCAAACATGAAAGGAGCCTTGATTTCCTTGATGGCACTCCAGACAACACCCAAGATCACTGTCTCAAGTCTAGAGTGATCCTCAGGTCACTGTAGCAACACGAAAGGGCTCCGTGGACTCCAAATTAATTCGAGATGAGAGCTTCGTCCCTGGCTTCGACTCAAGTGGAATACCCACTTTCCACAAGCACCTCAAGAGGAGGCTTCTCTCAGCTACAGCTATGTGAGAGGGACCCTGAGTTTGTGGCCTCAAGTGGAATGGACACCGAGATGCTCTGACTCGAAGGAAGGCCGGATATCCCTGCAGTGAATTGAATGCAGGCTCGTCTTGCATCTCCCACGACGAACGGATGTCTGAATCCCCTGTGGAGACCACAGAGAAAGACCTAGTTCTCCGCCTCATCGCGACCGGAGGCCTCACGTCCTTTGAAAACTCGAGAGGTCCGCGGAGATCAATGCTTCCAAAGGAGACGATGCCTGACTCCTCTTGAAAATGGATAGGAGTCCCAGGATCCCTGTGGCACGTGGAAAGGGACCCTGGGTCTCCCGCCTCACGTGGAGACGCGTCCCTATGGCCATGCCAAGACTCGAGGAGAATCCCGAGGTGTCCCTCGCACCTAGGCAGGAGTCCTGACGTCGCTGAACAAACACGTGTCTGGAAGGGCCCTCCCCGTCGTAACTCCATAATATACCCCAGGTTCCGGCCGCAACTCGAGAAAAACCATGAGACTTCCCCCTCGCCGAGAGATGAGGCCCGATTCCCCTGCACTGCGTGCAGAGCATTTCCGTGTTCCACATCAAACATGAAAGGAGTCTTGATTTCCTGATGGCACTCCAGAGAAAACCCAAGATCAATGTCTCAAGTCTAGAGGGATGGTGAATTCACTGTAGCAACATGAAAGGGCTCCGTGGACCCCAAATCAACTCGAGATGAGAGCTTAGTCCCTGGCTTCGACTCAAGAGGAATACCAAGTTTCCATAAGCACCTTAAGAGGAGGCTTCTCTCAGCTACAGGTATGTGAGAGGGACCCTGAGTTTGTGGCCTCAAGTGGAATGGACACCGAGATGCTCTGACTCGAACTAAGGCCGGATATCCGTGCAGTGAATTGAATGCAGGCTCGTCTTGCCTCTCCCAAGACGAAGGGATGTCTGAATCCCCTGTGGAGACTACCAAAAAATTCTGGTTCTCCGCCTCATCGCGACCCGAGGCCTCACATCCTTTGAAAACTCAAGAGGCCCGCGGAGATCAATGCTTCCAAAGGAGACGATGCCTGACTCCTGTTGAAAATGTATATGAGTCCCAGGATCCCTGTGGCACGTGGAAAGGGACCCTGGGTCTCCCGCCTCACGTGGAGACGCGTCCCAATTGCCATGCCAAGACTCGAGGAGAATCCCGAGGTGTCCCTCGCACCTAGGCAGGAGTCCTGACGTCGCTGAACAAACACGTGTCTGGAAGGGCCCTCCCCATCGTAACTCGAGAATATACCCCAGGTTCCGGCCGCAACTCGAGAAAAACCATGAGACTTCCTCCTCGCTGAGAGATGAGGCCCGATTCCCCTGCACTGCGTGCAGAGCAATTCCGTGTTCCACATCAAACCTGAAAGGAGCCTTGATTTCCTTCATGGCACTGAAGAGAAAACCCAAGATCACTGTCTCAAGGCTAGAGGGATCCTGAGGTCACTGTAGCAACACGAACGTGCTCCGTGGACCCTAAATCAACTCGAGATGAGAGCTTAGTCCCTGGCTTCAACTCAAGAGGAATACCTAGTTTCCACAAGCACCTCAAGAGGAGGCTTCTCTCAGCTACAGGTATGTGAGAGGGACCCTGAGTTTGTGGCTTCAAGTGAAATGGACACGGACATGCTCTGACTAGAAGTAAGGCCGGATAGCCCTGCAGTGAATTGAATGCAGGCTCGTCTTGCATCTCCCAAGACGAAGGGCTGTCTGAATTCCCTGTGGAGACCACAGACCAAGACCTAGTTCTCCGCCTCATCGCGAACGGAGGCCTCATAGCCTTTGAAAACTCGAGAGGTCCGCGGAGATCAATGCTTCCAAAGGAGTCGATGCCTGACTCCTCTTGATAATGGATAGGAGTCCCAGGATCCCTGTGGCACGTGGAAAGGGACCCTGGGTCTCCCGCCTCATGGGTAGGCGCGTCCCAATTGCCATGCCAAGACTCGAGGAGAATCCTGAGGTGTCCCTGACACCTAGGCAGAGTCCTTACGTCGCTGAACAAACACGGGTCTGGAAGGGCCCTCCCCGTCGTACCTCGAGAATATACCCCAGGTTCCGGCCGCAACTCGAGACAAACCATGAGAAATCCCCCTCGCCGCGAGATGAGGCCCGATTCCCCTTCACTGCATGCAGAGCAATTCCGTGTTCCACATTAAACGTGAAAGGAGCCTTGATTTCCTTGATGGCACTCCAGAGAAAACCAAAGATCACTGTCTGAAGTCTAGAGGAATCCTGAGGTCACTGTAGCAACATGAAAGGGCTCCGTGGACCCCATATTAACTCGAGATGAGAGCTTAGTCCCTGGCTTCGACGCAAGAGGAATACCACCTTCAACAAGCACCTCAAGAGGAGGCTTCTCTCAGCTACAAGTATGTGAGAGTTACCCTGAGTTTGTGGCCTCAAGTGGAATGGACACCGAGATGCTCTGACTCGAAGGAAGGCCGGATATCCCTGCAGTGAATTGAATGCAGGCTCGTCTTTTATCTCCCAAGACGAAGGGATGTCTGAATGCCCTGTGGAGACCACGGAAAAAGAACTCGTTCTCCGTCTCATCGCGAACGGAGGCCTCACATTCTTTGAAAACTCAAGAGGTCCGCGGAGATCAATGCTTCCAAAGGAGATGATGCCTGACTCTTCTTGAAAATTGTTAGGTGTCCCAGGATCCCTGTGGCACGTGGAAAGGGACACTGGGTCTCCTGTCTCACGTGGAGACGCGTCCCAATTGCCATGCCAAGACTCGAGGAGAATCCCGAGGTGTCCCTCACACCTAGGCAGGAGTCCTGAGGTCGCAGAACAAACACGAGTCTGGAAGGGCCCTGCCCGTCGAAACTCGAGAATATACCCCAGGTTCCGGCCGCAACTCGAGAAAAACCATGAGACTTCCCCCTCACCGTGAGATGAGGCCCGATTCCCCTGCATTGCGCGCAGAGCAATTCCGTGTTCCACATCAAACATGAAAGGAGCCTTGATTTCCTTGATGACACTCCAGAAAAAACCCAAGATCACTGTCTCAAGTCTAGAGGGATCCTGAGGTCACAGTAGCAACACGAAAGTGCTCCGTGGACCCCAAATCAACTCGAGATGAGAGCTTAGTCCCTGGCTTCGACTCAAGAGGAATACCAACTTTCCACAAGCACCACAAGAGGAGGCTTCTCTCAGCTACATGTATGTGAGAGGGACCCTGAGTTTGTGGCCTCAAGTGGAATGGACACCGAGATGCTCTGACTCGAAGGAAGGCCGGATATCCCTGCAGTGAATTGAATGCAGGCTCATCTTGCATCTCCCAAGACAAAGGGATGTCTGAATCCCCTGTGGAGACCACAGAGAACGACCTCGTTCTCCGCCTCATCGCGACTGGAGGCCTCACATTCTTTGAAAACTCGAGAAGTCCGCGGAGATGAATGCTTCCAAAGGAGACGATGCCTGACTCCACTTGAAAATGGATAGGAGTCCCAGGATCCCTGTGGCACGGGGAAAGGGACACTGGGTCTCCCGCCTCACGTGGAGATGCATCCCAATTGCCATGCCAAGACTCGAGGAGAATCCCGAGTTGTCCCTCGCACCTAAGAAGGAGTCCTGACGTCGCTGAACAAACACGTGTCTGGAAGGGCCCTCCCCGTCGTTACTCGAGTATATACCACAGGTTCCGGCCGCAACTCGAGAAAAACCATGAGACTTCCCCCTCGCCGCGAGATGAAGCCCGATTCCCGTGCACTGCGTGCACAGCAATTCCGTGTTTCACACCAAACGTGAAAGGAGCCTTGATTTCCTTGATGGCACTCCAAAGAAATCCCAAGATCACAGTCTCAAGTCTAGAGGGATCCTGAGATCACTGTAGCAAAACGAAAGGGCTCCGTGGACCCCAAATCAACTCGAGATGAGAGCTTATTCCCTGGATTCGACTCAAGAGGAATACCAACTTTCCACAAGCACCTCAAGAGGAGGCTTCTCTCAGCTACAGGTATGTGAGAGGGACCCTGAATTTGTGGCCTCATGTGGAATGGACAACGAGATGCTGTGACTCAAAGTAAGGCCGGATATCCCTGGAGTGAATTGAATGCAGCCTCGTCTTGCGTCTCCCAAGATGAAGGGATGTCTGAATCCCCTGTGGAGATCACAGAGAAAGACCTCGTTCTCCGCCTCATCGCGACCAGAGGCCTCACATTCTTTGAAAACTCCAGAGGTCCGCGGAGATCAATGCTTCCAAAGGAGACGATGCCTGACTCCACTTGAAAATGGATAGGAGTCCCAGGATCATTGCGGCACGTGGAAAGAGAACTTGGGTCTCCCGCCTCACGTGGAGAGGCCTCCCAATTGCCATACCAAGACACGAGGAGAATACCGAGGTGTCCCTCGCACCTAGGCAGGAGTCCTGACGTCGCTGAACAAACACGTGTCTGGAAGGGCCCTCCCCTTCGTAACTCGAGAATATACCCCAGGTTCCGGCCGCAACTCGAGGAAAACCATGAGACTTCCCCCTCGCCACGAGATGAGGCCCGATTCCCCTGCAGTGCGTGCAGAGCAATTCCATGTTCCACATCAAACCTGAAAGGAGACTTGATTTGCTTGATGGCACTCCAGAGAAAACCCAAGATCACTGTCTCAAGTCTAGAGGGATCCTGAGGTCACTGTAGCAACACGAAAGGGCTCCGTGGACCCCAAATCAACTCAAGATGAGAGCTTAGTCCCTGGCTTCGACTCAAGAGGAATACCAACTTTCCACAAACACCTCAAGAGGAGTCTTCTCTCAGCTACAGGTATGTGAGAGGGACCCTGAGTTTGTGGCCTCAAGTGGAAGGGACACCGAGATGCTCTGACTCGTAGTAAGGCCGGATATCCCTGCAGTGAATTGAATGCAGGATCATCTTGCATCTCCCAAGACGAATGGATGACTGAATCCCCTCTGGAGACCACAGAGAAAGACCTAGTTCTCCGCCTCATCGCGACAGGAGGCCTCACCTCCTTTGAAAACTCGAGAGGTCCGCGGAGATCAATGCTTCCAAAGGAGACGATGCCTGACTCCTCTTGAAAATGGATAGGAGTCCCAGGATCCCTGTGGCACGTGGAAAGGGACCCTGGGTCTCCCGCCTCACGTGGAGACGCATCCCAATTGCCATGCCAAGACTCGTGGAGAATCCCGAGTTGTCCCTCGCACCTAGGTAGGAGTCCTGATGTCGCTGAACAAATACGAGCCTGGAAGGGCCCTCCCCGTCATAACTCGAGAATACACCCCAGGTCCCGGCCACAACTCGAGAAAAACCATGAGACTTCCCCCTCGCCCCGAGATGAGTCCCGATTCCCCTACACTGCGTTCAGAGCAATTCCATGTTAAAGATCAAACGTGAAAGGATCCTTGATTTCCTTGATGGCACTCTAGAGAAAACCCAAGATCACTGTCTCAAGTCTAGAGGGATCCTGAGGTCACTGTAGCAACACGAATGGGCTCCGTGGACCGCAAATCAACTCCAGATGAGAGCTCAGTCCCTGGCTTCGACTCAAGAGGAATACCAACTTTCCACAATAACCTCAAGAGGAGGCTTCTCTCAGCTACAGGTATGGGAGAGGGACCCTGAGATTGTGGCCTCAAGTGGAATGGACACCAAGATGCTCTGACTCGAAGTAAGGCCGGATATCCCTGCAGTGAATTGAATGCAGGCTCGTCTTACATCTCCCAAGACGAAGGGATGTCTGAATGCCCTGTGGACACCACAGAGAAAGACCTAGTTCTCTGCCTCTGCGCGACCGGAGGCCTCACATCTTTGAAAACTCGAGAGGTCCGTGGAGATCAATGCTTCCAAAGGAGACGATGCCTGACTCTTCTTGAAAATGGATAGGAGTCCCAGGATCCCTGTGGCACGTGGAAAGGGACCCTGGGTCTCCCGCCTCACGTGGAGACGCGTCCCAATTGCCATGCCAAGACTCGAGGAGAATCCCGAGGTGTCCCTCGCACCTAGGCAGGAGTCCTGACGTCGCTGAACAAACAGGTGCCTGGCAGGGCTTTCCCCGTCGTAACTCGAGAATATACCCCAGGTTCCGGCCGCAACTCTTGAAAATCCATGAGACTTCCCCCTCACCGCGAGATGAGGCCCGATTCCCCTACACTGCGTGCAGAGCAATTCCGTGTTCCACATCAAACGTGAAAGGATCCTTGATTTCCTTGATGGAACTCCAGAGAAAACCCAAGATCACTCTCTCAAGTCTAGAGGGATCCTGAGATAACTGTAGCAACACGAAAGGTCTCCGTGGACCGCAAATCAAATCGATATGAGAGCTTAGACCCTGGCTTTGACTCAAGAGGAATACAAACTTTCCACAAGTACCTCAAGAGTAGGCTTCTCTCAGCTACAGGTATGGGAGAGGGACCCTGAGATTGTGGCCTCAAGTGGAATGGACACCAAGATGCTCTGACTCGAAGTAAGGCCGGATATCCCTGCAGTGAATTGAATGCAGGCTCGTCTTGCATCTCCCAAGACGAAGGGATGTCTGAATGCCCTGTGGACACCACAGAGAAAGACTTCGTTCTCCGCCTCAACGCGACCGGAGACCGCACATCCTTTGAAAACTCGAGAGGTCCGCAGAGATCAATGCTTCCAAAGGAGACGATGCCTGACTCCTCTTGAAAATGGATAGGAGTCCCAGGATCCCTGTGGCACATGGTAAGGGACCCTGGGTCTCCCTCCTCACGTGGAGACCCGTCCCAATTGCCATGCCAAGACTCGAGGAATATCCCGAGGTGTCCCTCGCACCTAGGCAGGAGTCCTGAAGTCGCTGAACAAACACGTGTCTGGAAGGGCCCTCCCCGTCGTAACTCGAGAATATACCCCAGGTTCCGACGGCAACTCGAGAAAAACCATGAGACTTCCCCCTCGCCGCGAGATGAGGCCCGATTCCCCTGCACTGCATGCAGAGCAATTCCGTGTTCCACATCAAACGTGAAAGGAGCCTTGATTTCCTTGATGGCACTAAAGAGAAAACGCAAGATCACTGTCTCAAGTCTAGAGGGATCCTGAGGTCACTGTAGTAACACGAAAGCGCTCCGTGGACCCCAAATCAACTCGAGATGAGAGCTTAGTCCCTGGCGTCAACTCAAGAGGAATACCAACTTTCCACAAGCACCTCAAGAAAAGGATTCTCTCAGCTGCAGGTATGTGAGAGGGACCCTGAGTTTGTGGCCTCAAGTGGAGTGGACACCGAGATGCTCTGACTCGAAGTAAGGCCGCATATCCCTGCAGTGAATTGAATGCAGGCTCGTCTTGCATCTTCCAAGACGAAGTGATGTCTGAGTGCCCTGTGGAGACCACATAGATAGACCTAGTTCTCCACCTCATCGCCAGCAGAGGCCTCACATCCTTTGAAATCTCGAGAGGTGCGCGGAGATCAATGCTTCCAAAGGAGATGATGCCTGACTCCTCTTGAAAATGGATAGGAGTCCCAGGATCCCTGTGGCACGTGGAAAGGGACACTGTGTCTCCCGCCTAACGTGGAGACGCCTCCCAATTGCCATGCCAAGACTCGAGGAGAATCCCGAGGTGTCCCTCGCACCTAGGAAGGAGACCTGACGTCGCTGAACAAACACGTGTCTGGAAGGGCCCTCCCCGTAGTAACTCGAGAATATACCCCTGGTTCCGGCCGCAACTCGAGAAAAACCATGAGACTTCCCAATCACCGAGAGGTGAGGCATGATTCCCCTGCACTGCGTGCAGAGCAATTCCGTGTTCCACATCAAACGTGAAAGGAGCCTTGATTTCCTTGATGGCACTCCAGAGAATACCCAAGATCACTGTCTCAAGTCTATAGGGATCCTGAGGTCACTGTAGCAACACGAAAGGGCTCCGTGGACCCCAAATCAACTCGAGATGAGAGCTTAGTCCCTGGTTTCGACTCAAGAGGAATACCAACTTTCCACAAGTACCTCAAGAGGCGGCTTCTCTCAGCTACAGGTATGTGAGAGGGACCCTGAGTTTGTGGCCTCAAATGGAATGGACACCGAGATACTCTGACTTGAAGTAAGACCGGTTATCCCTGCATTGAATTGAATGCATTCTCGACTTGCATCTCCCAAGACGAAGGGATGTCTGAATCCCCTGTGGAGACCACAGAGAAAGACCTAGTTCTCCGCCTCATCGCGACTGGAGGCCTCACATCCTTTGAAAACTCGAGAGGTCAGCGGAGATCAATGCTTCCAAAGGAGACGATGCCTGACTCCTCTAGAAAATGGATAGGAGTCCCAGGATCCCTGTGGCACGTGGAAAGGGATCCTGGGTCTCCCGCCTCACGTGGAGACGCGTCCCAATTGCCATGCCAAGACTCGAGGAGAATCCCGAGGTGTCCCTCGCATATAGGCACGAGTCCTGACGTCGCTGAATAAACACGTGTCTGGAAGGGCCCTCAACGTCGTAACACGAGAATATACCACAGGTTCCGGCCGCAACTCGAGAAAAACCATGAGACTTCCCCCTCGCCTGCGAGATGAGGCCTGATTCCCCCGCACTGCATGCAGAGCAATTCCGTGTTCCACATCAAACGTTAAAGGAGCCGTGATTTCCTTGGTGGCACTCCAGAGAAAACCCAAGATCACTGTCTCAAGTCTAGAGGGATCCTGAGGTCAATGTAGCAACACAAAAAGGCTCCATGGACCCCAAATCAACTCGAGATGAGAGCTTAGTCCCCGTCTTCAACTCAAGAGGAATACCAGCTTTCCACAAGCACCTCAAGAGGAGGCTTCTCTCAGCTACAGGTATGTGAGAGGAACCCTGAGGTTGTGGCCTTAAGTGGAATGGACACCGAGATGCTCTGACTCGAGGTAAGGCCGGATATCCCTGCAGTGAATTGAATGCAGGCTCGTCTTGCATCTCCCAAGACGAAGGGATGTCTGAATCCCCTGTGGAGACCACAGAGAAAGACCTCGTTCTCCGCCTCTTCACGACCGGAGGCCTCACATCCTTTGAAAACTCGAGAGGTCCGCGGAGATCAATACTTCCCAAGGAGCCGATGCCTGACTCCTCTTCAAAATGGACAGGAGTCCCAGGATCCCTGTGGCACGTGGAAAGGGACCCTGGGTCTCGCGCCTCACGTGGAGACGCGTCCCAATTGCCATGCCAAGACTCGAGGAGGTACCCGAGGTGTCCCTCGCACCTAGGCAGGAATCCTGACTTCGCTGAAAAAACACGTGTGTGGAAGGGCCCTCCCCGTCGTAACCCGAGAATATATCCCAGGTTCCGGCCGCAACTCGAGAAAAACCATGAGACTTCCCCCTCGCAGCGAGATGAGGCCTGATTCCTCTGCACTGCGTGCAGAGCAATTCCTTGTTCCACATCAAACGTGAAAGGAGCCTTGATTTCCTTGATGGCACTCCAGAGCATAGCCAAGATCACTGTCTGAAGTCTAGAGGGATCCTGAGGTCAGTGTAGCAACACGAAAGTGCTCTGTTGTCCCCAAATCAACTCGAGATGAGAGCTTAGTCCCTGGCTTCGACTCAAGAGGAATACCAACTTTCCCCAAGCACCTCAAGAGGAGGCTTCTCTCAGCTACAGGTATGTGAGAGGGACCCTGAGTTTGTGGCCTCAAGTGGAATGGACACCGAGATGCTCTGACTCGAAGTAAGGCAGGATATCCCTGCAGTGAATTGAATGCAGGCTCGTCTTGCATCTCTCAAGACGAAGGGATGTCTGAATCCCCTGTGGAGACCACAGAGAAAGACCTCCTTCTCCGCCTCATCGCGACCGGAGGCCTCACATCCTTTGAAAACTCGAGAGGTCCGCGGAGATCAATGCTTCCAAAGGAGACGATGACTGACTCCTCTTGAAAATGGATAGGAGTCCCAGGATCCCTGTGGCACGTGGAAAGGGAACCTGGGTCTCCCGCCTCATGTGGAGACGCGTCCCAATGGCCATGCCAAGACTCGAGGAGAATCCCGAGGTGTCCCTCGCACCTAGGCAAGAGTCCTGACGTCGCTGAACAAACACGTGTCTGGAAGGGCCCTCCCCGTCGTAATTCGAGAATATACCCCAGGTTCCGGCCGCAACTCGATAAAAACCATGAGACTTCCCACTCGCCGCGAGATGAGGCCCGATTCCCCTGCAGTGCGTGCAGAGCAATTCCGTGTTCCACAACAAACATGAAAGGAGCCTAGATTTCCTTAATGGCACTCCAGAGAACACCCAAGATCACTGTCGCAAGTCTAGAGGGATCCTGAGGTCACTGTAGCAACACGAAAGTGCTCCGTGTACCCCAAATCAACTCGAGATGAGAGCTTCGTCCCTGGCTTCGACTCAAGAGGAATACCCACTTTCCACAAGCACCTCAAGAGGAGGCTTCTCTCAGCTACAGGTATGTGAGAGGGACCCTGAGTTTGTGGCCTCAAGTGGAATGGACACCGAGATGCTCTGACTCGAAGGAAGGCCGGATATCCCTGCAGTGAATTGAATGCAGGCTCGTCTTGCATCTCCCACGACGAAGGGATGTCTGAATCCCCTGTGGAGACCACAGAGAAAGACCTAGTTCTCCGCCTCATCGCGACCGCAGGCCTCACGTCCTTTGAAAACTCGAGAGGTCCGCGGAGATCAATGCTTCCACAGGAGACTAT
Organism: Dama dama; assembly: GCF_033118175.1. Taxonomy (NCBI): domain Eukaryota; kingdom Metazoa; phylum Chordata; class Mammalia; order Artiodactyla; family Cervidae; genus Dama; species Dama dama. Next base: position 1,527,706 of record NW_026870888.1, read on the forward strand.
GCCTGACTCCTCTTGAAAATGGATAGGAGTCCCAGGATGCCTGTGGCACATGGAAAGGGACCCTGGGTCTCCCGCCTCACGTGGAGACGCGTCCCAATGGCCATGCCAAGACTCGAGGAGAATCCCGAGGTGTCCCTCGCACCTAGGCAGGAGTCCTGACGTCGCTGAAGAAACACGTGTCTGGAAGGGCCCTCCCTGTCGTAACTCGAGAATATACCCCAGGTTCCAGCCGCAACTCGAGAAAAACCATGAGACTTTCCCCTCGCCGGGAGATGAGGCCCGATTCCCTTGCACTGCGTGCAGAGCAATTCCGTGTTCCACATCAAACATGAAAGGACCCTTGATTTCCTTGATGGCACTCCAGAGAACACCCAAGATCACTCTCTCAAGTCTAGAGGGATCCTGAGGTCACTGTAGCAACACAAAAGTGCTCCGTGGACCCCAAATCAACTCGACATGAGAGCTTCGTCCCTGGCTTCGACTCAAGAGGAATACCCACTTTCCACAAGTACCTCAAGAGGAGGCTTCTCTCAGCTACATGTATGTGAGAGGGACCCTGAGTTTGTGGCCTCAAGTGGAATGGACACCAAGATGCTCTGACTCGAAGGAAGGCCGGATATCCCTGCAGTGAATTGAATGCAGGCTCGTCTTGCATCTCCCACGACGAAGGGATGTCTGAATCCCCTGTGGAGACCACAGAGAAAGACCTAGTTCTCCGCCTCTTCGTGACTGGAGGCCTCACGTCCTTTGAAAACTCGAGAGGTCCGCGGAGAACAATGCTTCCAAAGGAGACGATGCCTGACTCCTCTAGAAAATGAAACGGAGTCCCAGGATCCCTGTGGCACGTGGAAAGCGAACCTGGGTCTCCCGCCTCACGTGGAGACGCGTCACAATGGCCATGCCAAGACTCGAGGAGAATCCCGAGGTGTCCCTCGCACCTAGGCAGGAGTCCTGACATCGCTGAACAAACACGTGTCTGGAAGGGCCCTCCCCGTCGTAACTCATGAATATACCCCAGGTTCTGGCCGCAACTCGAGAAAAACCATGAGACTTCCCCCTCGCCGCGAGATGAGGCCCGATTCCCCTGCACTGCGTGCAGAGCAATTCCGTGTTCCACATCAAACATGAAAGGAGCCTTGATTTCCTTGATGGCACTCCAGAGAACACCCAAGATCACTGTCTCAAGTCTAGAGGGATCCTGAGGTCACTGTAGCAACACGTAGGGCTCCATGGACCCCAAATCAACTCGAGATGAGAGATTCTTCCCTGGCTTCGACTCAAGAGGAATACCCACTTTCCACAAGCACGTCAGGAGGAGGCTACTCTCATCTAAAGGTATGTGAGAGGGACCCTGAGTTTGTGGCCTCAAGTGGAATGGACACCGAGATGCTCTGACTCGAAGGAAGGCCGGATATCCCTGCAGTGAATTTAATGCAGGCTCGTGTTGCATCTCCCACGACGAAGGGATGTCTGAATCCCTTGTGGAGACCACAGAGAAAGACCTAGTTTTCTGCCTCATCGCGACCGGAGGCCTCACGTCCTTTGAAACCTCGAGAGGTCCGCGGAGATCAATGCTTCCAAAGGAGACTATGCCTGACTCCTCTTGAAAATGGATAGGAGTCGCAGGATCCCTGTGGCACGTGGAAAGGGACCCTGGGTCTCCCGCCTCACGTGGAGACGCGTCCCAATGGCCATGCCATGACTCGAGGAGAATCCCGAGGTGTCCCTCGCACCTAGGCAGGAGTCCTGACGTCGCTGAAGAAACACGTGTCTGGAAGGGCCCTCCCCGTCGTAACTCGAGAATATACCCCAGGTTCCGCCTGCAACTCGAGAAAAACCATGAGACTTCCCCCTCGCCGTGAGATGAGGCCCGATTCCAATGCACTGCGAGCAGAGCAGTTCCGTGTTCCACATCAAACATGAAAGGAGCCTTGATTTCCTTGATGGCACTCCAGAGAACACCCAAGATCACTGTCTCAAGTCTAGAGGGATCCTGAGGTCACTGTAGCAACACAAAAGGGCTCCGTGGACCCCAAATCAATTCGAGACGAGAGCTTCGTCCCTGGCTTCGACTCAAGAGGAATACCCACTTTCCACAAGCACCTCAAGAGGAGGCCTCTCTCAGCTACATGTATGTGAGAGGGACCCTGAGTTTGTGGCCTCAAGTGGAATGGACACCGAGATGCTCTGACTCGAAGGAAGGCCGGATATTCCTGCAGTGAATTGAATGCAGGCTCTTCTTGCATCTCCCACGACGAAGGGATGTCTGAATCCCCTGTGGAGACCACAGAGAAAGACCTAGTTCTCCGCCTCATCGTGAGTGGAGGCCTCACGTCCTTTGAAAACTCGAGAGGTCCGCGGAGACCAATGCTTCCAAAGGAGACCATGCCTGACTCCTCTAGAAAATGGATAGGAGTCCCAGGATCCCTGTGGCACGTGGAAAGCGACCCTGGGTCTCCCGCCTCACGTGGAGACGCGTCCCAATGGCCATGCCAAGACTCGAGGAGAATCCCGAGGTGTCCCTCGCACCTAGGCAGGAGTCCTGACATCGCTTAACCAACACGTGTCTGGAAGGGCCCTCCCCCTCGTAACTCGAGAATATACCCCAGATTCCTGCCGCAACTCGAGAAAAACCATGAGACTTCCCCCTCGCCGCGAGATGAGGCCCGATTCCCCTGCACTGCGTGCAGAGCAATTCCGTGTTCCACATCAAACATGAAAGGAGCCTTGATTTCCTTTATGGCACTCCAGAGAACACCCAAGATCACTGTCTCAAGTCTAGAGGGATCCTGAGGTCACTGTAGCAACACGAAAGGGCTCCATGGACCCCAAATCAACTCGAGATGAGAGATTCGTCCCTGGCTTCGACTCAAGAGGAATACCCACTTTCCACAAGCACGTCAGGAGGAGGCTACTCTCAGCTACATATATGTGAGAGGGACCCTGAGTTTGTGGCCTCAAGTGGAATGGACACCGAGATGCTCTGACTCGAAGGAAGGCCGGATATCCCTGCAGTGAATTGAAAGCAGGCACTTCTTGAATCTCCCACGACGAAGGGATGTCTGAATCCCCTGTGGAGGCCACAGAGAAAGACCTAGTTCTCCACCTCATCGCGACCAGAGGCCTCACGTCCTTTGAAAACTCGAGAGGTCCGCGGAAATCAATGCTTCCAAAGGAGACGATGCCTGAGTCCTCTTGAAAATGGATAGGAGTCCCAGGATCACTGTGGCACTTGGAAAGGGACCCTGGGTCTCTCGCCTCACGTGGAGACGCGTCCCAATGGCCATGCCAAGACTCGAGGGGAATCCCGACGTGTCCCTCGCACCTAGGCAGAAGTCCTGACGTCCCTGAACAAACACGTGTCTGGAAGGGCCCTCCTCGTCGTATTTCGAGAATATACCCCAGGTTCCGGCCGCAACTCGAGAAAAACCATGAGACTTTCCCCTCGCCGCGAGATGAGGCCCGATTCCCCTGCACTGCGTGCAGAGCAATTCCGTGTTCCACATCAAACATGAAAGGAGCCTTGATTTCCTTGATGGTACTCCAGAGAACACCCAAGATCACTGTCTCAAGCCTAGAGGGATCCTGAGGTCACTGTAGCAACACGAAAGGGCTCCCTGGACCACAAATCAACTCGAGATGAGAGCCACGTCCCTGGCTTTGACTCAAGACGAATACCCACTTTCCACAAGCACCTCAAGAAGAGGTTTCTCTCAGCTACAGGTATGTGAGAGGGACCCTGAGTTTGCGGCCTCATGTGGAATGGACACCGAGATGCTCTGACTCGAAGGAAGGCCGGATATCCGTGCAGTGAATTGAATGCAGGCTCGTCTTGCATCTCCCACGACGAAGGGATGTCTGAATCCCCTGTGGAGACCACAGAGAAAGACCTATTTCTCCACCTCATCGCGACCGGAGGCCTCAAGTCCTTTGAAAACTCGAGAGGTCCGCGGAGATCAATGCTTCCAAAGGAGACGATGCCTGACTCCTCTTGAAAATGGATAGGAGTCCCAGGATCCCTGTGGCACGTGGAAAGCGACGCTGGGTCTCCCGCCTCACGTGGAGACGCGTCCCAATGGCCATGCCAAGACTCGAGGAGAATCCCGAGGTGTCCCTCGCACCTAGGCAGGAGACCTGACGTCGCTGAAGAAACAAGTGTCTGGAAGGGCCCTCCTCGTCGTAACTCGAGAATATACCCCAGGTTCCGGCCGCAACTCGAGAAAAACCATGAGACTTCCCCCTCGCCGCGAGATGAGGCCCGATTCCCCTGCACTGCGTGCAGAGCAATTCCGTGTTCCACATCAAACATGAAAGGATCCTTGATTTCCTTAATGGCACTCCAGAGAACACCCAAGATCACTGTCTCAATCTAGAGCGGTCCTGAGTTCACTGTAGCAACACGAAAGGGCTCCGTGAACCCAAATCAACTCGAGATGAGAGCTTCTTCCCTAGCTTCGACTCAAGAGGAATACCCACTTTCCACAAGCACCTCAAGAGGAGGCTTCTCTCAGCTACAGGTATGTGAGAGGGACCCTGAGTTTGTGGCCTCAAGTGGAATGGACACCGAGATGCTCTGACTCGAAGGAAGGCCGGATATCCCTGCAGTGAATTTAATGCAGGCTCGTGTTGCATCTCCCACGACGAAGGGATGTCTGAATCCCTTGTGGAGACCACAGAGAAAGACCTAGTTTTCTGCCTCATCGCGACCGGAGGCCTCACGTCCTTTGAAACCTCGAGAGGTCCGCGGAGATCAATGCTTCCAAAGGAGACTATGCCTGACTCCTCTTGAAAATGGATAGGAGTCGCAGGATCCCTGTGGCACGTGGAAAGGGACCCTGGGTCTCCCGCCTCACGTGGAGACGCGTCCCAATGGCCATGCCAAGACTCGAGGAGAATCCCGAGGTGTCCCTCGCACCTAGGCAGGAGTCCTGACGTCGCTGAACAAACACGTGTCTGGAAGGGCCCTCCCCGTCGTAACTCGAGAATATACCCCAGGTTCCGCCTGCAACTCGAGAAAAACCATGAGACTTCCCCCTCGCCGTGAGATGAGGCCCGATTCCAATGCACTGCGAGCAGAGCAGTTCCGTGTTCCACATCAAACATGAAAGGAGCCTTGATTTCCTTGATGGCACTCCAGAGAACACCCAAGATCACTGTCTCAAGTCTAGAGGGATCCTGAGGTCACTGTAGCAACACAAAAGGGCTCCGTGGACCCCAAATCAATTCGAGACGAGAGCTTCGTCCCTGGCTTCGACTCAAGAGGAATACCCACTTTCCACAAGCACCTCAAGAGGAGGCCTCTCTCAGCTACATGTATGTGAGAGGGACCCTGAGTTTGTGGCCTCAAGTGGAATGGACACCGAGATGCTCTGACTCGAAGGAAGGCCGGATATTCCTGCAGTGAATTGAATGCAGGCTCTTCTTGCATCTCCCACGACGAAGGGATGTCTGAATCCACTGTGGAGACCACAGAGAAAGACCTAGTTCTCCGCCTCATCGTGAGTGGAGGCCTCACGTCCTTTGAAAACTCGAGAGGTCCGCGGAGACCAATGCTTCCAAAGGAGACGATGCCTGACTCCTCTAGAAAATGGATAGGAGTCCCAGGATCCCTGTGGCACGTGGAAAGCGACCCTGGGTCTCCCGCCTCACGTGGAGACGCGTCCCAATGGCCATGCCAAGACTCGTGGAGAATCCCGAGGTGTCCCTCGCACCTAGGCAGGAGTCCTGACATCGCTGAACCAACAAGTGTCTGGAAGGGCCCTCCCCAACCTAACTCGAGAATATACCCCAGATTCCTGCCGCAACTCGAGAAAAACCATGAGACTTCCCCCTCGCCGCGAGATGAGGCCCGATTCCCCTGCACTGCGTGCAGAGCAATTCCGTGTTCCACATCAAACATGAAAGGAGCCTTGATTTCCTTGATGGCACTCCAGCAAACACCCAAGGTCACTGTCTCAAGTCTAGAGGGATCCTGAGGTCACTGTAGCAACACGAAAGGGCTCCATGGACCCCAAATCAACTCGAGATGAGAGATTCGTCCCTGGCTTCGACTCAAGAGGAATACCCACTTTCCACAAGCACGTCAGGAGGAGGCTACTCTCAGCTACAGGTATGTGCGAGGGACCCTTAGTTTGTGGCCTCAAGTGGAATGGACACCGAGATGCTCTGACTCGAAGGAAGGCCGGATATCCCTGCAGTGAATTGAAAGCAGGCACTTCTTGCATCTCTCACTACGAAGGGATGTCTAAATCCCCTGTGGAGAACACAGAGAAACACCTAGTTCTCTGCCTCATCGCGACCGGAAGCCTCACGTCCTTTGCAAACTCGAGAGGTCCGTGGAGATCAATGCTTCCAATGGAGACGATGCCTGACTCCTCTTGAAAATGGATAGGAGTCCCAGGATCCCTGTGGCACGTGGAAGGGGACCCTGGGTCTCCCGCCTCACGTGGAGACACGTCCAAATGGCCATGCCAAGACTCGAGGAGAATCCCGAGGTGTCCCTCCCACCTAGGCAGGAGTCCTGACTTTGCTGAAGAAACACGTGTCTGGAAGGGCCCTCCCCGTCGTAACTCGAGAATATACCCCAGGTTCCGGCCGCAACTCGAGAAAAACCATGAGACTTCCCCCTCGCCGCAAGATGAGGCCCGATTCCCCTGCACTGCGTGCAGAGCAACTCCGTGTTCCAAATCAAACGTGAAATGAGACTTGATTTCCTTGATGGCACTCCAGAGAACACCCAAGATCACTGTCTCAAGTCTAGAGGGATCCTGAGGTCACTGTAGCAACACAAAAGGGCTCCGTGGACCCCACATCAACTCGAGATGAAAGCTTCTTCCCTGGCTTCGACTCAAGAGGAATATGCACTTTCCACAAGCACCTCAAGAGGAGGCTTCTCTCAGCTACAGGTATGTGAGAGGGACCCTGAGTTTGTGGCCTCAAGTGGAATGGACACCGAGATGCTCTGACTCGAAGGAAGGCCAGATATCCCTGCAGTGAATCGAATGCAGGCTCGTCTTGCATCACCCACGACGAAGGGATGTCTGAATCCCCTGTGGAGACTACAGAGAAAGACCTAGTTCTCCGCCTCATCGCGATCGGAGGCCTCACGTCCTTTGAAAACTGAGAGGTCCGCGGAGATCAATGCTTCCAAAGGAGACGATGCCTAACTCCTCTTGAAAATGGATAGGAGTCCCAGGATCCCTGTGGCCCGTGGAAAGGGACCCTGGGTCTCCCGCCTCACGTGGAGACGTGTCCCAATGGCCATGCCAAGACTCGAGGAGAATCCCTAGGTGTCCCTCACACCCAGGCAGGAGTCCTGACATCGCTGAATAAACACGTGTCTGGAAAGGCCCTTCTGGTCGTAACTCGAGAATGTACCCCAGGATCCGGCCGCAACTCGAGAAAAACAATGAGACTTCCCCCTCGCCGCGCGATGAGGCCCGATTCCCTTGCACTGCGTGCAGAGCAATTCCGTGTTCCAAATTAAACATGAAAGGAGCCTTGATTTCCTTGATGGCACTCCAGAGAAAACCCAAAATCACTGTGTCAAGTCTAGAGGGATTCTGAGGTCACTGTAGCAACACGAAAGGGCTCCGTGGACCCCAAATCAACTCGAGATGAGAGCTTTGTCCCTGGCTTCGACTCAAGAGGAATACCCACTTTCCACAAGCACCTCAAGAGGAGGCTTCTCTCAGCTACAGGTATGTGAGAAGGACCCTGAGTTTGTGGCCTCAAGTGGAATGGACACCGAGATGCTCTGACTCGAAGGAAGGCTGGATATCCCTGCAGTGAATTGAATGCAGGCTCGTCTTGCATCTCCCACGACGAAGGGATGTCTGAATCCCCTGTGGAGACCAAGGAGAAAGACCTAGTTCTCCGCCTCATCGGGACCGGAGGCCTCACGTCCTTTGAAAACTCGAGAGGTCCGCGGAGATCAATGCTTCCAAAGGAGACGATGCCTGACTCCTCTTGAAAATGGATAGGAGTCCCAGGATCCCTGTGGCACGTGAAAAGGGACCCTGGGTCTCCCGCCTCACGTGGAGACGCGTCCCAATGGCCATGCCAAAACTCGAGGAGAATCCCGAGGAGTCCCTCGCACCCAGGCAGGAGTCCTGACGTCGCTGAATAAACACGTGTCTGGAAAGGCTCTTCTGGCCGGAAGTCGAGAAAGTAGCCCAGGTTGCGGCCGCAACTCGAGAAAAACCATGAGACTTCCCCCTCGCCGCGAGATGAGGCCCGATTCCCCTGCACTGCGTGCACAGCAATTCCGTGTTCCACATCAAACCTGAAAGGAGCCTTGATTTCCTTGATGGCACTCCAGAGAAGACCCAAGATCACTGTCTCATGTCTAGAGGGATACTGAGGTCACTGTAGCAACACGAAAGGGCTCCGTGGACCCCAAATCAACTCGAGATGAGAGCTTCGTCCCTGGCTTCGACTCAAGAGGAATATCCACTTTCCACAAGCACCTCAAGAGGAGGCTTCTCTCAGCTACAGGTATGTGAGAGGGACCCTGAGTTTGTGGCCTCAAGTGGAATGGACACCGAGATGCTCCGACTCGAAGGAAGGCCGGATATCCCTGCAGTGAATTGAATGCAGGCCTCTTTTGCATCTCCCACGACGAAGGGATGTCTGAATCCCCTGTGGAGACCACAGAGAAAGACCTAGTTCTCCGCCTCATCGCGATCGGAGGCCTCACGTCCTTTGAAAACTCGAGAGGTCCGCGGAGATCAATGCTTCCAAAGGAGACCAAGCCTGACTCCTCTTGAAAATGGATAGGAGTCCCAGGATCCCTGTGGCACGTGGAAAGTGACCCTCGGTCTCCCGCCTCACGTGGAGACGCGTCCCAATTGCCATGCTAAGACTCAAGGAGAATCCCGAGGTGTCCCTCGCACCTAGGCACGAGTCCTGACGTCGCTGAACAAACACGTGTCTGGAAGGGCCATCCCCGTCGTAACTCGAGAATATACCCCAGGATCCGGCCGCAACTCGAGAAAAACCATAGGACGTCACCCTCGCCGCGAGATGAGGCCAGATTCCCCTGCACTGCGTGCAGAGCAATTCCGTGTTCCACATCAAACGTGAAAGGAGCCTTGATTTCCTTGATGGCACTCCAGAGAAAACCCAAGATCACTGTCTCAAGTCTGGAGGGATCCTGAGTTCACTGGAGCAACATCAAAGGGCTCCATGGACCCCAAATCAACTCGAGATGAGTGCTTCGGCCCTGGCTTCGACTAAAGAGGAATACCAACTTTCCAAGAGCACATCAAGAGGAGGCTTCTCTCAGCTACAGGTATGTGAGAGGGAACCGGAGATTGTGGCCTTAAGTGGAATGGACACCGAGATGCTCTGACTCGAAGTAAGGCCGGATATCCCTGCAGTGAATTGATTGCAGGCTCGTCTTGCATCTCTCAAGACGAAGGGATGTTTAATCCCCAGTGGAGACGACAGAGAAAGACCTACTCGTCCGCCCCGTCGCGACCGGAGGCCTCACATCCTTTGAAAACTCGAGAGGTCCGCGGAGATCAATGCTTCTAAAGGAGACGATGCCTGACTCCTCTTGAAAATGGATAAGAGTCCCAGGATCCCTGTGGCACGTGGAAAGGGACCCTGGGTCTCCCGCCTCATGTGGAGACGCGTCCCAATTGCCATGCCAAGACTCGAGGAGAATCCCGAGGTGTCCCTCGCACCTAGGCAGGAGTCCTGATGTCGCTGAACAAACACGTGTCTGGAAGGGTCCTCCCCGTTGTAACTCGAGAATATACCCCAGGTTCCGGCCGCAACTCGAGAAAAACCATGAGAATTCCCCTTCGCCGCGAGATAAGGCCTGATTCCCCTGCACTGCATGCAGAGCAATTCCGTGATCCACATCAAACGTGAAAGGAGCCTTGATTTCCTTGATGGCACTCCAGAGAAAACCCAAGATCACTGTCTCAAGTCTAGAGGGATCCTGAGGTCACTGGAGCAACACGAAAGGGCTCCGTGGACCCCAAATCAACTCGAGATGAGAGCTTAGTCCCTGGCTTTGACTCAAGAGGAATACCCACTTTTCACAAGCACCTCAAGAGGAGGCTTCTCTCAGCTATAGGTATGTGAGAGGGACCCTGAGTTTGTGGCCTCAAGTGGAATGGACACCGAGATGCTCTGACTCGAAGTAAGGCCGGATATCCCTGCATTGAATTGAATGCAGGCTCGTCTTGCATCTCCCAAGACGAAGGGATGTCTGAATCCCCTGTGGAGACGACAGAGAAACACCTAGTCCTCTGCCTCAACGCGACCGGAGGCCTCACATACTTTGAAAACTTGAGAGGACGGCGGAGATCAATGCTTCCAAAGGAGACGATGCCTGACTCCTCTTGAAAATGGATAGGAGTCTCAGGATCCCTGTGGCACGTGGAAAGGGACCCTGGGTCTCCCGCCTCACGTGGAGACGCGTCCCAATTGCCATGCCAAGACTCGAGGAGAATCCGAGGTGTCCCTCGCACCTAGGCAGGAGTCCTGACGTAGCTGAACAAACACATGTCTGGAAGGGCCCTCCCGTCGTAACTCGAGAATATACCCCAGGTTCCGGCCGCAACTCGAGAAAAACTATGAGACTTCCCCCTCGCCGCAAGATGAGCCTCGATTCCCCTTTACTGCATGCAGAGCAATTCCGTGTTCCACATCAAACGTGAAAGGAGCCTTGATTTCCTTGATGGCACTCCAGAGAAAATCCAAGATCACTGTCTCAAGTCTAGAGGGATCCTGAGGTCACTGGAGCAACACGAAAGGGCTCCGTGGACCCCAAATCAAATCGAGATGAGAGCTTAGTCCCTGGCTTCGACTCAAGAGGAGTACCAACTTTTCACAAGCACCTCAAAAGGAGGCTTCTCTCAGCTACAGGTATGTGAGAGAGACCCTGAGTTTGTGGCCTCAAGTGGAATGGACACCGAGATGCTCTGACTCGACGTAAGGCCGGATATCCCAACAGTGAATTGAATGCAGGCTCATCTTGCATCTCCCAAGACAAAGGGATGTCTGAATCCCCTGTGGAGATGACAGAGAAAGACCTAGTCGTCCGCCTCATCGCGAGCGGAGGCCTCACATCCTCTGAAAACTCGAGAGGTCTGCGGAGGTCAATGCTTCCAAAGGAGACGATGCCTGACTCTTCTTGAAAATGGATAGGACACCCAGGATCCCTGTGGCACGTGCAAAGGGACCCTGGATCTCCGGCCTCACGTGGAGATGCGTCCCAATTGCCATGCCAAGACTCGAGGAGAATCCCGAGGTGTCCCTCGCACCTAGGCAGGAGTCCTGACGTAGCTGAACAAACATGTGTCTCGAAGGGCCATCCCCGTCGTAACTCGAGAATATACCCCAGGATCCGGCCGCAACTCGAGAAAAACCATAGGACGTCACCCTCGCCGCGAGATGAGGCCAGATTCCCCTGCACTGCGTGCAGAGCAATTCCGTGTTCCACATCAAACGTGAAAGGAGCCTTGATTTCCTTGATGGCACTCCAGAGAAAACCCAAGATCACTGTCTCAAGTCTGGAGGGATCCTGAGTTCACTGGAGCAACATCAAAGGGCTCCATGGACCCCAAATCAACTCGAGATGAGTGCTTCGGCCCTGGCTTCGACTAAAGAGGAATACCAACTTTCCAAGAGCACATCAAGAGGAGGCTTCTCTCAGCTACAGGTATGTGAGAGGGAACCGGAGATTGTGGCCTCAAGTGGAATGGACACCGAGATGCTCTGACTCGAAGTAAGGCCGGATATCCCTGCAGTGAATTGATTGCAGGCTCGTCTTGCATCTCCCAAGACGAAGGGATGTTTAATCCCCAGTGGAGACGACAGAGAAAGACCTACTCGTCCGCCCCGTCGCGACCGGAGGCCTCACATCCTTTGAAAACTCGAGAGGTCCGCGGAGATCAATGCTTCTAAAGGAGACGATGCCTGACTCCTCTTGAAAATGGATAAGAGTCCCAGGATCCCTGTGGCACGTGGAAAGGGACCCTGGGTCTCCCGCCTCATGTGGAGACGCGTCCCAATTGCCATGCCAAGACTCGAGGAGAATCCCGAGGTGTCCCTCGCACCTAGGCAGGAGTCCTGATGTCGCTGAACAAACACGTGTCTGGAAGGGTCCTCCCCGTTGTAACTCGAGAATATACCCCAGGTTCCGGCCGCAACTCGAGAAAAACCATGAGAATTCCCCTTCGCCGCGAGATAAGGCCTGATTCCCCTGCACTGCATGCAGAGCAATTCCGTGATCCACATCAAACGTGAAAGGAGCCTTGATTTCCTTGATGGCACTCCAGAGAAAACCCAAGATCACTGTCTCAAGTCTAGAGGGATCCTGAGGTCACTGGAGCAACACGAAAGGGCTCCGTGGACCCCAAATCAACTCGAGATGAGAGCTTAGTCCCTGGCTTTGACTCAAGAGGAATACCCACTTTTCACAAGCACCTCAAGAGGAGGCTTCTCTCAGCTATAGGTATGTGAGAGGGACCCTGAGTTTGTGGCCTCAAGTGGAATGGACACCGAGATGCTCTGACTCGAAGTAAGGCCGGATATCCCTGCATTGAATTGAATGCAGGCTCGTCTTGCATCTCCCAAGACGAAGGGATATCTGAATCCCCTGTGGAGACGACAGAGAAACACCTAGCCCTCTGCCTCAACGCGACCGGAGGCCTCACATACTTTGAAAACTTGAGAGGACGGCGGAGATCAATGCTTCCAAAGTAGACGATGCCTGACTCCTCTTGAAAATGGATAGGAGTCTCAGGATCCCTGTGGCACGTGGAAAGGGACCCTGGGTCTCCCGCCTCACGTGGAGACGCGTCCCAATTGCCATGCCAAGACTCGAGGAGAATCCGAGGTGTCCCTCGCACCTAGGCAGGAGTCCTGACGTAGCTGAACAAACACATGTCTGGAAGGGCCCTCCCGTCGTAACTCGAGAATATACCCCAGGTTCCGGCCGCAACTCGAGAAAAACTATGAGACTTCCCCCTCGCCGCAAGATGAGCCTCGATTCCCCTGTACTGCATGCAGAGCAATTCCGTGTTCCACATCAAACGTGAAAGGAGCCTTGATTTCCTTGATGGCACTCCAGAGAAAATCCAAGATCACTGTCTCAAGTCTAGAGGGATCCTGAGGTCACTGGAGCAACACGAAAGGGCTCCGTGGACCCCAAATCAAATCGAGATGAGAGCTTAGTCCCTGGCTTCGACTCAAGAGGAGTACCAACTTTTCACAAGCACCTCAAAAGGAGGCTTCTCTCAGCTACAGGTATGTGAGAGAGACCCTGAGTTTGTGGCCTCAAGTGGAATGGACACCGAGATGCTCTGACTCGACGTAAGGCCGGATATCCCAACAGTGAATTGAATGCAGGCTCATCTTGCATCTCCCAAGACAAAGGGATGTCTGAATCCCCTGTGGAGATGACAGAGAAAGACCTAGTCGTCCGCCTCATTGCGAGCGGAGGCCTCACATCCTCTGAAAACTCGAGAGGTCTGCGGAGGTCAATGCTTCCAAAGGAGACGATGCCTGACTCTTCTTGAAAATGGATAGGACTCCCAGGATCCCTGTGGCACGTGCAAAGGGACCCTGGATCTCCGGCCTCACGTGGAGATGCGTCCCAATTGCCATGCCAAGACTCGAGGAGAATCCCGAGGTGTCCCTCGCACCTAGGCAGGAGTCCTGACGTAGCTGAACAAACATGTGTCTCGAAGGGCCCTCCCCGTCGTAACTCGAGAATATACCCCAGGTTCCGGCCGCACCTCGAGAAAAACCATGAGACTTCCCCCTCGCCGCGAGATGAGGCCCGATTCCCCTGCACTGCATGCAGAGCAATTCCGTGTTCCACATCAAACGTGAAAGGAACCTTGATTTCCTTGATGGCACTCCAGAGAAAACCCAAGATCACTGTCTCTAGTCTAGAGGGATCCTGAGGTCACTGTAGCAACACGAAAGGGCTCCGTGGACCCCAAATCAACTCGAGATGAGAGCTTAGTCCCTGGCTTCGACTCAAGAGGAATACCAACTTTCCACAAGCACCTCAAGAGGAGGCTTCTCTCAACTACAGGTATGTGAGAGGACACGGAGTTTGTGGCCTCAAGTGGAATGGACACCGAGATGCTCTGACTCGAAGTAAGGCCGGATATCCCTGCAGTGAATTGAATGCAGGCTCGTCTTGCATCTCCCAAGACGAAGGGTTGTCTGAATCCCCTGTGGAGGCCACAGAGAAAGACCTAGTCCTCTGCCTCATCGCGACCGGAGGCCTCACATCCTTTGAAAACTTGAGAGGTCCGCGGAGATCAATGCTTCCAAAGGAGACGATGCCTGACTCCTCTTGAAAATAAATAGAAGTCCCAGGATCCCTGTGGTACGTGGAAAGGGACCCTGGGTCTCCCGCCTAATGTGGAGACGCGTCCCAATTGCCATGCCAAGGCTCGAGGAGAATCCCGAGTTGTGCCTCGCACCTAGGAAGGAGTCCTGACATCGCTGAACAAACACGTGTCTGGAAGGGCCCTCCCTGTCATAACTCGAGAATATACCCCTGGTTCCGGCCGCAACTCGAGAAAAACCATGAGACTTCCCCCTCGCCGCGAGATGAGGCCCGATTCCCCTGCACTGCGGGCAGAGCAATTCCGTGTTCCACATCAAACGTGAAAGGAGCCTTGATTTCCTTGATGGCACTCCAGAGAAAACCCAAAGTCAGTGTCTCAAGTCTAGAGGGATCCTGAGGCCACTGTAGCAGCACGAAAGGGCTCCGTGGACCCCAAATCAACTCGAGATGAGAGCTTAGTCCCTGGCTTCGACTTAAGAGGAAAACCAACTTTCCACAAGCACCTCAAGAGGAGGCTTCTCTCCGCTACAGGTATGTGAGAGGGACCCTGAGTTTGTGGCCTCAAGTGGAATGGACACCGAGATGCTCTGACTCGAAGTAAGGCCGGATATCCCTGCAGTGAAGTGAATGCAGGCTCGTCTTGCATCTCCGAAGACGAAGGGATGTCTGAATCCCATGTGGAGACCACAGAGAAAGACCTCATTCTCCGCCTCATCGCGACCGGAGGCCTCACATCCTTTGAAAACTCGAGAGGTCCGCGGAGATCAATGCTTCCAAAGGAGACGATGCCTGACTCCTCTTGAAAATGGATAGGAGTCCCAGGATCCCTGTGGCACGTGGAAAGGGACCCTGGGTCTCCCGCCTCACGTGGAGTCGCGTCCCAATTGCCATGCCAAGACTCGAGGAGAATCCCGAGGTGTCCCTCGCACCTAGGCAGGAGTCCTGACGTCGCTGAACAAACACGTGTCTGGAAGGGCCCTCCCCGTCGTAACTCGAGAATATACCCCAGGTTCCGGCCGCAACTCGAGAAAAACCATGAGACTTCCCCCTTGCCGCGAGATGAGGCCCGATTCCCCTGCACTGCGTGCAGAACAATTCCGTGTTCCACATCAAACGTGAAAGGAGCCTTGATTTCCTTGATGGCACTCCAGAGAAAACCCAAAGTGACTGTCTCAAGTCTAGAGGGATCCTGAGGTCACTGGAGCAACCCGAAAGGGCTCCGTGGACCCCAAATCAACTCGAGATGAGAGCTTAGTCCCTGGCTTCGACTCAAGAGGAATAACAAGTTTCCACAAGCTCCTCAAGAGGAGGCTTCTCCCAGCTACATGGATGTGAGAAGTCCCCTCAGTTTGTGGCCTCAAGTGGAATGGACACCGAGATGCTCTGACTCGAAGTAAGGCCGGATATCCCTGCAGTGAATTGAATGCAAGCTCGTCTTGCATCTCCCAAGACGAAGGGATGTCTGAATCCCCTGTGGAGACCACAGAGAAAGACCTAGTTCCCCGCCTCATCGAGACCGGAGGCCTCACATCCTTTGAAAACTCGAGAGGTCCGCAGAGATCAATGCTTCCAAAGGAGACGATACCTGACGCCTCTTGAAAATAGATAGGAGTCCCAGGATCCCTGTGGCACGTGGAAAGGGACCCTGGGTCTCCCGCCTCACGTTGAGACGCGTCCCAATTGCCATGCCAAGACTCGAGGAGAATCCCGAGGTGTCCTTCGCACCTAGGCAGGATTCCTCACGTCGCTGAACAAACACGTGTCTGGAAGGGCCCTCCCCGTCGTAACTCGAGAATATACCCCAGGTTCCGGCCGCAACTCGAGAAAAACTATAGGACTTCACCCTCGCCGCGAGATGAGGCCCGATTCCCCTGCACTGAGTGCAGAGCAATTCCGTGTTCCACATGAAACGTGAAAGGAGCCTTGATTTCCTTGATGGCACTCCAGAGAAAACCCAAGATCACTGTCTCAAGTCTAGAGGGATCCTGAGGTCCCTGGAGCAAAATGAAAGGGCTCCGTGGACTCCAAATCAACTCGAGATGAGAGCTTAGTCTTGGCTTCGACTCAAGAGGAATACCAACTTTCCACAAGCACCTCAAGAGGAGGCTTCTCTCAGCTACAGGTATGTGAGAGGGACCCTGAGTTTGTGGCCTCAAGTGGAATGGACACCGAGCTGCTCTGACTCGATGTAAGGCCGGATATCCCTGCAGTGAATTGAATGCCGCCTCGTCTTGCATCTCCCAAGACGAAGAGATGTCTGAATCCCCTGTGGAGGCCACAGAGTAAGACCTAGTCCTCCGCCTCATCGCGACCGGAGGCCTCACATCCTTTGAAAACTCGAGAGGTCCGCGGAGATCAATGCTTCCAAAGGAGACGATGCCTGACTCCTCTTGAAAATGGATAGGAGTCCCAGGATCCCTGTGGCACGTGCAAAGGGACCCTGGGTCTCCCGCCTCACGTGGAGACGCGTGCCAATTGCCATGCCAAGACTCGAGGAGAATCCCGAGGTGTCCCTCGCACCTAGGCAGGAGTCCTGACGTCGCTGAACAAACACGTGTCTGGAAGGGCCCTTCCCGTCGTAACTCGAGAATATACCCCAGGTTCCGGCCGCAACTCGAGAAAAACCATAGGACTTCCCCCTCGCCGTGAGATGAGGCCCGATTCCCCTGCACTGCGTGCAGAGCAATTCCGTGTTCCACATCAAACGTGAAAGGAGCCTTGATTGCCTTGATGGCACTGCAGAGAAAACCCAAGATCACTGTCTCAAGTCTAGAGGGATCCTGAGGTCACTGGAGCAACACGAAAGGGCTCCGTGGACCCCAAATCAACTCGAGATGAGAGCTTAGTCCTTGGCTTCGACTCAAGAGGAATACCAACTTTCCACAAGCACCTCAAGAGGAGGCTTCTCTCAGCTACAGGTATGTGAGAGGGACCCTGAGTTTGTGGCCTCAAGTGGAATGGACACCAAGATGCTCTGACTCAAAGTCAGGCCGGATATCCCTGCAGTGAATTGAATGCAGGCTCGTCTTGCATCTCCCAAGACGAAGGGATGTCTGAATCCCCTGTGGAGACCACAGAGAAAGACCTAGTCCTCAGCCTTATCACGACCGGAGGCCTCACATCCTTTGAAAACTCGAGAGGTCCATGGAGATCAATGCTTCCAAAGGAGACGATGCCTGATTCCTCTTGAAAATGGATAGGAGTCCCAGGATCCCTGTGGCACGTGGAAAGGGACCGTGGGTCTCCCGCCTCACGTGGAGACGTGTCCCAATTGCCATGCCAAGACTCTTGGAGAATCCCGAAGTGTCCCTCGCACCTAGGAAGGAGTCCTGACGTCTCTGAACAAACACGTGTCTGGAAGGGCCCTCCCCGTCGTAACTCGAGAATATACCTCAGGTTCCGGCCGCAACTCGAGAAAAACCATAGGACTTCTCCCTCGCCGCGACCTGAGGCCCGATTCCCCTGCACTGCGTGCAGAGCAATTCCGTGTTCCACATCAAAAGTGAAAGGAGCCTTGATTTCCTTGATGGCACTCCAGAGAAAACCCAAGATCACTGTCTCAAGTCTAGAGGGATCCTGAGGTCATTGGAGTAACATGAAAGGGCTCCGTGGACCCCAAATCAACTCGAGATGAGAGCTTAGTCCCTGGCTTCGACTTAAGAGGAATACCAACTTTCCACAATCACCTCAAGACGAGGCTTCTCTCAGCTACAGGTATGTGAGAGGGACCCTGAGTTTGTGGCCTCAAGTGGAATGGACACCGAGATGCTCTGACTCGAAGTAAGGCCAGATATCCCTGCAGTGAATTGAATGCAGGCTCGTCTTGCATCTCCCAAGATGAAGGGATGTCTGAATCCCCTGTGGAGACCACAGAGAAAGACCTAGTCCTCAGCCTCAACGCGACCGGAGGCCTCACATCCTTTGAAAACTCGAGAGGTCCGCGGAGATCAATGCTTCCAAAGGAGACGATGCCTGACGCCTCTTGAAAGTAGATAGGAGTCCCAGGATCCCTGTGGCATGTGGAAAGGTACCCTGGGTCTCCCGCCTCACGTGGAGACGCGTCCCAATTGCCATGCCAAGACTCGAGGAGAATCCCGAGGTGTCCTTCGCACCTAGGCAGGTGTCCTGACGTCGCTGAACAAACACGTGTCTGGAAAGGCCCTCCCCGTCGTAACTCGAGAATATACCCCAGGTTCCGGCCACAACTAGAGAAAAACCATAGGACTGCCCCCTCGCCGCAAGATGAGGTCCGATTCCCCTGCACTGCGTGCAGAGAAATTCCGTTTTCCACATCTAACGTGAAAGGAGCCTTGATTTCCTTGATGGCACTCCAGAGAAAACCCAAGATCACTGTCTCAAGTCTAGAGGGATCCTGAGGTCACTGGAGCAACATAAAAGGGCTTCGTGGACCCCAAATCAACTCGAGATGAGAGCTTAGTCCCTGTCTTCAACTCAAGTGGAATACCAACTTTCCACAAGCACCTCAAGAGGAGGCTTCTCTCAGCTACAGGTATGTGAGAGGGACCCTGAGTTTGTGGCCTCAAGTGGAATGGACACCGTGATGCTCTGACTCGAAGTAAGGCCGGATATCCCTGCAGTGAATTGAATGCAGGCTCGTCTTGCATCTCCCAAGACGAAGGGATGTCTGAATCCCCTGTGGGGACCACAGAGAAAGACCTAGTCCTCCGCCTCATCGCGACCGGAGGCCTCACATTCTTTGAAAACTCGAGAGGTCCGCGGAGATCAATGCTTCCAAAGGAGACGATGCCTGACTCCTCTTGAAAATGGATAGGAGTCCCAGGATCCCTGTGGCACGTGGAAAGGGACCCTGGGTTTTCCAATTCACGTGGAGACGCGTCCCAATTTCCATGCCAAGACTCGAGGAGAATCCCGAGGTGTCCCTCGCACCTAGGCAGGAGTCCTGACGTCGCTGAACAAACACGTGTCTGGAAGGGCCCTCCCCATCGTAACTCGAGAATATACCCAAGGGTCCGGCCGCAACTCGAGAAAAACCATGGGACTTCCCCGTCGCCGCGAGATGAGGCCCGATTCCCCTGCACTGCGTGCAGAGCTATTCCGTGTTCCACATCAAACGGGAAAGGAGCCTTGATTTCCTTGATGGCACTCCAGAGAAAACCCAAGATCACTGTCTCAAGTCTAGAGGGATCCTGAGGTCACTGGAGCAACACAAAAGGGCTCCGTGGACCCCAATCAACTCGAGATGAGAGCTTAGTCCCTGGCTTTGACTCAACTGGAATACCAACCTTCCACAAGCACCTCAAGAGGAGGCTTCTCTCAGCTACAGGTATGTGAGAGGGACCCTGAGTTTGTGGCCTCAAGTGGAATGGACACCGAGATGCTCTGACTCGAAGTCAGGCCGGATATCCCTGCAGTAAATTGAATGCAGGCTCGTCTTGCATCTCCCAAGACGAAGGGATGTCTGAATCCCCTGTGGAGACCACAGAGAAAGACCTAGTCCTCCGCCTCATCTCGACCGGAGGCCTCACATCCTTTGAAAACTCGAGAGTTCCATGGAGATCAATGCTTCAAAAGGAGACGATGCCTCTTTCCTCTTGAAAATGGATAGGAGTCCCAGGATCCCTGTGGCACGTGGAAAGGGACCCTGGGTCTCCCGCCTCACGTGGAGACGCGTCCCAATTGCCATGGCAAGACTCTTGGAGAATCCCGAAGTGTCCCTCGCACCTAGGAAGGAGTCCTGACTTCTCTGAACAAACACGTGTCTGGAAGGGCCCTCCCCGTCGTAACTCGAGAATATACCCCAGGTTCCGGCCGCAACTCGAGAAAAACCATGAGAATTCCCCCTCGCCCCGACATGAGGCCCGATTCCACTGCACTGCATGCAGAGAAATTCCGTGTTCCACATCAAACGTGAAAGGAGCCTTGATTTCCTTGATGGCACTCCAGAGAAAACCCAAGATCTCTGTCTCAAGTCTAGAGGGATCCTGAGGTCACTGGAGCAACATGAAAGGGCCCCAAGGACCCCAAATCAACTCGAGATGAGAGCTTAGTCCCTGGCTTCGACTCAAGAGGAATACTAACTTCAAACAAGCACCTCAAGAGGAGGCTTCTCTCAGCTACAGGTATGTGAGAGGGACCCTGAGTTTGTGGCCTCAAGTGGAATGGACACCGAGATGCTCTGACTCGAAGTCAGGCCGGATATCCCTGCAGTGAAGTGAATGCAGGCTCGGCTTGCATCTCCCAAGACGAAGCGATGTCTGAATCCCCTGTGGAGACCACAGAGAAAGACCTAGTCCTCAGCCTCATCGCGACCGGAGGCCTCACATCCTTTAAAAACTCGAGAGGTCCGGGGAGATCAATGCTTCCAAAGGAGACGATGCCTGACTCTCTTGAAAATGGATAGGAGTCCCAGGATCCCTGTGGCACGTGGAAAGGGACCCTGGGTCTCCCGCCTCACGTGGAGACGTGTCCCAATTGCCATGCCAAGACTCGAGGAGAATCCCGAGGTGTCCCTCGCACCTAGGCAGGAGTCCTGACGTCGCTGAACAAACACGTGTCTGGAAGGGCCCTCCCCATCGTAACTCGAGAATATACCCAAGGGTCCGGCCGCAACTCGAGAAAAACCATGGGACTTCCCCGTCGCCGCGAGATGAGGCCCGATTCCCCTGCACTGCGTGCAGAGCTATTCCGTGTTCCACATCAAACGGGAAAGGAGCCTTGATTTCCTTGATGGCACTCCAGAGAAAACCCAAGATCACTGTCTCAAGTCTAGAGGGATCCTGAGGTCACTGGAGCAACACAAAAGGGCTCCGTGGACCCCAATCAACTCGAGATGAGAGCTTAGTCCCTGGCTTTGACTCAACTGGAATACCAACCTTCCACAAGCACCTCAAGAGGAGGCTTCTCTCAGCTACAGGTATGTGAGAGGGACCCTGAGTTTGTGGCCTCAAGTGGAATGGACACCGAGAAGCTCTGACTCGAAGTCAGGCCGGATATCCCTGCAGTGAATTGAATGCAGGCTCGTCTTGCATCTCCCAAGACGAAGGGATGTCTGAATCCCCTGTGGAGACCACAGAGAAAGACCTAGTCCTCCGCCTCATCTCGACCGGAGGCCTCACATCCTTTGAAAACTCGAGAGGTCCATGGAGATCAATGCTTCAAAAGGAGACGATGCCTGATTCCTCTTGAAAATGGATAGGAGTCCCAGGATCCCTGTGGCACGTGGAAAGGGACCCTGGGTCTCCCGCCTCACGTGGAGACGCGTCCCAATTGCCATGGCAAGACTCTTGGAGAATCCCGAAGTGTCCCTCGCACCTAGGAAGGAGTCCTGACTTCTCTGAACAAACACGTGTCTGGAAGGGCCCTCCGCGTCGTAACTCGAGAATATACCCCAGGTTCCGGCCGCAACTCGAGAAAAACCATGAGAATTCCCCCTCGCCCCGACATGAGGCCCGATTCCACTGCACTGCATGCAGAGAAATTCCGTGTTCCACATCAAACGTGAAAGGAGCCTTGATTTCCTTGATGGCACTCCAGAGAAAACCCAAGATCTCTGTCTCAAGTCTAGAGGGATCCTGAGGTCACTGGAGCAACATGAAAGGGCCCCAAGGACCCCAAATCAACTCGAGATGAGAGCTTAGTCCCTGGCTTCGACTCAAGAGGAATACTAACTTCAAACAAGCACCTCAAGAGGAGGCTTCTCTCAGCTACAGGTATGTGAGAGGGACCCTGAGTTTGTGGCCTGAAGTGGAATGGACACCGAGATGCTCTGACTCGAAGTAAGGCCGGATATCCCTGCAGTGAATTGAATGCAGGCTCGTCTTGCATCTCCCAAGACGGAGGGATGTGTGAATCCCCTGTGGAGACGACAGAGAAAGACCTAGTCCTCCGCCTCATCGCGACAGGAGGCCTCATATCCTTTGAAAACTCGAGAGGTCTCCGGAGATCAATGCTTCCAAAGGAGACGATGCCTGACTCTTCTTGAAAATGGATAGGAGTCCCAGGATCCCTGTGGCACGTGGAAAGGGACCCTGGGTCTCCCGCCTCACGTGGAGACGCATCCCAATTGCCATGCCAAGACTCGAGGAGAATCCCGAGGTGTCCCTCGCACCTAGGCAGGAGTCCTGACGTCGCTGAACAAACACGTGTCTGGAACGGCCCTCCCCGTCGTAACTCGAGAATATACCCCAGGTTGGTCCGCAACTCGAGAAAAACCATGAGACTTCCCCCTCGCCTCGAGATGAGGCCCGATTCCCCTGCACTGCGTGCAGAGCAATTCCGAGTTGCACATCAAACGTGAAAGGAGCCTTGATTTCCTTGATGGCACTCCAGAGAAAACCCAAGATCACTGTCTCAAGTCTAGAGGGATCCTGAGGTCACTGGAACAACACGAAAGGGCTCCGTGGACCCCAAATCAACTCGAGATGAGAGCTTAGTCCCTGGCTTCGACTCAAGAGGAATACCAACTTTCCACAAGCACCTCAAGAGGAGGCTTCTCTCAGCTACAGGTATTTGAGAGGGACCCGGAGTTTGTGGCCTCAAGTGGAATGGACACCGAGATGCTCTGACTCGAAGTAAGGCCGGATATCCCTGCAGTGAATTGAATGCAGGCTCGTCTTGCATCTCCCAAGACGAAGGGATGTCTGAATCCCCTGTGGAGACCACAGAGAAAGAACTAGTCCTCCGCCTCATTGCGACCGGAGGCCTCACATCCTTTGAAAACTCGAGAGGTCCGCGGAGATCAATGCTTCCAAAGGAGACGATGCCTGACTCCTCTTGAAAATGGTTAGGAGTCCCAGGATCCCTGTCCACATGGACGGGGACACTGGGTCTCCCGCCTCACGTGGAGACGCGTCCCAATTTCCATGCCAAGACTCGAGGAGAATCCCGAGG
This sequence comes from Dama dama, assembly GCF_033118175.1. Classification (NCBI taxonomy): domain Eukaryota; kingdom Metazoa; phylum Chordata; class Mammalia; order Artiodactyla; family Cervidae; genus Dama; species Dama dama. The sequence continues at coordinate 1,550,903 of NW_026870888.1, forward strand.
TGTCCCTCGCACCTAGGCAGGAGTCCTGACGTCGCTGAACAAACACGTGTCTGGAAGGGCCCTCCCCATCGTAACTCGAGAATATACCCCAGGTTCCGGCCGCAACTCGAGAAAAACCATGAGACTTCCCCCTCGCCGCGAGATGAGGCCCGATTCCCCTGGACTGCGTGCAGAGCAATTCCGTGTTCCACATCAAACTGGAAAGGAGCCTTGATTTCCTTGACGGCACTCCAGAGAAAACCCAAGATCACTGTCTCAAGTCTAGAGGGATCCTGAGGTCACAAGAGCAACACGAAAGGGCTCCGTGGACCCCAAATCAACTCGAGATGAGAGCTTAGTCCCTGGCTTCGACTCAACAGGAATCCCAACTTTCCACAAGCACCTCAAGAGGAGGCTTCTCTCAGCTACAGGTATGTGAGAGGACCCTGAGTTTGTGGCCTCAAGTGGAATGGACACCGAGATGCTCTGACTCGAAGTAAGGCCGGATATCCCTGCAGTGAATTGAATGCAGGCTCGTCTTGCATCTCCCAAGACAAAGGGATGTCTGAATCCCCTGTGGAGAAAACAGAGAAAGACCTAATCCTCAGCCTCATCGCGACCGGAGGCCTCACATCCTTTGAAAACTCGAGAGGTCCGCGGAGATCAATGCTTCCAAAGGAGACGATGCCTGACTCCTCTTGAAAATGGTTAGGAGTCCCAGGATCCCTGTCCACATGGACGGGGACACTGGGTCTCCCGCGTCACGTGGAGACGCGTCCCAATTGCCATGCCAAGACTCGAGGAGAATCCCGAGGTGTCCCTCGCACCTAGGCAGGAGTCCTGACGTCGCTGAACAAACACGTGTCTGGAAGGGCCCTCCCCGACGTAACTCGAGAATATACCCAAGGTTCCGGCCGCAACTCGAGAAAAACCATGAGACTTCCCCCTCGCCACGAGATGAGGCCCGATTCCCCTGCACTGCGTGCAGAGCAATTCCGAGTTCCACATCAAACGTGAAAGGAGCCTTGATTTCCTTGATGGCACTCCAGAGAAAACCCAAGATCACTGTCTCAAGTCTAGAGGGATCCTGAGGTCACTGGAGCAACACGAAAGGGCTCCGTGGACCCCAAATCAACTCGAGATGAGAGCTTAGTCCCTGGCTTCGACTCAAGAGGAATACTAACTTTCCACAAGCACCTCAAGAGGAGGCTTCTCTCAGCTACAGGTATGTGAGAGGGACCCTGAGTTTGTGGCCTCAAGTGGAATGGACACCGAGATGCTCTGACTCGAAGTAAGGCCGGATATCCCTGCAGTGAATTGAATGCAGGCTCGTCCTGCATCTCCCAAGACGAAGGGATGTCTGAATCCCCTGTGGAGACCACAGAGAAAGACCTAGTCATCCGCCTCATCGCGACCGGAGGCCTCACATCCTTCGAAAACTTGAGAGGTCCGCGGAGATCAATGCTTCCAAAGGAGACGATGCCTGACTCCTCTTGAAAATGGATAGGAGTCCCAGGATCCCTGTGGCACGTGTAAAGGGACCCTGGGTCTTCCACTTCACGTGGAGACGCGTCCCAAATGCCATGCGAAGACTCGAGGAAAATCCCGAGGTGTCCCTCGCACCTAGGCAGGAGTCCTGACGTCGCTGAACAAACACGTGTCTGGAAGGGCCCTCCCTGTCATAACTCGAGAATATACCCCAGGTTCCGGCCGCAACTCGAGAAAAACCATGAGACTTCCCCCTCGACGCGAGATGAGGTCCGATTCCCCTGCACTGCGTGCAGAGCAATTCCGTGTTCCACATCAAACGTGAAAGGAGCTTTGATTTCCTTGGTGGCACTCCAGAGAAAAGCCAAAGTCACTGTCTCAAGTCTAGAAGGATCCTGAGGCCACTGCAGCAGCACGAAAGGGCTCCGTGGACCCCAAATCAACTCGAGATGAGAGCTGAGTCCCTGGCTTCGACTTAAGAGGAAAACCAAGTTTCCTCAAGCACCTCAAGAGGAGGCTTCTCTCAGCTACAGGTATGTGAGAGGGACCCTGAGTTTGTGGCCTCAAGTGGAATGGACACCGAGATGCTCTGACTCGAAATCAGGCCGGATATCCCTGCAGTGAATTGAATGCAGGCTCGTCTTGCATCTCCCAAGACGAAGGGATGTCTGAATCCCCTGTGGAGACCACAGAGAAAGAACTAGTCCTCCGCCTCATCGCGACCGGAGGCCTCACATCCTTTGAAAACTCGAGAGGTCCGCGGAGATCAATGCTTCCAAGGGAGACGATGCCTGACTCCTCTTGAAAATGGATAGGAGTCCCAGGATCCCTGTGGCACGTGGAAAGGGACTCTGGGTCTCCCGCCTCACGTGGAGACACGTCCCAATTGCCATGCCAAGACTCGAGGAGAATCCCAAGTTGTCCCTCGCACCTAGGCAGGAGTCCTGACGTCGCTGAACAAACACGTGTCTGGAAGGGCCCTCCCCGTCGTAACTCGAGAATATACCCCAGGTTCCGGCCGGAACTCGAGAAAAACCATGAGACTTCCCCCTCGCCGCGAGATGAGGCCCGATTCCCCTGCACTGCGTCAGAGCAATTCCTTATTCCACATCAAAAGTGAAAGGAGCCTTGATTTCCTTGATGGCACTCCAGAGAAAACCCAAGATCACTGTCTCTAGTCTAGAGGGATCCTGAGGTCACTGTAGCAACACGAAAGGGCTCCGTGGACCCCAAAATCAACTCGAGATGAGAGCTTAGTCCCTGGCTTCGACTCAAGAGGAATACCAACTTTCCACAAGCACCTCAAGAGGAGGCTTCTCTCAGATACAAGTATGTGAGAGGGCCCCTGAGTTTGTTGCCTCAAGTGGAATGGACACCGAGATGCTCTGACTCGAAGTAAGGCCGGATATCCCTGCAGTGAATTGAATGCAGACTTGTCTTGGATCTCCCAAGAAGAAGGGATGTCTGAATCCCCTATGGAAATGACAGAGAACGACGGAGTTCTCCGCCTCATCGCGAGCGGAGGCCTCACATCCTTTGAAAACTCGAGAGGTCCGCGGAGATCAATGCTTCCAAAGGAGAAGATGCCTGACTACTCTTGAAAATGGATAGGAGTCCCAGGATCCCTGTGGCACGTGGAAAGGGACCCTGGGTCTCCCGCCTCACGTGGAGACGCGTCCCAATTGCCATGCCAAGACTCGAGGAGAATCCTGAGGTGTCCCTCGCACCTAGGCAGGAGTCCTGACGTCGCTGAACAAACACGTGTCTGGAAGGGCCCTCCCCGTCGTAACTCGAGAATATACCCCAGGTTCCGGCCGCAACTCGAGAAAAACCATGAGACTTCCCCCTCGCCGCGAGATGAGGCCTGATTCCCCTGCCCTGCGTGCAGACCATTTCCGTGTTCCACATCAAACGTGAAAGGAGCCGTGATTTCCTTGATGGCACTCCAGAGAAAACCCAAGATCACTGTCTCTAGTCTAGAGTGATCCTGTGGTCACTGTAGCAACACGAAAGGGCTCCGTGGACCCCAAATCTACTCGAGATGAGAGCTTAGTCCCTGGCTTCGAATCAAGAGGAATACCAACTTTCCACAAGCACCTCAAGAGGAGAATAGTCTCAGCTACAGGTATGTGAGAGGGACCCTGAGTTTGTGGCCTCAAGTGGAATGGACACCGAGATGCTCTGACTCAAAGTAAGGCCAGATATCCCTGCAGTGAATTGAATGCAGGCTCGTCTTGCATCTCCCAAGACGAAGGGATGTCTGAATCCCCTGTGGAGACGACAGAGAAAGACTTAGGCCTCCGCCTCTTCGCGACCGGAGCCTCACATCCTTTGAAAACTCGAGAGGTCTGCGGAGATCAATGCTTCCAAAGGAGACGATAGCTGGCTCTTCTTGAAAATGGATAGGAGTCCCAGGATGCCTGTGGCACGTGGAAAGGGACCCTGGGTCTCCCGCCTCACGTGGAGACGCGTCCCAATTGCCATGCCAAGACTCGAGGAGAATCCCGAGGTGTCCCTCGCACCTAGGCAGGAGTCCTGACGTCGCTGAACAAACACGTGTCTGGAAGGGCCCTCCCCGTCGTAACTCGAGAATATACCCCAGGTTCCGGCCGCAACTCGGGAAAAACCATGAGACTTCCCCCTCGCCGCGAGATGAGGCCCGATTCCCCTGCACTGCGTGCAGAGCAATTCCGTGTTCCACATCAAACGTGAAAGGAGCCTTGATTTCCTTGATGGCACTCCAGAGAAAACCCAAGATCACTGTCTCAAGTCTAGAGGGATCCTGAGGTTACTGGAGCAACACGAAAGGGCTCCGTGGACCCCAAATCTACTCGAGATGAGAGCTTAGACCCTGGCTTCGAATCAAGAGGAATACCAACTTTTCACAAGCACCTCAAGAGGAGGATTCTCTCAGCTACAGGTATCTGAGAGGGACCCTGAGTTTGTGGCCTCAAGTGGAATGGACACCGAGATTCTCTGACTCGAAGTAAGGCCGGATATCCCTGCAGTGAATTGAATGCAGGCTCGTCTTGCATCTCCCAAGACGAAGGGATGTCTGAATCCCCTGTGGAGACCACAGAGAAATACCTAATTCTCCGCCTCATCGCGACCGGAGGCTTCACATCCTTTGAAAACTCGAGAGGTCCGCGGAGATCAATGCTTCCAAAGGAGACGATGCCTGACTCCTCTTGAAAATGGAAAGGAGTCCCAAGATCCCTGTGGCACGTGGAAAGGGACCATGGGTCTCCCGCCTCACGTGGAGATGCGTCCCTATTGCCATGCCAAGACTCCAGGAGACTCCCGAGGTGTCCCTCACACCTAGGCAGGAGTCCTGACGTTGCTGAACAAACACGTGTCTGGAAGGGCCCTCCCCGTCGTAACTCGAGAATATACCCCAGGTTCTGGCCGCTACTCGAGAAAAACCATGAGACTTCCCCCTCGCCGCGAGATGAGGCCCGATTCCCCTGCACTGTGTGCAGAGCAATTCCGTGTTCCACATCAAACGTGAAAGGAGGCTTGATTTCCATGATGGCACTCCAGAGAAAACCCAAGATCACTGTCTCAAGTCTAGAGGGATCCTGAGGTCACTGGAGCAACACGAAAGGGCTCCGTGGACCCCAAATCAACTCGAGAGGAGAGCTTAGTCCCTGGCTTCGACTCAAGAGGAATACCAACTTTTCACAAGCACCTCAAGAGGAGGCTTCTCTCAACTACAGGTAAGTGAGAGGGACCCTGAGTTTGTGGCCTCAAGTGGAATGGACACTGAGATGCTCTGACTCGAAGTAAGGTCGGATATCCCTGCAGTGAATTGAATGCAGGCTGGTCTTGCATCTCCCAAGACGAAGGGATGTCGGAATCCCCTGTGGAGACGACAGAGAAAGACCTAGTCCTCCGCCTCATCGAGACCGGAGGCCTCACATCCTTTGAAAACTCGAGAGGTCTGCGGAGATCAATGCTTCCAAAGAAGACGATGCCTGACTCTTCTTGAAAATGGATAGGAGTCCCAGGATCCCTGTGGCACGAGCAAAGGGACCCTGGGGCTCCCGCCTCATGTGGAGACGCGTCCCAATTGCCATGCCAAGACTCGAGGAGAATCCCGAGGTGTCCCTCGCACCTAGGCAGGAGTCCTGACGTCGCTGAACAAACACGTGTCTGGAAGGGCCCTCCCTGTCGTAACTTGAGAATATAGCCCAGGTTCCGGCCGCAACTCGAGAAAAACCATGAGACTTCCCCCTCGCCGAGAGATGAGGCCCGATTCCCCTGCACTGCGTGCAGAGCAATTCCGTGTTCCACATCAAACGTGAAAGGAGCCTTGATTTCCTTGATGGCACTCCAGAGAAAACCCAAGTTCACTGTCTCAAGTCTAGAGGGATCCTGAGGTCACTGTAGCAACACGAAATTGCTCCGTGGACCCCAAATCATCTCGAGATGAGAGCTTAGTCCCTGGCTTCGACTCAAGAGGCATACCAACTTTAAAAGAGCACCTCAAGAGGAGGCTTCTATCAGCTACTGGTATGTGAGAGGGACCCTGAGATTGTGGCCTCAAGTGGAATGGACACCGAGATGCTCTGACTCGAAGTAAGGCCGGATATCCCTGCAGTGAATTGAATGCAGGCTCGTCTTGCATCTCCCAAGACGAAGGGTTGTCTGAATCCCCTGTGGAGACCACAGAGAAAGACCTTGTCCTCCACCTCAAAGCAACCGGAGGCCTCACGTCCTTTGAAAATTCGAGAGGTCCGTGGATATCAATACTTCCGATGGAGACGATGCATGACTCCTCTTGAAAATGGATAGGAGTCCCAGGATCCCTGTGGCACGTGGAAAGGGACCCTGGGTCTCCCGCCTCACGTGGAGACGCCTCCCAATTTCCATGCTAAGACTCGAGGAGGATCCCGAGGTGTCCCTCGCACCTAGGCAGGAGTCCTGACGTCGCTGAACAAACACGTGTCTGGAAGGGCCCTCCCCGTCGTAACTCGAGAATATACCCCAGGTTCCGGCCGCAACTCGAGAAAAACCATGAGACTTCCCCCTCGCCGCGAGATGAGGCCCGATTCCCCTGCACTGCGTGCAGAGCAATTCCGTGTTCCACATCAAACGTGAAAGGAGCCTTGATTTCCTTGATGGCACTCCAGAGAAAACCCAAGTTCACTGTCTCAAGTCTAGAGGGATGCTGAGGTCACTGGAGCAAAACGAAAGTGCTCCGTGGACCCCAAATCAACTCGAGATGAGAGCTTAGTCCCTGGCTTCGACTCAATAGGAATACCAACTTTCCACAAGCACCTCAAGAGGAGGCTTTTCTCAGCTACAGGTATATGAGAGGGCCCCTGATTTTGTGGCCTCAAGTGGAATGGACACTGAGATGCTCTGACTCGAAGTAAGGCCGGATATCCCTGCAGTGAATTGAATGCAGGCTCGTCTTGCATCTCCCAAGACGAAGGGATGTCTGAATCAACTGTGGAGACGACAGAGAAAGACCGAGTTCTCCGCCTCATCGCGAGCGGAGGCCTCACATCCTTTGAAAACTCGAGAGGGCCGCGGAGATCAATGCTTCCAAAGGAGACGATGCCTGACTCCTCTTGAAAATGGATAGGTGTCCCAGGATCCCTGTGGCACTTGGAAAGGGACCCTGGGTCTCCCGCCTCACGTGGAGACGCATCCCAATTGCCATGCCAAGACTCGAGGAGAATCCCGAGGTGTCCCTCGCACCTAGGCAGGAGTCCTGACGTCGCTGAACAAACACGTGTCTGGAAGGGCCCTCCCCGTCGTAACTTGAGAATATAGCCCAGGTTTAGCCGCAACTCGAGAAAAACCATGAGACTTCCCACTCGCCGCGAGATGAGGCCCGATTCCCCTGCCATGCGTGCAGAGCAATTCCGTATTCCACATCAAAAATGAAAGGAGCCTTGATTTCCTTGATGGCACTCCAGAGAAAACCCAAGATCACTGTCTCAGGTCTAGAGGGATCCTGAGGTCACTGTAGCAACACGAAAGGGCTCCGTGGACCCCATATCAACTCGAGATGAGAGCTTAGTCCCTGGCTTCGACTCAAGAGGAATATCAACTTTCCACAAGCACCTCAAGAGGAGGCTTCTCTCAGCTACAGGTATGTGAGAGGGACCCTGAGTTTGCGGCCTCAAGTGGAATGGACACCGAGATGCTCTGACTCGAAGTAAGGCCGGATATCCCTGCAGTGAATTTAATGCAGGCTCGTCTTGCATCTCCCAAGACGAAGGGATGTCTCAATCCCCTGTGGAAACCGCAGAGAAAGACCTAATTTTCCGCCTCATCGCGAGCGGAGGCCTCACATCCTTTGAAAACTCGAGAGGTCCGCGGAGATCAATGCTTCCAAAGGAGACGATGCCTGACTCCGCTTGAAAATGGAAAGGAGTCCCAAGATCCCTGTGGCACGTGGAAAGGGACCATGGGTCTCCCGCCTCACGTGGAGACGCGTCCCTATTGCCATGCCAAGACTCCAGGAGAATCCCGAGGTGTCCCTCGCACCTAGGCAGGATTCCTGAAGTCGCTGAAGAAACACGTGTCTGGAAGGGCCCTCCCCGTCGTAACTCGAGAATATACCCCAGGTTCCGGCCGCAACTCGAGAAAAACAATGAGACTTCCCCCTCGCCGCGAGATGAGGCCCGATTCCCTGCACTGCGTGCAGAGCAATTCCGTGTTCCACATCAAACGTGAAAGGAGGCTTGATTTCCTTGATGGCACTCCAGAGAAAACCCAAGATCACTGTCTCAAGTCTAGAGGGATCCTGAGGTCACTGGAGCAACACGAAAGGGCTCCATGGACCCCAAATCAACTCGAGATGAGAGCTTAGTCCCTGGCTTCGACTCAAGAGGAATACCAACTTTTCACAAGCACCTCAAGAGGAGGCTTCTCACAGCTACAGGTAAGTGAGAGGGACCCTGAGTTTGTGGCCTCAAGTGGAATGGACACTGAGATGCTCTGACTCGAAGTAAGGCCGGATATCCCTGCAGTGAATTGAATGCAGGCTGGTCTTGCATCTCCCAAGACGAAGGGATGTCTGAATCCCCTGTGGAGACGACAGAGAAAGACCTAGTACTCCGCCTCATTGCGAGCGGAGGCCTCACATCCTTTGAAAACTCGAGAGGTCTGCGGAGATCAATGCTTCCAAAGAAGACGATGCCTGACTCTTCTTGAAAATGGATAGGAGTCCCAGGATCCCTGTGGCACGTGGAAAGGGACCCTGGGGCTCCCGCCTCATGTGGAGACGCGTCCCAATTGCCATGCCAAGACTCGAGGAGAATCCCGAAGTTTCCCTCGCACCTAGGCAGGAGTCCTGACGTCGCTGAACAAACACGTGTCTGGAAGGGCCCTCCCCGTCGTAACTTGAGAATATAGCCCAGGTTCCGGCCGCAACTCGAGAAAAACCATGAGACTTCCCACTCGCCGAGAGATGAGGCCCGATTCCCCTGCACTGCGTGCAGAGCAATTCCGTATTCCACATCAAAAATGAAAGGAGCCTTGATTTCCTTGATGGCACTCCAGAGAAAACCCAAGTTCACTGTCTCAAGTCTAGAGGGATCCTGAGGTCACTGTAGCAACACGAAAGGGCTCCGTGGACCCCAAATCAACTCGAGATGAGAGCTTAGTCCCTGGCTTCGACTCAAGAGGCATACCAACTTTCCACAATCACCTCAAGAGGAGGCTTCTCTCAGCTACAGGTATGTGAGAGGGCCCCTGAGTTTGTGGCCTCAAGTGGAATGGACACCGAGATGCTCTGATTCGAAGGAAGGCCTGATATCCCTGCAGTGAATTGAATGCAGGCTAGTCTTGCATCTCCCACGACGAAGGGATGTCTCAATCCCCTGTGGAGACCACAGAGAAAGACCTAGTTTTCCACCTCATCGCGACCGGAGGCCTCACGTCCTTTGAAAACTCGAGAGGTCCGCGGAGATCAATGCTTCCAAAGGAGACGATGCCTGACTCCTCTTGAAAATGGATAGGAGTCTCAGGATCCCTGTGGCACGTGGAAAGCGACCCTGGGTCTCCCGCCTCACGTGGAGACGCGTCCCAATGGCCAAGCCAAGACTCGAGGAGAATCCCGAGGTGTCCCTCGCACCTAGGCAGGAGTCCTGACGTCGCTGAACAAACACGTGTCTGGAAGGGCCCTCCCCGTCGTAACTCGAGAATATACCCCAGGTTCCGGCCGCAACTCGAGAAAAACCATGAGACTTCCCCCTCGCCGCGAGATGAGGCCCGATTCCCCTGCACTGCGTGCAGAGCAATTCCGTGTTCCACATCAAACGTGAAAGGAACCTTGATTTCCTTGATTGCACTCCAGAGAAAACCAAAGATCACTGTCTCAAGGCTAGAGGGATCCTGAGGTCACTGTAGCAACACGAAAGGGCTCTGTGGACCCCAAATCAACTCGAGATGAGAGCTTAGTCCCTGGCTTCGACTCAAGAGGAATACCAACTTTCCACAAGCAACTCAAGAGGAGGATTCTCTCAGCTATAGGTATGTGAGAGGGACCCTGAGTTTGTGGCCTCAAGTGGAATGGACACCGAGATGCTCTGACTCGAAGTAAGGCCGGATATCCCTGCAGTGAATTGAATGCAGGCTCGTACTGCATCTCCGAAGACGAAGTGATGACTGAATCCCCTGTGGAGACCACAGAGAAAGACCTAGTTCTCCGCCTCATCGCGACCGGAGGCCTCACATCCTTTGAAAATTCGAGAGGTCCGTGGAGATCAATGCTTCCAAAGAATACGATGCCTGACTCTTCTTGAAAATGGATAGGAGTCCCAGGATCCCTTTGGCACGTGGAAAGAGACACTGGGTCTTCCGCCTCACGTGGAGACCCGTCCCAATTGCCATGCCAAGACTCGAGGAGTATACTGAGGTGTCCCTTGCACCTAGGCAGGAGTCCTGACGTCGCTGAACAAACACGTGTCTGGAAGGGCCCTCCCCATAGTAACTTGAGAATGTACCCCAGGTTCCGGCCGCAACTCGAGAAAAACCATGAGACTTCCCCCTCGCCGCGAGATGAGGCCCGATTCCCCTGCACTGCGTGCAGAACAATTCCGTGTTCCACATCAAACTTGAAAGGAGGCTTGATTTCCTTGATGGCACTCCAGAGAGTTTCCAAGATCACTGTCTCAAGTCTAGAGGGATCCTGAGGTCACTGTAGCAACACGAAAGGGCTCCGTGGACACCAAATCAACTCGAGACGAGAGCTTAGTCCCTGGCTTCGACTCAAGAGGAATACCAACTTTCCACAAGCACCTCAAGAGGAGGCTTCTCTCAGCTACAGGTATGTGAGAGGGATCCTGATTTGGTGGACTCAAGTGGAATGGACACCGAGATGCTCTGGCTCGAAGTAAGGCAGGATATCCCTGCAGTGAATTGAATGTAGGCACGTCTTGCATCTCCCAAGACGAAGGGATGTCTGAATCCCCTGTGGAGACCACAGAGAAAGACCTAGTTCTCCGCCTCATCGCGACCGGAGGCCTCACATCCTTTCAAAACTGCAGAGGTCCGCGGAGATCAATGCTTCCAAAGGAGACGATGCCTGACTCCTCTTGAAAATGGTTAGGAGTCCCAGGATCCCTGTGGCACGTGGAAAGGGACCCTCGGTCTCCCGCCTCACGTGGAGACGCGTCCCAATTGCCATGCCAAGACTCGAGGAGAATCCAGAGGTGTCCCTCGCACCTAGGCAGGAGTCCTGACGTCGCTGAACAAACACGTGTCTGGAAGGGCCCTCCTCGTCGTAACTCTAGAATATACGCCAGGTTCCGGCCGCAACTCGAGAAAAACCATGAGACTTCCCCCTCGCAGCTAGATGAGGCCAGATTCCCCAGCACTGCGTGCAGAGCAATTCCGTGTTCCACATCAAACGTGAAAGGAGCCTTGATTTCCTTGATGGCACTCCAGAGAAAACCCAAGATCACTGTCTCACGTCTAGAGGGAACCTTAGGTCACTGGAGCAACAAGAATGGGCTCCGTGGACCCCAAATCAACTCGAGATGAGAGCTTAGTCCCTGGCTTCAACTCAAGAGGAATACCAAATTTCCACAAGCACCTCAAGAGGAGGCTTCTCTCAGCTACAGGTATGTGAGAGGGACCCTGAGTTTGTGGCCTCAAGTGGAATGGACACCGAGATGCTCTGACTCGAAGTAAGGCTGGATATCCATGCAGTGAATTGAATGCAGGCTCTTCTTGCATCTCCCAAGACGAAGTGATGACTGAATCCCCTGTGGAGACCACAGAGAAGGACCTAATTCTCCGCCTCATCGCGAGCGGAGGCCTCACATCCTTTGAAAATTCGAGAGGTCTGCGGAGATCAATGCTTCCAAAGGAGACGATGCCTGACTCCTCTTGAAAATGGATAGGAGTCCCAGGATCACTGTGGAACGTGGAAAGGGACACTGGGTTTCCCGCCTCACGTGGAGACGCGTCCCAATTGCCATGCCAAGACTCGAGGAGGATCCCGAGGTGTCCCTCGCACCGAGGCAGGAGTCCTGACGTCGCTGAACAAACACGTGTCTGGAAGGGCCCTCCCCGTCCTAACTCGAGAATATACCCCAGGTTCCGGCCGCAACTCGAGAAAAACCATGAGACTTCCCCCTCGCCGCGAGATGAGGCCCGATTCCCCTGCACTGCGTGCAGAGCAATTCCGTGTTCCACATCAAACGTGAAAGGAGCCTTGATTTCCTTGATGGCACTCCAGAGAAAACCCAAGTTCACTGTCTCAAGTCTAGAGGGATGCTGAGGTCACTGGAGCAAAACGAAAGTGCTCCGTGGACCCCAAATCAACTCGAGATGAGAGCTTAGTCCCTGGCTTCGACTCAAGAGGAATACCAACTTTCCACAAGCACCTCAAGAGGAGGCTTTTCTCAGCTACAGGTATATGAGAGGGCCCCTGATTTTGTGGCCTCAAGTGGAATGGACACTGAGATGCTCTGACTCGAAGTAAGGCCGGATATCCCTGCAGTGAATTGAATGCAGGCTCGACTTGCATCTCCCAAGACGAAGGGATGTCTGAATCAACTGTGGAGATGACAGAGAAAGACCGAGTTCTCCGCCTCATCGCGAGCGGAGGCCTCACATCCTTTGAAAACTCGAGAGGGCCGCGGAGATCAATGCTTCCAAAGGAGACGATGCCTGACTCCTCTTGAAAATGGATAGGAGTCCCAGGATCCCTGTGGCACGTGGAAAGGGACCCTGGGTCTCCCGCCTCACGTGGAGACGCATCCCAATTGCCATGCCAAGTCTCGAGGAGAATACCGAGGTGTCCCTCGCACCTAGGCAGGAGTCCTGACGTCGCTGAACAAACACGTGTCTGGAAGGGCCCTCCCCGTCGTAACTTGAGAATATAGCCCAGGTTTCGGCCGCAACTCGAGAAAAACCATGAGACTTCCCACTCGCCGCGAGATGAGGCCCGATTCCCCTGCCATGCGTGCAGAGCAATTCCGTATTCCACATCAAAAATGAAAGGAGCCTTGATTTCCTTGATGGCACTCCAGAGAAAACCCAAGATCACTGTCTCAAGTCTAGAGGGATCCTGAGGTCACTGTAGCAACACGAAAGGGCTCCGTGGACCCCATATCAACTCGAGATGAGAGCTTAGTCCCTGGCTTCGACTCAAGAGGAATATCAACTTTCCACAAGCACCTCAAGAGGAGGCTTCTCTCAGCTACAGGTATGTGAGAGGGACCCTGAGTTTGCGGCCTCAAGTGGAATAGACACCGAGATGCTCTGACTCGAAGTAAGGCCGGATATCCCTGCAGTGAATTGAATGCAGGCTCGTCTTGCATCTCCCAAGACGAAGGGATGTCTCAATCCCCTGTGGAGACCGCAGAGAAAGACCTAATTCTCCGCCTCATCGCGAGCGGAGGCCTAACATCCTTTGAAAACTCGAGAGGGCCGCGGAGATCAATGCTTCCAAAGGAGACGATGCCTGACTCCTCTTGAAAATGGAAAGGAGTCCCAAGATCCCTGTGGCACGTGGAAAGGGACCATGGGTCTCCCGCCTCACGTGGAGACGCGTCCCTATTGCCATGCCAAGACTCCAGGAGAATCCCGAGGTGTCCCTCGCACCTAGGCAGGAGTCCTGACGTTGCTGAACAAACACGTGTCTGGAAGGGCCCTCCCCGTCGTAACTCAGGAATATACCCCAGGTTCCAGCTGCAACTCGAGAAAAACCATGAGACTTCCCCCTCGCCACTGGATGAGGCCCGATTACCCTGCACTGCGTGCAGAGCAATTCCGTGTTCCACATCAAACGTGAAAGGAGCCTTGATTTCCTTGATGGCACTCCAGAGAAAACCGAAGATCACTGTCTCAAGTCTAGAGGGATCCTGAGGTCACTGTAGCAGCGGGAAAGGGCTCCGTGGACCACAAATCAACTTGAGATGAGAGCTTAGTCCCTGGCTTCGACTCAAGAGGAAGACCAACTTTCCACAAGCACCTCAAAGGAGGCTTCTCTCAGCTGCAGGTATGTGAGAGGGACCCTGAGTTTGTGGCCTCAAGTGGAATGGACACCGAGATGATCTGACTCGAAATAAGGCGGGATATCTTTGCAGTGAATTGAATGCAGGCTCGCCTTGCATCTCCCAAGACGAAGGGATGTCTGAATCCCCAGTGGAGACCACAGAGAAAAACCTAGTCCTCCGCCTCAACGCGACCGGAGGCCTCACATCCTTTGAAAACTCGAGAGGTCCGCGGAGATCAATGCTTCCAAAGGAGACGATGCCTGACTCCTCTTGAAAATGGTTAGAAGTCCCAGGATCCCTGTGGCACGTGGAAAGGGACCCTGGGTCTCCCGCCTCACGTGGAGACGCGTCCCAATTGCCATGCCAAGACTCGAGGAGAATCCAGAGGTGTCCCTCGCACCTAGGCAGGAATCCTGACGTCGCTGAACAAACATGTGTCTGGAAGGGCCCTCCCCGTCGTAACTCGAGAATATACCCCAGGTTCCGGCCGAAACTCGAGAAAAACCATGAGACTTCCCCCTCGCCGCGAGATGAGGCCCGATTCCCCTGAACTGCTTGCAGAGCAATTCCGTGTTCCACATCAAAAATGAAAGGAGCCTTTATTTCCTTGATGGGACTCCAGTGAAAACCCAAGATCACTGTCTCAAGTCTGGAGGGATACTGAGGTCACTGGAGCAACACGAAAGGGCTCCGTGGACCCCAAATCAACTCGAGATGAGAGCTTAGTCCCTGGCTTCGACTCAAGAGGAATACCAAGTTTTCACAAGCACCTCAAGAGGAGGCTTCTCTCAGCTACAGGTAAGTGAGAGGGACCCTGAGTTTGTGGCCTCAAGTGGAATGGACACCGAGATGCTCTGACTCAAAGTAAGGCCGGATATTCCAACAGTGAAGTGAATGCAGGCTCGTCTTGGATCTCCCAAGACGAAGGGATGTCTGAATCCCCTGTGGAGACGACAGAGAAAGACCTAGTCCTCCGCCTCATCGCGACCGGAGGCCTCACATCCTTTGAAAACTCGAGAGGTCTGCGGAGATAAATGCTTCCAAAGAAGACGATGCCTGACTCTTCTTGAAAATGGATAGAAGTCCCAGGATCACTGTGGCACATGCAAAGGGACCCTGGGTCTCCCGCCTCACGTGGAGACGCGTCCCAATTGCCATGCCAAGACTCGATTAGAATCCCTAGCTGTCCCTCGCTCCTAGGCAGGAGTCCTGACGTCGCTGAACAAACACGTGTCTGGAAGGGCCCTCCCCGTCGTAACTCGAGAATATACGACAGGTTCCGGCCGCAACTCGAGAAAAACCATGAGACTTCCCCCTCGCCATGAGATGAGGCCCGATTCCCCTGCACTGCGTGCAGAGCAATTCCGTGTTCCACATCAAACGTGAAAGAAGCCTTGATTTCCTTGATGGCACTCCAGAGAAAACCCAAGATCACTGTCTCAAGTCTAGAGGGATCCTGAGGTCACTGGAGCAACACGAAAGGGCTCCGTGGACGCCAAATCAACTCGAGATGAGAGCTTAGTCCCTGGCTTCGACTCAAGAGGAATACCAACTTTCCACAAGTACCTCAAGAGGAGGCTTCTCTCAGCTACAGGTATGTGAGAGGGCCCCTGAGTTTGTGGCCTCAAGTGGAATGGACACCGAGATGCTCTGACTCGAAGTAAGGCCGGATATCCCTGCAGTGAATTGAATGCAGGCTCGTCTTGCATCTCCCAAGACGAAGGGATGTCTGAATCCCCTGTGGAGATGACAGAGAAAGAACGAGTTCTCCGCCTCATCACGACCGGAGGCCTCACATCCTTTGAAAACTCGAGAGGTCCGCGGAGAACAATGCTTCCAAAGGAGACGATGCCTGACTCCTCCGAAAATGAATAGGAGTCCCAGGATCCCTGTGGCACGTGGAAAGGGACCCTGGGTCTCCCGCCTCACGTGGAGACGCATCCCAATTGCCATGCCAAGACTCGAGGAGAATCCCGAGGTGTCCCTCGCACCTAGGCAGGAGTCCTGATGTCGCAGAACAAACACGTGTCTGGAAGGGCCCTCCCCGTCGTAACTCGAGAATATACCCCAGGTTCTGGCTACAACTCGAGAAAAACCATGAGACTTCCCCCTCGCCGCTGGATGAGGCCCGATTCCCCTGCACTGCGTCCAGAACAATTCCGTGTTCCACATCAAACGTGAAAGGAGCCTTGATTTCCTTGATGGCACTCCAGAGAAAACCCAAGATCACTGTCTCAAGTCTAGAGGGATCCTGAGGTCACTGGAGCAACACGAAAGGGTTCCGTGGACCCCAAATTAACTCGAGATGAGAGCTTAGTCCCTGGCTTCGACTCAAGAGGAATACCAACTTTCCACAAGCACCTCAAGAGGAGGCTTCTCTCAGCTACAGGTATGTGAGAGGGACCCTGAGTTTGTGGCCTCAAGTGGAATGGACACCGAGATGCTCTGACTCGAAGTAAGGCCGGATATCCCTGCAGTGAATTGAATGCAGGCTCGTCTTGCATCTCCCAAGACGAAGGGATGTCTGAATCCCCTGTGGAGACCACAGAGAAAGACCGAGTTCTCCGCCTCATCGCGACCGGAGGCCTCACATTCTTTGAAAACTCGAGAGGTCCGCGGAGATCAATGCTTCCAAAGGAGACGATGCCTGACTCCTCTTGAAAATGGATAGAAGTCCCAGGATCACTGTGGCATGTGGAAAGTGACACTGGGTCTCCCGCCTCACGTGGAGACGCATCCCAATTGCCATGCCAAGACTCGAGGAGAATCCCGAGGTGTCCCTCGCACCTAGGCAGGAGTCCTGACGTCGCTGAACAAACACGTGTCTGGAAGGGCCCTCCCCGTCGTAACTCGAGAATATACCCCAGATTCCGGCCGCAACTCGAAAAAAAACATGAGACTTCCCCCTCGACGCGAGATGAGGCCCAATTCCCCTGCATTACATGCAGAGACATTCCGTGTTCCACATCAAACGTGAAAGGAGCCTTGATTTCCTTGATGGCACTCCAGAGAAATCCCAAGATCACTGTCTCAAGTCTAGAGGGATCCTGAGGTCACTGAAGCAACACGAAAGGGCTCTGTTGAGCCCAAATCAACTCGAGATGAGAGCTTAGTCCCTTTCTTCGACTCAAGAGGAATACCAAGTTTACACAAGCACCTCAAGAGGAGCCTTCTATCAGCTACAGTTATGTGAGAGGGACCCTGAGTTTGTGGCCTCAAGTGGAATGGACACCGAGATGCTCTGACTCGAAGTAAGGCCAGATATCCCTGCAGTGATTTGAATGCAGGCTCGTCTTGCATCTCCCAAGACGAAGGGATGTCTTAATCCCTTGTGGAGACCACAGAGAAAGACCTAGTTCTCCGCCTCATCGGGACCGGAGGCCTCACATCCTTTGAAAACTCGAGAGGTCCGCGGAGATCAATGCTTCCAAAGGAGACGATGCCTGACTCCTCTTGAAAATGGATAGGAGTCCCAGGATCCCTGTGGCACGTGGAAAGGGACCCTGGGTCTCCCGCCTCACGTGGAGACGCATCCCAATTGCCATGCCAAGACTCGTGGAGAATCCCGAGGTGTCCCTCGCACCTAGGCAGGAGTCCTGACGTCGCTGAACAAACACGTGTCTGGAAGGGCCCTCCCCGTCGTAACTCGAGAATATACCCCAGGTTCCGGACGCAACTCGTGAAAAACCATGAGACTTCCCCCTCGCCGTGAGATGAGGCCCGTTTCCCCTGCACTGCGTGCAGAGCAATTCCTTGTTCCACATCAAACGTGAAAGGAGCCTTGATTTCCTTGATGGCACTCCAGAGAAAACCCAAGATCACTGTCTCAAGTCTAGAGGGATCCTGAGGTCACTGGAGCAACATGAAAGGCCTCCGTGGACGCCAAATCAACTCGAGATGAGAGCTTGGTCCCTGGCTTCGACTCAAGAGGAATACCAACTTTCCACAAGCACCTCAAGAGGAGGCTTCTCTCAGCTACAGGTATGTGAGAGGGCCCCTGAGTTTGTGGCCTCAAGTGGAATGGACACCGAGATTCTCTGACTCGAAGTAAGGCCGAATATCCCTGCAGTGAATTGAATGCAGGCTCGTCTTGCATCTCCCAAGACGAAGGGATGTCTGAATCCCCTGTGGAGACGACAGAGAAAAACCGAGTTCTCCGCCTCATCGCGACCGGAGGCATCACATCCTTTGAAAACTCGAGAGGTCCGCGGAAAACAATGCTTCCAAAGGAGACGATGCCTGACTCCTCCGAAAATGAATAGGAGTCGCAGGATCCCTGTGGCACGTGGAAAGGGACCCTGGGTCTCCCGCCTCACGTGGAGACGCGTCCCAATTGCCATGCCAAGACTCGAGGAGAATCCCGAGGTGTCCCTCGCACCTAGGCAGGAGTCCTGACGTCGCTGAACAAACACGTGTCTGGAAGGGCCCTCCCCGTCGTAACTCGAGAATATACCCCAGGGCCTGGCCGAATTCGAATAAAACCATGAGACTTCCCCCTCGCCGCGAGATGAGGCCCGATTCCCCTGCCCTGCGTGCAGAGAAATTCCGTTTTCCACATCAAACGTGAAAGGAGCCTTGATTTCCTTGATGGCACTCCAGAGAAAACCCAAGATCACTGTCTCAAGCGTAGAGGGATCCTGAGGTCACTGGAAGAAGACGAAACGGCTCCGTCGACCCCAAATCAACTCGAGATGAGAGCTTAGTCCCTGGCGTCGACTCAAGAGGAATACCAACTTTCCACAAGCACCTGAAGACGAGGCTTCTCGCAGCGACAGGTATGTGAGAGGGACCCTGAGTTTGTGGACTCAAGTGGAATGGACACCGAGATGCTCTGACTCGAAGTAAGGCCGGATATCCCTGCAGTGAATTGAATGCAGGCTCGTCTTGCATCTCCCAAGACGAACGGATGTGTGAATCCCCTGTGGAGACGACAGAGAAAGACCTAGTCCTCCGCCTCATCGCGACAGGAGGCCTCATATCCTTTGAAAACTCGAGAGGTCTCCGGAGATCAATGCTTCCAAAGGAGACGATGCCTGACTCTTCTTGAAAATGGATAGGAGTCCCAGGATCCCTGTGGCACGTGGAAAGGGATCCTGGGTCTCCCGCCTCACGTGGAGACGCATCCCAATTGCCATGCCAAGACTCGAGGAGAATCCCGAGGTGTCCCTCGCACCTAGGCAGGAGTCCTGACGTCGCTGAACAAACACGTGTCTGGAAGGGCCCTCCCCGTCGTAACTCGAGAATATACCCCAGGTTGGTCCGCAACTCGAGAAAAACCATGAGACTTCCCCCTCGCCTCGAGATGAAGCCCGATTCCCCTGCACTGTGTGCAGAGCAATTCCGAGTTGCACATCAAACGTGAAAGGAGCCTTGATTTCCTTGATGGCACTCCAGAGAAAACCCAAGATCACTGTCTCAAGTCTAGAGGGATCCTGAGGTCACTGGAACAACACGAAAGGGCTCCGTGGACCCCAAATCAACTCGAGATGAGAGCTTAGTCCCTGGCTTCGACTCAAGAGGAATACCAACTTTCCACAAGCACCTCAAGAGGAGGCTTCTCTCAGCTACAGGTATGTGAGAGGGACCCTGAGTTTGTGGCCTCACGTGGATGGACACCGAGATGCTGACTCAAAGTAAGGCAGGATATCCCTGCAGTGAATTGAATGCAGGCTCGTCTTGCATCTCCCAAGACGAAGGGATGTCTGAAACCCCTGTGGACACTACAGAGAAAGTCCTAGTTCTCCGCCTCATCGCGACCGGAGGCCTCACATCCTTTGAAAACTCGAGAGGTCTGCGGAGATCAATGCTTCCAAAGATGACGATGCCTGACTCTTCTTGAAAATGGATAGGAGTCCCAGGATCCCTGTGGCAGGTGGACAGGGACCCTGGGTCTCCCGCCTCACGTGGAGACGCGTCCCAATTGCCATGCCAAGACTCGAGGAGAATCCCGAGGTGTCCCTCGCACCTAGGCAGGAGTCCTGACGTCGCTGAACAAACACGTGTCTGGAAGGGCCCTCCCCGTCGTAACTTGAGGATATACCCCAGGTTCCGGCCGCAACTCGAGAAAAACCATTAGACTTCCCCCTCGCCGCGAGATGAGGCCCGATTCCCCTGCACTGCGTGCAGAGCAATTCCGTGTTCCAAATCAAACATGAAAGGAGTCTTGATTGCTTTGATGGCACTCCAGAGAAAACCCAAGATCACTGTCTCAAGTCTAGAGGGATACTGAGGTCACTGTAGCAACACGAAAGGGCTCCGTGGACCCCAAATCAACTCGAGATGAGAGCTTCGGCCCTGGCTTCGACTCAAGAGGAATACCCACTTTCCACAAGCACCTCAAGAGGAGGCTTCTCTCAGCTACAGGTATGTGAGAGGGACCCTGAGTTTGTGGCCTCAAGTGGAATGGACACGGATATGCTCTGACTCGAAGGAAGGCCGGATATCCCTGCAGTGAATTGAATGCAGGCTCGTCTTGCAATCCCCACGACGAAGGGATGTCTGAATCCCCTCTGGAGACAACAGAGAAAGACCTAGTTCTCCGCCTCATCGCGACCGGAGGCCTCACGTCCTTTGAAAACTCGATAGGTCCGCGGAGATCAATGCTTCCAAAGGAGACGATGCCTGACTCCTCTTGAAAATGGATAGGAGTCCCAGGATCCCTGTGGCACGTGGAAATGGACCCTGGGTCTCCCGCCTCACGTGGAGATGCGTCCCAATGGCCATGCCAAGACTCGAGGAGAATCCCGAAGTGTCCCTCGCACCTAGGCAGGAGTCCAGACGTCGCTGAAAAACACGTGTCTGGAAGGGCCCTCCCCGTCGTAACTCCAGAATATACTCCAGGTTCCGGCCGGAACTCGAGAAAAACCATGAGAATTCCCCCTCGCCGCGAGATGAGGCCCGATTCCCCTGCACTGTATGCAGAGCAATTCCGTGTTCCACATCAAACAGGAAAGGAGCCTTGATTTCCTTGATGGCACTCCAGAGAACACCCAAGATCACTGTCTCATGTCTAGAGGGATACTGAGGTCACTGTAGCAACACGAAAGGTCTCCGTGGACCCCAAATCAACTCGAGATGCGAGCTTCGTCCCTGGCTTCGACTCAAGAGGAATACCCACTTTCCACAAGCACCTCAAGAGGAGGCTTCTCTCAGCTACAGGTATGTGAGAGGGACCCTGAGTTTGTGGCCTCAAGTGGAATGGACACCGATATGCTCTGACTCGAAGAAAGTCCGGATATCCCTGCAGTGAATTGAATGCAGGCTCGTCTTGCATCTCCCACGACGAAGGGATGTCTGAATCCCCTGTGGAGACCACAGAGAAAGACCTTGTTCTCCGCCTCATCGCGACTGGAGGTCTCCCGTCCTTTGAAAATTCGAGAGGTCCGCGGAGAACAAGGCTTCCAAAGGAGACGATGCCTGACTCCTCTTGAAAATGGATAGGAGTCCCAGGATCCCTGTGGCACGTGGAAATGGACCCTGGGTCTCCCGCCTCACATGGAGACGCGTCCCAATGGCCATGCCAAGACTCGAGGAGAATCCCGAGGTGTCCCTCGCACCTAGGCAGGAGTCCTGACGTTGCTGAAAAACACGTGTCTGGAAGGGCCCTCCCCGTCGTAACTTGAGGATATACCCCAGGTTCCGGCCGCAACTCGAGAAAAACCATGAGACTTCCCCCTCGCCGCGAGATGAGGCCCGATTCCCCTGCACTGCGTGCAGAGCAATTCCGTGTTCCAAATCAAACATGAAAGGAGTCTTGATTTCTTTGATGGCACTCCAGGGAAAACCCAAGATCACTGTCTCAAGTCTAGAGGGATACTGAGGTCACTGTAGCAACACGAAAGGGCTCCGTGGACCCCAAATCACCTCGAGATGAGAGCTTCGTACCTGGCTTCCACTCAAGAGGAATACCCACTTTCCACAAGCACCTCAAGAGGAGGCTTCTCTCAGCTACAGGTATGTGAGAGGGACCCTGAGTTTGTGGCCTCAAGTAGAATGGACACCGAGATGCTCTGAATCGAAGGAAGGCCGGATATCCCTGCAGTGAATTGAATGCAGGCTCGTCTTGCATCTCCCTCGACGAAGGGATGTCTGAATCCCCTGTGGAGACCAAGGAGAAAGACCTAGTTCTCCGCCTCATCGCGACCGGAGGCCTCACGTCCTTTGAAAACTCGAGAGGTCCAAGGAGATCAATGCTTCCAAAGGAGACGATGCCTGACTCCTCTTGAAAATGGATAGGAGTCCCAGGATCCCTGTGGCACGTGGAAATGGACCCTGGGTCTCCCGCCTCACGTGGAGACGCGTCCCAATGGCCATGCCAAGACTCGAGGAGAATCCCGAGGTGTCCCTCGCACCTAGGCAGGAGTCCTGACGTCGCTGAAAAACACGTGTCTGGAAGGGCCCTCCCCGTCGTAACTCGAGAATATACCCCAGGTTCCGGCCGCAACTCGAGAAAAACCATGAGACTTCCCCCTCGCCGTGAGATGAGGCCCGATTCCCCTGCACTGTGTGCAGAGCAATTTCGTGTTCCACATCAAACAGGAAAGGAGCCTTGATTTCCTTGATGGCACTCCAGAGGACACCCAAGATCACTGTCTCATGTCTAGAGGGATACTGAGGTCACTCTAACAACACGAAAGGGCTCCGTGGACACCAAATCAACTCGAGATGAGAGCTTCTTCCCTGGCTTCGACTCAAGAGGAATACCCACTTTCCACAAGCACCTCAAGAGGAGGCTTCTCTCAGCTACAGGTATGTGAGAGGGACCCTGAGTTTGTGGCCTCAAGTGGAATTGACACCGAGATGCTCTGACTCGAAGGAAGGCCGGATATCCTTGCAGTGAATTGAATGCAGGCCTCTTTTGCATCTCCCACGAAGAAGAGATGTCTGAATCCCCTGTGGAGACCACAGAGAAAGACCTAGTTCTCCGCCTCTTCGCGATCGGACGCCTCACGTCCTTTGAAAACTCGCGAGGTCCGCGGAGATCAATGCTTCCAAAGGAGACGATGCCTGACTCCTCTTGAAAATGGATAGGAGTCCCAGGATCCCTGTGGCACGTGAAAAGGGACCCTGGGTCTCCCGCCTCACGTGGAGATGCGTCCCAATGGCCATGCCAAGACTCGAGGAGAATCCCGAGGTGTCCCCACGCACCCAGGCAGGAGTCCTGACATCGCTGAATAAACACGTGTCTGAAAGGCCCTTCTGGTCGTAACTCGAGAATGTACCCCAGGTTCCGGCCGCAACTCGAGAAAAACAATGAGACTTCCCCCTCGCCGCGAGATGAGGCCCGATTCGCCTGCACTGCGTGCAGAGCAATTCCGTGTTCCACATCAAACATGAAAGGAGCCTTGATTTACTTGATGGTACTCCAGAGAACACCCAAGATCACTGTCTCATGTCTAGAGGGATACTGAGGTCACTGTAGCAACACGAAAGGGCTCCGTGGACCCCAAATCAACTCGAGATGAGAGCTTCTTCCCTGGCTTCGACTCAAGAGGAATACCACTTTCCACAAGCACCTCAAGAGGAGGCTTCTCTCAGCTACAGGTATGTGAGAGGGACCCTGAGTTTGTGGCCTCAAGTGGAATGGACACCGAGATGCTCTGACTCGAAGGAAGGCCGGATATCCCTGCAGTGAATTGAATGCAGGCCTCTTTTGCATCTCCCACGACGAAGGGATGTCTGAATCCCCTGTGGAGACCACAGAGAAAGACCTAGTTATCCGCCTCATCGCGATCGGAGGACTCACGTCCATTGAAAACTCGAGAGGTCCGAGGAGATCAATGCTTCCAAAAGAGACGATGCCTGACTCCTCTTGAAAATGGATAGGAGTCCCAGGATCCCTGGGGCACGTGAAAACGCACCCTGGGTCTCCCGCCTCACGTGGAGACGCGTCCAAATGGCCATGCCAAGACTCGAGGAGAATCCCGAGTTGCCCCTCGCACCTAGGCAGGAGTCCTGACGTCGCTGAACAAACACGTGTCTGGAAGGGCCCTTCCGGTCGTAACTCGAGATTGTACCCCAGGTTCCGGCCGCAACTCGAGAAAAACAATGAGACTTTCCCCTCGCCGCGAGATGAGGCCCGATTCCCCTGCACTGTGTGCAGAGCAATTCCGTGTTCCACATCAAACAGGAAAGGAGCCTTGAATTCCTTGATGGCACTCCAGAGAACACCCAAGATCACTGTCTCATGTCTAGAGGGATACTGAGGTCACTCTAACAACACGAAAGGGCTCCGTGGACACCAAATCAACTCGAGATGAGAGCTTCTTCCCTGGCTTCGACTCAAGAGGAATACCCACTTTCCACAAGCACCTCAAGAGGAGGCTTCTCTCAGCTACAGGTATGTGAGAGGGACCCTGAGTTTGTGGCCTCAAGTGGAATGGACACCGAGATGCTCTGACTCGAAGGAAGGCCGGATATCCCTGCAATGAATTGAATGCAGGCCTCTTTTGCATCTCCCACGAAGAAGGGATGTCTGAATCCCCTGTGGAGACCACAGAGAAAGACCTAGTTCTCCGCCTCTTCGCGATCGGAGGCCTCACGTCCTTTGAAAACTCGCGAGGTCCGCGGAGATCAATGCTTCCAAAGGAGACGATGCCTGACTCCTCTTGAAAATGGATAGGAGTCCCAGGATCCCTGTGGCACGTGGAACGGGACCCTGGGTCTCCCGCCTCACGTTTAGATGCGTCCCAATGGCCATGCCAAGACTCGAGGAGAATCCCGAAGTGTCCCTCGCACCTAGGCAGGAGTCCTGACGTCGCTGAACAAACACGTGTCTGGAAGGGCCCTCCCCGTCGAAACTCGAGAGTGTACCCCAGGTTCCGGCCGCAACTCGAGAAAAACAATGAGACTTCCCCCTCGCCGCGAGATGAGGCTCGATTCCCCTGCACTTCGTGCAGAGCAACTCCGTGTTCCAAATCACACATGAAAGGAGCCTTGATTTCCTTGATGGCACTCCAGAGAACACCCAAGATCACTGTCTCAAGTCTAGAGGGATCCTGAGGTCACTGTAGCAACACGAAAGGGCTCCGTGGACCCCAAATCAACTCGAGATGAGAGCTTCGTCCCTGGCTTCGACTCAAGAGGAATACCCACTTTCCACAAGCACCTCAAGAGGAGGCTTCTCTCAGCTACAGGTATGTGAGAGGGACCCTGAGTTTGTGGCCTCAAGTGGAATGGACACCGATATGCTCTGACTCGAAGGAAGTCCGGATATCCCTGCAGTGAATTGAATGCAGGCTCGTCTTGCATCTCCCACGACGAAGGGATGTCTGAATCCCCTGTGGAGACCACAGAGAAAGACCTTGTTCTCCAGCTCATCGCGACTGGAGGTCTCCCGTCCTTTGAAAACTCGAGAGGTCCGCGGAGAACAAGGCTTCCAAAGGAGACGATGCCTGACTCCTCTTGAAAATGGATAGGCGTCCCAGGATCCCTGTGGCACGTGGAAAGGGACCCTGGGTCTCCCGCCTCACGTGGAGATGCGTCCCAATGGCCATGCCAAGACTCGAGGAGAATCCCGAAGTGTCCCTCGCACCTATGCAGGAGTCCTGACGTCGCTGAACAAACACGTGTCTGGAAGGGCCCTCCCCGTCGTAACTTGAGGATATACCCCAGGTTCCGGCCGCAACTCGAGAAAAACCATGAGACTTCCCCCTCGCCGCGAGATGAGGCCCGATTCCCCTGCACTGCGTGCAGAGCAATTCCGTGTTCCAAATCAAACATGAAAGGAGTCTTGATTTCTTTGATGGCACTCCAGGGAAAACCCAAGATCACTGTCTCAAGTCTAGAGGGATACTGAGGTCACTGTAGCAACACGAAAGGGCTCCGTGGACCCCAAATCACCTCGAGATGAGAGCTTCGTACCTGGCTTCCACTCAAGAGGAATACCCACTTTCCACAAGCACCTCAAGAGGAGGCTTCTCTCAGCTACAGGTATGTGAGAGGGACCCTGAGTTTGTGGCCTCAAGTAGAATGGACACCGAGATGCTCTGAATCAAAGGAAGGCCGGATATCCCTGCAGTGAATTGAATGCAGGCTCGTCTTGCATCTCCCTCGACGAAGGGATGTCTGAATCCCCTGTGGAGACCAAGGAGAAAGACCTAGTTCTCCGCCTCATCGCGACCTGAGGCCTCACGTCCTTTGAAAACTCGAAAGGTCCGCGGAGATCAATGCTTCCAAAGGAGACGATGCCTGACTCCTCTTGAAAATGGATAGGAGTCCCAGGATCCCTGTGGCACGTGGAAATGGACCCTGGGTCTCCCGCCTCACGTGGAGACGCGTCCCAATGGCCATGCCAAGACTCGAGGAGAATCCCGAGGTGTCCCTCGCACCTAGGCAGGTGTCCTGACGTCGCTGAAAAACACGTGTCTGGAAGGGCCCTCCCCGTCGTAACTCGAGAATATACCCCAGGTTCCGGCCGCAACTCGAGAAAAACAATGAGACTTCCCCCTCGCCGCGAGATGAGGCCCGATTCCCCTGCACTGTGTGCAGAGCAATTCCGTGTTCCACATCAAACAGGAAAGGAGCCTTGATTTCCTTGATGGCACTGCAGAGAACACCCAAGATCACTGTCTCATGTCTAGAGGGATACTGAGGTCACTCTAGCAACACGAAAAGGCTCCGTGGACACCAAATCAACTCGAGATGAGAGCTTCTTCCCTGGCTTCGACTCAAGAGGAATACCCACTTTCCACAAGCACCTCAAGAGGTGGCTTCTCTCAGCTACAGGTATGTGAGAGGGACCCTGCGTTTGTGGCCTCAAGTGGAATAGACACCGAGATGCTCTGACTCGAAGGAAGGCCGGATATTCCTGCAGTGAATTGAATGCAGGCCTCTTTTGCATCTCCCACGAAGAAGGGATGTCTGAATCCCCTGTGGAGACCACAGAGAAAGACCTAGTTATCCGCCTCATCGCGATCGGAGGACTCACGTCCATTGAAAACTCGAGAGGTCCGCGGAGATCAATGCTTCCAAAAGAGACGATGCCTGACTCCTCTTGAAAATGGATAGGAGTCCCAGGATCCCTGGGGCACGTGAAAACGCACCCTGGGTCTCCCGCCTCACGTGGAGACGCGTCCAAATGGCCATGCCAAGACTCGAGGAGAATCCCGAGTTGCCCCTCGCACCTAGGCAGGAGTCCTGACGTCGCTGAACAAACACGTGTCTGGAAGGGCCCTTCCGGTCGTAACTCGAGAGTGTACCCCAGGTTCCGGCCGCAACTCGAGAAAAACAATGAGACTTCCCCCTCGCCGCGAAATGAGG
The DNA here is from genome assembly GCF_033118175.1 of Dama dama. Taxonomy (NCBI): domain Eukaryota; kingdom Metazoa; phylum Chordata; class Mammalia; order Artiodactyla; family Cervidae; genus Dama; species Dama dama. The sequence continues at coordinate 1,578,097 of NW_026870888.1, forward strand.
CCCGATTCCCCTGCACTGTGTGCAGAGCAATTCCGTGTTCCACATCAAACAGGAAAGGAGCCTTGATTTCCTTGATGGCACTCCAGAGAACACCCAATCACTGTCTCATGTCTAGAGGGATACTGAGGTCACTCTAACAACACGAAAGGGCTCTGTGGACACCAAATCAACTCGAGATGAGAGCTTCTTCCCTGGCTTGGACTCAAGAGGAATACCCACTTTCCACAAGCACCTCAAGAGGAGGCTTCTCTCAGCTACAGGTATGTGAGAGGGACCCTGAGTTTGTGGCCTCAAGTGGAATGGACACCGAGATGCTCTGACTCGAAGGAAGGCCGGATATCCCTGCAATGAATTGAATGCAGGCCTCTTTTGCATCTCCCACGAAGAAGGGATGTCTGAATCCCCTGTGGAGACTAGAGAGAAAAACCTAGTTCTCCGCCTCTTCGCGATCGGAGGCCTCACGTCCTTTGAAAACTCGCGAGGTCCGCGGAGATCAATGCTTCCAAAGGAGACGATGCCTGACTCCTCTTGAAAATGGATAGGAGTCCCAGGATCCCTGTGGCACGTGGAACGGGACCCTGGGTCTCCCGCCTCACGTGGAGATGCATCCCAATGGCCATGCCAAGACTCGAGGAGAATCCCGAGGTGTCCCCACGCACCCAGGCAGGAGTCCTGACATCGCTGAATAAACACATGTCTGGAAAGGCCCTTCTGGTCGTAACTCGAGAATGTACCCCAGGTTCCGGCCGCAACTCGAGAAAAACAATGAGACTTCCCCCTCGCCGCGAGATGAGGCCCGATTCCCCTGCACTCCGTGCAGAGCAATTCCGTGTTCCACATCAAACATGAAAGGAGCCTTGATTTCCTTGATGGCACTCCAGAGAACACCCAAGATCACTGTCTCATGTCTAGAGGGATACTGAGGTCACTGTAGCAACACGAAAGGGCTCCGTGGACCCCAAATCAACTCGAGATGAGAGCTTCTTCCCTGGCTTCGACTCAAGAGGAATACCACTTTCCACAAGCACCTCAAGAGGAGGCTTCTCTCAGCTACAGGTATGTGAGAGGGACCCTGAGTTTGTGGCCTCAAGTGGAATGGACACCGAGATGCTCTGACTCGAAGGAAGGCCGGATATCCCTGCAGTGAATTGAATGCAGGCCTCTTTTGCATCTCCCACGACGAAGGGATGTCTGAATCCCCTGTGGAGACCACAGAGAAAGACCTAGTTCTCCGCCTCATCGCGATCGGAGAACTCACGTCCATTGAAAACTCGAGAGGTCCGCGGAGATCAATGCGTCCAAAAGAGACGATGCCTGACTCCTCTTGAAAATGGATAGGAGTCCCAGGATCCCTGTGGCACGTGGAAATGGACCCTGGGTCTCCCGCCTCACGTGGAGACGCGTCCCAATGGCCATGCCAAGACTCGAGGAGAATCCCGAGGTGTCCCTCGCACCTAGGCAGGAGTCCTGACGTCGCTGAAAAACACGTGTCTGGAAGGGCCCTCCCCGTCGTAACTTGAGGATATACCCCATGTTCCGGCCGCAACTCGAGAAAAACCATGAGACTTCCCCCTCGCCGCGAGATGAGGCCCGATTCCCCTGCACTGCGTGCAGAGCAATTCCGTGTTCCAAATCAAACATGAAAGGAGTCTTGATTTCTTTGATGGCACTCCAGGGAAAACCCAAGATCACTGTCTCAAGTCTAGAGGGATACTGAGGTCACTGTAGCAACACGAAAGGGCTCCGTGGACCCCAAATCACCTCGAGATGAGAGCTTCGTACCTGGCTTCCACTCAAGAGGAATACCCACTTTCCACAAGCACCTCAAGAGGAGGCTTCTCTCAGGTACAGGTATGTGAGAGGGACCCTGAGTTTGTGGCCTCAATAGAATGGACACCGAGATGCTCTGAATCGAAGGAAGGCCGGATATCCCTGCAGTGAATTGAATGCAGGCTCGTCTTGCATCTCCCTCGACGAAGGGATGTCTGAATCCCCTGTGGAGACCAAGGAGAAAGACCTAGTTCTCCGCCTCATCGCGACCGGAGGCCTCACGTCCTTTGAAAACTCGAGAGGTCCAAGGAGATCAATGCTTCCAAAGGAGACGATGCCTGACTCCTCTTGAAAATGGATAGGAGTCCCAGGATCCCTGTGGCACGTGGAAATGGACCCTGGGTCTCCCGCCTCACGTGGAGACGCGTCCCAATGGCCATGCCAAGACTCGAGGAGAATCCCGAGGTGTCCCTCGCACCTAGGCAGGAGTCCTGACGTCGCTGAAAAACACGTGTCTGGAAGGGCCCTCCCCGTCGTAACTCGAGAATATACCCCAGGTTCCGGCCGCAACTCGAGAAAAACCATGAGACTTCCCCCTCGCCGTGAGATGAGGCCCGATTCCCCTGCACTGTGTGCAGAGCAATTTCGTGTTCCACATCAAACAGGAAAGGAGCCTTGATTTCCTTGATGGCACTCCAGAGGACACCCAAGATCACTGTCTCATGTCTAGAGGGATACTGAGGTCACTCTAACAACACGAAAGGGCTCCGTGGACACCAAATCAACTCGAGATGAGAGCTTCTTCCCTGGCTTCGACTCAAGAGGAATACCCACTTTCCACAAGCACCTCAAGAGGAGGCTTCTCTCAGCTACAGGTATGTGAGAGGGACCCTGAGTTTGTGGCCTCAAGTGGAATTGACACCGAGATGCTCTGACTCGAAGGAAGGCCGGATATCCTTGCAGTGAATTGAATGCAGGCCTCTTTTGCATCTCCCACGAAGAAGGGATGTCTGAATCCCCTGTGGAGACCACAGAGAAAGACCTAGTTCTCCGCCTCTTCGCGATCGGACGCCTCACGTCCTTTGAAAACTCGCGAGGTCCGCGGAGATCAATGCTTCCAAAGGAGACGATGCCTGACTCCTCTTGAAAATGGATAGGAGTCCCAGGATCCCTGTGGCACGTGAAAAGGGACCCTGGGTCTCCCGCCTCACGTGGAGATGCGTTCCAATGGCCATGCCAAGACTCGAGGAGAATCCCGAGGTGTCCCCACGCACCCAGGCAGGAGTCCTGACATCGCTGAATAAACACGTGTCTGAAAGGCCCTTCTGGTCGTAACTCGAGAATGTACCCCAGGTTCCGGCCGCAACTCGAGAAAAACAATGAGACTTCCCCCTCGCCGCGAGATGAGGCCCGATTCGCCTGCACTGCGTGCAGAGCAATTCCGTGTTCCACATCAAACATGAAAGGAGCCTTGATTTACTTGATGGTACTCCAGAGAACACCCAAGATCACTGTCTCATGTCTAGAGGGATACTGAGGTCACTGTAGCAACACGAAAGGGCTCCGTGGACCCCAAATCAACTCGAGATGAGAGCTTCTTCCCTGGCTTCGACTCAAGAGGAATACCACTTTCCACAAGCACCTCAAGAGGAGGCTTCTCTCAGCTACAGGTATGTGAGAGGGACCCTGAGTTTGTGGCCTCAAGTGGAATGGACACCGAGATGCTCTGACTCGAAGGAAGGCCGGATATCCCTGCAGTGAATTGAATGCAGGCCTCTTTTGCATCTCCCACGACGAAGGGATGTCTGAATCCCCTGTGGAGACCACAGAGAAAGACCTAGTTATCCACCTCATCGCGATCGGAGGACTCACGTCCATTGAAAACTCGAGAGGTCCGAGGAGATCAATGCTTCCAAAAGAGACGATGCCTGACTCCTCTTGAAAATGGATAGGAGTCCCAGGATCCCTGGGGCACGTGAAAACGCACCCTGGGTCTCCCGCCTCACGTGGAGACGCGTCCAAATGGCCATGCCAAGACTCGAGGAGAATCCCGAGTTGCCCCTCGCACCTAGGCAGGAGTCCTGACGTCGCTGAACAAACACGTGTCTGGAAGGGCCCTTCCGGTCGTAACTCGAGATTGTACCCCAGGTTCCGGCCGCAACTCGAGAAAAACAATGAGACTTTCCCCTCGCCGCGTGATGAGGCCCGATTCCCCTGCACTGTGTGCAGAGCAATTCCGTGTTCCACATCAAACAGGAAAGGAGCCTTGAATTCCTTGATGGCACTCCAGAGAACACCCAAGATCACTGTCTCATGTCTAGAGGGATACTGAGGTCACTCTAACAACACGAAAGGGCTCCGTGGACACCAAATCAACTCGAGATGAGAGCTTCTTCCCTGGCTTCGACTCAAGAGGAATACCCACTTTCCACAAGCACCTCAAGAGGAGGCTTCTCTCAGCTACAGGTATGTGAGAGGGACCCTGAGTTTGTGGCCTCAAGTGGAATGGACACCGAGATGCTCTGACTCGAAGGAAGGCCGGATATCCCTGCAATGAATTGAATGCAGGCCTCTTTTGCATCTCCCACGAAGAAGGGATGTCTGAATCCCCTGTGGAGACCACAGAGAAAGACCTAGTTCTCCGCCTCTTCGCGATCGGAGGCCTCACGTCCTTTGAAAACTCGCGAGGTCCGCGGAGATCAATGCTTCCAAAGGAGACGATGCCTGACTCCTCTTGAAAATGGATAGGAGTCCCAGGATCCCTGTGGCACGTGGAACGGGACCCTGGGTCTCCCGCCTCACGTTTAGATGCGTCCCAATGGCCATGCCAAGACTCGAGGAGAATCCCGAAGTGTCCCTCGCACCTAGGCAGGAGTCCTGACGTCGCTGAACAAACACGTGTCTGGAAGGGCCCTCCCCGTCGAAACTCGAGAGTGTACCCCAGGTTCCGGCCGCAACTCGAGAAAAACAATGAGACTTCCCCCTCGCCGCGAGATGAGGCTCGATTCCCCTGCACTTCGTGCAGAGCAACTCCGTGTTCCAAATCACACATGAAAGGAGCCTTGATTTCCTTGATGGCACTCCAGAGAACACCCAAGATCACTGTCTCAAGTCTAGAGGGATCCTGAGGTCACTGTAGCAACACGAAAGGGCTCCGTGGACCCCAAATCAACTCGAGATGAGAGCTTCGTCCCTGGCTTCGACTCAAGAGGAATACCCACTTTCCACAAGCACCTCAAGAGGAGGCTTCTCTCAGCTACAGGTATGTGAGAGGGACCCTGAGTTTGTGGCCTCAAGTGGAATGGACACCGATATGCTCTGACTCGAAGGAAGTCCGGATATCCCTGCAGTGAATTGAATGCAGGCTCGTCTTGCATCTCCCACGACGAAGGGATGTCTGAATCCCCTGTGGAGACCACAGAGAAAGACCTTGTTCTCCAGCTCATCGCGACTGGAGGTCTCCCGTCCTTTGAAAACTCGAGAGGTCCGCGGAGAACAAGGCTTCCAAAGGAGACGATGCCTGACTCCTCTTGAAAATGGATAGGCGTCCCAGGATCCCTGTGGCACGTGGAAAGGGACCCTTGGTCTCCCGCCTCACGTGGAGATGCGTCCCAATGGCCATGCCAAGACTCGAGGAGAATCCCGAAGTGTCCCTCGCACCTAGGCAGGAGTCCTGACGTCGCTGAACAAACACGTGTCTGGAAGGGCCCTCCCCGTCGTAACTTGAGGATATACCCCAGGTTCCGGCCGCAACTCGAGAAAAACCATGAGACTTCCCCCTTGCCGCGAGATGAGGCCCGATTCCCCTGCACTGCGTGCAGAGCAATTCCGTCTTCCAAATCAAACATGAAAGGAGTCTTGATTTCTTTGATGGCACTCCAGGGAAAACCCAAGATCACTGTCTCAAGTCTAGAGGGATACTGAGGTCACTGTAGCAACACGAAAGGGCTCCGAGGACCCCAAATCACCTCGAGATGAGATCTTCGTACCTGGCTTCCACTCAAGAGGAATACCCACTTTCCACAAGCACCTCAAGAGGAGGCTTCTCTCAGCTACAGGTATGTGAGAGGGACCCTGAGTTTGTGGCCTCAAGTAGAATGGACACCGAGATGCTCTGAATCGAAGGAAGGCCGGATATCCCTGCAGTGAATTGAATGCAGGCTCGTCTTGCATCTCCCTCGACGAAGGGATGCCTGAATCCCCTGTGGAGACCAAGGAGAAAGACCTAGTTCTCCGCCTCATCGCGACCGGAGGCCTCACGTCCTTTGAAAACTCGAGAGGTCCAAGGAGATCAATGCTTCCAAAGGAGACGATGCCTGACTCCTCTTGAAAATGGATAGGAGTCCCAGGATCCCTGTGGCACGTGGAAATGGACCCTGGGTCTCCCGCCTCACGTGGAGACGCGTCCCAATGGCCATGCCAAGACTCGAGGAGAATCCCGAGGTGTCCCTCGCACCTAGGCAGGAGTCCTGACGTCGCTGAAAAACACGTGTCTGGAAGGGCCCTCCCCGTCGTAACTCGAGAATATACCCCAGGTTCCGGCCGCAACTCGAGAAAAACCATGAGACTTCCCCCTCGCCGCGAGATGAGGCCCGATTCCCCTGCACTGTGTGCAGAGCAATTTCGTGTTCCACATCAAACAGGAAAGGAGCCTTGATTTCCTTGACGGCACTCCAGAGGACACCCAAGATCACTGTCTCATGTCTAGAGGGATACTGAGGTCACTCTAACAACACGAAAGGGCTCCGTGTACACCAAATCAACTCGAGATGAGAGCTTCTTCCCTGGCTTCGACTCAAGAGGAATACCCACTTTCCACAAGCACCTCAAGAGGAGGCTTCTCTCAGCTACAGGTATGTGAGAGGGACCCTGAGTTTGTGGCCTCAAGTGGAATTGACACCGAGATGCTCTGACTCGAAGGAAGGCCGGATATCCCTGCAGTGAATTGAATGCAGGCCTCTTTTGCATCTCCCACGAAGAAGGGATGTCTGAATCCCCTGTGGAGACCACAGAGAAAGACCTAGTTCTCCGCCTCTTCGCGATCGGACGCCTCACGTCCTTTGAAAACTCGCGAGGTCCGTGGAGATCAATGCTTCCAAAGGAGACGATGCCTGACTCCTCTTGAAAATGGATAGGAGTCCCAGGATCCCTGTGGCACGTGGAAAGGGACCCTGGGTCTCCCGCCTCACGTGGAGATGCGTCCCAATGGCCATGCCAAGACTCGAGGAGAATCCCGAGGTGTCCCCACGCACCCAGGCAGGAGTCCTGACATCGCTGAATAAACACGTGTCTGGAAAGGCCCTTCTGGTCGTAACTCGAGAATGTACCCCAGGTTCCGGCCGCAACTCGAGAAAAACAATGAGACTTCCCCCTCGCCGCGAGATGAGGCCCGATTCGCCTGCACTGCGTGCAGAGCAATTCCGTGTTCCACATCAAACATGAAAGGAGACTTGATTTACTTGATGGTACTCCAGAGAACACCCAAGATCACTGTCTCATGTCTAGAGGGATACTGAGGTCACTGTAGCAACAAGAAAGGGCTCCGTGGACCCCAAATCAACTCGAGATGAGAGCTTCTTCCCTGGCTTCGACTCAAGAGGAATACCACTTTCCACAAGCACCTCAAGAGGAGGCTTCTCTCAGCTACAGGTATGTGAGAGGGACCCTGAGTTTGTGGCCTCAAGTGGAATGGACACCGAGATGCTCTGACTCGAAGGAAGGCCGGATATCCCTGCAGTGAATTGAATGCAGGCCTCTTTTGCATCTCCCACGACGAAGGGATGTCTGAATCCCCTGTGGAGACCACAGAGAAAGACCTAGTTATCCGCCTCATCGCGATCGGAGGACTCACGTCCATTGAAAACTCGAGAGGTCCGAGGAGATCAATGCTTCCAAAAGAGACGATGCCTGACTCCTCTTGAAAATGGATAGGAGTCCCAGGATCCCTGGGGCACGTGAAAACGCACCCTGGGTCTCCCGCCTCACGTGGAGACGCGTCCCAATGGCCATGCCAAGACTCGAGGAGAATCCCGAGTTGCCCCTCGCACCTAGGCAGGAGTCCTGACGTCGCTGAACAAACACGTGTCTGGAAGGGCCCTTCCGGTCGTAACTCGAGAGTGTACCCCAGGTTCCGGCCGCAACTCGAGAAAAACAATGAGACTTCCCCCTCGCCGCGAGATGAGGCCCGATTCCCCTGCACTGTGTGCAGAGCAATTCCGTGTTCCACATCAAACAGGAAAGGAGCCTTGAATTCCTTGATGGCACTCCAGAGAACACCCAAGATCACTGTCTCATGTCTAGAGGGATACTGAGGTCACTCTAACAACACGAAAGGGCTCCGTGGACACCAAATCAACTCGAGATGAGAGCTTCTTCCCTGGCTTCGACTCAAGAGGAATACCCACTTTCCACAAGCACCTCAAGAGGAGGCTTCTCTCAGCTACAGGTATGTGAGAGGGACCCTGAGTTTGTGGCCTCAAGTGGAATGGACACCGAGATGCTCTGACTCGAAGGAAGGCCGGATATCCCTGCAATGAATTGAATGCAGGCCTCTTTTGCATCTCCCACGAAGAAGGGATGTCTGAATCCCCTGTGGAGACGACAGAGAAAGACCTAGTTCTCCGCCTCTTCGCGATCGGAGGCCTCACGTCCTTTGAAAACTCGCGAGGTCCGCGGAGATCAATGCTTCCAAAGGAGACGATGCCTGACTCCTCTTGAAAATGGATAGGAGTCCCAGGATCCCTGTGGCACGTGGAACGGGACCCTGGGTCTCCCGCCTCACGTGGAGATGCGTCCCAATGGCCATGCCAAGACTCGAGGAGAATCCCGAAGTGTCCCTCGCACCTAGGCAGGAGTCCTGACGTCGCTGAACAAACACGTGTCTGGAAGGGCCCTCCCCGTCGTAACTCGAGAGTGTACCCCAGGTTCCGGCCGCAACTCGAGAAAAACAATGAGACTTCCCCCTCGCCGCGAGATGAGGCTCGATTCCCCTGCACTGCGTGCAGAGCAACCCCGTGTTCCAAATCACACATGAAAGGAGCCTTGATTTCCTTGATGGCACTCCAGAGAACACCCAAGATCACTGTCTCAAGTCTAGAGGGATCCTGAGGTCACTGTAGCAACACGAAAGGGCTCCGTGGACCCCAAATCAACTCGAGATGAGAGCTTCTTCCCTGGCTTCGACTCAAGAGGAATACCCACTTTCCACAAGCACCTCAAGAGGAGGCTTCTCTCAGCTACAGGTATGTGAGAGGGACCCTGAGTTTGTGGCCTCAAGTGGAATGGACACCGATATGCTCTGACTCGAAGGAAGTCCGGATATCCCTGCAGTGAATTGAATGCAGGCTCGTCTTGCATCTCCCACGACGAAGGGATGTCTGAATCCCCTGTGGAGACCACAGAGAAAGACCTTGTTCTCCAGCTCATCGCGACTAGAGGTCTCCCGTCCTTTGAAAACTCGAGAGGTCCGCAGAGAACAAGGCTTCCAAAGGAGACGATGCCTGACTCCTCTTGAAAATGGATAGGCGTCCCAGGATCCCTGTGGCACGTGGAAAGGGACCCTGGGTCTCCCGCCTCACGTGGAGATGCGTCCCAATGGCCATGCCAAGACTCGAGGAGAATCCCGAAGTGTCCCTCGCACCTAGGCAGGAGTCCTGACGTCGCTGAACAAACACGTGTCTGGAAGGGCCCTCCCCGTCGTAACTTGAGGATATACCCCAGGTTCCGGCCGCAACTCGAGAAAAACCATGAGACTTCCCCCTCGCCGCGAGATGAGGCCCGATTCCCCTGCACTGCGTGCAGAGCAATTCCGTGTTCCAAATCAAACATGAAAGGAGTCTTGATTTCTTTGATGGCACTCCAGGGAAAACCCAAGATCACTGTCTCAAGTCTAGAGGGATACTGAGGTCACTGTAGCAACACGAAAGGGCTCCGAGGACCCCAAATCACCTCGAGATGAGAGCTTCGTACCTGGCTTCCACTCAAGAGGAATACCCACTTTCCACAAGCACCTCAAGAGGAGGCTTCTCTCAGGTACAGGTATGTGAGAGGGACCCTGAGTTTGTGGCCTCAAGTAGAATGGACACCGAGATGCTCTGAATCGAAGGAAGGCCGGATATCCCTGCAGTGAATTGAATTTAAGCTCGTCTTGCATCTCCCAAGACGAAGGGATGTCTGAATCCCCTGTGGAGACCAAGGAGAAAGACCTAGTTCTCCGCCTCATCGCGACCGGAGGCCTCACGTCCTTTGAAAACTCGAGAGGTCCGCGGAGATCAATGCTTCCAAAGGAGACGATGCCTGACTCCTCTTGAAAATGGATAGGAGTTCCAGGATCCCTGTGGCACGTGGAAATGGACCCTGGGTCTCCCGCCTCACGTGGAGACGTGTCCCAATCGCCATGCCAAGACTCGTGGAGAATCCCGAGGTGTCCCTCGCACCTAGGCAGGAGTCCTGACGTCACTGAACAAACACGTGTCTGGAAGGGCCCTCCCCGTCGTAACTCGAGAATATACCCCAGGTTCCGGCCGCAACTCGAGAAAAACCATGAGACTTCCCCCTCGCCGCGAGATGAGGCCCGATTCCCCTGCACTGCTTGCAGAGCAATTCCGTGTTCCACATCAAACATAAAAGGAGCCTTGATTTCCTTGATGGCACTCCAGAGAACCCCCAAGATCACTGTCTCATGTCTAGAGGGATACTGAGGTCACTCTAGCAACACGAAAGGGCTCCGTGGACCCCAAATCAACTCGAGATGAGAGCTTCGTACCTGGCTTCCACTCAAGAGGAATACCCACTTTTCACAAGCACCTCAAGAGGAGGCTTCTCTCAGCTACAGGTATGTGAGAGGGACCCTGAGTTTGTGGCCTCAAGTGGAATGGACACCGAGATGCTCTGACTCGAAGGAAGGCCGGATATCCCTGCAGTGAATTGAATGCAGGCCTCTTTTGCATCTCCCACGAAGAAGGGATGTCTGAATCCCCTGTGGAGACCACAGAGAAAGACCTAGTTCTCTGCCTCTTCGCGATCGCAGGCCTCATGTCCTTTGAAAACTCGCGAGGTCCGCGGAGATCAATGCTTCCAAAGGAGACGATGCCTGACTCCTCTTGAAAATGGATAGGAGTCCCAGGATCCCTGTGGCACGTGGAAAGGGACCCTGGGTCTCCCGCCTCACGTGGAGACACGTCCCAATGGCCATGACAAGACTCGAGGAGAATCCCGAGGTGTCCCTCGCACCTAGGCAGGAGTCCTGACGTCGCTGAACAAACACGTGTCTGGAAGGCCCCTCCCCGTCGTAACTCGAGAATATACACCAGGTTCCGGCCGCAACTCGAGAAAAACCATGAGACTTCTCCCTCGCCGCGATGAGGCCGGATTCCCCTGCACTGCGTGCAGAGCAATTCCGTGTTCCACATCAAACCTGAAAGGAGCCTTGATTTCCTTGATGGCACTCCAGAGAACACCCAAGATCAATGTCTCAAGTCTTGAGGGATCCTGAGGTCACTCTAGCAACATGAAAGTGCTCCCTGGACCCCAAATCAACTCGAGATGAGAGCTTCCTCCCTGGCATCGACTCAAGAGGGTATACCCACTTTCCATAAGCACCTCAAGAGGAGGCTTCTCTCTGCTACAGGTATGTGAGAGGGACCCTGAGTTTGTGGCCTCAAGTGTAATGGACACCGGGATGCTCTGACTCGAAGGAAGGCCGGATATCCTTGCAGTGAATTGAATGCAGGCTCGTCTTGCATCTCCCACGACGAAGGGATGTCTGAATCCCCTGTGGAGCCCACAGAGAAAGACCTAGTTCTCCACCTCATCGCGACCGGAGGCCTCACGTCCTTTGAAAACTCGAGAGGTCCGCGGAGATCAATGCTTCCAAAGGAGACGATGCCTGACTCCTCTTGAAAATGGATAGGAGTCCCAGGATCCCTGTGGCACGTGGAAAGGGACCCTGGGTCTCCCGCCTCACGTGGAGACGCGTCCCAATGGCCATGCCAAGACACGAGGAGAATCCCGAGGTGTCCCTCGCCCCTGGCAGGAGTCCTGACGTCGCTGAACCAACACGTGTCTCGAAGGGCCCTCCCCAACCTAACTCGAGAATATACCCCAGGTTCCGGCCGCAACTCGAGAAAAACCATGAGACTTCCCCCTCGCCGCGAGATGAGGCCCGATTCCCCTGCACTGCGTGCAGAGCAATTCCGTGTTCCACATCAAACTTCAAAGGAGCCTTGATTTCCTTGATGGCACTGCAGAGAACACCCAAGATCACTGTCTCAAGTCTAGAGGGATCCTGAGGTCACTGTAGCAACACGAAAGGGCTCCGTGGACCCCAAATCAACTCGAGATGAGAGCTTCGTCCCTGGCTTCGACTCAAGAGGAATACCCACGTTCCACAAGCACCTCAAGAGGAGGCTTCTCTCAGCTACAGGTATGTGAGAGGGACCCTGAGTGTGTGGCCTCAAGTGGAATGGACACCGAGATGCTCTGACTCGGAGGAAGGTTGGATATCCCTGCAGTGAATTGAATGCAGGCTCGTCTTGCATCTCCCACGACGAAGGGATGTCTGAATCCCTTGTGGAGACCACAGAGAAAGACCTAGTTCTCCGCCTCATCGCGACCGGAGGCCTCACATCCTTTGAAAACTCGAGAGGTCCGCGGAGATCAATGCTTCCAAAGGAGACGATGCCTGACTCCTCTTGAAAATGGATAGGAGTCCCAGGATCCCTGTGGCACGTGGAAAGGGACCCTGGGTCTCACGCCTCACATGGAGACGCATCCCAATGGCCATGCCAAGACTCGAGGAGAATCCCGAGGTATCCCTCGCACCTAGGCAGGAGTCCTGACGTCGCTGAACAAACATGTGTTTGAAACGGCCCTCCCCATCGTAACTCGAGAATATACCGCAGGTTCCGGCCGCAACTCGAGAAAAACCATGAGACTTCCCCCTCGCCGTGAAATGAGGCCCGATTCCCCGGCACTGTGTGCAGAGCAATTCCGTGTTCCACATCAAAAATGAAAGGAGCCTTGATTTCCTTGATGGCAATCCAGAGAACACCCAAGATCACTGTCTCAAGTCTAGAGGGATCCTGAGGTCACTGTAGCAACTTGAAAGTGCTCGGTGGACCCCAAATCAACTCGAGATGAGAGCGTCGTCCCTGGCTTCGACTCAAGAAGAATACCCACGTTCCACAAGCACCTCAAGAGGAGGCTTCTCTCAGCAACAGGTATGTGACAGGGACCCTGAGTTTGTGGCCTCAAGTGGAATGGACACCGAGATGCTCTGACTCGAAGTAAGGCTGGATATCCCAACAGTGAATTGAATGCAGGCTCATCTTGCATCTCCCAAGACGAAGGGAGGTCTCAATCCCCTGTGGAGAACACAATAAAAACCTAGTTCTCCGCCTCATCGCGACGGGAGGCCTCACATCCTTTGAAAACTCGAGAGGGCCGCGGAGATCAATGCTTCCAAAGGAGACGATGCCTGACTCCTCTTGACAATGGATAGGAGTCCCAGGATCCCTGTGGCACGTGGAAAGGGACCCTGGGTCTCCCGCCTCACGTGGAGACGCATCCCACTTGCCATGCCAAGACTTAGGAGAATCCCGAGGTGTCCCTCGCACCTAGGCAGGAGTGCTGACGTCGCTGAACAAACACGTGTCTGGAAGGGCCCTCCCCGTCGTAACTCGAGAATATACCTCAGGTTCCGGCTGCAACTCGAGAAAAACCATGAGACTTCCCCCTCGCCGCAAGATGAAGCCTGATTCCCCTGCACTGTGTGCAGAGCAATTCCGTGTTCCACATCAAAGGTGAAAGGAACTTTGATTTCCTTGAGGGCACTCCAGAGAAAACCCAAGATCACTGTCTCAAGTCTAGAGGGATCCTGAGGTCACTGGAGCAACAGGAAAGGGCTCCGTGGACCCCAAATCAACTCGAGATGAGAGCTTAGTCCCTGGCTTCGACTTAAGAGGAATACCAACTTTCCACAAGCACCTCAAGAGGAGGCTTCTCTCAGCTACAGGAATGTGAGAGGGACCCTTAGTTTGTGGCCTCAAGTGGAATCGACACCGAGATGCTCTGACTCGAAGAAAGGCTGGATATTCCTGCAGTGAATAGAATGCAGGCTCGTCTTGCATCTCCCAAGGTGAAGGGATGTCTGAATACCCTGTGGAGACCACAGAGAAAGACCTAGTTTTCCGCCTCATCGCGAACAGAGGCCTCACATTATTGAAAACTCGAGAGGTCCGCGGAGATCAATGCTTCCAAAGGAGACGATGCCTGACTCCTCTTGAAAATGGATAGGAGTCCCAGGATCCCTTTGGCACGTGGAAAGGGACCCTGGGTCTCCCGCCTCACGTGGAGTCACGTACCAATTGCCATGCCAAGACTCGAGGAGAATCCCGAGGTGTCCCTCGCACCTAGGCAGGAGTCCTGACGTCGCTGAACAAACCCGTGTCTGGAAGGTCCCTCCCCATCGTAACTCGAGAATATACCCCATGTTCCGGCCGCAACTCGAGAAAAACCATGAGACTTCCCCCTCGCCGCGAGATGAGGCCCGACGCCCCTGCACTGCGTGTAGAGCAATTCCGTGTTCCACATCAAACGTGAAAGGAGCCTTGATTTCCTTGCTGGCACTCCAGAGAAAACCCAAGATCACTGTCTCAAGTCTAGAGGGATCCTGAGGTCACTGTAGCAAAAAGAAAAGGCTCCGTGGACCACAAATCAACTCAAGATGAGACCTTAGTCCTTGTCTTCGACTCAAGAGGAATATCAACTTTCCACAAGCACCTCAAGAGAAGGCTTCTCTCAGCTACAGGTATGTGAGAGGGACCCTGAGTTTGTGGCCTCAAGTGGAATGGACACCGAGATGCTCTGACTCGAAGGAAGGCCGGATATCCTGGAAGTGAATTGAATGCAGGTTCGTCTTGCATCTCCCATGAAGAAGGGGTGTCTGAATCCCCTGTGGAGACCACAGAGAAAGACCTAGTTCTCCGCCTCATCGCGACCGGAGGCCTCACGTCCTTTGAAAACTCGAGAGGTCAGCGGAGATCAGTGCTTCCAAAGGAGACGATGCCTGACTCCTCTTGAAAATGGATAGGTGTCCCAGGATCCCTGTGGCACGTGGAAAGGGACCCTGGGTCTCCCGCCTCACGTGGAGACGCGTCCCAATGGCCATGCCAAGACTCGAGGAGAATCCCGAGATGTCCCTCACACCTAGGCAGGAGTCCTGACGGCGCTGAACAAACACGTGTCTGGAAGGGCCCTCCCCGTCGTAACTCGAGAATATACCCCAGGTTCCGGCCGCAAGTCGAGATAAACCATGAGACTTCCCCCTCGCCACGAGATGAGGCCCGATTCCCCTGCACTGCGTGCAGAGCTATTCCGTGTACCACATCAAACCTGAAAGGAGCCTTGATTTCCTTGATGGCACTCCAGAGAACACCCAAAATCACTGTCTCAAGTCTAGAGGGATCCTGAGGTCACTGTAGCAACACGAAAGGGCTCCGTGGACCCCAAATCAACTCGAGATGAGAGCTTCGTCCCTGGCTTCGACTCAAGAGGAATACCCACGTTCCACAAGCACCTCAAGAGGAGGCTTCTCTCAGCTACAGGTATGTGAGAGGGACCCTGAGTGTGTGGCCTCAAGTGGAATGGACACCGAGATGCTCTGACTCGGAGGAAGGTTGGATATCCCTGCAGTGAATTGAATGCAGGCTCGTCTTGCATCTCCCACGACGAAGGTATGTCTGAATCCCTTGTGGAGACCACAGACAAAGACCTAGTTCTCCGCCTCCTCGCGACCAGAGGCCTCACGTCCTTTGAAAACTCGAGAGGTCCGCGGAGATCAATGCTTCCAAAGGAGACGATGCCTGACTCCTCTTGAAAATGGATAGGAGTCCCAGGATCCCTGTGGCACGTGGAAAGGGACCCTGGGTCTCCCGCCTCACATGGAGACGCATCCCAATGGCCATGCCAAGACTCGAGGAGAATCCCGAGGTATCCCTCGCACCTAGGCAGGAGTCCTGACGTCGCTGAACAAACATGTGTTTGGAACGGCCCTCCCCATCGTAACTCGAGAATATACCGCAGGTTCCGGCCGCAACTCGAGAAAAACCATGAGACTTCCCCCTCGCCGCGAGATGAGGCCCGATTCCCCGGCACTGTGTGCAGAGCAATTCCGTGTTCCACATCAAACATGAAAGGAGCCTTGATTTCCTTGATGGCAATCCAGAGAACACCCAAGATCACTGTCTCAAGTCTAGAGGGATCCTGAGGTCACTGTAGCAACATGAAAGTGCTCGGTGGACCCCAAATCAACTCGAGATGAGAGCGTCGTCCCTGGCTTCGACTCAAGAAGAATACCCACGTTCCACAAGCACCTCAAGAGGAGGCTTCTCTCAGCAACAGGTATGTGACAGGGACCCTGAGTTTGTGGCCTCAAGTGGAATGGACACCGAGATGCTCTGACTCGAAGTAAGGCTGGATATCCCAACAGTGAATTGAATGCAGGCTCATCTTGCATCTCCCAAGACGAAGGGAGGTCTCAATCCCCTGTGGAGAACACAATAAAAACCTAGTTCTCCGCCTCATCGCGACCGGAGGCCTCACATCCTTTGAAAACTCGAGAGGTCCGCGGAGATCAATGCTTCCAAAGGAGACGATGCCTGACTCCTCTTGACAATGGATAGGAGTCCCAGGATCCCTGTGGCACGTGGAAAGGGACCCTGGGTCTCCCGCCTCACGTGGAGACGCATCCCACTTGCCATGCCAAGACTTAGGAGAATCCCGAGGTGTCCCTCGCACCTAGGCAGGAGTGCTGACGTCGCTGAACAAACACGTGTCTGGAAGGGCCCTCCCCGTCGTAACTCGAGAATATACCTCAGGTTCCGGCTGCAACTCGAGAAAAACCATGAGACTTCCCCCTCGCCGCAAGACGAAGCCTGATTCCCCTGCACTGTGTGCAGAGCAATTCCGTGTTCCACATCAAACGTGAAAGGAACTTTGATTTCCTTGAGGGCACTCCAGAGAAAACCCAAGATCACTGTCTCAAGTCTAGAGGGATCCTGAGGTCACTGGAGCAACAGGAAAGGGCTCCATGGACCCCAAATCAACTCGAGATGAGAGCTTAGTCCCTGGCTTCGACTCAAGAGGAATACCAACTTTCCACAAGCACCTCAAGAGGAGGCTTCTCTCAGCTACAGGAATGTGAGAGGGACCCTTAGTTTGTGGCCTCAAGTGGAATCGACACCGAGATGCTCTGACTCGAAGAAAGGCTGGATATTCCTGCAGTGAATAGAATGCAGGCTCGTCTTGCATCTCCCAAGGTGAAGGGATGTCTGAATACCCTGTGGAGACCACAGAGAAAGACCTAGTTTTCCGCCTCATCGCGAACAGAGGCCTCACATTATTGAAAACTCGAGAGGTCCGCGGAGATCAATGCTTCCAAAGGAGACGATGCCTGACTCCTCTTGAAAATGGATAGGAGTCCCAGGATCCCTTTGGCACGTGGAAAGGGACCCTGGGTCTCCCGCCTCACGTGGAGTCACGTACCAATTGCCATGCCAAGACTCGAGGAGAATCCCGAGGTGTCCCTCGCACCTAGGCAGGAGTCCTGACGTCGCTGAACAAACCCGTGTCTGGAAGGTCCCTCCCCATCGTAACTCGAGAATATACCCCATGTTCCGGCCGCAACTCGAGAAAAACCATGAGACTTCCCCCTCGCCGCGAGATGAGGCCCGACGCCCCTGCACTGCGTGTAGAGCAATTCCGTGTTCCACATCAAACGTGAAAGGAGCCTTGATTTCCTTGCTGGCACTCCAGAGAAAACCCAAGATCACTGTCTCAAGTCTAGAGGGATCCTGAGGTCACTGTAGCAAAAAGAAAAGGCTCCGTGGACCACAAATCAACTCGAGATGAGACCTTAGTCCTTGTCTTCGACTCAAGAGGAATATCAACTTTCCACAAGCACCTCAAGAGAAGGCTTCTCTCAGCTACAGGTATGTGAGAGGGACCCTGAATTTGTGGCCTCAAGTGGAATGGACACCGAGATGCTCTGACTCGAAGTAAGGCCGGATATCCCAACAGTGAATTGAATGCAGGCTCGTCTTGCATCTCCCAAGACGAAGGGAGGTCTCAATCTCCTGGGCAGACAACAGAGAAAGACCTAGTTCTCTGCATCATCTCGACCTGAGGCCTCACATCCTTTGAAAACTCGAGTGGTCGGCGGAGATCAATCCTTCCAAAGGAGACGATGCCTGACTCCTCTTGAAAATGGATAGGAGTCCCAGGATCCTTGTGGCACGTCGAAAGGGACCCTGGGTTTCCCGCCTCACGTGGAGACGCGTCCCAATTTCCATGCCAAGACTCGACGATAATCCCGAGGTGTCCCTCGCACCTAGGCAGGAGTCCTGACGTCGCTGAACAAACACGTGTCTGGAAGGGCCCTCCCCGTCGTAACTCGAGAATATACCCCAGGTTTCGGCCGCAAGTCGAGAAAAACAGTGAGACTTCCCCCTCTCTGCGAGATGAGGCCCGATCCCCTGCACTGCGTGCAGAGCAATTCCGTGTTCCACATCAAACTTGAAAGGAGCCTTGATTCCCTTGATGGCACTCCTGACGAAACCCAAGATCACTTTCTCAAGTCTAGAGGGATCCTGAGGTCACTGGAGCAACACGAAAGGCCTCCGTGGACCCCAAATCAACTCGAGATGAGAGCTTAGTCCCTGGCTTGGACTCAAGAGGAATACCAACTTTCCACAAGCACCTCAAGAGGAGGCTTCTCTCAGCTACAGGTATGTGAGAGGGACCCTGAGTTTGTGGCCTCAAGTGGAATGGACACGGAGATGCTCTGACTCGAAGTAAGTCCCGATATACCTGCAGTGAATTGAATGCAGGCTCGTCTTGCATCTCCCAAGACGAAGGGATGTCTGAATCCACAGAGACCACAGAGACCACAGAGTAAGACATAGATCTCCGCCTCATCGCAACCGGAGGCCTGGCATCCTTTGAAAACTCGAGAGGTCCACGGAGATCAATGCTTCCAAAGGAGACGATGCCTGACTCCTCTTGAAATGGATAGGAGTCCCAGGATCCCTGTAGCACGTGGAAAGGGACCCTGGGTCTCCCGCCTCACGTGGAGACGCGTCCCAATTGCCATGCCAAGACTCGAAGAGAATCCCGAGGTGTCCCTCGCATCTAGGCAGGAGTCCTGACGTCACTGAACAAACACTTGTCTGGAACTGCCCTCCCCGTCGTAAATCGAGAATATACCCCAGGTTCCGGCCCCAACTCGATAAGAACCATGAGACTTCCCCCTCGCCGTGAGATGAGGCCCGATTCCCCTGCACTACATGCAGAGCAATTCCGTGTTCCACATCAAACGTGAAAGGAGCCTTGATTTCCTTGATGGCACTCCAGAGAAAACCCAAGATCACGGTCTCAAGTCTAGAGGGATCCTGAGGTCACTGTAGCAACACGAAAGGGCTCCATGGACCCCAAATCAACTCGAGATGAGAGCTTCGTCCCTGGCTTCGACTCAAGAGGAATACCCACTTTCCACAAGCACCTCAAGAGGAGGCTTCTCTCAGCTACAGGTATGTGAGAGGGACCCTGAGTTTGTGGCCTCAAGTGGAATGGACACCGAGATTCTCTGACTCGAAGGAAGGCCGGATATCCCTGCAGTGTTTTGAATGCAGGCTCGTCTTGCATCTCCCACGACGAAGGGATGTCTGAATCCCCTGTGGAGACCACAGAGAAACACCTAGTTCTCCGCCTCATCGCGACCGGAGGCCTCACGTCCTTTGAAAATTCGAGAGGTCCGCGGAGATCAATGCTTCCAAAGGAGACGATGCCTGACTCCTCTTGAAAATGGATAGAAATCCCAGGATCCCTGTGGCACGTGGAAAGCGACCCTGGGTCTCCCGCCTCACGTGGAGACGCGTCCCAATGGCCATGCCAAGACTCGAGGAGAATCCCGAGGTGTCTCTCGCACCTAGCAGGAGTCCTGACGTCGCTGAACAAACACGTGTCTGGAAGGGCCCTGCCCGTCGTAACTCGAGAATATACCCCAGGTTCGGCCGCAACTCGAGAAAAAACATGAGACTTCCCCCTCGCCGCGAGATGAGGCCCGATTCCCCTGCACTGCGTGCAGAGAGCAATTCCGTGTTCCACATCAAACATGAAAGGACCCTTGATTTCCTTAATGGCACTCCAGAGAACACCCAAGATCACTGTCTCAAGTCTAGAGGGATCCTGAGGTCACTGTAGCAACACGAAAGGGCTCCGTGAACCCCAAATCAACTCGAGATGAGAGCTTCGTCCCTGGCTTCGACTCAAGAGGAATACCCACTTTCCACAAGCACCTCAAGAGGAGGCTTCTCTCAGCTACAGGTATGTGAGAGGGACCCTGAGTTTGTGGCCTCAAGTGAAATGGACACCGAGATGCTCTGACTCGAAGGAAGGCCGGATATCCCTGCAGTGAATTGAATGCAGGCTCGTCTTGCATCTCCCACGACGAAGGGATGTCTGAATCCCTTGTGGAGACCACAGAGAAAGACCTAGTTCTCCGCCTCAACGCGACCGGAGGCCTCACGTCCTTTGAAAACTCGAGAGGTCGGCGGAGATCAATGCTTCGAAAGGAGACGATGTCTGAGTCCTCTTGAAAATGGATAGGAGTCCCAGGAATCCTGTGGCACGTGGAAAGGGACCCTGGGTCTCCCGCCTCACGTGGAGACGCGTTCCAATTGCCATGCCAAGACTCGAGGAGAATCCCGACGTTTCCCTCGCACCTAGGCAGGAGTCCTGACGTCCCTGAACAAACAGGTGTGTGGAAGGGCCCTCCTCGTCGTATTTCGAGAATAAACCCCAGGTTCCGGCCGCAATTCGAGAAAAACCATGAGACTTCCCCCTCGCCGCGAGATGAGGCCCGATTCCCCTGCACTGCGTGCAGAGCAATTCCGTGTTCCACATCAAACATGAAAGGAGCCTTGATTTCCTTGATGGCACTCCAGAGAACACCCAAGATCACTGTCTCAATTCTAGAGGGATCCTGAGGTCACTGTAGCAACACGAAAGGGCTCCGTGGACCCCAAATCAACTCGAGATGAGAGCTTCGTCCCTGGCTTCGACTCAAGAGGAATACCCACTATCCACAAGCACCTCAAGAGGAGGCTTCTCTCAGCTACAGGTATGTGAGAGGGACCCTGAGTTTGTGGCCTCAAGTGGAATGGACACCGAGATGCTCTGACTCGAAGGAAGGCCAGATATCCCTGCAGTGAATTGAATGCAGGCTCGTCTTGCATCTCCCACGACGAAGGGATGTCTGAATCCCCTGTGGAGACCACAGAGAAAGACCTAGTTCTCCGACTCATCGTGACCGGAGGCCTCACGTCCTTTGAAAACTCGAGAAGTCCGCGGAGATCAATGCTTCCAAAGGAGACGATGCCTGACTCCTCTAGAAAATGGATAGGAGTTCCAGGATCCCTGTGGAACGTGGAAAGCGACCCTGGGTCTCCCGCCTCACGTGGAGACGCGTCCCAATGGCCATGCCAAGACTCGAGGAGCATCCCGAGGTGTCCCTCGCACCTAGGCAGGAGTCCTGACGTCGCTGAAGAAACACGTGTCTGGAAGGGCCCTCCCCGTCGTAACTCGAGAATATACCGCAGGTTCCGGCCCCTACTCGAGAAAAAACATGAGAATTCCCCCTCGCCGCGAGATGAGGCCCGATTCCCTGCACGGCATGCAGAGCAATTCCGTGTTCCACATCAAACATGAAAGGAGCCTTGATTTCCTTGATGGCACTCCAGAGAACACCCAAGATCACTGTCTCAAGTCTAGAGGGATCCTGAGGTCACTGTAGCAACACGAAAGGGCTCCGTGGACCCCAAATCAACTCGAGATGAGAGCTTCGTCCCTGGCTTCGACTCAAGAGGAATACCCACTTTCCACAAACACTTCAGGAGGAGGCTACTCTCAGCTACAGGTAGGTGAGAGGGACCCTGAATTTGTGGCCTCAAGTGGAATGGACACCTGGATGCTCTGACTCGAAGGAAGGCCGGATATCCCTGCAGTGAATTGAAAGCAGGCTCTTCTTGCATCTCCCACGATGAAGGGATGTCTGAATCCCCTGTGGAGACCACAGAGAAAGACCTAGTTCTCCGCCTCATCGCGACCGGAGGCCTCACGTCCTTTGAAAACTCGAGAGGTCCGCGGAGATCAATGCTTCCAAAGGAGATGATGCCTGTCTCCTCTTGAAAATGGATAGGAGTCCCAGGATCCCTGTGGCACCTGGAAAGGGACCCTGGGTCTCCCGCCTCACGTGGCGACGCGTCCCAATGGCCATGCCAAGACTCGAGGAGAATCCCGAGGTGTCCCTCGCACCTAGGCAGGAGTCCTGACGTCGCTGAAGAAACACGTGTCTGGAAGGGCCCTCCCCGTCGTAACTCGAGAATATACCCCAGCTTCCACCCGCAACTCGAGAAAAAACATGAGACTTCCCCCTCGCCACGAGATGAGGCCCGATTCCCCTGCACTGCGTGCAGAGCAATTCCGTGTTCCACATCAAACATGAAAGGAGCCTTGATTTCCTTGATGGCACTCCAGAGAACACCCAAGATCACTGTCTCAATTCTAGAGGGATCCTGAGGTCACTGTAGCAACACAAAAGGGCTCCGTGGACCCCAAATCACCTCGAGATGAGAGCTTCGTCCCTGGCTTCGACTCAAGAGGAATACCCACTTTCCTCAAGCACCTCAAGAGGAGGCTACTCTCAGCTACAGGTATGTGAGAGGGACCCTGAGTTTGTGGCCTCATGTGGAATGGACACCGAGATGCTCTGACTCGAAGGAAGGCCGGATATCCCTGCAGTGAATTGAATGCAGGCTCGTCTTGCATCTCCCACGACGAAGGGATGTCTGAATCCCCTGTGGAGACCACAGAGAAAGACCTAGTTCTCCACCTCATCGCGACCAGAGGGCTCACGTCCTTTGAAAACTCGAGAGGTCGGCGGAGATCAATGCTTCCAAAGGAGACGATGCCTGACTCCTCTTGAAAATGGATAGAAGTCCCAGGATCCCTGTGGCACGTGGAAAGCGACCCTGAGTCTTCCGCCTCACGTGGAGACGCGTCCCAATGTCTATGCCAAGACTCGAGGAGAATCCCGAGGAGTCCCTCGCACCTAGGCATGAGTCCTGACGTCGCTGAAGAAACACGTGTCTGGAAGGGGCCTCCCCGTCGTAACTCGAGAATATAGCCCAGGTTCCTGCCGCTACTCGAGAAAAACCATGAGACTTCCCCCTCGCCGCGAGATGAGGCCCGATTCCCCTGCACTGCGTGCAGAGCAATTCCGTGTTCCACATCAAACATGAAAGGAGCCTTGATTTCCTTGATGGCACTCCAGAGAACCCCCAAGATCACTGTCTCAAGTCTAGAGGGATCCTGAGGTCACTGTACCAAAACGAAAGAGCTCCGTGGACACCAAATCAACTCGAGATGAGAGCTTCGTCGCTGGCTTCGACTCAAGAGGAATACCCACTTTCCACAAGCACCTCAAGAGGAGGCTTCTCTCAGATACAGGTATGTGAGTGGGACCCTGAGTTTGTGGCCTCAAGTGCAATGGACACCGAGATGCTCTGACTCGAAGGAAGGCCGGATATCCCGGCAGTGAATTGAATGCAGGCTCGTCTTGCATCTCCCACGACGAAGGGATGTCTGAATCCCCTGTGTAGACCACAGAGAAAGACCTAGTTCTCCACCTCATCGCGACCGGAGGCCTCACGTCCTTTGAAAACTCGAGAGGTCCGCGGAGATCAATGCTTCCAAAGGAGACGATGCCTGACTCCTCTTGAAAATGGATAGGAGTCCCTGGATCCCTGTGGCACGTGGAAAGCGACCATGGGTCTCCCGCCTCACGTGGAGACGCGTCCCAATGGCCATGCCAAGACTCGAGGAGAATCCCGAGGTGTCCCTCGCACCTAGGCAGGAGTCCTGACGTCGCTGAACAAACACGTGTCTGGAAGGGCCCTCCCCGTCGTAACTCGAGAATATACCCCAGGTTCCGGCCGCAACTCGAGAAAAACCATGAGACTTCCCCCTCGCCGCGAGATGAGGCCCGATTCCCCTGCACTGCGTGCAGAGCAATTCCGTGTTCCACATCAAACATGAAAGGAGCCTTGCTTTCCTTAATGGCACTCCAGAGAACACCCAAGATCACTGTCTCAATCTAGAGGGATCCTGAGGTCACTGTACCAACAAGAAAGGGCTCCGTGAACCTCAAATCAACTCGAGATGAGAGCTTCTTCCCTAGCTTCGACTCAAGAGGAATACCCACTTTCCACAAGCACCTCAAGAGGAGGCTTCTCTCAGCTACAGGTATGTGAGAGGGACCCTGAGTTTGTGGCCTCAAGTGGAATGGACACCGAGATGCTCTGACTCGAAGGAAGGCCGGATATCCCGGCAGTGAATTGAATGCAGGCTCGTCTTGCATCTCCCACGACGAAGGGATGTCTGAATCCCCTGTGTAGACCACAGAGAAAGACCTTGTTCTCCGCCTCATCGCGACTGGAGGTCTCGCGTCCTTTGAAAACTCGAGAGGTCCGCGGAGAACAAGGCTTCCAAAGGAGACGATGCCTGACTCCTCTTGAAAATAGATAGGAGTCCCAGGATCCCTGTGGCAAGTGGAAAGGGACCCTGGGTCTCCCGCCTCACGTGGAGATGCGTCCCAATGGCCATGCCAAGACTCGAGGAGAATCCCGAACTGTCCCTCGCACCCAGGCAGGAGTCCTGACGTCGCTGAACAAACACGGGTCTGGAAGGGCCCACCCCGTCGTAGCTTGAGAATATACCCCAGGTTCCGGCCGCAACTCGAGAAAAACCATGAGACTTACCCCTCGCCGCGAGATGAGGCCCGATTCCCCTTCACTGCGTGCAGAGCAATTCCGTGTTCCAAATCAAACATGAAAGGAGCCTTGATTTCTTTGATGGCACTCCAGAGAAAACCCAAGATCACTGTCTCAAGTCTAGAGGGATACTGAGGTCACTGTAGCAACACGAAAGGGCTCCGTGGACCCCAAATCAACTCGAGATGAGAGGTTAGTCCCTGGCTTCGACTCAAGAGGAATACCCACTTTCCACAAGCACCTCAAGAGGAAGCTTCTCTCAGATACAGGTATGTGAGAGGGACCCTGAGTTTGTGGCCTCAAGTGGAATGGACACCGAGATGCTCTGACTCGAAGGAAGGCCAGATATCCCTGCAGTGAATTGAATGCAGGCCTCTTTTGCATCTCCCACGATGAAGGGATGTCTGAATCCACTGTGGAGGCCACAGAGAAAGACCTAGTTCTCCGCCTCTTCGCGATCGGAGGCCTCACTTCCTTTGAAAACTCGAGAGGTCCGCGGAGATCAATGCTTCCAAAGGAGACGATGCCTGACTCCTCTTGAAAATGGATAGGAGTCCCAGGATCCCTGTGGCACGTGGAAAGGGACCCTGGGTCTCCCGCCTCACGTGGAGACGCGTCCAAATGGCCATGCCAAGACTCGAGGAGAATCCCGAGGTGTCCCTCGCACCTAGGCAGGAGTCCTGACGTCGCTGAACAAACACGTGTCTGAAAGGGCCCTCCCCGTCGTAACTCGAGAATATACCCCAGGTTCCGGCCGCAACTCGAGAAAAACCATGAGACTTCCCCCTCGCCACGAGATGAGGCCCGATTCCACTGCACTGCGTGCAGAGCAATTCCGTGTTCCACATCAAACATGAAAGGAGCCTTGATTTCCTTGATGGCCCTTCAGAGAACACCCAAGATCACTGTCTCATGTCTAGAGGGATACTGAGGTGACTCTAGCAACACGAAAGGGCTCTGTGGACACCAAATCAACTCGAGATGAGAGCTTCTTCCCTGGCTTCGACTCAAGAGGAATACCCACTTTCCACAAGCACCTCAAGAGGAGGCTTCTCTCAGCTACAGGTATGTGAGAGGGACCCTGAGTTTGTGGCCTCAAGTGGAATGGACACCGAGATGCTCTGACTCGAAGGAAGGCCGGATATCCCTGCAGTGAATTGAATGCAGGCCTCTTTTGCATCTCCCACGAAGAAGGGATGTCTGACTCCCCTGTGGAGACCACAGAGAAAGACCTAGTTCTCCGCCTCTTCGCGATCGGAGGCCTCACGTCCTTTGAAAACTCCAGAGGTCCGCGGAGATCAATGCTTCCAACGGAGACGATGCCTGACTCCTCTTGAAAATGGATAGGAGTCCCAGGATCCCTGTGGCACGTGGAAAGGGACCCTGGGTCTCCCACCTCACGTGGAGATGTGTCCCAATGGCCATGCCAAGACTCGAGGAGAATCCCGAGGTGTCCCCACGCACCCAGGCAGGAGTCCTGACATCGCTGAATAAACACGTGTCTGGAAAGGCCCTTCTGGTCGTAACTCGAGAATATACCCCAGGTTCCGGCCGAAACTCGAGAAAAACCATGAGACTTCCCCCTCGCCGCGAGATGAGGCCCGATTCCCCTGCACTGCGTGCAGAGCAATTCCGTGTTCCACATCAAACATGAAAGGAGCCTTGATTTCCTTGATGGCACTCCAGAGAACACCCAAGATCACTGTCTCATGTCTAGAGGGATACTGAGGTCACTGTAGCAACACGAAAGGTCTCCGTGGACCCCAAATCAACTCGAGATGAGAGCTTCTTCCCTGGCTTCGACTCAAGAGGAATACCACTTTCCACAAGCACCTCAAGAGGAGGCTTCTCTCAGCTACAGGTATGTGAGAGGGACCCTGAGTTTGTGGCCTCAAGTGGAATGGACACCGAGATGCTCTGACTCGAAGGAAGGCCGGATATCCCTGCAGTGAATTGAATGCAGTCTCGTCTTGCATCTCCCACGACGAAGGGATGACTGAATACCCTGTGAAGACCAAGGAGAAAGACCTAGTTCTCCGCCTCATCGCGACCGGAGGCCTCATGATCTTTGAAAACTCCAGAGGTCCGCGGAGATCAATGCTTCCAAAGGAGACGATGCCTGACTCCTCTTGAAAATGGATAGGAGTCCCAGGATCCCTGTGGCACGTGGAAAGGGACCCTGGGTCTCCCGCCTCACGTGGAGACGCGTCCCAATGGCCATGTCAAGACTCGAGGAGAATCCCGAGGTGTCCCTCGCACCTAGGCAGGAGTCCTGACGTCGCTGAACAAACACGTGTCTGGAAGGGCCCTCCCCGTGGTTACTCGAGAATATACCCCAGGTTCCGGCCGAAACTCGAGAAAAACCATGAGACTTCCCCCTCGCCGCGAGATGAGGCCCGATTCCCCTGCACTGCGTGCAGAGCAATTCCGTGTTCCAAATCAAACATGAAAGGAGCCTTGATTTCTTTGATGGCACTCCAGAGAAAACCCAAGATCACTGTCTTAAGTCTGGAGGGATACTGAGGTCACTGGAGCAACACGAAAGGGCTCCGTGGACCCCAAATCAACTCGAGATGAGAGGTTAGTCCCTGGCTTCGACTCAAGAGGAATACCCACTTTCCACAAGCACCTCAAGAGGAGGCTTCTCTCAGATACAGGTATGTGAGAGGGACCCTGAGTTTGTGGCCTCAAGTGGAATGGACACCGAGATGCTCTGACTCGAAGGAAGGCCAGATATCCCTGCAGTGAATTGAATGCAGGCCTCTTTTGCATCTCCCACGACGAAGGGATGTCTGAATCCACTGTGGAGGCCACAGAGAAAGACCTAGTTCTCCGCCTCTTCGCGATCGGAGGCCTCACTTCCTTTGAAAACTCGAGAGGTCCGCGGAGATCAATGCTTCCAAAGGAGGCGATGCCTGACTCCTCTTGAAAATGGATAGGAGTCCCAGGATCCCTGTGGCACGTGGAAAGGGACACTGGGTCTCCCGACTCAGGTGGAGACGCGTCCCAATGGCCATGCCAAGACTCGAGGAGAATCCCGAGGTGTCCCTCGCACCTAGGCAGGAGTCCTGACGTCGCTGAACAAACACGTGTCTGGAAGGGCCCTCCCCGTCGTAACTCGAGAATATACCCCAGGTTCCGGCCGCAACTCGAGAAAAACCATGAGACTTTCCCCTCGCCGCGAGATGATGCCCGATTCCCCTGCACTGTGTGAAGAGCAATTCCGTGTTCCACATCTAACATGAAAGGAGGCTTGATTTCCTTGATGGAACTCCAGAGAAAAAGTAAGATCACTGTCTCAAGTCTAGAGGGATCCTGAGGTCACTGTAGAAACACGAAAGGGCTCCGTGGACCCCAAATCAACTCGAGATGAGAGCTTAGTCCCTGGCTTCGACTCAAGAGGAATACCAACTTTCCACAGGCACCTCAAGAGGAGGCTTCTCTCAGCTACAGGTATGTGAGAGGGACCCTGAGTTTGTGGCCTCAAGTGGAATGGACACCGAGATGCTCTGACTCAGAGTAAGGTGGATATCCCTGCAGTGAATTGAATGCAGGCACGTCTTGCATCTCCCAAGACGAAGGGATGTCTGAATCCCCTGTGGAGACCACAGAGAAAGACCTAGTTCTCCGCCTCATCGCGACCGGAGGCCTCACATCCTTTGAAAAATCGAGAGGTCCGCGGAGATCAATGCTTCCATAGGAGACGATGCCTGACTCCTCTTGAAAATGGATAGGAGTCCCAGGATCCCTGTGGCACGTGGAAAGGGACCCTGGGTCTCCCGCCTCACGTGGAGACACGTCCCAATTGCCATGCCAAGACTCGAGGAGAATCCCGAGGTGTCCCTCGCACCTAGGCAGGAGTCCTGACGTCGCTGAACAAACACGTGTCTGGAAGGGCCCTCCCCGTCGTAACTGGAGAATATACCCCAGGTTCCGGCCGCAACTCGAGAAAAACCATGAGACTTTCCCCTCGCCGCAAGATGAGGCCCGATTCCCCTGCACTGTGTGAAGAGCAATTCGGTGTTCCACATCAAACATGAAAGGAGGCTTGATTTCCTTGATGGCACTCCAGAGAAAAAGCAAGATCACTGTCTCAAGTCTAGAGGGATCCTGAGGTCACTGTAGAAACATGAAAGGGCTCCGTGGACCCCAAATCAACTCGAGATGAGAGCTTAGTCCCTGGCTTCGACTCAAGAGGAATACCAACTTTCCACAGGCACCTCAAGAGGAGGCTTCTCTCAGTTACAGGTATGTGAGAGGGACCCTGAGTTTGTGGCCTCAAGTGGAATGGACACCGAGATGCTCTGACTCGATGTAAGGCCAGATATCCCTGCAGTGAATTGAATGCAGGCTCGTCTTGCATCTCCCAAGACGAAGGGCTGTCTGAATCCCCTGTGGAGACCACAGAGAAAGACCTAGTTCTCCACCTCATTGCGACCGGAGCCCTCACATCCTTTGAAAACTCGAGAGGTCCGCGGAGATCAATGCTTCCAAAGGAGACGATGGCTGACTCCTCTTGCAAATGGATAGTAGTCCCAGGATCCCTGTGGCACGTGCAAAGGGACACGGGGTCTCCCGCCTCACGTGGACATGCATCCAAATTGCCATGCCAAGACTCGAGGAGAATCCCGAGGTGTCCCTCGCACCTAGGCAGGAGTCCTGACATCGCTGAACAAACACTTGTCCGGACGGGCCCTCCCCGTCATAACTCAAGAATATACCCCAGGTTCCGACCGCAACTCGAGAAAAACCATGAGACTTCCCCCTCGCCGTGAGATGAGGCCCGATTCCCCTGCACTCCGTGCAGAGCAATTCCGTGTTCTACATCAAACAAGAAAGGAGCCTTGATTTCCGTGATGGCACTCCAGAGAAAACCCAAGATCACCGTCTAAAGTCTAGAGGGATCCTGAGGTCACTGGAGCAACATGAAAGGGCTCCGTGGACCCCAAATCAACTGGAGATGAGAGCTTAGTCCCTGGCTTCGACTCAAGTGGAATACCAACTTTCCACAAGCACCTCAAGAGGAGGCTTCTCTCAGCTACAGGTATGTGAGAGGGACCCTGAGTTTGTGGCCTCAAGTGGAATGGACACCGAGATGCTCTGACTCGAAGTAAGGCCGGATATCCCTGCAGTGAATTGAATGCAGGCTCGTCCTGCATCTCCCAAGACAAAGGGATGTCTGAATCCCCTGTGGAGACCACAGAGAAAGACCTAGTCCTCCGCCTCATTGCGACCGGAGGCCTCATATCCTTTGAAAACTCGAGAGGTCCGCGGAGATCAATGCTTCCAAAGGAGACGATGCCTGACTCCTCTTGAAAATGGATAGGAGTCCCAGGATCCCTGTGGCACGTGGAAAGGGACCCTGGGTCTCGCGCCTCACGTGGAGACGCGTCCCAATTGCCATGCCAAGACTCGAGGAGAATCCCGAGGTGTCCCTCGCACCTAGGCAGGAGTCCTGACGTCGCTGAACAAACACGTGTCTGGAAGGGCCCTCCCCGTCGTAACTCGAGAATATACCCCAGGTTCCGGCCGCAACTCGAGAAAAACCATGAGACTTCCCCCTCGCCGCGAGATGAGGCCCGATTCCCCTGCACTGCATGCAGAGCAATTCCTTGTTCCACATCAAACGTGAAAGGAGCCTTGATTTCCTTGATGGCACTCCAGAGAAAACAAAAGATCACTGTCTAGAGTCTAGAGGGATCCTGACGTCACTGGAGCAACACGAAAGGGATCCGTGGACCTCAAATCAACTTGAGATGAAAGCTTAGTCCCTGGCTTCGACTCAAGAGGAATACCAACTTTCCACAAGCACCTCAAGAGGAGGCTTCTCTCAGCTACAGGTATGTGAGAGAGACCCTGAGTTTGTGGCCTCAAGTGGAATGGACACCGAGATGCTCTGAATCGAAGTAAGGCCGGATATCCCTGCAGTGAATTGAATGCAGGCTCGTCTTGCATCTCCCAAAACGAAGGGATGTCTGAATCCCCTGTGGAGACCACAGAGAAAGACCTAGTCCTCTGCCTCTTAGCGACCGGATGCCTCACATCCTTTGAAAACTCGAGAGGTCCACGGAGATCAATGCTTCCAAAGGAGACAATGCCTGACTCCTCTTGAAAATGGATAGGAGTCCCAGGATCCCTGTGGCACGTGGAAAGGGACCCGGGGTCTCCCGCCTCACGTGGAGACGCCTCCCAATTGCCATGCCAAGACTCGAGGAGAATCCCGAGGTGGCCCTCGCACCTAGGCAGGAATCCTGACATCGCTGAACAAACACGTGTCTGGAAGGGCCCTCCCCGTCGTAACTCGAGAATATACCCCAGGTTCCGGCCGCAACTCGAGAAAAACCATGAGACTTCCCCCTCGCCGCGAGATGAGGCCCGATTCCCCTGCACTGCGTGCAGAGCAACTCCGTGTTCCACATCAAACGTGAAAGGAGCCTTGATTTCCTTGATGGCACTCCAGAGAAAACCCAAGATCACTGTCTCAAGTCTAGACGGATCCTGAGGTCACTGGAGCAACACGAAAGGGCTCCGTGGACCCCAAATGAACTCGAGATGAGAGCTTAGTCCCTGACTTCGACTCAAGAGGAGTACCAACTTTCCACAAGCACCTCAAGAGGAGGCTTCTCTCAGCTACAGGTATGTGAGAATGACCCTGAGTTTGTGGCCTCAAGTGAAATGGACACCGAGATGCTCTGATTCGAAGTAAGGCCGGATATCCCTGCAGTGAATTGAATGCAGGCTCGTCTTGCATCTCCCAAGACGAAGGGATGTCTGAATCCCCTGTGGTGAACAAAGAGAAAGACCTAGTTCTCCGCCTCATCGCGACCAGAGGCCTCACATCCTTTGAAAACTCGAGAGGTCCGCGAAGATCAATGCTTCCAAAGGAGACGAGGCCTGACTCCTCTTGAAAATGGATAGGAGTCCCAGGATCCCTGGGGCACGTGGAAAGGGACCCTGGGTCTCCCGCCTCATGTGGAGACGCGTCCCAATTGCCATGCCAAGACTCGAGTAGAATCCCGAGGTTTTCCTCGCACCTAGGGAGGAGTCCTGACGTTGCTGAACAAACACGTGTCTGGAAGGGCCCTCCCCATCGTAACTTGAGAATATACCCCAGGTTCCGGCCGCAACTCGAGAAGAACCATGAGACTTCCCCCTCTCCGTGAGATGAAGCCCGATTCCCCTGCACTGCGTGCAGAGCAATTCCGTTTTCCACATCAAACGTTAAAGGAGCCTTGATTTCCTTGATTGCACTCCAGAGAAAACCCAAGTTCACTGTCTCAAGTCTAGAGGGATCCTGAGGTCACTGAGGCAAAATGAAAGGGCTCCGTGGACCACAAATCAACTCGAGATGAGAGCTTAGTCCCTGGCTTCGACTCAAGAGGAATACCAACTTTCCACAAGCACTTCAAGAGGAGGCTTCTCTCAGCTACAGGTATGTGAGAGGGCCCCTGAGTTTGTGGCCTCAAGTGGAATGGACACCGAAATGCTCTGACTCGAAATAAGGCCGGATATCCCTGCAGTGAATTGAATGCAGGCTCGTCTTGCATCTCCCAAAACGAAGGGATGTCTGAATCCCCGGTGGAGACGACAGAGAAAGACCTAGTCCTCTGCCTCCTAGCGACCAGAGGCCTCACATCCTTTGAAAACTCGAGAGGTCCGCGGAGATCAATGCTTCCAAAGGAGACGATGCCTGACTCCTGTTCAAAATGGATAGGAGTCCCAAGATCCCTGTGGCACGTGGAAAGGGACCATGGGTCTCCCGCCTCACGTGGAGATGCGTCCCTATTGCCATGCCAAGACTCCAGGAGACTCCCGAGGTGTCCCTCACACCTAGGCAGGAGTCCTGACGTTGCTGAACAAACACGTGTCTGGAAGGGCCCTCCCCGTCGTAACTCGAGAATATACCCCAGGTTCCGGCCGCTACTCGAGAAAAACCATGAGACTTCCCCCTCGCCGCGAGATGAGGCCCGATTCCCCTGCACTGTGTGCAGAGCAATTCCGTGTTCCACATCAAACGTGAAAGGAGGCTTGATTTCCATGATGGCACTCCAGAGAAAACCCAAGATCACTGTCTCAAGTCTAGAGGGATCCTGAGGTCACTGGAGCAACACGAAAGGGCTCCGTGGACCCCAAATCAACTCGAGAGGAGAGCTTAGTCCCTGGCTTCGACTCAAGAGGAATACCAACTTTTCACAAGCACCTCAAGAGGAGGCTTCTCTCAACTACAGGTAAGTGAGAGGAACCCTGAGTTTGTGGCCTCAAGTGGAATGGACACTGAGATGCTCTGACTCGAAGTAAGGTCGGATATCCCTGCAGTGAATTGAATGCAGGCTGGTCTTGCATCTCCCAAGACGAAGGGATGTCGGAATCCCCTGTGGAGACGACAGAGAAAGACCTAGTCCTCCGCCTCATCGCGACCGGAGGCCTCACATCCTTTGAAAACTCGAGAGGTCTGCGGAGATCAATGCTTCCAAAGAAGACGATGCCTGACTCTTCTTGAAAATGGATAGGAGTCCCAGGATCCCTGTGGCACGAGCAAAGGGACCCTGGGGCTCCCGCCTCATGTGGAGACGCGTCCCAATTGCCATGCCAAGACTCGAGGAGAATCCCGAGGTGTCCCTCGCACCTAGGCAGGAGTCCTGACGTCGCTGAACAAACACGTGTCTGGAAGGGCCCTCCCCGTCGTAACTCGAGAATATACCCCAGGTTCCGGCCGCAACTCGAGAAAAACCATGAGACTTCCCCCTCGCCGCGAGATGAGGCCCGATTCCCCTGCACTGCGTGCAGAGCAATTCCGTGTTCCACATCAAACGTGAAAGGAGCCTTGATTTCCTTGATGGCACTCCAGAGAAAACCCAAGTTCACTGTCTCAAGTCTAGAGGGATGCTGAGGTCACTGGAGCAAAACGAAAGTGCTCCTTGGACCCCAAATCAACTCGAGATGAGAGCTTAGTCCCTGGCTTCGACTCAATAGGAATACCAACTTTCCACAAGCACCTCAAGAGGAGGCTTTTCTCAGCTACAGGTATATGAGAGGGCCCCTGATTTTGTGGCCTCAAGTGGAATGGACACTGAGATGCTCTGACTCGAAGTAAGGCCGGATATCCCTGCAGTGAATTGAATGCAGGCTCGTCTTGCATCTCCCAAGACGAAGGGATGTCTGAATCAACTGTGGAGACGACAGAGAAAGACCGAGTTCTCCGCCTCATCGCGAGCGGAGGCCTCACATCCTTTGAAAACTCGAGAGGGCCGCGGAGATCAATGCTTCCAAAGGAGACGATGCCTGACTCCTCTTGAAAATGGATAGGAGTCCCAGGATCCCTGTGGCACTTGGAAAGGGACCCTGGGTCTCCCGCCTCACGTGGAGACGCATCCCAATTGCCATGCCAAGACTCGAGGAGAATCCCGAGGTGTCCCTCGCACCTAGGCAGGAGTCCTGACGTCGCTGAACAAACACGTGTCTGGAAGGGCCCTCCCCGTCGTAACTTGAGAATATAGCCCAGGTTTAGCCGCAACTCGAGAAAAACCATGAGACTTCCCACTCGCCGCGAGATGAGGCCCGATTCCCCTGCCATGCGTGCAGAGCAATTCCGTATTCCACATCAAAAATGAAAGGAGCCTTGATTTCCTTGATGGCACTCCAGAGAAAACCCAAGATCACTGTCTCAAGTCTAGAGGGATCCTGAGGTCACTGTAGCAACACGAAAGGGCTCCGTGGACCCCATATCAACTCGAGATGAGAGCTTAGTCCCTGGCTTCGACTCAAGAGGAATATCAACTTTCCACAAGCACCTCAAGAGGAGGCTTCTCTCAGCTACAGGTATGTGAGAGGGACCCTGAGTTTGCGGCCTCAAGTGGAATGGACACCGAGATGCTCTGACTCGAAGTAAGGCCGGATATCCCTGCAGTGAATTTAATGCAGGCTCGTCTTGCATCTCCCAAGACGAAGGGATGTCTCAATCCCCTGTGGAAACCGCAGAGAAAGACCTAATTTTCCGCCTCATCGCGAGCGGAGGCCTCACATCCTTTGAAAACTCGAGAGGTCCGCGGAGATCAATGCTTCCAAAAGAGACGATGCCTGACTCCGCTTGAAAATGGAAAGGAGTCCCAAGATCCCTGTGGCACGTGGAAAGGGACCATGGGTCTCCCGCCTCACGTGGAGACGCGTCCCTATTGCCATGCCAAGACTCCAGGAGAATCCCGAGGTGTCCCTCGCACCTAGGCAGGATTCCTGAAGTCGCTGAAGAAACACGTGTCTGGAAGGGCCCTCCCCGTCGTAACTCGAGAATATACCCCAGGTTCCGGCCGCAACTCGAGAAAAACCATGAGACTTCCCCCTCGCCGCGAGATGAGGCCCGATTCCCCTGCACTGCGTGCAGAGCAACTCCGTGTTCCACATCAAACGTGAAAGGAGCCTTGATTTCCTTGATGGCACTCCAGAGAAAACCCAAGATCACTGTCTCAAGTCTAGAGGGATCCTGAGGTCACTGGAGCAACACGAAATGGCTCCGTGGACCCCAAGTCAACTCGAGATGAGAGCTTAGTCCTTGGCTTCGACTCAAGAGGAACACCAAATTTCCACAAGCACCTCAAGAGGAGGCTTCTCTCAACTACAGGTATGTGAGAGGGACCCTGAGTTTGTGGCCTCAAGTGGAATGGACACCGAGATGCTCTGACTCGAACCAAGGATGGATATCCCTGCAGTGAATTGAATGCAGGTTCGTCTTGCATGTCCCAAGACGAAGGGATGTCTGAATCCCCTGTGGAGACCTCAGAGAAAGACCTAGTCCTCCGCCTCATCGTGACCGGAGGCCTCACATCCTTTGAAAACTCGAGAGGTCTGCAGAGATCAATGCTTCCAAAGGAGACGATGCCTGACTCCTCTTGAAAATGGATAGGAGTCCCAGGATCCCTG
Organism: Dama dama; assembly: GCF_033118175.1. NCBI lineage: Eukaryota > Metazoa > Chordata > Mammalia > Artiodactyla > Cervidae > Dama > Dama dama. The sequence goes on from NW_026870888.1 coordinate 1,613,667, forward strand.
TGGCACGTGGAAAGGGACGCTGGGTCTCCCGCCTCACGTGGAGACGCGTCCCAATTGCCATGCCAAGACTCGAGGAGAATCCCGAGGTGTCCCTCGCACCTAGGCAGGAGTCCTGACGTCGCTGAACAAACACGTGTCTGGAAGGGCCCTCCCCGTCGTAACTCGAGAATATACCCCAGGTTCCGGCCGCAACTCGAGAAAAACCATGAGACTTCCCCCTCGCTGCGAGATGAGGCCCAATTCCCCTGCACTGCGTGCACAGCAATTCCGTGTTCCACATCAAACGTGAAAGGAGCCTTGATTTCCTTCATGGCACTCCAGAGAAAACCCAAGTTCACTGTCTCAAGTCTAGAGGGATCCTGAGGTCACTGGAGCAACACGAAAGGGCTCCGTATAGCCCAAATCAACTCGAGATGAGAGCTTAGTCCCTAGCTTCGACTCATGAGGAATACCAACTTTCCACAACCACCTCAAGAGGAGGCTTCTCTCAGCTACAGGTATGTGAGTGGGACCCTGAGTTTGTGGCCTCAAGTGGAATGGACACCGAGATGCTCTGACTCGAAGTAAGGCCGGATATCCCTGCAGTGAATTGAATGCAGGCTCGTCTTGCATCTCCCAAGACGAAGGGATGTCTGAATCCGCTGTGGAGACCACAGAGAAAGACCGGGTTCTCCGCCTCAACGCGACCGGAGGTCTCACATCCTTTGAAAACTCGAGATGTCCGCGGACATCAATGCTTCCAAAGGAGACGATGCCTGACTCCTCTTGAAAATGGATAGGAGTCCCAGGATCCCTGTGGCACGTGGAAAGGGACTCTGGGTCTCCCGCCTCACGTGGAGACGCGTCCCAATTGCCATGCCAAGACTCGAGGAGAATCCCGAGCTGTCCTTCGCACCTAGGCAGGAGTCCTGACGTCGCTGAACAATCACGTGTCTGGAAGGGCCCTCCCCGTCGTAACACGAGAATATACCCCAGGTTCCGGCCGCAACTCGAGAAAAACCATGAGACTTCCCCCTCGCCGCGAGATGACGCCCGATTCCCCTGCACTGCATGCAGAGCAATTCCGTTTTTCACATGAAACGTGAAAGGAGCCTTGATTTCCTTGATGGCACTCCAGTGAAAATCCAAGATCACTGTCTCAAGTCTAGAGGGATCCTGAGGTCACTGGAGTAACACGAAATGGCTCCGTGGACCCCAAGTCAACTCGAGATGAGAGCTTAGTCCTTGGCTTCGACTCAAGAGGAACACCAAATTTCCACAAGCACCTCAAGAGGAGGCTTGTCTCAACTACAGGTATGTGAGAGGGACCCTGAGTTTGTTGCCTCAAGTGGAATGGACACCGAGATGCTCTGACTCGAACTAAGGATGGATATCCCTGCAGTGAATTGAATGCAGGCTCGTCTTGCATCTCCCACGACGAAGGGATGTCTGAATCCCCTGTGGAGACCAAGGAGAAAGACCTAATTCTCCGCCTCATCGCGACCGGAGGCCTCACGTCCTTTGAAAACTCGAGAGGTCCGCGGAGATCAATGCTTCCAAAGGAGACGATGCCTGACTCCTCTTGAAAATGGATAGGAGTCCCAGGATCCCTGTGGCATGTGGAAAGGGACCCTGGGTCTCCCGCCTCACGTGGAGACGCGTCCCAATGGCCATGCCAAGACTCGAGGAGAATCCAGAGGGGTCCCTCGCACCCAGGCAGGAGTCCTGACGTCGCTGAATAAACACGTGTCTGGAAAGGCCCTTCCGGTCGAAACTCGAGAATGTACCCCAGGTTCCGGCCGCAACTCGAGAAAAAAAATATGACTTCCCCCTCGCCGCGAGATGAGGCCCGGTTCCCCTGCACTGCGTGCAGAGCAATTCCGTGTTCCAAACCAAACATGAAAGGAGCCTTGATTTCCTTAATGGCACTCCAGAGAAAACCCAAGATCACTGTCTCAAGTCTAGAGGGATACTGAGGTCACTGTAGCAACCCGAAATGGCTCCGTGGACCCCAAATCAACTCGAGATGAGAGCTTCATCCCTGGCTTCGACTCAAGAGGAATACCCACTTTCCACAAGCACCTCAAGAGGAGGCTTCTCTCAGCTACAGGTATGTGAGAGGGACCCTGAGTTTGTGACCTCAAGTGGAATGGACACCGAGATGCACTGACTCGAAGGAAGGCCGGATATCCCTGCAGTGAATTGAATGCAGGCCTCTTTTGCCTCTCCCACGACGAAGGGATGTCTGAATCCCCTGTGGAGACCAAGGAGAAAGACCTAGTTCTCCGCCTCATCGCGACCGGAGGCCTCACGTCCTTTGAAAACTCGAGAGGTCCGCGGAGATCAATGCTTCCAAAGGAGACGATGCCTGACTCCTCTTGAATATGGATAGTAGTCCCAGGATCCCTGTAACACGTGGAAAGGGACCCTGGGTCTCCCGCCTCACGTGGAGACGCGTCCCAATGGCCATGCCAAGACTCGAGGCGAATCCCGAGGGGTCCCTCGCACCCAGGCAGGAGTCCTGACGTAGCTGAATAAACACGTGTCTGGAAAGGCCCTTCCGGTCGAAACTCGAGAATGTACCCCAGGTTCCGGCCGCAACTCGAGAAAAACAATGAGACTTCCCCCTCGCCGCGAGATGAGGCCCGATTCCCCTGCACTGCGTGCACAGCAATTCCGTGTTCCAAATCAAACATGAAAGGAGCCTTGATTTCCTTGATGGCACTCCAGAGAACCCCCAAGATCACTGTCTCAAGTCTAAGGGATACTGAAGTCACTGTAGCAACACGAAAGGGCTCCGTGGACCCCAAATCAACTCGAGATGCGAGCTTCGTCCCTGGCTTCGACTCAAGAGGAATACCCACTTTCCACAAGCACCTCAAGAGGAGGCTTCTCTCAGCTACAGGTATGTGAGAGGGACCCTGAGTTTGTGTCCTCAAGTGGAATGGACACCGAGATGCTCTGACTCGAAGGAAGGCCGGATATCCCTGCAGTGAATTGAATGCAGGCCTCTTTTGCATCTCCCACGACGAAAGGATGTCTGAATCCCATGTGGAGACCACAGAGAAAGACCTTGTTCTCTGCCTCATCACGACTGGACGTCTCCCGTCCGTTGAAAACTCGAGAGGTCCGCGGAGAACAAGGCTTCCAAAGGAGACGATACCTGACTCCTCTTGAAAATGGATAGAAGTCCCAGGATCCCTGTGGCACGTGGAAAGGGACCCTGGGTCTCCCGCCTCACGTGGAGACGCGTCCCAGTGGCCATGCCAAGACTCGAGGAGAATCCCGAAGTGTCCCTCGCACCTAGGGAGGAGTCCTGACGTCGCTGAACAAACACGTGTCTGGAAGGGCCCTCCCCGTCGTAACTCGAGAATATACCCCAGGTTCCGGGCGCAACTCGAGAAAAACCATGAAATTTCCCCCTCGCCGCGAGATGAGGCCCGATTCCCCTGCACTGCGTGCAGAGCAACTCCGTGTTCCACATCAAACATGAAAGGAGCCTTGATTTCCTTGATGGCACTCCAGAGAACACCCAAGATCACTGTCTCATGTCTAGAGGGATACTGAGGTCACTGTAGCAACACGAAAGGGCTCCGTGGACCCCAAATCAACTCGAGATGAGAGCTTCGTCCCTGGCTTCGACTCAAGAGGAATACCCACTTTCCACAAGCACCTCAAGAGGAGGCTTCTCTCAGCTACAGGTATGTGAGAGGGACCCTGAGTTTGTGGCCTCAAGTGGAATGGACACCGAGATGCTCTGACTCGAAGGAAGGCCGGATATCCCTGCAGTGAATTGAATGCAGGCTCGTCTTGCATCTCCCACGACGAAGGGATGTCTGAATCCCCTGTGGAGACCAAGGAGAAAGACCTAGTTCTCCGCCTCATCGCGACCGGAGGCCTCACGTCCTTTGAAAACTCGAGAGGTCCGCGGAGATCAATGCTTCCAAAGGAGATGATGCCTGACTCCCCTTGAAAATGGATAGGAGTCCCAGGATCCCTGTGGCACGTGGAAAGGGACCGTGGGTCTCCCGCCTCACGTGGAGACGCGTCCCAATGGCCATGCCAAGACTCGAGGAGAATCCCGAGGTGTCCCTCGCACCTAGGCAGGAGTCCTGACGTCACTGAACAAACACGTGTCTGGAAGGGCCCTCCCCGTCGTAACTCGAGAATATACCCCAGGTTCCGGCCACAACTCGAGAAAAACCATGAGACTTCCCCCTCGCCGCGAGATGAGGCCCGATTCGCCTGCACTGCGTGCAGAGCAATTCCGTGTTCCACATCAAACATGAAAGGAGCCTTGATTTCCTTGATGGCACTCCAGAGAACACCCAAGATCACTGTCTCATGTCTAGAGGGATACTCAGGTCACTGTAGCAACACGAAAGGGCTCCATGGACCCCAAATCAACTCGAGATGTGAGCTTCTTCCCTGGCTTCGACTCAAGAGGAATTCCCACTTTCCACAAGCACCTCAAGAGGAGGCTTCTCTCAGCTACAGGTATGTGAGAGGGACCCTGAGTTTGTGGCCTCAAGTAGAATGGACACCGAGATGCTCTGACTCGAAAGAAGGCCGGATATCCCTGCAGTGAATTGAATGCAGGCCTCTTTTGCATCTCCCACGACGAAGGGATGTCTGAATCCCCTGTGGAGACCACAGAGAAAGACCTAGTTCTCAGCCTCAACGCGATCGGAGGCCTCACGTCCTTTGAAAACTCGAGAGGTCCGCGGAGATCAATGCTTCCAAAGGAGACGATGCCTGACTCCTCTTGAAAATGGATAGGAGTCCCAGGATCCCTGTGGCACGTGGAAAGCGAACATGGGTCTCCCGCCTCACGTGGAGACGCGTCCCAATGGCCATGCCAAGACTCGAGGAGAATCCCGAGTTGCCCCTCGCACCTAGGCAGGAGTCCTGACGTCGCTGAACAAACACGTGTCTGGAAGGGCCCTTCCGGTCGTAACTCGTGAGTGTACCCCAGGTTCCGGCCGCAACTCGAGAAAAACCATGAAACTTCCCCCTCGCCGCGAGATGAGGCCCGATTCCCCTGCACTGCGTGCAGAGCAACTCCGTGTTCCAAATCAAACGTGAAATGAGACTTGATTTCCTTGATGGCACTCCAGAGAACACCCAAGATCACTGTCTCAAGTCTAGAGGGATCCTGAGGTCACTGTAGCAACAAGAAAGGTCTCCGTGGACCCCAAATCAACTCGAGATGAGAGCTTCGTCCCTGGCTTCGACTCAAGAGGAATACCCACTTTCCACAAGCACCTCAAGAGGAGGCTTCTCTCAGCTACAGGTATGTGAGAGGGACCCTGAGTTTGTGGCCTCAAGTGGAATGGACACCGAGATGCTCTGACTAGAAGGAAGGCCGGATATCCCTGCAGTGAATTGAATGCAGGCCTCTTTTGCATCTCCCACGACGAAAGGATGTCTGAATCCCCTGTGCAGACCACAGAGAAAGACCTAGTTCTCTGCCTCATCGCGATCGGAGGCCTCACGTCCTTTGAAAACTCGAGAGGTCTGCGGAGATCAATGCTTCCAAAGGAGACGATACCTGACTCCTCTTGAAAATGGATAGGAGTCCCAGGATCCCTGTGGCACGTGGAAAGGGACCCTGGGTCTCCCGCCTCACGTGGAGACGCGTCCAAATGGCCATGCCAAGACTCGAGGAGAATCCCGAGGTGTCCCTCGCACCTAGGCAGGAGTCCTGACGTCGCTGAAGAAACATGTGTCTGGAAGGGCCCTCCTCGACGTAATTCGAGAATATACCCCAGGTTCCGGCCGCAAGTCGAGAAAAACCATGAGACTTCCCCTTCACCGCGAGATGAGGCCCGATTCCCCTGCACTGCGTGCAGAGAAATTCCGTGTTCCACATCAAACATGAAAGGAGCCTTGATTTCCTTGATGGCACTCCAGAGAACACCCAAGATCACTGTCTCAAGTCTAGAGGGATACTGAGGTCACTGTAGCAACACGAAAGGGCTCCGTGGACCCCAAATCAACTCGAGATGAGAGCTTCGTCCCTGGCTTCGACTCAAGAGGACTACCAACTTTCCACAAGCACCTCAAGAGGAGGCTTCTCTCAGCTACAGGTATGTGAGAGGGACCCTGAGTTTGTGGCCTCAAGTGGAATGGACACCGAGATGCTCTGACTCGAAGGAAGGACGGATATCCCTGCAGTGAATTGAATGCAGGCTCGTCTTGCATCTCCCACGACGAAGGGATGTCTGAATCAGCTGTGGAGACCAAGGAGAAAGAGCTAATTCTCCGCCTCATCGCGACCGGAGGCCTCACGTCCTTTGAAAACTCGAGAGGTCCGCGGAGATCAATGCTTCCAAAGGAGACGATGCCTGACTCCTCTTGAAAATGGATAGGAGTCCCAGGATCCCTGTGGCATGTGGAAAGGGACCCTGGGTCTCCCGCCTCACGTGGAGACGCGTCCCAATGGCCATGCCAAGACTCGAGGAGAATCCAGAGGGGTCCCTCGCACCCAGGCAGGAGTCCTGACGTCGCTGAATAAACACGTGTCTGGAAAGGCCCTTCCGGTCGAAACTCGAGAATGTACCCCAGGTTCCGGCCGCAACTCGAGAAAAAAAATATGACTTCCCCCTCGCCGCGAGATGAGGCCCGGTTCCCCTGCACTGCGTGCAGAGCAATTCCGTGTTCCAAACCAAACATGAAAGGAGCCTTGATTTCCTTAATGGCACTCCAGAGAAAACCCAAGATCACTGTCTCAAGTCTAGAGGGATACTGAGGTCACTGTAGCAACCCGAAATGGCTCCGTGGACCCCAAATCAACTCGAGATGAGAGCTTCATCCCTGGCTTCGACTCAAGAGGAATACCCACTTTCCACAAGCACCTCAAGAGGAGGCTTCTCTCAGCTACAGGTATGTGAGAGGGACCCTGAGTTTGTGACCTCAAGTGGAATGGACACCGAGATGCACTGACTCGAAGGAAGGCCGGATATCCCTGCAGTGAATTGAATGCAGGCCTCTTTTGCCTCTCCCACGACGAAGGGATGTCTGAATCCCCTGTGGAGACCAAGGAGAAAGACCTAGTTCTCCGCCTCATCGCGACCGGAGGCCTCACGTCCTTTGAAAACTCGAGAGGTCCGCGGAGATCAATGCTTCCAAAGGAGACGATGCCTGACTCCTCTTGAATATGGATAGTAGTCCCAGGATCCCTGTAGCACGTGGAAAGGGACTCTGGGTCTCCCGCCTCACGTGGAGACGCGTCCCAATGGCCATGCCAAGACTCGAGGCGAATCCCGAGGGGTCCCTCGCACCCAGGCAGGAGTCCTGACGTAGCTGAATAAACACGTGTCTGGAAAGGCCCTTCCGGTCGAAACTCGAGAATGTACCCCAGGTTCCGGCCGCAACTCGAGAAAAACAATGAGACTTCCCCCTCGCCGCGAGATGAGGCCCGATTCCCCTGCACTGCGTGCACAGCAATTCCGTGTTCCAAATCAAACATGAAAGGAGCCTTGATTTCCTTGATGGCACTCCAGAGAACCCCCAAGATCACTGTCTCAAGTCTAAGGGATACTGAAGTCACTGTAGCAACACGAAAGGGCTCCGTGGACCCCAAATCAACTCGAGATGCGAGCTTCGTCCCTGGCTTCGACTCAAGAGGAATACCCACTTTCCACAAGCACCTCAAGAGGAGGCTTCTCTCAGCTACAGGTATGTGAGAGGGACCCTGAGTTTGTGTCCTCAAGTGGAATGGACACCGAGATGCTCTGACTCGAAGGAAGGCCGGATATCCCTGCAGTGAATTGAATGCAGGCCTCTTTTGCATCTCCCACGACGAAAGGATGTCTGAATCCCATGTGGAGACCACAGAGAAAGACCTTGTTCTCTGCCTCATCACGACTGGACGTCTCCCGTCCGTTGAAAACTCGAGAGGTCCGCGGAGAACAAGGCTTCCAAAGGAGACGATACCTGACTCCTCTTGAAAATGGATAGAAGTCCCAGGATCCCTGTGGCACGTGGAAAGGGACCCTGGGTCTCCCGCCTCACGTGGAGACGCGTCCCAATGGCCATGCCAAGACTCGAGGAGAATCCCGAAGTGTCCCTCGCACCTAGGGAGGAGTCCTGACGTCGCTGAACAAACACGTGTCTGGAAGGGCCCTCCCCGTCGTAACTCGAGAATATACCCCAGGTTCCGGGCGCAACTCGAGAAAAACCATGAAATTTCCCCCTCGCCGCGAGATGACGCCCGATTCCCCTGCACTGCGTGCAGAGCAACTCCGTGTTCCACATCAAACATGAAAGGAGCCTTGATTTCTTTGATGGCACTCCAGAGAACACCCAAGATCACTGTCTCATGTCTAGAGGGATACTGAGGTCACTGTAGCAACACGAAAGGGCTCCGTGGACCCCAAATCATCTCGAGATGAGAGCTTCGTCCCTGGCTTCGACTCAAGAGGAATACCCACTTTCCACAAGCACCTCAAGAGGAGGCTTCTCTCAGCTACAGGTATGTGAGAGGGACCCTGAGTTTGTGGCCTCAAGTGGAATGGACACCGAGATGCTCTGACTCGAAGGAAGGCCGGATATCCCTGCAGTGAATTGAATGCAGGCTCGTCTTGCATCTCCCACGACGAAGGGATGTCTGAATCCCCTGTGGAGACCAAGGAGAAAGACCTAGTTCTCCGCCTCATCGCGACCGGAGGCCTCACGTCCTTTGAAAACTCGAGAGGTCCGCGGAGATCAATGCTTCCAAAGGAGACGATGCCTGACTCCTCTTGAAAATGGATAGGAGTCCCAGGATCCCTGTGGCATGTGGAAAGGGACCCTGGGTCTCCCGCCTCACGTGGAGAAGCGTCCCATTGGCCATGCCAAGACTCGAGGAGAATCCAGAGGGGTCCCTCGCACCCAGGCAGGAGTCCTGACGTCGCTGAATAAACACGTGTCTGGAAAGGCCCTTCCGGTCGAAACTCGAGAATGTACCCCAGGTTCCGGCCGCAACTCGAGAAAAACAATATGACTTCCCCCTCGCCGCGAGATGAGGCCCGGTTCCCCTGCACTGCGTGCAGAGCAATTCCGTGTTCCAAATCAAACATGAAAGGAGCCTTGATTTCCTTGATGGCACTCCAGAGAAAACCCAAGATCACTGTCTCAAGTCTAGAGGGATACTGAGGTCACTGTAGCAACACGAAAGGGCTCCGTGGACCCCAAATCAACTCGAGATGAGAGCTTCATCCCTGGCTTCGACTCAAGAGGAATACCCACTTTCCACAAGCACCTCAAGAGGAGGCTTCTCTCAGCTACAGGTATGTGAGAGGGACCCTGAGTTTGTGGCCTCAAGTGGAATGGACACCGAGATGCTCTGACTCGAAGGAAGGCCGGATATTCCTGCAGTGAACTGAATGCAGGCCTCTTTTGCATCTCCCACGACGAAGGGATGTCTGAATCCCCTGTTGAGACCACAGAGAAAGACCTAGTTCTCCGCCTCATCGCGATCGGAGACCTCACGTCCTTTGAAAACTCGAGAGGTCCGCGGAGATCAATGCTTCCAAAGGAGACGATGCCTGACTCCTCTTGAATATGGATAGTAGTCCCAGGATCCCTGTAGCACGTGGAAAGGGACCCTGGGTCTCCCGCCTCACGTGGAGACGCGTCCCAGTGGCCATGCCAAGACTCGAGGAGAATCCCGAAGTGTCCCTCGCACCTAGGGAGGAGTCCTGACGTCGCTGAACAAACCCGTGTCTGGAAGGGCCCTCCCCATCGTAACTCGAGAATATACCCCAGGTTCCGGGCGCAACTCGAGAAAAACCATGAAATTTCCCCCTCGCCGCGAGATGACGCCCGATTCCCCTGCACTGCGTGCAGAGCAACTCCGTGTTCCACATCAAACATGAAAGGAGCCTTGATTTCCTTGATGGCACTCCAGAGAACACCCAAGATCACTGTCTCATGTCTAGAGGGATACTGAGGTCACTGTAGCAACACGAAAGGGCTCCGTGGACCCCAAATCAACTCGAGATGAGAGCTTCGTCCCTGGCTTCGACTCAAGAGGAATACCCACTTTCTACAAGCACCTCAAGAGGAGGCTTCTCTCAGCTACAGGTATGTGAGAGGGACCCTGAGTTTGTGGCCTCAAGTGGAATGGACACCGAGATGCTCTGACTCGAAGTCAGGCCGGATATCCCTGCAGTGAATTGAATGCAGGCTCGTCTTGCATACCCCAAGACGAAGGGATGTCTGAATCCCCTGTGGAGACCACAGAGAAAGACCGAGTTCTCTGCCTCATCGCGATCGGAGGCCTCACGTCCTTTGAAAACTCGAGAGGTCCACGGATCAATGCTTCCAAAGGAGACGATGCCTGACTCCCCTTGAAAATGGATAGGAGTTCGAGGATCCCTGTGGCACGTGGAAAGGTACCGTGGGTCTCCCGCCTCACGTGGAGAAGCGTCCCAATGGCCATGCCAAGACTCGAGGAGAATCCCGAGGTGTCCCTCGCACCTAGGCAGGAGTCCTGATGTCACTGAACAAACACGTGTCTGGAAGGGCCCTCCCCGTCGTAACTCGAACATATACCCCAGGTTCCGGCCTCAACTCGAGAAAAACCATGAGACTTCCCCCTCGCCGCGAGATGAGGCCCGATTCCCCTGCACTGCGTGCAGAGCAATTCCGTGTTCCAAATCAAACATGAAAGGAGCCTTGATTTCCTTGATGGCACTCCAGAGAAAACCCAAGATCACTGTCTCAAGTCTAGAGGGATCCTGAGGTCACTGTAGCAACACGAAAGGGCTCCGTGGACCCCAAATCAACTCGAGATGAGAGCTTCGTCCCTGGCTTCGACTCAAGAGGAATACCCACTTTCCACAAGCACCTCAAGAGGAGGCTTCTCTCAGCTACAGGTATGTGAGAGGGACCCTGAGTTTGTGGCCTCAAGTGGAATGGACACCGAGATGCTCTGACTCGAAGGAAGGCCGGATATCCCTGCAGTGAATTGAATGCAGGCCTCTTTTGCATCTCCCACGATGAAGGGATGTCTGAATACCCTGTGGAGACCACAGAGAAAGACCTAGTTCTCTGCCTCATCGCGTTCGGAAGCCTCACGTCTTTGAAAACTCGAGAGGTCCGCGGAGATCAATGCTTCCAAAGGAGACGAAGCCTGACTACTCTTGAAAATGGATAGGATTCCCAGGATCCCTGTGGCACGTGGAAAGGGACCCTGGGTCTCCCTTCTCACGTGGAGGCGCGTCCCAATGGCCATGCCAAGACTCGAGGAGAATCCCGAGGTGTCCCTCGCACCTAGGCAGGAGTCCTAACGTCGCTGAAGTAACATGTGTCTGGAAGGGCCCTCCCCGTCGTAATTCGAGAATATACCCCAGGTTGCGGCCGCAAGTCGAGAAAAACCATGAGACTTCCCTTTCGCCGCGAGATGAGGCCCGATTCCCCTGCACTGCGTGCAGAGCAATTCCGTGTTCCACATCAAACATGAAAGGAGCCTTGATTTCCTTGATGGCAGTCCAGAGAACACCCAAGATCACTGTCTCAAGTCTAGAGGGATCCTGAGGTCTCTGTAGCAACACAAAAAGGCTCCGTGGACCCCAAATCAACTCGAGATGAGAGCTTCGTCCCTGGCTTCGACTCAAGAGGAATACCCACTTTCCACAAGCACCTCAAGAGGAGGCTTTTCTCAGCTACAGGTATGTGAGAGGGACCCTGAGTTTGTGGCCTCAAGTGGAATGGACACCCAGATGCTCTGACTCGAAGGAAGGCCGGATATCCCTGCCGTGAATTGAATGCAGGCTCGTCTTGCATCTCCCACGACGAAGGGATGTCTGAATCCCCTGTGGAGACCAAGGAGAAAGACCTAGTTCTCCGCTTCATCGCGACCGGAGGCCTCACGTCCTTTGAAAACTCGAGAGGTCCGCAGAGATCAATGCTTCCAAAGTAGACGATGCCTGACTCCTCTTGAAAATGGATAGGAGTTCCAGGATCCCTGTGGCACGTGGAAAGGACCCTGGGTCTCCCGCCTCACGTGGAGGTGCGTCCCAATGGCCATGCCAAGACTCGAGGAGAATCCCGAGGGGTCCCTCGCACCCAGGCAGGAGTCCTGGCGTCGCTGAACAAACATGTGTCTGGAAGGGCCCTTCCGGTCGTAACTCGTGAGTGTACCCCAGGTTCCGGCCGCAACTCGAGAAAAACCATGAGACTTCCCCCTCGCCGCGAGATGAGGCCCGATTCCCCTGCACTGCGTGCAGAGCAATTCCGTGTTCCAAATCAAACATGAAAGGAGCCTTGATTTCCTTGATGGCACTCCAGAGAAAACCCAAGATCACTGTCTCAAGTCTAGAGGGATACTGAGGTCACTGTAGCAACACGAAAGGGCTCCTTGGACCCCAAATCAACTCGAGATGAGAGCTTCGTCCCTGGCTTCGACTCAAGAGGAATACCCACTTTCCACAACCACCTCAAGAGGAGGCTTCTCTCAGCTATAGGTATGTGAGAGGGACCCTGAGTTTGTGGCCTCAAGTGGAATGGTCACCGAGATGCTCTGACTCGAAGGAAGGCCGGATATCCCTGCAGTGAATTGAATGCAGGCCTCTTTTGCATCTCCCTCGACGAAGGGATGTCTGAATCCCCTGTGGAGACCAAGGAGAAAGACCTAGTTCTCCGCCTCAACGCGATCGGAGGCCTCACGTCCTTTGAAAACTCGAGAGGTCCACGGAGATCAATGCTTCCAAAGGAGACGATGCCTGACTCCTCTTGAAAATTGATAGGAGTTCCAGGATCCCTGGGGCACGTGGAAAGGGACCCTGGGTCTCCCGCCTCACGTGGAGACGCGTCCAAATGGCCATGCCAAGACTCGAGGAGAATCCAGAGTTGCCCCTCGCACTTAGGCAGGAGTCCTGACGTCGCTGAACAAACACGTGTCTGGAAGGGCCCTTCCAGTCGTAACTCGTGAGTGTACCCCAGGTTCCGGCCGCAACTCGAGAAAAACCATGAGATTTCCCCCTCGCCGCGAGATGAGGCCCGATTCCCCTGCACTGCGTGCAGAGAAACTCCGTTTTCCAAATCAAACGTGAAATGAGACTTGATTTCCTTGATGGCACTCCAGAGAACACCCAAGATCACTGTCTCAAGTCTAGAGGGATCCTGAGGTCACTGTAGCAACACGAAAGGGCTCTGTGGACCCCAAATCAACTCGAGATGAGAGCTTCTTCCCTGGCTTCGATTCAAGAGGAATGCCCACTTTCCACAAGCACCTAAAGAGGAGGCTTCTCTCAGCTACAGGTATGTGAGAGGGACCCTGAGTTTGTGGCCTCAAGTGGAATGGACACCGAGATGCTCTGACTCGAAGGAAGGCCAGATATCCCTGCAGTGAATTGAATGCAGGCTCGTCTTGCATCTCCCACGACGAAGGGATGTCTGAATCCCCTGTGGATAACAAGGAGAAAGACCTAGTTCTCCGCCTCATCGCGACCGGAGGCCTCACGTCCTTTGAAAACTCGAGAGATCCGCGGAGATCAATGCTTCCAAAGGAGACGATGCCTGACTCCTCTTGAAAATGGATAGGAGTCCCAGGATCCCTGTGGCACGTGGAAAGGGACCATGGGTCTTCCGCCTCACGTGGAGACGCGTCCCAATGGCCATGCCACGACTCGAGGAGAATTCCGAGGTGTCCCTCGCACCCAGGCAGGAGTCCTGACATCGCTGAATAAACACGTGTCTGGAAAGGCCCTTCTGGTCGTAACTCGAGAATGTACCCCAGGTTCCGGCCGCAACTCGAGAAAAACCATGAGACTTCCCCCTCGTTGCGAGATGAGGCCCGATCCCCTGCACTGCGTGCAGAGCAATTCTGTGTTCCAAATCAAACATGAAAGGAGCCTTGATTTCCTTGATGGCACTCCAGAGAAAACCCAAGATCACTGTCTCAAGTCTAGAGGGATCCTGAGGTCACTGTAGCAACACGAAAGGGCTCCGTGGACCCCAAATCAACTCGAGATGAGAGCTTCGTCCCTGGCTTCGACTCAAGAGGAATACCCACTTTCCACAAGCACCTCAAGAGGAGGCTTCTCTCAGCTACAGGTATGTGAGAGGGACCCTGAGTTTGTGGCCTCAAGTGGAATGGACACCGAGATGCTCTGACTCGAAGGAAGGCCGGATATCCCTGCAGTGAATTTAATGCAGGCCTCTTTTGCATCTCCCACGATGAAGGGATGTCTGAATCCCCTGTGGAGACGACAGAGAAACACCTAGTCCTCTGCCTCAACGCGACCGGAGGCCTCACATACTTTGAAAACTTGAGAGGACGGCGGAGATCAATGCTTCCAAAGGAGACGATGCCTGACTCCTCTTGAAAATGGATAGGAGTCTCAGGATCCCTGTGGCACGTGGAAAGGGACCCTGGGTCTCCCGCCTCACCTGGAGACGCGTCCCAATTGCCATGCCAAGACTCGAGGAGAATCCGAGGTGTCCCTCGCACCTAGGCAGGAGTCCTGACGTAGCTGAACAAACACATGTCTGGAAGGGCCCTCCCGTCGTAACTCGAGAATATACCCCAGGTTCCGGCCGCAACTCGAGAAAAACTATGAGACTTCCCCCTCGCCGCAAGATGAGCCTCGATTCCCCTGTACTGCATGCAGAGCAATTCCGTGTTCCACATCAAACGTGAAAGGAGCCTTGATTTCCTTGATGGCACTCCAGAGAAAATCCAAGATCACTGTCTCAAGTCTAGAGGGATCCTGAGGTCACTGGAGCAACACGAAAGGGCTCCGTGGACCCCAAATCAAATCGAGATGAGAGCTTAGTCCCTGGCTTCGACTCAAGAGGAGTACCAACTTTTCACAAGCACCTCAAAAGGAGGCTTCTCTCAGCTACAGGTATGTGAGAGAGACCCTGAGTTTGTGGCCTCAAGTGGAATGGACACCGAGATGCTCTGACTCGACGTAAGGCCGGATATCCCAACAGTGAATTGAATGCAGGCTCATCTTGCATCTCCCAAGACAAAGGGATGTCTGAATCCCCTGTGGAGATGACAGAGAAAGACCTAGTCGTCCGCCTCATCGCGAGCGGAGGCCTCACATCCTCTGAAAACTCGAGAGGTCTGCGGAGGTCAATGCTTCCAAAGGAGACGATGCCTGACTCTTCTTGAAAATGGATAGGACTCCCAGGATCCCTGTGGCACGTGTAAAGGGACCCTGGATCTCCGGCCTCACGTGGAGATGCGTCCCAATTGCCATGCCAAGACTCGAGGAGAATCCCGAGGTGTCCCTCGCACCTAGGCAGGAGTCCTGACGTAGCTGAACAAACATGTGTCTCGAAGGGCCCTCCCCGTCGTAACTCGAGAATATAACCCAGGTTCCGGCCGCACCTCGAGAAAAACTATGAGACTTCCCCCTCGCCGCGAGATGAGGCCCGATTCCCCTGCACTGCATGCAGAGCAATTCCGTGTTCCACATCTAACGTGAAAGGAACCTTGATTTCCTTGATGGCACTCCAGAGAAAACCCAAGATCACTGTCTCTAGTCTAGAGGGATCCTGAGGTCACTGTAGCAACACGAAAGGGCTCCGTGGACCCCAAATCAACTGGAGATGAGAGCTTAGTCCCTGGCTTCGACTCAAGAGGAATACCAACTTTCCACAAGCACCTCAAGAGGAGCCTTCTCTCAGCTACAGGTATGTGAGAGGGACCCTGAGTTTCTGGCCTCAAGTGGAATGGACACCGAGATGCTCTGACTCGAAGTAAGGCCGGATATCCCTGCAGTGAATTGAATGCAGGCTCGTCTTGCATCTCCCAAGACGAAGGGTTGTCTGAATCCCCTGTGGAGGCCACAGAGAAAGACCTAGTCCTCTGCCTCATCGCGACCGGAGGCCTCACATCCTTTGAAAACTCGAGAGGTCCGCGGAGATCAATGCTTCCAAAGGAGACGATGCCTGACTCCTCTTGAAAATAAATAGAAGTCCCAGGATCCCTGTGGTACGTGGAAAGGGACCCTGGGTCTCCCGCCTAATGTGGAGACGCGTCCCAATTGCCATGCCAAGGCTCGAGGAGAATCCCAAGTTGTCCCTCGCACCTAGGCAGGAGTCCTGACATCGCTGAACAAACACGTGTCTGGAAGGGCCCTCCCTGTCATAACTCGAGAATATACCCCTGGTTCCGGCCGCAACTCGAGAAAAACCATGAGACTTCCCCCTCGCCGCGAGATGAGGCCCGATTCCCCTGCACTGCGGGCAGAGCAATTCCGTGTTCCACATCAAACGTGAAAGGAGCCTTGATTTCCTTGATGGCACTCCAGAGAAAACCCAAAGTCAGTGTCTCAAGTCTAGAGGGATCCTGAGGCCACTGTAGCAGCACGAAAGGGCTCCGTGGACCCCAAATCAACTGGAGATGAGAGCTTAGTCCCTGGCTTCGACTCAAGAGGAATACCAACTTTCCACAAGCACCTCAAGAGGAGCCTTCTCTCAGCTACAGGTATGTGAGAGGGACCCTGAGTTTGTGGCCGCAAGTGGAATGGACACCGAGTTGCTCTGACTCGAAATAAGGCCGGATATCCCTGCAGTGAATTGAATGCAAGCTCGTCTTGCATCTCCCAAGACGAAGGGATGTCTGAATCCCCTGTGGAGACCACAGAGAAAGACCTAGTTCCCCGCCTCATCGAGACCGGAGGCCTCACATCCTTTGAAAACTCGAGAGGTCCGCAGAGATCAATGCTTCCAAAGGAGACGATACCTGACGCCTCTTGAAAATAGATAGGAGTCCCAGGATCCCTGTGGCACGTGGAAAGGGACCCTGGGTCTCCCGCCTCACGTTGAGACGCGTCCCAATTGCCATGCCAAGACTCGAGGAGAATCCCGAGGTGTCCTTCGCACCTAGGCAGGATTCCTGACGTCGCTGAACAAACACGTGTCTGGAAGGGCCCTCCCCGTCGTAACTCGAGAATATACCCCAGGTTCCGGCCGCAACTCGAGAAAAACTATAGGACTTCACCCTCGCCGCGAGATGAGGCCCGATTCCCCTGCACTGAGTGCAGAGCAATTCCGTGTTCCACATGAAACGTGAAAGGAGCCTTGATTTCCTTGATGGCACTCCAGAGAAAACCCAAGATCACTGTCTCAAGTCTAGAGGGATCCTGAGGTCACTGGAGCAAAATGAAAGGGCTCCGTGGACTCCAAATCAACTCGAGATGAGAGCTTAGTCTTGGCTTCGACTCAAGAGGAATACCAACTTTCCACAAGCACCTCAAGAGGAGGCTTCTCTCAGCTACAGGTATGTGAGAGGGACCCTGAGTTTGTGGCCTTAAGTGGAATGGACACCGAGATGCTCTGACTCGATGTAAGGCCGGATATCCCTGCAGTGAATTGAATGCCGCCTCGTCTTGCATCTCCCAAGACGAAGAGATGTCTGAATCCCCTGTGGAGGCCACAGAGTAAGACCTAGTCCTCCGCCTCATTGCGACCGGAGGCCTCACATCCTTTGAAAACTCGAGAGGTCCGCGGAGATCAATGCTTCCAAAGGAGACGATGCCTGACTCCTCTTGAAAATGGATTGGAGTCCCAGGATCCCTGTGGCACGTGCAAAGGGACCCTGGGTCTCCCGCCTCACGTGGAGACGCGTGCCAATTGCCATGCCAAGACTCGAGGAGAATCCCGAGGTGTCCCTCGCACCTAGGCAGGAGTCCTGACATCGCTGAACAAACACGTGTCTGGAAGGGCCCTTCCCGTCGTAACTCGAGAATATACCCCAGGTTCCGGCCGCAACTCGAGAAAAACCATAGGACTTCCCCCTCGCCGTGAGATGAGGCCCGATTCCCCTGCACTGCGTGCAGAGCAATTCCGTGTTCCACATCAAACGTGAAAGGAGCCTTGATTGCCTTGATGGCACTGCAGAGAAAACCCAAGATCACTGTCTCAAGTCTAGAGGGATCCTGAGGTCACTGGAGCAACACGAAAGGGCTCCGTGGACCCCAAATCAACTCGAGATGAGAGCTTAGTCCTTGGCTTCGACTCAAGAGGAATACCAACTTTCCACAAGCACCTCAAGAGGAGGCTTCTCTCAGCTACAGGTATGTGAGAGGGACCCTGAGTTTGTGGCCTCAAGTGGAATGGACACCAAAATGCTCTGACTCAAAGTCAGGCCGGATATCCCTGCAGTGAATTGAATGCAGGCTCGTCTTGCATCTCCCAAGACGAAGGGATGTCTGAATCCCCTGTGGAGACCACAGAGAAAGACCTAGTCCTCAGCCTAATCACGACCGGAGGCCTCACATCCTTTGAAAACTCGAGAGGTCCATGGAGATCAATGCTTCCAAAGGAGACGATGCCTGATTCCTCTTGAAAATGGATAGGAGTCCCAGGATCCCTGTGGCACGTGGAAAGGGACCGTGGGTCTCCCGCCTCACGTGGAGACGTGTACCAATTGCCATGCCAAGACTCTTGGAGAATCCCGAAGTGTCCCTCGCACCTAGGAAGGAGTCCTGACGTCTCTGAACAAACACGTGTCTGGAAGGGCCCTCCCCGTCGTAACTCGAGAATATACCTCAGGTTCCGGCCGCAACTCGAGAAAAACCATAGGACTTCTCCCTCGCCGCGACCTGAGGCCCGATTCCCCTGCACTGCGTGCAGAGCAATTCCGTGTTCCACATCAAAAGTGAAAGGAGCCTTGATTTCCTTGATGGCACTCCAGAGAAAACCCAAGATCACTGTCTCAAGTCTAGAGGGATCCTGAGGTCATTGGAGCAACATGAAAGGGCTCCGTGGACCCAAAATCAACTGGAGATGAGAGCTTAGTCCCTGGCTTCGACTTAAGAGGAATACCAACTTTCCACAAGCACCTCAAGGCGAGGCTTCTCTCAGCTACAGGTATGTGAGAGGGACCCTGAGTTTGTGGCCTCAAGTGGAATGGACACCGAGATGCTCTGACTCGAAGTAAGGCCGGATATCCCTGCAGTGAATTGAATGCAGGCTCGTCTTGCATCTCCCAAGATGAAGGGATGTCTGAATCCCCTGTGGAGACCACAGAGAAAGACCTAGTCCTCAGCCTCAACGCGACCGGAGGCCTCACATCCTTTGAAAACTCGAGAGGTCCGCGGAGATCAATGCTTCCAAAGGAGACGATGCCTGACGCCTCTTGAAAGTAGATAGGAGTCCCAGGATCCCTGTGGCATGTGGAAAGGTACCCTGGGTCTCCCGCCTCACGTGGAGACGCGTCCCAATTGCCATGCCAAGACTCGAGGAGAATCCCGAGGTGTCCTTCGCACCTAGGCAGGTGTCCTGACGTCGCTGAACAAACACGTGTCTGGAAAGGCCCTCCCCGTCGTAACTCGAGAATATACCCAGGTTCCGGCCACAACTAGAGAAAAACCATAGGACTGCCCCCTCGCCGCAAGATGAGGTCCGATTCCCCTGCACTGCGTGCAGAGAAATTCCGTTTTCCACATCTAACGTGAAAGGAGCCTTGATTTCCTTGATGGCACTCCAGAGAAAACCCAAGATCACTGTCTCAAGTCTAGAGGGATCCTGAGGTCACTGGAGCAACATGAAAGGGCTTCGTGGACCCCAAATCAACTCGAGATGAGAGCTTAGTCCCTGTCTTCAACTCAAGTGGAATACCAACTTTCCACAAGCACCTCAAGAGGAGGCTTCTCTCAGCTACAGGTATGTGAGAGGGACCCTGAGTTTGTGGCCTCAAGTGGAATGGACACCGTGATGCTCTGACTCGAAGTAAGGCCGGATATCCCTGCAGTGAATTGAATGCAGGCTCGTCTTGCATCTCCCAAGACGAAGGGATGTCTGAATCCCCTGTGGAGACCACAGAGAAAGACCTAGTCCTCCGCCTCATCGCGACCGGAGGCCTCACATTCTTTGAAAACTCGAGAGGTCCGCGGAGATCAATGCTTCCAAAGGAGACGATGCCTGACTCCTCTTGAAAATGGATAGGAGTCCCAGGATCCCTGTGGCACGTGGAAAGGGACCCTGGGTTTTCCAATTCACGTGGAGACGCGTCCCAATTTCCATGCCAAGACTCGAGGAGAATCCCGAGGTGTCCCTCGCACCTAGGCAGGAGTCCTGACGTCGCTGAACAAACACGTGTCTGGAAGGGCCCTCCCCATCGTAACTCGAGAATATACCCAAGGGTCCGGCCGCAACTCGAGAAAAACCATGGGACTTCCCCGTCGCCGCGAGATGAGGCCCGATTCCCCTGCACTGCGTGCAGAGCTATTCCGTGTTCCACATCAAACGGGAAAGGAGCCTTGATTTCCTTGATGGCACTCCAGAGAAAACCCAAGATCACTGTCTCAAGTCTAGAGGGATCCTGAGGTCACTGGAGCAACACAAAAAAGCTCCGTGGACCCCAATCAACTCGAGATGAGAGCTTAGTCCCTGGCTTTGACTCAACTGGAATACCAACCTTCCACAAGCACCTCAAGAGGAGGCTTCTCTCAGCTACAGGTATGTGAGAGGGACCCTGAGTTTGTGGCCTCAAGTGGAATGGACACCGAGATGCTCTGACTCGAAGTCAGGCCGGATATCCCTGCAGTAAATTGAATGCAGGCTCGTCTTGCATCTCCCAAGACGAAGGGATGTCTGAATCCCCTGTGGAGACCACAGAGAAAGACCTAGTCCTCCGCCTCATCTCGACCGGAGGCCTCACATCCTTTGAAAACTCGAGAGTTCCATGGAGATCAATGCTTCAAAAGGAGACGATGCCTGATTCCTCTTGAAAATGGATAGGAGTCCCAGGATCCCTGTGGCACGTGGAAAGGGACCCTGGGTCTCCCGCCTCACGTGGAGACGCGTCCCAATTGCCATGGCAAGACTCTTGGAGAATCCCGAAGTGTCCCTCGCACCTAGGAAGGAGTCCTGACTTCTCTGAACAAACACGTGTCTGGAAGGGCCCTCCCCGTCGTAACTCGAGAATATACCCCAGGTTCCGGCCGCAACTCGAGAAAAACCATGAGAATTCCCCCTCGCCCCGACATGAGGCCCGATTCCACTGCACTGCATGCAGAGAAATTCCGTGTTCCACATCAAACGTGAAAGGAGCCTTGATTTCCTTGATGGCACTCCAGAGAAAACCCAAGATCTCTGTCTCAAGTCTAGAGGGATCCTGAGGTCACTGGAGCAACATGAAAGGGCCCCAAGGACCCCAAATCAACTCGAGATGAGAGCTTAGTCCCTGGCTTCGACTCAAGAGGAATACTAACTTCAAACAAGCACCTCAAGAGGAGGCTTCTCTCAGCTACAGGTATGTGAGAGGGACCCTGAGTTTGTGGCCTCAAGTGGAATGGACACCGAGATGCTCTGACTCGAAGTAAGGCCGGATATCCCTGCAGTGAAGTGAATGCAGGCTCGGCTGTCATCTCCCAAGACGAAGCGATGTCTGAATCCCCTGTGGAGACCACAGAGAAAGACCTAGTCCTCAGCCTCATCGCGAACGGAGGCCTCACATCCTTTAAAAACTCGAGAGGTCCGGGGAGATCAATGCTTCCAAAGGAGACGATGCCTGACTCTCTTGAAAATGGATAGGAGTCCCAGGATCCCTGTGGCACGTGGAAAGGGACCCTGGGTCTCCCGCCTCACGTGGAGACGCGTCCCAATTGCCATGCCAAGACTCGAGGAGAATCCCGAGGTGTCCCTCGCACCTAGGCAGGAGTCCTGACGTCGCTGAACAAACACGTGTCTGGAAGGGCCCTCCCCGTCGTAACTCGAGAATATACCCCAGGGCCTGGCCGAATTCGAATAAAACCATGAGACTTCCCCCTCGCCGCGAGATGAGGCCCGATTCCCCTGCACTGCGTGCAGAGCAATACCGTGCTTCACATCAAACGTGAAAGGGGCCTTGATTTCCTTGATGGCACCCTAGAGAAAACCCAAGATCACTGTCTCAAGTCTAGAGGGATCCTGAGGTCACTGGAGCAACACGAAAGGGCTCCGTGGATCCCAAATCAACTTGAGATGAGAGCTTAGTCCCTGGCTTCGAATCAAGAGGAATACCAACTTTCCACAAGCACCTCAAGAGGAGGCTTCTCTCAGCTACAGGTATGTGAGAGGGACCCTGAGTTTGTGGCCTCAAGTAGAATGGACACCGAGATGCTCTGACTCGAAGTAAGGCCGGATATGCCTGCAGTGAATTGAATGCAGGCTCGTCTTGCCTCTCCCAAGACGAAGGGGTGTCTGAATCCCCTGTGGAGACCACAGAGAAAGACCTAGTTCTCCGCCTCATCGCTACTGGAGGCCTCACATCCTTTCAAAACTCGAGAGGTCCGCGGAGATCAATGCTTCCAAAGTAGACGATGCCTGACTCCTCTTGAAAATGGATAGGAGTCCCAGGATCCCTGTGGCACGTGGAAAGGGACACTGGGTCTCCCGCCTCACGTGGAGACGCGTCCCAATTGCCATGCCAAGACTCGAGGAGAATCCCGAGGTGTCCCTCGCACCTAGGCAGGAGTTCTGATGTCGCTGAACAAACACGTGTCTGGAAGGGCCCTCCCCGTCGTAACTCGAGAATATACCCGAGGTTCCGGCCGCAACTCGAGAAAAACCATGAGACTTCCCCCTCGCCGCGAGACGAGGCCCGATTCCCCTGCCCTGCGAGCAGAGCAATTCCGTTTTCCACATCAAACGTGAAAGGAGCCTTGATTTCCTTGATGGCACTCCAGAGAAAACCCAAGATCACTGGCTCAAGCGTAGAGGGATCCTGAGGACACTGGAAGAACACGAAACGGCTCCGTAGACCCCAAATCAACTCGAGATGAGAGCTTAGTCCCTGGCGTCGACTCAAGAGGAATACCAACTTTCCACAAGCCCCTGAAGAGGAGGCTTCTCGCAGCGACAGGTATGTGAGAGGGACCCTGAGTTTGTGGCCTCAAGTGGAATGGACACCGAGATGCTCTGACTCGAAGTATGGCCGGATATCCCTGCAGTGAATTGAATGCAGGCTCGTCTTGCATCTCCCAAGACGAAGGGATGTGTGAATCCCCTGTGGAGACGACAGAGAAAGACCTAGTCCTCCGCCTCATCGCGACAGGAGGCCTCATATCCTTTGAAAACTCGAGAGGTCTCCAGAGATCAATGCTTCCAAAGGAGACGATGCCTGACTCTTCTTGAAAATGGATAGGAGTCCCAGGATCCCTGTGGCACGTGGAAAGGGACCCTGGGTCTCCCGCCTCACGTGGAGACGCATCCCAATTGCCATGCCAAGACTCGAGGAGAATCCCGAGGTGTCCCTCGCCCCTAGGCAGGAGTCCTGACGTCGCTGAACAAACACGTGTCTGGAAGGGCCCTCCCCGTCGTAACTCGAGAATATACCCCAGGTTGGTCCGCAATTCGAGAAAAACCATGAGACTTCCCCCTCGCCTCGAGATGAGGCCCGATTCCCCTGCACTGCGTGCAGACCAATTCCGAGTTGCACATCAAACGTGAAAGGAGCCTTGATTTCCTTGATGGCACTCCAGAGAAAACCCAAGATCACTGTCTTAAGTCTAGATGGATCCTGAGGTCACTGGAACAACACGAAAGGGCTCCGTGGACCCCAAATCAACTCGAGATGAGAGCTTAGTCCCTGGCTTCGACTCAAGAGGAATACCAACTTTCCACAAGCACCTCAAGAGGAGGCTTCTCGCAGCGACAGGTATGTGAGAGGACCCTGAGTTTGTGGCCTCAAGTGGAATGGACACCGAGATGCTCTGACTCGAAGTAAGGCCGGATATCCCTGCAGTGAATTGAATACAAGCTCGTCTTGCATCTCCCAAGACGAAGGGATGTCTGAATCCCCTGTGGAGACCACAGAGAAAGACCTAGTTCTCCGCCTCATCGTGACCGGAGGCCTCACATCATTTGAAAACTCGAGAGGTCCGCGGAGATCAATGCTTCCAAAGGAGACGATGCCTGACTCCTCTTGAAAATGGTTAGGAGTCCCAGGATGCCTGTCCACATGGACGGGGACCCTGGGTCTCCCGCTTCACGTGGAGACGCGTCCCAATTGCCATGCCAAGACTCGAGGAGAATCCCGAGGTGTCCCTCGCACCTAGGCAGGAGTCCTGACGTCGCTGAACCAACACGTGTCTGGAAGGGCCCTCCCCGTCATAACTCGAGAATATACCCCAGGTTCCGGCCGCAACTCGAGAAAAACCATGAGACTTCCCCCTCGCCACAAGATGAGGCCCGTTTCCCCTGCACTGCGTGCAGAGCAATTCCGTGTTCCACATCAAACGTGAAAGGAGCCTTGATTTCCTTGATGGCACTCCAGAGAAAACCCAAGATCACTGTCTCAAGTCTAGAGGGATCCTGAGGTCACTGGAGCAACATGAAAGGGCTCCGTGGACCCCAAATCAACTCGAGATGAGAGCTTAGTCCCTGGCTTCGACTCAAGAGGAATACGAACTTTCCACAATCACCTCAAGAGGAGACTTCTCTCAGCTACAGGTATGTGAGAGGGACCCTGAGTTTGTGGCCTCAAGTGGAATGGACACCGTGATGCTCTGACTCGAAGTAAGGCCGGATATCCCTGCAGTGAATTGAATGCAGGCTCGTCCTGCATCTCCCAAGACTAAGGGATGTCTGAATCCCCTGTGGAGACCACAGAGAAAGACCTAGTCCTCCGCCTCATCGCGACCGGAGGCCTCACATCCTTTGAAAACTCGAGAGGTCCGCAGAGATCAATGCTTCCAAAGGAGACGATGCCTGACTCCTCTTGAAAATGGATAGGAGTCCCAGGATCCCTGTGGCACGTGGAAAGGGACCCTGGGTCTCCCGCCTCACGTAGAGACGCGTCCCCATTGCCATGCCAAGACTCGAGGAGAATCCCGAGGTGTCCCTCGCACCTAGGCAGGAGTCCTGACGTCGCTGAACCAACACGTGTCTGGAAGGGCCCTCCCCGTCATAACTCGAGAATATACCCGAGGTTCCGGCCGCAACTCGAGAAAAACCATGAGACTTCCCCCTCGCCGCGAGATGAGGCCCGATTCCCCTGCCCTGCGTGCAGAGAAATTCCGTTTTCCACATCAAACGTGAAAGGAGCCTTGATTTCCTTGATGGCACTCCAGAGAAAACCCAAGATCACTGTCTCAAGCGTAGAGGGATCCTGAGGTCACTGGAAGAAGACGAAACGGCTCCGTAGACCCCAAATCAACTCGAGATGAGAGCTTAGTCCCTGGCGTCGACTCAAGAGGAATACCAACTTTCCACAAGCACCTCAAGAGGAGGCTTCTCGCAGCGACAGGTATGTGAGAGGGACCCTGAGTTTGTGGCCTCAAGTGGAATGGACACCGAGATGCTCTGACTCGAAGTAAGGCCGGATATCCCTGCAGTGAATTGAATGCAGGCTCGTCTTGCATCTCCCAAGACGAAGGGATGTGTGAATCCCCTGTGGAGACGACAGAGAAAGACCTAGTCCTCCGCCTCATCGCGACAGGAGGCCTCATATCCTTTGAAAACTCGAGAGGTCTCCGGAGATCAATGCTTCCAAAGGAGACGATGCCTGACTCTTCTTGAAAATGGATAGGAGTCCCAGGATCCCTGTGGCACGTGGAAAGGGATCCTGGGTCTCCCGCCTCACGTGGAGACGCATCCCAATTGCCATGCCAAGACTCGAGGAGAATCCCGAGGTGTCCCTCGCACCTAGGCAGGAGTCCTGACGTCGCTGAACAAACACGTGTCTGGAAGGGCCCTCCCCGTCGTAACTCGAGAATATACCCCAGGTTGGTCCGCAACTCGAGAAAAACCATGAGACTTCCCCCTCGCCGCGAGATGAGGCCCGATTCCCCTGCACTGCGTGCAGAGCAATTCCGTGTTCCACATCAAACGTGAAAGGAGCTTTGTATCCTTGATGGCACTCCAGAGAAAACCCAAAGTAACTGTCTCAAGTCTAGAAGGATCCTGAGGCCACTGTAGCAGCACGGAAGGCTCCGTGGACCCCAAATCATCTCGAGATGAGAGCTGAGTCCCTGGCTTCGACTTAAGAGGAAAACCAAGTTTCCTCAAGCACCTCAAGAGGAGGCTTCTCTCAGCTACAGGTATTTGAGAGGGACCCGGAGTTTGTGGCCTCAAGTGGAATGGACACCGAGATGCTCTGACTCGAAGTAAGGCCGGATATCCCTGCAGTGAATTGAATGCAGGCTCGTCTTGCATCTCCCAAGACGAAGGGATGTCTGAATCCCCTGTGGAGACCACAGAGAAAGAACTAGTCCTCCGCCTCATTGCGACCGGAGGCCTCACATCCTTTGAAAACTCGAGAGGTCCGCGGAGATCAATGCTTCCAAAGGAGACGATGCCTGACTCCTCTTGAAAATGGTTAGAATTCCCAGGATCCCTGTCCACATGGACGGGGACACTGGGTCTCCCGCCTCACGTGGAGACGCGTCCCAATTTCCATGCCAAGACTCGAGGAGAATCCCGAGGTGTCCCTCGCACCTAGGCAGGAGTCCTGACGTCGCTGAACAAACACGTGTCTGGAAGGGCCCTCCCCATCGTAACTCGAGAATATACCCCAGGTTCCGGCCGCAACTCGAGAAAAACCATGAGAATTCCCCCTCGCCGCGAGATGAGGCCCGATTCCCCTGGACTGCGTGCAGAGCAATTCCGTGTTCCACATCAAACTGGAAAGGAGCCTTGATTTCCTTGATGGCACTCCAGAGAAAACCCAAGATCACTGTCTCAAGTCTAGAGGGATCCTGAGGTCACAAGAGCAACACGAAAGGGCTCCGTGGACCCCAAATCAACTCGAGATGAGAGCTTAGTCCCTGGCTTCGACTCAAGAGGAATCCCAACTTTCCACAAGCACCTCAAGAGGAGGCTTCTCTCAGCTACAGGTATGTGAGAGGACCCTGAGTTTGTGGCCTCAAGTGGAATGGACACCGAGATGCTCTGACTCGAAGTAAGGCCGGATATCCCTGCAGGGAATTGAATGCAGGCTCGTCTTGCATCTCCCAAGACAAAGGGATGTCTGAATCCCCTGTGGAGAACACAGAGAAAGACCTAGTCCTCAGCCTCATCGCGACCGGAGGCCTCACATCCTTTGAAAACTCGAGAGGTCCGCGGAGATCAATCCTTCCAAAGGAGACGATGCCTGACTCCTCTTGAAAATGGTTAGGAGTCCCAGGATCCCTGTCCACATGGACGGGGACCCTGGGTCTCCCGCGTCACGTGGAGACGCGTCCCAATTGCCATGCCAAGACTCGAGGAGAATCCCGAGGTGTCCCTCGCACCTAGGCAGGAGTCCTGACGTCGCTGAACAAACACGTGTCTGGAAGGGCCCTCCCCGACGTAACTCGAGAATATACCCCAGGTTCCGGCCGCAACTCGAGGAAAACCATGAGACTTCCCCCTCGCCACGAGATGAGGCCCGATTCCCCTGCACTGCGTGGAGAGCAATTCCGAGTTTCACATCAAACGTGAAAGGAGCCTTGATTTCCTTGATGGCACTCCAGAGAAAACCCCAGATCACTGTCTCAAGTCTAGAGGGATCCTGAGGTCACTGGAGCAACACGAAATGGCTCCGTGGACCCCAAATCAACTCGAGATGAGAGCTGAGTCCCTGGCTTCGACTTAAGAGGAAAACCAAGTTTCCTCAAGCACCTCAAGAGGAGGCTTCTCTCAGCTACAGGTATGTGAGAGGGACCCTGAGTTTGTGGCCTCTAGTGGAATGGACACCGAGATGCTCTGACTCGAAATCAGGCCGGATATCCCTGCAGTGAATTGAATGCAGGCTCGTCTTGCATCTCCCAAGACGAAGGGATGTCTGAATCCCCTGTGGAGACCACAGAGAAAGAACTAGTCCTCCGCCTCATTGCGACCGTAGGCCTCACATCCTTTGAAAACTCGCGAGGTCCGCGGAGATCAATGCTTCCAAAGGAGACGATGCCTGACTCCTCTTGAAAATGGTTAGAATTCCCAGGATCCCTGTCCACATGGACGGGGAACCTGGGTCTCCCGCCTCACGTGGAGACGCATCCCAATTGCCATGCCAAGACTCGAGGAGAATCCCGAGGTGTCCCTCGCACCTAGGCAGGAGTTCTGATGTCGCTGAACAAACACGTGTCTGGAAGGGCCCTCCCAGTCGTAACTCGAGAATATACCCGAGGTTCCGGCCGCAACTCGAGAAAAACCATGAGACTTCCCCCTCGCCGCGAGATGAGGCCCGATTCCCCTGCCCTGCGTGCAGAGAAATTCCGTTTTCCACATCAAACGTGAAAGGAGCCTTGATTTCCTTGATGGCACTCCAGAGAAAACCCAAGATCACTGTCTCAAGCGTAGAGGGATCCTGAGGTCACTGGAAGAAGACGAAACGGCTCCGTCGACCCCAAATCAACTCGAGATGAGAGCTTAGTCCCTGGCGTCGACTCAAGGGGAATACCAACTTTCCACAAGCACCTGAAGACGAGGCTTCTCGCAGCGACAGGTATGTGAGAGGGACCCTGAGTTTGTGGACTCAAGTGGAATGGACACCGAGATGCTCTGACTCGAAGTAAGGCCGGATATCCCTGCAGTGAATTGAATGCAGGCTCGTCTTGCATCTCCCAAGACGAAGGGATGTGTGAATCCCCTGTGGAGACGACAGAGAAAGACCTAGTCCTCCGCCTCATCGCGACAGGAGGCCTCATATCCTTTGAAAACTCGAGAGGTCTCCGGAGATCAATGCTTCCAAAGGAGACGATGCCTGACTCTTCTTGAAAATGGATAGGAGTCCCAGGATCCCTGTGGCACGTGGAAAGGGATCCTGGGTCTCCCGCCTCACGTGGAGACGCATCCCAATTGCCATGCCAAGACTCGAGGAGAATCCCGAGGTGTCCCTCGCACCTAGGCAGGAGTCCTGACGTCGCTGAACAAACACGTGTCTGGAAGGGCCCTCCCCGTCGTAACTCGAGAATATACCCCAGGTTGGTCCGCAACTCGAGAAAAACCATGAGACTTCCCCCTCGCCTCGAGATGAAGCCCGATTCCCCTGCACTGTGTGCAGAGCAATTCCGAGTTGCACATCAAACGTGAAAGGAGCCTTGATTTCCTTGATGGCACTCCAGAGAAAACCCAAGATCACTGTCTCAAGTCTAGAGGGATCCTGAGGTCACTGGAACAACACGAAAGGGCTCCGTGGACCCCAAATCAACTCGAGATGAGAGCTTAGTCCCTGGCTTCGACTCAAGAGGAATACCAACTTTCCACAAGCACCTCAAGAGGAGGCTTCTCTCAGCTACAGGTATGTGAGAGGGACCCTGAGTTTGTGGCCTCACGTGGATGGACACCGAGATGCTGACTCAAAGTAAGGCAGGATATCCCTGCAGTGAATTGAATGCAGGCTCGTCTTGCATCTCCCAAGACGAAGGGATGTCTGAAACCCCTGTGGACACTACAGAGAAAGTCCTAGTTCTCCGCCTCATCGCGACCGGAGGCCTCACATCCTTTGAAAACTCGAGAGGTCTGCGGAGATCAATGCTTCCAAAGATGACGATGCCTGACTCCTCTTGAAAATGGATAGGAGTCCCAGGATCCCTGTGGCAGGTGGACAGGGACCCTGGGTCTCCCGCCTCACGTGGAGACGCGTCCCAATTGCCATGCCAAGACTCGAGGAGAATCCCGAGGTGTCCCTCGCACCTAGGCAGGAGTCCTGACGTCGCTGAACAAACACGTGTCTGGAAGGGCCCTCCCCGTCGTAACTCGAGAATATACCCCAGGGCCTGGCCGAATTCGAAAAAACCATGAGACTTCCCCCTCGCCGCGAGATGAGGCCCGATTCCCCTGCACTGCGTGCAGAGCAATACCGTGCTTCACATCAAACGTGAAAGGGGCCTTGATTTCCTTGATGGCACCCTTGAGAAAACCCAAGATCACTGTCTCAAGTCTAGAGGGATCCTGAGGTCACTGGAACAACACGAAAGGGCTCCGTGGATCCCAAATCAACTCGAGATGAGAGCTTAGTCCCTGGCTTCGAATCAAGAGGAATACCAACTTTCCACAAGCACCTCAAGAGGAGGCTTCTCTCAGCTACAGGTATGTGAGAGGGACCCTGAGTTTGTGGCCTCAAGTAGAATGGACACCGAGATGCTCTGACTAGAAGTAAGGCCGGATATCCCTGCAGTGAATTGAATGCAGGCTCGTCTTGCCTCTCCCAAGACGAAGGGATGTCTGAATCCCCTGTGGAGACCACAGAGAAAGACCTAGTTCTCCGCCTCATCGCTACTGGAGGCCTCACATCCTTTCAAAACTCGAGAGGTCCGCGGAGATCAATGCTTCCAAAGTAGACGATGCCTGACTCCTCTTGAAAATGGATAGGAGTCCCAGGATCCCTGTGGCACGTGGAAAGGGACACTGGGTCTCCCGCCTCACGTGGAGACGCGTCCCAATTGCCATGCCAAGACTCGAGGAGAATCCTGAGGTGTCCCTCGCACCTAGGCAGGAGTTCTGATGTCGCTGAACAAACACGTGTCTGGAAGGGCCCTCCCCGTCGTAACTCGAGAATATACCCGAGGTTCCGGCCGCAACTCGAGAAAAACCATGAGACTTCCCCCTCGCCGCGAGACGAGGCCCGATTCCCCTGCCCTGCGTGCAGAGCAATTCCGTTTTCCACATCAAACGTGAAAGGAGCCTTGATTTCCTTGATGGCACTCCAGAGAAAACCCAAGATCACTGGCTCAAGCGTAGAGGGATCCTGAGGACACTGGAAGAACACGAAACGGCTCCGTGGACCCCAAATCAACTCGAGATGAGAGCTTAGTCCCTGGCTTCGACTCAAGAGGAATACTAACTTTCCACAAGCACCTCAAGAGGAGGCTTCTCTCAGCTACAGGTATGTGAGAGGGACCCTGAGTTTGTGGCCTCAAGTGGAATGAACACCGAGATGCTCTGACTCGAAGTAAGGCCGGATATCCCTGCAGTGAATTGAATGCAGGCTCGTCTTGCATCTCCCAAGACGAAGGGATGTCTGAATCCCCTGTGGAGGCCACAGAGAAAGACCTAGTCCTCCGCCTCATCGCGAACGGAGGCCTCACATCCTTTGAAAATTCGAGAGGTCCGCGGAGATCAATGCTTCCAAAGGAGACGATGCCTGACTCCTCTTGAAAATGGATAGGAGTCCCAGGATCCCTGTGGCACGTGGAAAGGGACACTGGATCTTCCACTTCACGTGGAGACGCGTCCCAATTGCCATGCCAAGGCTCGAGGAGAATCCCGAGTTGTCCCTCGCACCTAGGCAGGAGTCCTCACATCGCTGAACAAACACGTGTCTGGAAGGGCCCTCCCTGTCATAACTCGAGAATATACCCCTGGTTCCGGCCGCAACTCGAGAAAAACCATGAGACTTCCCCCTCGCCGCGAGATGAGGCCCGATTCCCCTGCACTGCGTGCAGAGCAATTCCGTGTTCCACATCAAACGTGAAAGGAGCTTTGTATCCTTGATGGCACTCCAGAGAAAACCCAAAGTAACTGTCTCAAGTCTAGAAGGATCCTGAGGCCACTGTAGCAGCACGGAAGGCTCCGTGGACCCCAAATCATCTCGAGATGAGAGCTGAGTCCCTGGCTTCGACTTAAGAGGAAAACCAAGTTTCCTCAAGCACCTCAAGAGGAGGCTTCTCTCAGCTACAGGTATTTGAGAGGGACCCGGAGTTTGTGGCCTCAAGTGGAATGGACACCGAGATGCTCTGACTCGAAGTAAGGCCGGATATCCCTGCAGTGAATTGAATGCAGGCTCGTCTTGCATCTCCCAAGACGAAGGGATGTCTGAATCCCCTGTGGAGACCACAGAGAAAGAACTAGTCCTCCGCCTCATTGCGACCGGAGGCCTCACATCCTTTGAAAACTCGAGAGGTCCGCGGAGATCAATGCTTCCAAAGGAGACGATGCCTGACTCCTCTTGAAAATGGTTAGAATTCCCAGGATCCCTGTCCACATGGACGGGGACACTGGGTCTCCCGCCTCACGTGGAGACGCGTCCCAATTTCCATGCCAAGACTCGAGGAGAATCCCGAGGTGTCCCTCGCACCTAGGCAGGAGTCCTGACGTCGCTGAACAAACACGTGTCTGGAAGGGCCCTCCCCATCGTAACTCGAGAATATACCCCAGGTTCCGGCCGCAACTCGAGAAAAACCATGAGAATTCCCCCTCGCCGCGAGATGAGGCCCGATTCCCCTGGACTGCGTGCAGAGCAATTCCGTGTTCCACATCAAACTGGAAAGGAGCCTTGATTTCCTTGATGGCACTCCAGAGAAAACCCAAGATCACTGTCTCAAGTCTAGAGGGATCCTGAGGTCACAAGAGCAACACGAAAGGGCTCCGTGGACCCCAAATCAACTCGAGATGAGAGCTTAGTCCCTGGCTTCGACTCAAGAGGAATCCCAACTTTCCACAAGCACCTCAAGAGGAGGCTTCTCTCAGCTACAGGTATGTGAGAGGACCCTGAGTTTGTGGCCTCAAGTGGAATGGACACCGAGATGCTCTGACTCGAAGTAAGGCCGGATATCCCTGCAGGGAATTGAATGCAGGCTCGTCTTGCATCTCCCAAGACAAAGGGATGTCTGAATCCCCTGTGGAGAACACAGAGAAAGACCTAGTCCTCAGCCTCATCGCGACCGGAGGCCTCACATCCTTTGAAAACTCGAGAGGTCCGCGGAGATCAATCCTTCCAAAGGAGACGATGCCTGACTCCTCTTGAAAATGGTTAGGAGTCCCAGGATCCCTGTCCACATGGACGGGGACCCTGGGTCTCCCGCGTCACGTGGAGACGCGTCCCAATTGCCATGCCAAGACTCGAGGAGAATCCCGAGGTGTCCCTCGCACCTAGGCAGGAGTCCTGACGTCGCTGAACAAACACGTGTCTGGAAGGGCCCTCCCCGACGTAACTCGAGAATATACCCCAGGTTCCGGCCGCAACTCGAGGAAAACCATGAGACTTCCCCCTCGCCACGAGATGAGGCCCGATTCCCCTGCACTGCGTGGAGAGCAATTCCGAGTTTCACATCAAACGTGAAAGGAGCCTTGATTTCCTTGATGGCACTCCAGAGAAAACCCCAGATCACTGTCTCAAGTCTAGAGGGATCCTGAGGTCACTGGAGCAACACGAAATGGCTCCGTGGACCCCAAATCAACTCGAGATGAGAGCTGAGTCCCTGGCTTCGACTTAAGAGGAAAACCAAGTTTCCTCAAGCACCTCAAGAGGAGGCTTCTCTCAGCTACAGGTATGTGAGAGGGACCCTGAGTTTGTGGCCTCTAGTGGAATGGACACCGAGATGCTCTGACTCGAAATCAGGCCGGATATCCCTGCAGTGAATTGAATGCAGGCTCGTCTTGCATCTCCCAAGACGAAGGGATGTCTGAATCCCCTGTGGAGACCACAGAGAAAGAACTAGTCCTCCGCCTCATTGCGACCGTAGGCCTCACATCCTTTGAAAACTCGCGAGGTCCGCGGAGATCAATGCTTCCAAAGGAGACGATGCCTGACTCCTCTTGAAAATGGTTAGAATTCCCAGGATCCCTGTCCACATGGACGGGGAACCTGGGTCTCCCGCCTCACGTGGAGACGCGTCCCAATTGCCATGCCAAGACTCGAGGAGAATCCCGAGGTGTCCCTCGCACCTAGGCAGGAGTTCTGATGTCGCTGAACAAACACGTGTCTGGAAGGGCCCTCCCAGTCGTAACTCGAGAATATACCCGAGGTTCCGGCCGCAACTCGAGAAAAACCATGAGACTTCCCCCTCGCCGCGAGATGAGGCCCGATTCCCCTGCCCTGCGTGCAGAGAAATTCCGTTTTCCACATCAAACGTGAAAGGAGCCTTGATTTCCTTGATGGCACTCCAGAGAAAACCCAAGATCACTGTCTCAAGCGTAGAGGGATCCTGAGGTCACTGGAAGAAGACGAAACGGCTCCGTCGACCCCAAATCAACTCGAGATGAGAGCTTAGTCCCTGGCGTCGACTCAAGAGGAATACCAACTTTCCACAAGCACCTGAAGACGAGGCTTCTCGCAGCGACAGGTATGTGAGAGGGACCCTGAGTTTGTGGACTCAAGTGGAATGGACACCGAGATGCTCTGACTCGAAGTAAGGCCGGATATCCCTGCAGTGAATTGAATGCAGGCTCGTCTTGCATCTCCCAAGACGAAGGGATGTGTGAATCCCCTGTGGAGACGACAGAGAAAGACCTAGTCCTCCGCCTCATCGCGACAGGAGGCCTCATATCCTTTGAAAACTCGAGAGGTCTCCGGAGATCAATGCTTCCAAAGGAGACGATGCCTGACTCTTCTTGAAAATGGATAGGAGTCCCAGGATCCCTGTGGCACGTGGAAAGGGATCCTGGGTCTCCCGCCTCACGTGGAGACGCATCCCAATTGCCATGCCAAGACTCGAGGAGAATCCCGAGGTGTCCCTCGCACCTAGGCAGGAGTCCTGACGTCGCTGAACAAACACGTGTCTGGAAGGGCCCTCCCCGTCGTAACTCGAGAATATACCCCAGGTTGGTCCGCAACTCGAGAAAAACCATGAGACTTCCCCCTCGCCTCGAGATGAAGCCCGATTCCCCTGCACTGTGTGCAGAGCAATTCCGAGTTGCACATCAAACGTGAAATGAGCCTTGATTTCCTTGATGGCACTCCAGAGAAAACCCAAGATCACTGTCTCAAGTCTAGAGGGATCCTGAGGTCACTGGAACAACACGAAAGGGCTCCGTGGACCCCAAATCAACTCGAGATGAGAGCTTAGTCCCTGGCTTCGACTCAAGAGGAATACCAACTTTCCACAAGCACCTCAAGAGGAGGCTTCTCTCAGCTACAGGTATGTGAGAGGGACCCTGAGTTTGTGGCCTCACGTGGATGGACACCGAGATGCTGACTCAAAGTAAGGCAGGATATCCCTGCAGTGAATTGAATGCAGGCTCGTCTTGCATCTCCCAAGACGAAGGGATGTCTGAAACCCCTGTGGACACTACAGAGAAAGTCCTAGTTCTCCGCCTCATCGCGACCGGAGGCCTCACATCCTTTGAAAACTCGAGAGGTCTGCGGAGATCAATGCTTCCAAAGATGACGATGCCTGACTCCTCTTGAAAATGGATAGGAGTCCCAGGATCCCTGTGGCAGGTGGACAGGGACCCTGGGTCTCCCGCCTCACGTGGAGACGCGTCCCAATTGCCATGCCAAGACTCGAGGAGAATCCCGAGGTGTCCCTCGCACCTAGGCAGGAGTCCTGACGTCGCTGAACAAACACGTGTCTGGAAGGGCCCTCCCCGTCGTAACTCGAGAATATACCCCAGGGCCTGGCCGAATTCGAATAAAACCATGAGACTTCCCCCTCGCCGCGAGATGAGGCCCGATTCCCCTGCACTGCGTGCAGAGCAATACCGTGCTTCACATCAAACGTGAAAGGGGCCTTGATTTCCTTGATGGCACCCTTGAGAAAACCCAAGATCACTGTCTCAAGTCTAGAGGGATCCTGAGGTCACTGGAGCAACATGAAAGGGCTCCGTGGATCCCAAATCAACTCGAGATGAGAGCTTAGTCCCTGGCTTCGAATCAAGAGGAATACCAACTTTCCACAAGCACCTCAAGAGGAGGCTTCTCTCAGCTACAGGTATGTGAGAGGGACCCTGAGTTTGTGGCCTCAAGTAGAATGGACACCGAGATGCTCTGACTAGAAGTAAGGCCGGATATCCCTGCAGTGAATTGAATGCAGGCTCGTCTTGCCTCTCCCAAGACGAAGGGATGTCTGAATCCCCTGTGGAGACCACAGAGAAAGACCTAGTTCTCCGCCTCATCGCTACTGGAGGCCTCACATCCTTTCAAAACTCGAGAGGTCCGCGGAGATCAATGCTTCCAAAGTAGACGATGCCTGACTCCTCTTGAAAATGGATAGGAGTCCCAGGATCCCTGTGGCACGTGGAAAGGGACACTGGGTCTCCCGCCTCACGTGGAGACGCGTCCCAATTGCCATGCCAAGACTCGAGGAGAATCCTGAGGTGTCCCTCGCACCTAGGCAGGAGTTCTGATGTCGCTGAACAAACACGTGTCTGGAAGGGCCCTCCCCGTCGTAACTCGAGAATATACCCGAGGTTCCGGCCGCAACTCGAGAAAAACCATGAGACTTCCCCCTCGCCGCGAGACGAGGCCCGATTCCCCTGCCCTGCGTGCAGAGCAATTCCGTTTTCCACATCAAACGTGAAAGGAGCCTTGATTTCCTTGATGGCACTCCAGAGAAAACCCAAGATCACTGGCTCAAGCGTAGAGGGATCCTGAGGACACTGGAAGAACACGAAACGGCTCCGTAGACCCCAAATCAACTCGAGATGAGAGCTTAGTCCCTGGCGTCGACTCAAGAGGAATACCAACTTTCCACAAGCCCCTGAAGAGGAGGCTTCTCGCAGCGACAGGTATGTGAGAGGGACCCTGAGTTTGTGGCCTCAAGTGGAATGGACACCGAGATGCTCTGACTCGAAGCATGGCCGGATATCCCTGCAGTGAATTGAATGCAGGCTCGTCTTGCATCTCCCAAGTCGAAGGGATGTGTGAATCCCCTGTGGAGACGACAGAGAAAGACCTAGTCCTCCGCCTCATCGCGACAGGAGGCCTCATATCCTTTGAAAACTCGAGAGGTCTCCGGAGATCAATGCTTCCAAAGGAGACGATGCCTGACTCTTCTTGAAAATGGATAGGAGTCCCAGGATCCCTGTGGCACGTGGAAAGGGATCCTGGGTCTCCCGCCTCACGTGGAGACGCATCCCAATTGCCATGCCAAGACTCGAGGAGAATCCCGAGGTGTCCCTCGCACCTAGGCAGGAGTCCTGACGTCGCTGAACAAACACGTGTCTGGAAGGGCCCTCCCCGTCGTAACTCGAGAATATACCCCAGGTTGGTCCGCAACTCGAGAAAAACCATGAGACTTCCCCCTCGCCTCGAGATGAAGCCCGATTCCCCTGCACTGCGTGCAGAGCAATTCCGAGTTGCACATCAAACGTGAAAGGAGCCTTGATTTCCTTGATGGCACTCCAGAGAAAACCCAAGATCACTGTCTCAAGTCTAGAGGGATCCTGAGGTCACTGGAACAACACGAAAGGGCTCCGTGGACCCCAAATCAACTCGAGATGAGAGCTTAGTCCCTGGCTTCGACTCAAGAGGAATACCAACTTTCCACAAGCACCTCAAGAGGAGGCTTCTCTCAGCTACAGGTATGTGAGAGGGACCCTGAGTTTGTGGCCTCACGTGGATGGACACCGAGATGCTCTGACTCAAAGTAAGGCAGGATATCCCTGCAGTGAATTGAATGCAGGCTCGTCTTGCATCTCCCAAGACGAAGGGATGTCTGAAACCCCTGTGGACACTACAGAGAAAGTCCTAGTTCTCCGCCTCATCGCGACCGGAGGCCTCACATCCTTTGAAAACTCGAGAGGTCTGCGGAGATCAATGCTTCCAAAGATGACGATGCCTGACTCCTCTTGAAAATGGATAGGAGTCCCAGGATCCCTGTGGCAGGTGGACAGGGACCCTGGGTCTCCCGCCTCACGTGGAGACGCGTCCCAATTGCCATGCCAAGACTCGAGGAGAATCCCGAGGTGTCCCTCGCACCTAGGCAGGAGTCCTGACGTCGCTGAACAAACACGTGTCTGGAAGGGCCCTCCCCGTCGTAACTCGAGAATATACCCCAGGGCCTGGCCGAATTCGAATAAAACCATGAGACTTCCCCCTCGCCGCGAGATGAGGCCCGATTCCCCTGCACTGCGTGCAGAGCAATACCGTGCTTCACATCAAACGTGAAAGGGGCCTTGATTTCCTTGATGGCACCCTTGAGAAAACCCAAGATCACTGTCTCAAGTCTAGAGGGATCCTGAGGTCACTGGAGCAACACGAAAGGGCTCCGTGGATCCCAAATCAACTCGAGATGAGAGCTTAGTCCCTGGCTTCGAATCAAGAGGAATACCAACTTTCCACAAGCACCTCAAGAGGAGGCTTCTCTCAGCTACAGGTATGTGAGAGGGACCCTGAGTTTGTGGCCTCAAGTAGAATGGACACCGAGATGCTCTGACTCGAAGTAAGGCCGGATATCCCTGCAGTGAATTGAATGCAGGCTCGTCTTGCCTCTCCCAAGACGAAGGAATGTCTGAATCCCCTGTGGAGACCACAGAGAAAGACCTAGTTCTCCGCCTCATCGCTACTGGAGGCCTCACATCCTTTCAAAACTCGAGAGGTCCGCGGAGATCAATGCTTCCAAAGTAGATGATGCCTGACTCCTCTTGAAAATGGATAGGAGTCCCAGGATCCCTGTGGCACGTGGAAAGGGACACTGGGTCTCCCGCCTCACGTGGAGACGCGTCCCAATTGCCATGCCAAGACTCGAGGAGAATCCTGAGGTGTCCCTCGCACCTAGGCAGGAGTTCTGATGTCGCTGAACAAACACGTGTCTGGAAGGGCCCTCCCCGTCGTAACTCGAGAATATACCCGAGGTTCCGGCCGCAACTCGAGAAAAACCATGAGACTTCCCCCTCGCCGCGAGACGAGGCCCGATTCCCCTGCCCTGCGTGCAGAGCAATTCCGTTTTCCACATCAAACGTGAAAGGAGCCTTGATTTCCTTGATGGCACTCCAGAGAAAACCCAAGATCACTGGCTCAAGCGTAGAGGGATCCTGAGGACACTGGAAGAACACGAAACGGCTCCGTAGACCCCAAATCAACTCGAGATGAGAGCTTAGTCCCTGGCGTCGACTCAAGAGGAATACCAACTTTCCACAAGCCCCTGAAGAGGAGGCTTCTCGCAGCGACAGGTATGTGAGAGGGACCCTGAGTTTGTGGCCTCAAGTGGAATGGACACCGAGATGCTCTGACTCGAAGCATGGCCGGATATCCCTGCAGTGAATTGAATGCAGGCTCGTCTTGCTTCTCCCAAGACGAAGGGATGTGTGAATCCCCTGTGGAGACGACAGAGAAAGACCTAGTCCTCCGCCTCATCGCGACAGGAGGCCTCATATCCTTTGAAAACTCGAGAGGTCTCCAGAGATCAATGCTTCCAAAGGAGACGATGCCTGACTCTTCTTGAAAATGGATAGGAGTCCCAGGATCCCTGTGGCACGTGGAAAGGGACCCTGGGTCTCCCGCCTCACGTGGAGACGCATCCCAATTGCCATGCCAAGACTCGAGGAGAATCCCGAGGTGTCCCTCGCACCTAGGCAGGAGTCCTGACGTCGCTGAACAAACACGTGTCTGGAAGGGCCCTCCCCGTCGTAACTCGAGAATATACCCCAGATTGGTCCGCAACTCGAGAAAAACCATGAGACTTCCCCCTCGCCTCGAGATGAGGCCCGATTCCCCTGTACTGCATGCAGAGCAATTCCGAGTTGCACATCAAACGTGAAAGGAGCCTTGATTTCCTTGATGGCACTCCAGTGAAAACCCAAGATCACTGTCTTAAGTCTAGATGGATCCTGAGGTCACTGGAACAACACGAAAGGGCTCCGTGGACCCCAAATCAACTCGAGATGAGAGCTTAGTCCCTGGCTTCGACTCAAGAGGAATACCAACTTTCCACAAGCACCTCAAGAGGAGGCTTCTCGCAGCGACAGGTATGTGAGAGGACCCTGAGTTTGTGGCCTCAAGTGGAATGGACACCGAGATGCTCTGACTCGAAGTAAGGCCGGATATCCCTGCAGTGAATTGAATACAAGCTCGTCTTGCATCTCCCAAGACGAAGGGATGTCTGAATCCCCTGTGGAGACCACAGAGAAAGACCTTGTTCTCCACCTCATCGTGACCGGAGGCCTCACATCATTTGAAAACTCGAGAGGTCCGCGGAGATCAATGCTTCCAAAGGAGACGATGCCTGACTCCTCTTGAAAATGGTTAGGAGTCCCAGGATCCCTGTCCACATGGACGGGGACCCTGGGTCTCCCGCTTCACGTGGAGACGCGTCCCAATTGCCATGCCAAGACTCGAGGAGAATCCCGAGGTGTCCATCGCACCTAGGCAGGAGTCCTGACGTCGCTGAACAAACACGTGTCTGGAAGGGCCCTCCCCGTCGTAACTCGAGAATATACCCCAGGTTCCGGCCGCAACTCGAGAAAAACCATGAGACTTCCCCCTCGCCGCGAGATGAGGCCCGTTTCCCTTGCACTGCGTGCTGAGCAATTCCGTGTTCCACATCAAACGTGAAAGGAGCCTTGATTTCCTTGATGGCACTCCAGAGAAAACCCAAGATCACTGTCTCAAGTCTAGAGGGATCCTGAGGTCACTGGAGCAACACGAAAGGGCTCCGTGGACCCCAAATCAACTCGAGATGAGAGCTTAGTCCCTGGCTTCGACTCAAGAGGAATACGAACTTTCCACAAGCACCTCAAGAGGAGGCTTCTCTCAGCTACAGGTATGTGAGAGGGACCCTGAGTTTGTGGCCTCAAGTGGAATGGACACCGTGATGCTCTGACTCGAAGTAAGGCCGGATATCCCTGCAGTGAATTGAATGCAGGCTCGTCCGGCATCTCCCAAGACTAAGGGATGTCTGAATCCCCTGTGGAGACCACAGAGAAAGACCTAGTCCTCCGCCTCATCGCGACCGGAGGCCTCACATCCTTTGAAAACTCGAGAGGTCCGCGGAGATCAATGCTTCCAAAGGAGACGATGCCTGACTCCTCTTGAAAATGGATAGGAGTCCCAGGATCCCTGGGGCACGTGAAAACGCACCCTGGGTCTCCCGCCTCACGTGGAGACGCGTCCAAATGGCCATGCCAAGACTCGAGGAGAATCCCGAGTTGCCCCTCGCACCTAGGCAGGAGTCCTGACGTCGCTGAACAAACACGTGTCTGGAAGGGCCCTTCCGGTCGTAACTCGAGAGTGTACCCCAGGTTCCGGCCGCAACTCGAGAAAAACAATGAGACTTCCCCCTCGCCGCGAGATGAGGCCCGATTCCCCTGCACTGTGTGCAGAGCAATTCCGTGTTCCACATCAAACAGGAAAGGAGCCTTGATTTCCTTGATGGCACTCCAGAG
Source organism: Dama dama (assembly GCF_033118175.1). Lineage (NCBI taxonomy): Eukaryota > Metazoa > Chordata > Mammalia > Artiodactyla > Cervidae > Dama > Dama dama. The sequence continues at coordinate 1,654,539 of NW_026870888.1, forward strand.
AACACCCAATCACTGTCTCATGTCTAGAGGGATACTGAGGTCACTCTAACAACACGAAAGGGCTCTGTGGACACCAAATCAACTCGAGATGAGAGCTTCTTCCCTGGCTTCGACTCAAGAGGAATACCCACTTTCCACAAGCACCTCAAGAGGAGGCTTCTCTCAGCTACAGGTATGTGAGAGGGACCCTGAGTTTGTGGCCTCAAGTGGAATGGACACCGAGATGCTCTGACTCGAAGGAAGGCCGGATATCCCTGCAATGAATTGAATGCAGGCCTCTTTTGCATCTCCCACGAAGAAGGGATGTCTGAATCCCCTGTGGAGACTAGAGAGAAAAACCTAGTTCTCCGCCTCTTCGCGATCGGAGGCCTCACGTCCTTTGAAAACTCGCGAGGTCCGCGGAGATCAATGCTTCCAAAGGAGACGATGCCTGACTCCTCTTGAAAATGGATAGGAGTCCCAGGATCCCTGTGGCACGTGGAACGGGACCCTGGGTCTCCCGCCTCACGTGGAGATGCATCCCAATGGCCATGCCAAGACTCGAGGAGAATCCCGAGGTGTCCCCACGCACCCAGGCAGGAGTCCTGACATCGCTGAATAAACACATGTCTGGAAAGGCCCTTCTGGTCGTAACTCGAGAATGTACCCCAGGTTCCGGCCGCAACTCGAGAAAAACAATGAGACTTCCCCCTCGCCGCGAGATGAGGCCCGATTCCCCTGCACTGCGTGCAGAGCAATTCCGTGTTCCACATCAAACATGAAAGGAGCCTTGATTTCCTTGATGGCACTCCAGAGAACACCCAAGATCACTGTCTCATGTCTAGAGGGATACTGAGGTCACTGTAGCAACACGAAAGGGCTCCGTGGACCCCAAATCAACTCGAGATGAGAGCTTCTTCCCTGGCTTCGACTCAAGAGGAATACCACTTTCCACAAGCACCTCAAGAGGAGGCTTCTCTCAGCTACAGGTATGTGAGAGGGACCCTGAGTTTGTGGCCTCAAGTGGAATGGACACCGAGATGCTCTGACTCGAAGGAAGGCCGGATATCCCTGCAGTGAATTGAATGCAGGCCTCTTTTGCATCTCCCACGACGAAGGGATGTCTGAATCCCCTGTGGAGACCACAGAGAAAGACCTAGTTCTCCGCCTCATCGCGATCGGAGAACTCACGTCCATTGAAAACTCGAGAGGTCCGCGGAGATCAATGCTTCCAAAAGAGACGATGCCTGACTCCTCTTGAAAATGGATAGGAGTCCCAGGATCCCTGGGGCACGTGAAAACGCACCCTGGGTCTCCCGCCTCACGTGGAGACGCGTCCAAATGGCCATGCCAAGACTCGAGGAGAATCCCGAGTTGCCCCTCGCACCTTGGCAGGAGTTCTGACGTCGCTGAACAAACACGTGTCTGGAAGGGCCCTTCCGGTCGTAACTCGAGAGTGTACCGCAGGTTCCGGCCGCAACTCGAGAAAAACAATGAGACTTCCCCCTCGCCGCGAGATGAGGCTCGATTCCCCTGCACTGCGTGCAGAGCAACTCCGTGTTCCAAATCACACATGAATGGAGCCTTGATTTCCTTGATGGCACTCCAGAGAACACCCAAGATCACTGTCTCAAGTCTAGAGGGATTCTGAGGTCACTGTAGCAACACGAAAGGGCTCCGTGGACCCCAAATCAACTCGAGATGAGAGCTTCTTCCCTGGCTTCGACTCAAGAGGAATACCCACTTTCCACAAGCACCTCAAGAGGAGGCTTCTCTCAGCTACAGGTATGTGAGAGGGACCCTGAGTTTGTGGCCTCAAGTGGAATGGACACCGATATGCTCTGACTCGAAGGAAGTCCGGATATCCCTGCAGTGAATTGAATGCAGGCTCGTCTTGCATCTCCCACGACGAAGGGATGTCTGAATCCCCTGTGGAGACCACAGAGAAAGACCTTGTTCTCCGCCTCATCGCGACTGGAGGTCTCCCGTCCTTTGAAAACTCGAGAGGTCCGCGGAGAACAAGGCTTCCAAAGGAGACGATGCCTGACTCCTCTTGAAAATGGATAGGAGTCCCAGGATCCCTGTGGCACGTGGAAAGGGACCCTGGGTCTCCCGCCTCATGTGGAGATGCGTCCCAATGGCCATGCCAAGACTCGAGGAGAATCCCGAAGTGTCCCTCGCACCTAGGCAGGAGTCCTGACGTCGCTGAACAAACACGTGTCTGGAAGGGCCCTCCCCGTCGTAACTTGAGGATATACCCCAGGTTCCGGCTGCAACTCGAGAAAAACCATTAGACTTCCCCCTCGCCGCGAGATGAGGCCCGATTCCCCTGCACTGCGTGCAGAGCAATTCCGTGTTCCAAATCAAACATGAAAGGAGTCTTGATTGCTTTGATGGCACTCCAGAGAAAACCCAAGATCACTGTCTCAAGTCTAGAGGGATACTGAGGTCACTGTAGCAACACGAAAGGGCTCCGTGGACCCCAAATCAACTCAAGATGAGAGCTTCGGCCCTGGCTTCGACTCAAGAGGAATACCCACTTTCCACAAGCACCTCAAGAGGAGGCTTCTCTCAGCTACAGGTATGTGAGAGGGACCCTGAGTTTGTGGCCTCAAGTGGAATGGACACAGAGATGCTCTGACTCGAAGGAAGGCCGGATATCCCTGCAGTGAATTGAATGCAGTCTCGTCTTGCAATCCCCACGACGAAGGGATGTCTGAATCCCCTCTGGAGACAACAGAGAAAGACCTAGTTCTCCGCCTCATCGCGACCGGAGGCCTCACGTCCTTTGAAAACTTGATAGGTCCGCGGAGATCAATGCTTCCAAAGGAGACGATGCCTGACTCCTCTTGAAAATGGATAGGAGTCCCAGGATCCCTGTGGCACGTGGAAATGGACCCTGGGTCTCCCGCCTCACGTGGAGATGCGTCCCAATGGCCATGCCAAGACTCGAGGAGAATCCCGAAGTGTCCCTCGCACCTAGGCAGGAGTCCTGACGTCGCTGAAAAACACGTGTCTGGAAGGGCCCTCCCCGTCGTAACTCCAGAATATACTCCAGGTTCCGGCCGGAACTCGAGAAAAACCATGAGAATTCCCCCTCGCCGCGAGATGAGGCCCGATTCCCCTGCACTGTATGCAGAGCAATTCCGTGTTCCACATCAAACAGGAAAGGAGCCTTGATTTCCTTGATGGCACTCCAGAGAACACCCAAGATCACTGTCTCATGTCTAGAGGGATACTGAGGTCACTGTAGCAACACGAAAGGTCTCCGTGTACCCCAAATCAACTCGAGATGCGAGCTTCGTCCCTGGCTTCGACTCAAGAGGAATACCCACTTTCCACAAGCACCTCAAGAGGAGGCTTCTCTCAGCTACAGGTATGTGAGAGGGACCCTGAGTTTGTGGCCTCAAGTGGAATGGACACCGATATGCTCTGACTCGAAGAAAGTCCGGATATCCCTGCAGTGAATTGAATGCAGGCTCGTCTTGCATCTCCCACGACGAAGGGATGTCTGAATCCCCTGTGGAGACCACAGAGAAAGACCTTGTTCTCCGCCTCATCGCGACTGGAGGTCTCCCGTCCTTTGAAAATTCGAGAGGTCCGCGGAGAACAAGGCTTCCAAAGGAGACGATGCCTGACTCCTCTTGAAAATGGATAGGAGTCCCAGGATCCCTGTGGCACGTGGAAATGGACCCTGGGTCTCCCGCCTCACATGGAGACGCGTCCCAATGGCCATGCCAAGACTCGAGGAGAATCCCGAGGTGTCCCTCGCACCTAGGCAGGAGTCCTGACGTTGCTGAAAAACACGTGTCTGGAAGGGCCCTCCCCGTCGTAACTTGAGGATATACCCCAGGTTCCGGCCGCAACTCGAGAAAAACCATGAGACTTCCCCCTCGCCGCGAGATGAGGCCCGATTCCCCTGCACTGCGTGCAGAGCAATTCCGTGTTCCAAGTCAAACATGAAAGGAGTCTTGATTTCTTTGATGGCACTCCAGGGAAAACCCAAGATCACTGTCTCAAGTCTAGAGGGATACTGAGGTCACTGTAGCAACACGAAAGGGCTCCGTGGACCCCAAATCACCTCGAGATGAGAGCTTCGTACCTGGCTTCCACTCAAGAGGAATACCCACTTTCCACAAGCACCTCAAGAGGAGGCTTCTCTCAGCTACAGGTATGTGAGAGGGACCCTGAGTTTGTGGCCTCAAGTAGAATGGACACCGAGATGCTCTGAATCGAAGGAAGGCCGGATATCCCTGCAGTGAATTGAATGCAGGCTCGTCTTGCATCTCCCTCGACGAAGGGATGTCTGAATCCCCTGTGGAGACCAAGGAGAAAGACCTAGTTCTCCGCCTCATCGCGACCGGAGGCCTCACGTCCTTTGAAAACTCGAGAGGTCCAAGGAGATCAATGCTTCCAAAGGAGACGATGCCTGACTCCTCTTAAAAATGGATAGGAGTCCCAGGATCCCTGTGGCACGTGGAAATGGACCCTGGGTCTCCCGCCTCACGTGGAGACGCGTCCCAATGGCCATGCCAAGACTCGAGGAGAATCCCGAGGTGTCCCTCGCACCTAGGCAGGAGTACTGACGTCGCTGAAAAACACGTGTCTGGAAGGGCCCTCCCCGTCGTAACTCGAGAATATACCCCAGGTTCCGGCCGCAACTCGAGAAAAACCATGAGACTTCCCCCTCGCCGTGAGATGAGGCCCGATTCCCCTGCACTGTGTGCAGAGCAATTTCGTGTTCCACATCAAACAGGAAAGGAGCCTTGATTTCCTTGATGGCACTCCAGAGGACACCCAAGATCACTGTCTCATGTCTAGAGGGATACTGAGGTCACTCTAACAACACGAAAGGGCTCCGTGGACACCAAATCAACTCGAGATGAGAGCTTCTTCCCTGGCTTCGACTCAAGAGGAATACCCACTTTCCACAAGCACCTCAAGAGGAGGCTTCTCTCAGCTACAGGTATGTGAGAGGGACACTGAGTTTGTGGCCTCAAGTGGAATTGACACCGAGATGCTCTGACTCGAAGGAAGGCCGGATATCCTTGCAGTGAATTGAATGCAGGCCTCTTTTGCATCTCCCACGAAGAAGAGATGTCTGAATCCCCTGTGGAGACCACAGAGAAAGACCTAGTTCTCCGCCTCTTCGCGATCGGACGCCTCACGTCCTTTGAAAACTCGCGAGGTCCGCGGAGATCAATGCTTCCAAAGGAGACGATGCCTGACTCCTCTTGAAAATGGATAGGAGTCCCAGGATCCCTGTGGCACGTGAAAAGGGACCCTGGGTCTCCCGCCTCACGTGGAGATGCGTCCCAATGGCCATGCCAAGACTCGAGGAGAATCCCGAGGTGTCCCCACGCACCCAGGCAGGAGTCCTGACATCGCTGAATAAACACGTGTCTGAAAGGCCCTTCTGGTCGTAACTCGAGAATGTACCCCAGGTTCCGGCCGCAACTCGAGAAAAACAATGAGACTTCCCCCTCGCCGCGAGATGAGGCCCGATTCGCCTGCACTGCGTGCAGAGCAATTCCGTGTTCCACATCAAACATGAAAGGAGCCTTGATTTACTTGATGGTACTCCAGAGAACACCCAAGATCACTGTCTCATGTCTAGAGGGATACTGAGGTCACTGTAGCAACACGAAAGGGCTCCGTGGACCCCAAATCAACTCGAGATGAGAGCTTCTTCCCTGGCTTCGACTCAAGAGGAATACCACTTTCCACAAGCACCTCAAGAGGAGGCTTCTCTCAGCTACAGGTATGTGAGAGGGACCCTGAGTTTGTGGCCTCAAGTGGAATGGACACCGAGATGCTCTGACTCGAAGGAAGGCCGGATATCCCTGCAGTGAATTGAATGCAGGCCTCTTTTGCATCTCCCACGACGAAGGGATGTCTGAATCCCCTGTGGAGACCACAGAGAAAGACCTAGTTATCCGCCTCATCGCGATCGGAGGACTCACGTCCATTGAAAACTCGAGAGGTCCGAGGAGATCAATGCTTCCAAAAGAGACGATGCCTGACTCCTCTTGAAAATGGATAGGAGTCCCAGGATCCCTGGGGCACGTGAAAACGCACCCTGGGTCTCCCGCCTCACGTGGAGACGCGTCCAAATGGCCATGCCAAGACTCGAGGAGAATCCCGAGTTGCCCCTCGCACCTAGGCAGGAGTCCTGACGTCGCTGAACAAACACGTGTCTGGAAGGGCCCTTCCGGTCGTAACTCGAGATTGTACCCCAGGTTCCGGCCGCAACTCGAGAAAAACAATGAGACTTTCCCCTCGCCGCGAGATGAGGCCCGATTCCCCTGCACTGTGTGCAGAGCAATTCCGTGTTCCACATCAAACAGGAAAGGAGCCTTGAATTCCTTGATGGCACTCCAGAGAACACCCAAGATCACTGTCTCATGTCTAGAGGGACACTGAGGTCACTCTAACAACACGAAAGGGCTCCGTGGACACCAAATCAACTCGAGATGAGAGCTTCTTCCCTGGCTTCGACTCAAGAGGAATACCCACTTTCCACAAGCACCTCAAGAGGAGGCTTCTCTCAGCTACAGGTATGTGAGAGGGACCCTGAGTTTGTGGCCTCAAGTGGAATGGACACCGAGATGCTCTGACTCGAAGGAAGGCCGGATATCCCTGCAATGAATTGAATGCAGGCCTCTTTTGCATCTCCCACGAAGAAGGGATGTCTGAATCCCCTGTGGAGACCACAGAGAAAGACCTAGTTCTCCGCCTCTTCGCGATCGGAGGCCTCACGTCCTTTGAAAACTCGCGAGGTCCGCGGAGATCAATGCTTCCAAAGGAGACGATGCCTGACTCCTCTTGAAAATGGATAGGAGTCCCAGGATCCCTGTGGCACGTGGAACGGGACCCTGGGTCTCCCGCCTCACGTTTAGATGCGTCCCAATGGCCATGCCAAGACTCGAGGAGAATCCCGAAGTGTCCCTCGCACCTAGGCAGGAGTCCTGACGTCGCTGAACAAACACGTGTCTGGAAGGGCCCTCCCCGTCGAAACTCGAGAGTGTACCCCAGGTTCCGGCCGCAACTCGAGAAAAACAATGAGACTTCCCCCTCGCCGCGAGATGAGGCTCGATTCCCCTGCACTTCGTGCAGAGCAACTCCGTGTTCCAAATCACACATGAAAGGAGCCTTGATTTCCTTGATGGCACTCCAGAGAACACCCAAGATCACTGTCTCAAGTCTAGAGGGATCCTGAGGTCACTGTAGCAACACGAAAGGGCTCCGTGGACCCCAAATCAACTCGAGATGAGAGCTTCGTCCCTGGCTTCGACTCAAGAGGAATACCCACTTTCCACAAGCACCTCAAGAGGAGGCTTCTCTCAGCTACAGGTATGTGAGAGGGACCCTGAGTTTGTGGCCTCAAGTGGAATGGACACCGATATGCTCTGACTCGAAGGAAGTCCGGATATCCCTGCAGTGAATTGAATGCAGGCTCGTCTTGCATCTCCCACGACGAAGGGATGTCTGAATCCCCTGTGGAGACCACAGAGAAAGACCTTGTTCTCCAGCTCATCGCGACTGGAGGTCTCCCGTCCTTTGAAAACTCGAGAGGTCCGCGGAGAACAAGGCTTCCAAAGGAGACGATGCCTGACTCCTCTTGAAAATGGATAGGCGTCCCAGGATCCCTGTGGCACGTGGAAAGGGACCCTGGGTCTCCCGCCTCACGTGGAGATGCGTCCCAATGGCCATGCCAAGACTCGAGGAGAATCCCGAAGTGTCCCTCGCACCTATGCAGGAGTCCTGACGTCGCTGAACAAACACGTGTCTGGAAGGGCCCTCCCCGTCGTAACTTGAGGATATACCCCAGGTTCCGGCCGCAACTCGAGAAAAACCATGAGACTTCCCCCTCGCCGCGAGATGAGGCCCGATTCCCCTGCACTGCGTGCAGAGCAATTCCGTGTTCCACATCAAACATGAAAGGAGCCTTGATTTCCTTGATGGCACTCCAGAGAACACCCAAGATCACTGTCTCATGTCTAGAGGGATACTGAGGTCACTGTAGCAACACGAAAGGGCTCCGTAGACCCCAAATCAACTCGAGATGAGAGCTTCTTCCCTGGCTTCGACTCAAGAGGAATACCACTTTCCACAAGCACCTCAAGAGGAGGCTTCTCTCAGCTACAGGTATGTGAGAGGGACCCTGAGTTTGTGGCCTCAAGTGGAATGGACACCGAGATGCTCTGACTCGAAGGAAGGCCGGATATCCCTGCAGTGAATTGAATGCAGGCCTCTTTTGCATCTCCCACGACGAAGGGATGTCTGAATCCCCTGTGGAGACCACAGAGAAAGACCTAGTTCTCCGCCTCATCGCGATCGGAGAACTCACGTCCATTGAAAACTCGAGAGGTCCGCGGAGATCAATGCTTCCAAAAGAGACGATGCCTGACTCCTCTTGAAAATGGATAGGAGTCCCAGGATCCCTGGGGCACGTGAAAACGCACCCTGGGTCTCCCGCCTCACGTGGAGACGCGTCCAAATGGCCATGCCAAGACTCGAGGAGAATCCCGAGTTGCCCCTCGCACCTTGGCAGGAGTTCTGACGTCGCTGAACAAACACGTGTCTGGAAGGGCCCTTCCGGTCGTAACTCGAGAGTGTACCGCAGGTTCCGGCCGCAACTCGAGAAAAACAATGAGACTTCCCCCTCGCCGCGAGATGAGACTCGATTCCCCTGCACTGCGTGCAGAGCAACTCCGTGTTCCAAATCACACATGAAAGGAGCCTTGATTTCCTTGATGGCACTCCAGAGAACACCCAAGATCACTGTCTCAAGTCTAGAGGGATTCTGAGGTCACTGTAGCAACACGAAAGGGCTCCGTGGACCCCAAATCAACTCGAGATGAGAGCTTCTTCCCTGGCTTCGACTCAAGAGGAATACCCACTTTCCACAAGCACCTCAAGAGGAGGCTTCTCTCAGCTACAGGTATGTGAGAGGGACCCTGAGTTTGTGGCCTCAAGTGGAATGGACACCGATATGCTCTGACTCGAAGGAAGTCCGGATATCCCTGCAGTGAATTGAATGCAGGCTCGTCTTGCATCTCCCACGACGAAGGGATGTCTGAATCCCCTGTGGAGACCACAGAGAAAGACCTTGTTCTCCGCCTCATCGCGACTGGAGGTCTCCCGTCCTTTGAAAACTCGAGAGGTCCGCGGAGAACAAGGCTTCCAAAGGAGACGATGCCTGACTCCTCTTGAAAATGGATAGGAGTCCCAGGATCCCTGTGGCACGTGGAAAGGGACCCTGTGTCTCCCGCCTCATGTGGAGATGCGTCCCAATGGCCATGCCAAGACTCGAGGAGAATCCCGAAGTGTCCCTCGCACCTAGGCAGGAGTCCTGACGTCGCTGAACAAACACGTGTCTGGAAGGGCCCTCCCCGTCGTAACTTGAGGATATACCCCAGGTTCCGGCCGCAACTCGAGAAAAACCATTAGACTTCCCCCTCGCCGCGAGATGAGGCCCGATTCCCCTGCACTGCGTGCAGAGCAATTCCGTGTTCCAAATCAAACATGAAAGGAGTCTTGATTGCTTTGATGGCACTCCAGAGAAAACCCAAGATCACTGTCTCAAGTCTAGAGGGATACTGAGGTCACTGTAGCAACACGAAAGGGCTCCGTGGACCCCAAATCAACTCGAGATGAGAGCTTCGGCCCTGGCTTCGACTCAAGAGGAATACCCACTTTCCACAAGCACCTCAAGAGGAGGCTTCTCTCAGCTACAGGTATGTGAGAGGGACCCTGAGTTTGTGGCCTCAAGTGGAATGGACACGGAGATGCTCTGACTCGAAGGAAGGCCGGATATCCCTGCAGTGAATTGAATGCAGGCTCGTCTTGCAATCCCCACGACGAAGGGATGTCTGAATCCCCTCTGGAGACAACAGAGAAAGACCTAGTTCTCCGCCTCATCGCGACCGGAGGCCTCACGTCCTTTGAAAACTCGATAGGTCCGCGGAGATCAATGCTTCCAAAGGAGACGATGCCTGACTCCTCTTGAAAATGGATAGGAGTCCCAGGATCCCTGTGGCACGTGGAAATGGACCCTGGGTCTCCCGCCTCACGTGGAGATGCGTCCCAATGGCCAAGCCAAGACTCGAGGAGAATCCCGAAGTGTCCCTCGCACCTAGGCAGGAGTCCTGACGTCGCTGAAAAACACGTGTCTGGAAGGGCCCTCCCCGTCGTAACTCCAGAATATACCCCAGGTTCCGGCCGGAACTCGAGAAAAACCATGAGAATTCCCCCTCGCCGCGAGATGAGGCCCGATTCCCCTGCACTGTATGCAGAGCAATTCCGTGTTCCACATCAAACAGGAAAGGAGCCTTGATTTCCTTGATGGCACTCCAGAGAACACCCAAGATCACTGTCTCATGTCTAGAGGGATACTGAGGTCACTGTAGCAACACGAAAGGTCTCCGTGGACCCCAAATCAACTCGAGATGCGAGCTTCGTCCCTGGCTTCGACTCAAGAGGAATACCCACTTTCCACAAGCACCTCAAGAGGAGGCTTCTCTCAGCTACAGGTATGTGAGAGGGACCCTGAGTTTGTGGCCTCAAGTGGAATGGACACCGATATGCTCTGACTCGAAGAAAGTCCGGATATCCCTGCAGTGAATTGAATGCAGGCTCGTCTTGCATCTCCCACGACGAAGGGATGTCTGAATCCCCTGTGGAGACCACAGAGAAAGACCTTGTTCTCCGCCTCATCGCGACTGGAGGTCTCCCGTCCTTTGAAAATTCGAGAGGTCCGCGGAGAACAAGGCTTCCAAAGGAGACGATGCCTGACTCCTCTTGAAAATGGATAGGAGTCCCAGGATCCCTGTGGCACGTGGAAATGGACCCTGGGTCTCCCGCCTCACGTGGAGACGCGTCCCAATGGCCATGCCAAGACTCGAGGAGAATCCCGAGGTGTCCCTCGCACCTAGGCAGGAGTCCTGACGTCGCTGAAAAACACGTGTCTGGAAGGGCCCTCCCCGTCGTAACTTGAGGATATACCCCATGTTCCGGCCGCAACTCGAGAAAAACAATGAGACTTCCCCCTCGCCGCGAGATGAGGCCCGATTCCCCTGCACTGCGTGCAGAGCAATTCCGTGTTCCAAATCAAACATGAAAGGAGTCTTGATTTCTTTGATGGCACTCCAGGGAAAACCCAAGATCACTGTCTCAAGTCTAGAGGGATACTGAGGTCACTGTAGCAACACGAAAGGGCTCCGTGGACCCCAAATCACCTCGAGATGAGAGCTTCGTACCTAGCTTCCACTCAAGAGGAATACCCACTTTCCACAAGCACCTCAAGAGGAGGCTTCTCTCAGCTACAGGTATGTGAGAGGGACCCTGAGTTTGTGGCCTCAAGTAGAATGGACACCGAGATGCTCTGAATCGAAGGAAGGCCGGATATCCCTGCAGTGAATTGAATGCAGGCTCGTCTTGCATCTCCCTCGACGAAGGGATGTCTGAATCCCCTGTGGAGACCAAGGAGAAAGACCTAGTTCTCCGCCTCATCGCGACCGGAGGCCTCACGTCCTTTGAAAACTCGAGAGGTCCAAGGAGATCAATGCTTCCAAAGGAGACGATGCCTGACTCCTCTTGAAAATGGATAGGAGTCCCAAGATCCCTGTGGCACGTGGAAATGGACCCTGGGTCTCCCGCCTCACGTGGAGCCGCGTCCCAATGGCCATGCCAAGACTCGAGGAGAATCCCGAGGTGTCCCTCGCACCTAGGCAGGAGTCCTGACGTCGCTGAAAAACACGTGTCTGGAAGGGCCCTCCCCGTCGTAACTCGAGAATATACCCCAGGTTCCGGCCGCAACTCGAGAAAAACCATGAGACTTCCCCCTCGCCGTGAGATGAGGCCCGATTCCCCTGCACTGTGTGCAGAGCAATTTCGTGTTCCACATCAAACAGGAAAGGAGCCTTGATTTCCTTGATGGCACTCCAGAGGACACCCAAGATCACTGTCTCATGTCTAGAGGGATACTGAGGTCACTCTAACAACACGAAAGGGCTCCGTGGACACCAAATCAACTCGAGATGAGAGCTTCTTCCCTGGCTTCGACTCAAGAGGAATACCCACTTTCCACAAGCACCTCAAGAGGAGGCTTCTCTCAGCTACAGGTATGTGAGAGGGACCCTGAGTTTGTGGCCTCAAGTGGAATTGACACCGAGATGCTCTGACTCGAAGGAAGGCCGGATATCCTTGCAGTGAATTGAATGCAGGCCTCTTTTGCATCTCCCACGAAGAAGGGATGTCTGAATCCCCTGTGGAGACCACAGAGAAAGACCTAGTTCTCCGCCTCTTCGCGATCGGACGCCTCACGTCCTTTGAAAACTCGCGAGGTCCGCGGAGATCAATGCTTCCAAAGGAGACGATGCCTGACTCCTCTTGAAAATGGATAGGAGTCCCAGGATCCCTGTGGCACGTGAAAAGGGACCCTGGGTCTCCCGCCTCACGTGGAGATGCGTCCCAATGGCCATGCCAAGACTCGAGGAGAATCCCGAGGTGTCCCCACGCACCCAGGCAGGAGTCCTGACATCGCTGAATAAACACGTGTCTGAAAGGCCCTTCTGGTCGTAACTCGAGAATGTACCCCAGGTTCCGGCCGCAACTCGAGAAAAACAATGAGACTTCCCCCTCGCCGCGAGATGAGGCCCGATTCGCCTGCACTGCGTGCAGAGCAATTCCGTGTTCCACATCAAACATGAAAGGAGCCTTGATTTACTTGATGGTACTCCAGAGAACACCCAAGATCACTGTCTCATGTCTAGAGGGATACTGAGGTCACTGTAGCAACACGAAAGGGCTCCGTGGACCCCAAATCAACTCGAGATGAGATCTTCTTCCCTGGCTTCGACTCAAGAGGAATACCACTTTCCACAAGCACCTCAAGAGGAGGCTTCTCTCAGCTACAGTTATGTGAGAGGGACCCTGAGTTTGTGGCCTCAAGTGGAATGGACACCGAGATGCTCTGACTCGAAGGAAGGCCGGATATCCCTGCAGTGAATTGAATGCAGGCCTCTTTTGCATCTCCCACGACGAAGGGATGTCTGAATCCCCTGTGGAGACCACAGAGAAAGACCTAGTTATCCACCTCATCGCGATCGGAGGACTCACGTCCATTGAAAACTCGAGAGGTCCGAGGAGATCAATGCTTCCAAAAGAGACGATGCCTGACTCCTCTTGAAAATGGATAGGAGTCCCAGGATCCCTGGGGCACGTGAAAACGCACCCTGGGTCTCCCGTCTCACGTGGAGACGCGTCCAAATGGCCATGCCAAGACTCGAGGAGAATCCCGAGTTGCCCCTCGCACCTAGGCAGGAGTCCTGACGTCGCTGAACAAACACGTGTCTGGAAGGGCCCTTCCGGTCGTAACTCGAGATTGTACCCCAGGTTCCGGCCGCAACTCGAGAAAAACAATGAGACTTTCCCCTCGCCGCGAGATGAGGCCCGATTCCCCTGCACTGTGTGCAGAGCAATTCCGTGTTCCACATCAAACAGGAAAGGAGCCTTGAATTCCTTGATGGCACTCCAGAGAACACCCAAGATCACTGTCTCATGTCTAGAGGGATACTGAGGTCACTCTAACAACACGAAAGGGCTCCGTGGACACCAAATCAACTCGAGATGAGAGCTTCTTCCCTGGCTTCGACTCAAGAGGAATACCCACTTTCCACAAGCACCTCAAGAGGAGGCTTCTCTCAGCTACAGGTATGTGAGAGGGACCCTGAGTTTGTGGCCTCAAGTGGAATGGACACCGAGATGCTCTGACTCGAAGGAAGGCCGGATATCCCTGCAATGAATTGAATGCAGGCCTCTTTTGCATCTCCCACGAAGAAGGGATGTCTGAATCCCCTGTGGAGACCACAGAGAAAGACCTAGTTCTCCGCCTCTTCGCGATCGGAGGCCTCACGTCCTTTGAAAACTCGCGAGGTCCGCGGAGATCAATGCTTCCAAAGGAGACGATGCCTGACTCCTCTTGAAAATGGATAGGAGTCCCAGGATCCCTGTGGCACGTGGAACGGGACCCTGGGTCTCCCGCCTCACGTTTAGATGCGTCCCAATGGCCATGCCAAGACTCGAGGAGAATCCCGAAGTGTCCCTCGCACCTAGGCAGGAGTCCTGACGTCGCTGAACAAACACGTGTCTGGAAGGGCCCTCCCCGTCGAAACTCGAGAGTGTACCCCAGGTTCCGGCGGCAACTCGAGAAAAACAATGAGACTTCCCCCTCGCCGCGAGATGAGGCTCGATTCCCCTGCACTTCGTGCAGAGCAACTCCGTGTTCCAAATCACACATGAAAGGAGCCTTGATTTCCTTGATGGCACTCCAGAGAACACCCAAGATCACTGTCTCAAGTCTAGAGGGATCCTGAGGTCACTGTAGCAACACGAAAGGGCTCCGTGGACCCCAAATCAACTCGAGATGAGAGCTTCGTCCCTGGCTTCGACTCAAGAGGAATACCCACTTTCCACAAGCACCTCAAGAGGAGGCTTCTCTCAGCTACAGGTATGTGAGAGGGACCCTGAGTTTGTGGCCTCAAGTGGAATGGACACCGATATGCTCTGACTCGAAGGAAGTCCGGATATCCCTGCAGTGAATTGAATGCAGGCTCGTCTTGCATCTCCCACGACGAAGGGATGTCTGAATCCCCTGTGGAGACCACAGAGAAAGACCTTGTTCTCCAGCTCATCGCGACTGGAGGTCTCCCGTCCTTTGAAAACTCGAGAGGTCCGCGGAGAACAAGGCTTCCAAAGGAGACGATGCCTGACTCCTCTTGAAAATGGATAGGCGTCCCAGGATCCCTGTGGCACGTGGAAATGGACCCTGGGTCTCCCGCCTCACGTGGAGACGCGTCCCAATGGCCATGCCAAGACTCGAGGAGAATCCCGAGGTGTCCCTCGCACCTAGGCAGGAGTCCTGACGTCGCTGAAAAACACGTGTCTGGAAGGGCCCTCCCCGTCGTAACTCAAGAATATACCCCAGGTTCCGGCCGCAACTCGAGAAAAACCATGAGACTTCCCCCTCGCCGCGAGATGAGGCCCGATTCCCCTGCACTGTGTGCAGAGCAATTTCGTGTTCCACATCAAACAGGAAAGGAGTCTTGATTTCCTTGATGGCACTCCAGAGGACACCCAAGATCACTGGCTCATGTCTAGAGGGATACTGAGGTCACTCTAACAACACGAAAGGGCTCCGTGGACCCCAAATCAACTCGAGATGAGAGCTTCTTCCCTGGCTTCGACTCAAGAGGAATACCACTTTCCACAAGCACCTCAAGAGGAGGCTTCTCTCAGCTACAGGTATGTGAGAGGGACCCTGAGTTTGTGGCCTCAAGTGGAATGGACACCGAGATGCTCTGACTCGAAGGAAGGCCGGATATCCCTGCAGTGAATTGAATGCAGGCCTCTTTTGCATCTCCCACGACGAAGGGATGTCTGAATCCCATGTGGAGACCACAGAGAAAGACCTAGTTATCCGCCTCATCGCGATCGGAGGACTCACGTCCATTGAAAACTCGAGAGGTCCGAGGAGATCAATGCTTCCAAAAGAGACGATGCCTGACTCCTCTTGAAAATGGATAGGAGTCCCAGGATCCCTGGGGCACGTGAAAACGCACCCTGGGTCTCCCGCCTCACGTGGAGACGCGTCCAAATGGCCATACCAAGACTCGAGGAGAATCCCGAGTTGCCCCTCGCACCTAGGCAGGAGTCCTGACGTCGCTGAACAAACACGTGTCTGGAAGGGCCCTTCCGGTCGTAACTCGAGAGTGTACCAAAGGTTCCGGCCGCAACTCGAGAAAAACAATGAGACTTCCCCCTCGCCGCGAGATGAGGCCCGATTCCCCTGCACTGTGTGCAGAGCAATTCCGTGTTCCACATCAAACAGGAAAGGAGCCTTGAATTCCTTGATGGCACTCCAGAGAACACCCAAGATCACTGTCTCATGTCTAGAGGGATACTGAGGTCACTCTAACAACACGAAAGGGCTCCGTGGACCCCAAATCAACTCGAGATGAGAGCTTCTTCCCTGGCTTCGACTCAAGAGGAATACCCACTTTCCACAAGCACCTCAAGAGGAGGATTCTCTCAGCTACAGGTATGTGAGAGGGACCCTGAGTTTGTGGCCTCAAGTGGAATGGACACCGAGATGCTCTGACTCGAAGGAAGGCCGGATATCCCTGCAATGAATTGAATGCAGGCCTCTTTTGCATCTCCCACGAAGAAGGGATGTCTGAATACCCTGTGGAGACCACAGAGAAAGACCTAGTTCTCCGCCTCTTCGCGATCGGAGGCCTCACGTCCTTTGAAAACTCGCGAGGTCCGCGGAGATCAATGCTTCCAAAGGAGACGATGACTGACTCCTCTTGAAAATGGATAGGAGTCCCAGGATCCCTGTGGCACGTGGAACGGGACCCTGGGTCTCCCGCCTCACGTGGAGATGCGTCCCAATGGCCATGCCAAGACTCGAGGAGAATCCCGAAGTGTCCCTCGCACCTAGGTAGGAGTCCTGACGTCGCTGAACAAACACGTGTCTGGAAGGGCCCTCCCCGTCGTAACTCGAGAATGTACCCCAGGTTCCGGCCGCAACTCGAGAAAAACAATGAGACTTCCCCCTCGCAGCGAGATGAGGCTCGATTCCACTGCACTGCGTGCAGAGCAACTCCGTGTTCCAAATCACACATGAAAGGAGCCTTGATTTCCTTGATGGCACTCCAGAGAACACCCAAGATCACTGTCTCAAGTCTAGAGGGATCCTGAGGTCACTGTAGCAACACGAAAGGGCTCCGTGGACCCCAAATCAACTCGAGATGAGAGCTTCGTCCCTGGCTTCGACTCAAGAGGAATACCCACTTTCCACAAGCACCTGAAGAGGAGGCTTCTCTCAGCTACAGGTATGTGAGAGGGACCCTGAGTTTGTGGCCTCAAGTGGAATGGACACCGAGATGCTCTGACTCGAAGGAAGTCCGGATATCCCTGCAGTGAATTGAATGCAGGCTCGTCTTGCATCTCCCTCGACGAAGGGATGTCTGAATCCCCTGTGGAGACCAAGGAGAAAGACCTAGTTCTCCGCCTCATCGCGACCGGAGGCCTCACGTCCTTTGAAAACTCGAGAGGTCCAAGGAGATCAATG
This sequence comes from Dama dama, assembly GCF_033118175.1. NCBI lineage: Eukaryota > Metazoa > Chordata > Mammalia > Artiodactyla > Cervidae > Dama > Dama dama. The sequence continues at coordinate 1,671,655 of NW_026870888.1, forward strand.
CTTCCAAAGGAGACGATGCCTGACTCCTCTTGAAAATGGATAGGAGTCCCAGGATCCCTGTGGCACGTGGAAATGGACCCTGGGTCTCCCGCCTCACGTGGATACGCGTCCCAATGGCCATGCCAAGACTCGAGGAGAATCCCGAGGTGTCCCTCGCACCTAGGCAGGAGTCCTGACGTCGCTGAAAAACACGTGTCTGGAAGGGCCCTCCCCGTCGTAACTCGAGAATATACCCCAGGTTCCGGCCGCAACTCGAGAAAAACCATGAGACTTCCCCCTCGCCGCGAGATGAGGCCCGATTCCCCTGCACTGTGTGCAGAGCAATTTCGTGTTCCACATCAAACAGGAAAGGAGCCTTGATTTCCTTGATGGCACTCCAGAGGACACCCAAGATCACTGTCTCATGTCTAGAGGGATACTGAGGTCACTCTAACAACACGAAAGGGCTCCGTGTACACCAAATCAACTCGAGATGAGAGCTTCTTCCCTGGCTTCGACTCAAGAGGAATACCCACTTTCCACAAGCACCTCAAGAGGAGGCTTCTCTCAGCTACAGGTATGTGAGAGGGACCCTGAGTTTGTGGCCTCAAGTGGAATTGACACCGAGATGCTCTGACTCGAAGGAAGGCCGGATATCCCTGCAGTGAATTGAATGCAGGCCTCTTTTGCATCTCCCACGAAGAAGGGATGTCTGAATCCCCTGTGGAGACCACAGAGAAAGACCTAGTTCTCCGCCTCTTCGCGATCGGACGCCTCACGTCCTTTGAAAACTCGCGAGGTCCGTGGAGATCAATGCTTCCAAAGGAGACGATGCCTGACTCCTCTTGAAAATGGATAGGAGTCCCAGGATCCCTGTGGCACGTGGAAAGGGACCCTGGGTCTCCCGCCTCACGTGGAGATGCGTCCCAATGGCCATGCCAAGACTCGAGGAGAATCCCGAGGTGTCCCCACGCACCCAGGCAGCAGTCCTGACATCGCTGAATAAACACGTGTCTGGAAAGGCCCTTCTGGTCGTAACTCGAGAATGTACCCCAGGTTCCGGCCGCAACTCGAGAAAAACAATGAGACTTCCCCCTCGCCGCGAGATGAGGCCCGATTCGCCTGCACTGCGTGCAGAGCAATTCCGTGTTCCACATCAAACATGAAAGGAGACTTGATTTACTTGATGGTACTCCAGAGAACACCCAAGATCACTGTCTCATGTCTAGAGGGATACTGAGGTCACTGTAGCAACAAGAAAGGGCTCCGTGGACCCCAAATCAACTCGAGATGAGAGCTTCTTCCCTGGCTTCGACTCAAGAGGAATACCACTTTCCACAAGCACCTCAAGAGGAGGGTTCTCTCAGCTACAGGTATGTGAGAGGGACCCTGAGTTTGTGGCCTCAAGTGGAATGGACACCGAGATGCTCTGACTCGAAGGAAGGCCGGATATCCCTGCAGTGAATTGAATGCAGGCCTCTTTTGCATCTCCCACGACGAAGGGATGTCTGAATCCCCTGTGGAGACCACAGAGAAAGACCTAGTTATCCGCCTCATCGCGATCGGAGGACTCACGTCCATTGAAAACTAGAGAGGTCCGAGGAGATCAATGCTTCCAAAAGAGACGATGCCTGACTCCTCTTGAAAATGGATAGGAGTCCCAGGATCCCTGGGGCACGTGAAAACGCACCCTGGGTCTCCCGCCTCACGTGGAGACGCGTCCCAATGGCCATGCCAAGACTCGAGGAGAATCCCGAGTTGCCCCTCGCACCTAGGCAGGAGTCCTGACGTCGCTGAACAAACACGTGTCTGGAAGGGCCCTTCCGGTCGTAACTCGAGAGTGTACCCCAGGTTCCGGCCGCAACTCGAGAAAAACAATGAGACTTCCCCCTCGCCGCGAGATGAGGCCCGATTCCCCTGCACTGTGTGCAGAGCAATTCCGTGTTCCACATCAAACAGGAAAGGAGCCTTGAATTCCTTGATGGCACTCCAGAGAACACCCAAGATCACTGTCTCATGTCTAGAGGGATACTGAGGTCACTCTAACAACACGAAAGGGCTCCGTGGACACCAAATCAACTCGAGATGAGAGCTTCTTCCCTGGCTTCGACTCAAGAGGAATACCCACTTTCCACAAGCACCTCAAGAGGAGGCTTCTCTCAGCTACAGGTATGTGAGAGGGACCCTGAGTTTGTGGCCTCAAGTGGAATGGACACCGAGATGCTCTGACTCGAAGGAAGGCCGGATATCCCTGCAATGAATTGAATGCAGGCCTCTTTTGCATCTCCCACGAAGAAGGGATGTCTGAATCCCCTGTGGAGACGACAGAGAAAGACCTAGTTCTCCGCCTCTTCGCGATCGGAGGCCTCACGTCCTTTGAAAACTCGCGAGGTCCGCGGAGATCAATGCTTCCAAAGGAGACGATGCCTGACTCCTCTTGAAAATGGATAGGAGTTCCAGGATCCCTGTGGCACGTGGAAATGGACCCTGGGTCTCCCGCCTCACGTGGAGACGTGTCCCAATCGCCATGCCAAGACTCGTGGAGAATCCCGAGGTGTCCCTCGCACCTAGGCAGGAGTCCTGACGTCACTGAACAAACACGTGTCTGGAAGGGCCCTCCCCGTCGTAACTCGAGAATATACCCCAGGTTCCGGCCGCAACTCGAGAAAAACCATGAGACTTCCCCCTCGCCGCGAGATGAGGCCCGATTCCCCTGCACTGCTTGCAGAGCAATTCCGTGTTCCACATCAAACATAAAAGGAGCCTTGATTTCCTTGATGGCACTCCAGAGAACCCCCAAGATCACTGTCTCATGTCTAGAGGGATACTGAGGTCACTCTAGCAACACGAAAGGGCTCCGTGGACCCCAAATCAACTCGAGATGAGAGCTTCGTACCTGGCTTCCACTCAAGAGGAATACCCACTTTTCACAAGCACCTCAAGAGGAGGCTTCTCTCAGCTACAGGTATGTGAGAGGGACCCTGAGTTTGTGGCCTCAAGTGGAATGGACACCGAGATGCTCTGACTCGAAGGAAGGCCGGATATCCCTGCAGTGAATTGAATGCAGGCCTCTTTTGCATCTCCCACGAAGAAGGGATGTCTGAATCCCCTGTGGAGACCACAGAGAAAGACCTAGTTCTCTGCCTCTTCGCGATCGCAGGCCTCATGTCCTTTGAAAACTCGCGAGGTCCGCGGAGATCAATGCTTCCAAAGGAGACGATGCCTGACTCCTCTTGAAAATGGATAGGAGTCCCAGGATCCCTGTGGCACGTGGAAAGGGACCCTGGGTCTCCCGCCTCACGTGGAGACACGTCCCAATGGCCATGACAAGACTCGAGGAGAATCCCGAGGTGTCCCTCGCACCTAGGCAGGAGTCCTGACGTCGCTGAACAAACACGTGTCTGGAAGGCCCCTCCCCGTCGTAACTCGAGAATATACACCAGGTTCCGGCCGCAACTCGAGAAAAACCATGAGACTTCTCCCTCGCCGCGAGATGAGGCCGGATTCCCCTGCACTGCGTGCAGAGCAATTCCGTGTTCCACATCAAACCTGAAAGGAGCCTTGATTTCCTTGATGGCACTCCAGAGAACACCCAAGATCAATGTCTCAAGTCTTGAGGGATCCTGAGGTCACTCTAGCAACATGAAAGTGCTCCCTGGACCCCAAATCAACTCGAGATGAGAGCTTCCTCCCTGGCATCGACTCAAGAGGGTATACCCACTTTCCATAAGCACCTCAAGAGGAGGCTTCTCTCTGCTACAGGTATGTGAGAGGGACCCTGAGTTTGTGGCCTCAAGTGTAATGGACACCGGGATGCTCTGACTCGAAGGAAGGCCGGATATCCTTGCAGTGAATTGAATGCAGGCTCGTCTTGCATCTCCCACGACGAAGGGATGTCTGAATCCCCTGTGGAGCCCACAGAGAAAGACCTAGTTCTCCACCTCATCGCGACCGGAGGCCTCACGTCCTTTGAAAACTCGAGAGGTCCGCGGAGATCAATGCTTCCAAAGGAGACGATGCCTGACTCCTCTTGAAAATGGATAGGAGTCCCAGGATCCCTGTGGCACGTGGAAAGGGACCCTGGGTCTCCCGCCTCACGTGGAGACGCGTCCCAATGGCCATGCAAAGACACGAGGAGAATCCCGAGGTGTCCCTCGCCCCTGGCAGGAGTCCTGACGTCGCTGAACCAACACGTGTCTGGAAGGGCCCTCCCCGTCGTAACTCCAGAATATACCACAGGTTCAGGCCGGAACTCGAGAAAAACCATGAGACTTCCCCCTCGCCGCGAGATGAGGCCCGATTCCCCTGCACTGCGTGAGAGCAATTCCGTGTTCCACATCAAACATGAAAGGAGCCTTGATTTCCTTGATGGCACTCCAGAGAACACCCAAGATCACTGTCTGAAGTCTAGACGGATCCTGAGGTCACTGTAGCAACACGAAAGGGCTCCCTGGACCCCAAATCAACTCGAGATGAGAGCTTCGTCCCTGGCTTCGACTCAAGAGGAATACCCACTTTCCACAAGCACCTCAAGAGGAGGCTTCTCTCAGCTACAGGTATGTAAGAGGGACCCTGAGTTTGTGGCTTCAAGTGGAATGGACACCGAGATGCTCTGACTCGAAGGAAGGCCGGATATCCCGGCAGTGAATTGAATGCAAGCTCGTCTTGCATCTCCCACGACGAAGGGATGTCTAAATCCCCTGTGGAGATCACAGAGAGAGACCTAGTTCTCCGCCTCATCGCGACCGTTGGCCTCACGTCCTTTGAAAACTCGAGAGTTCCGCGGAGATCAATGCTTCCAAAGGAGACGATGCCTGACTCCTCTAGAAAATGGATAGGAGTCCCAGGACACCTGTGGCACGTGGAAAGGGACCCTGGGTCTCCCGCCTCACGTGGAGACGCGTCCCAATGGCCATGCCAAGACTCGAGGAGAATCCCGAGGTGTCCCTCGCACCTCGACAGGAGTCCTGACGTCGCTGAACCAACACGTGTCTGGAAGGGCCCTCCCCGTCGTAACTCGAGAATATATCCCAGGTTCCGGCCGCAACTCGAGAAAAACCATGAGACTTCCCCCTCGCTGCGAGATGAGGCCCGATTCCCCTACACTGCATGCAGAGCAATTCCGTGTTCCACATCAAACATGAAAGGAGCCTTGATTTCCTTGATGGCACTCCAGAGAACACTCAAGATCACTGTCTGAAGTCTATAGGGATCCTGAGGTCACTGTAGCAACACGAAAGGGCTCCATGGACCCCAAATCAACTCGAGATGAGAGCTTCGTCTGTGGCTTCGACTCAAGAGGAATACCCACGTTCCAGAATCACCTCAAGAGGAGGCTACTCTCAGCTACAGGTATGTGAGAGGGACCCTGAGTTTGTGGCCTGAAGTGGAAAAGACACCGAGATACTCTGACTCGGAGGAAGGCCGGATATCCCTGCAGTGAATTGAATGCAGGCTCGTCTTGCATCTCCCACGACGAAGGGATGTCTGAATCCCCTGTGGAGACCACAGAGAAAGACCTAGTTCTCCGCCTCATCGCGACCGGAGGCCTCACATCCTTTGAAAACTCGAGAGGTCCGCGTAGAACAATGCTTCCAAAGGAGACGATGCCTGACTACTCTTGAAAATGGACAGGAGTCCCAGGATCCCTGTGGCACGTGGAAAGGAACCCTGGGTCTCCCACCTCACGTGGAGACGCGTCCCAATTGCCATGCCAAGACTCGAGGAGAATCCCGAGGTGTCCCTCGTACCTAGGCAGGAGTCCTGACGTCGCTGAACAAACACGTGTCTGGAAGGGCCCTCACCGGCGTAACTCGAGAATATACCGCAGGTTCCGCCCGAAACGCGAGAAAAACCATGAGACTTCCCCCTCGCCACGAGATGAGGCCCGATTCCCCTGCACTGCGTGCAGAGCAATTCCGTGTTCCACATCAAACATGAAAGGAGCCTTGATTTCCTTGATGGCACTCCAGAGAACACCCAAGATCACTGTCTCAAGTCTAGAGGGATCCTGAGGTCACTGTAGCAACACGAAAGGGCTCCATGGACTCCAAATCAACTCGAGATGAGAGCTCCGTCCCTGGCTTCGACTCAAGAGGAATACCCACTTTCCACAAGCACCTCAAGAGGAGGCTTCTCTCAGCTTCAGGTATGTGAGAGGGACCCTGAGTTTGTTTCCTCAAGTGGAATGGACACCGAGATGCTCTGACTCGAAGGAAGGCCGAATATCCCGGCAGTGAATTGAATGCAGGCTCGTCTTGCATCTCCCACGACGAAGGGATGTCTGAATCCCCTGTGGAGACCACAGAGAAAAACCTAGTTCTCCGCCTCATCGCGACCGGAGCCCTCACGTCCATTAAAAACTCTAGAGGTCCGCGGAGATCAAGGCTTACAAAGAGACAATGCCTGACTCCTCTTGAAAATGGATAGGAGATCCAGGATCCCTGTGGCACGTGGAAGGGGACTCTGGGTTTCCCGCCTCATGTGGAGACGCGTCCCAATGGCCATGCCAAGACTCGAGGAGAATCCCGAGGTGTCGCTCGCACCTAGGCAGGAGTCCTGACGTCGCTGAACAAACACGTGTCTCGAAGGGCCCTCCCCAACCTAACTCGAGAATATACCCCAGGTTCCGGCCGCAACTCGAGAAAAACCATGAGACTTCCCCCTGGCCGCGAGATGAGGCCCGATTCCCCTGCACTGCGTGCAGAGCAATTCCGTGTTCCACATCAAACTTCAAAGGAGCCTTGATTTCCTTGATGGCACTGCAGAGAACACCCAAGATCACTGTCTCAAGTCTAGAGGGATCCTGAGGTCACTGTAGCAACACGAAAGGGCTCCGTGGACCCCAAATCAACTCGAGATGAGAGCTTCGTCCCTGGCTTCGACTCAAGAGGAATACCCACGTTCCACAAGCACCTCAAGAGGAGGCTTCTCTCAGCTACAGGTATGTGAGAGGGACCCTGAGTGTGTGGCCTCAAGTGGAATGGACACCGAGATGCTCTGACTCGGAGGAAGGTTGGATATCCCTGCAGTGAATTGAATGCAGGCTCGTCTTGCATCTCCCACGACGAAGGGATGTCTGAATCCCTTGTGGAGACCACAGAGAAAGAACTAGTTCTCCGCCTCATCGCGACCGGAGGCCTCACATCCTTTGAAAACTCGAGAGGTCCGCGGAGATCAATGCTTCCAAAGGAGACGATGCCTGACTCCTCTTGAAAATGGATAGGAGTCCCAGGATCCCTGTGGCACGTGGAAAGGGACCCTGGGTCTCACGCCTCACATGGAGACGCATCCCAATGGCCATGCCAAGACTCGAGGAGAATCCCGAGGTATCCCTCGCACCTAGGCAGGAGTCCTGACGTCGCTGAACAAACATGTGTTTGGAACGGCCCTCCCCATCGTAACTCGAGAATATACCGCAGGTTCCGGCCGCAACTCGAGAAAAACCATGAGACTTCCCCCTCGCCGTGAAATGAGGCCCGATTCCCCGGCACTGTGTGCAGAGCAATTCCGTGTTCCACATCAAAAATGAAAGGAGCCTTGATTTCCTTGATGGCAATCCAGAGAACACCCAAGATCACTGTCTCAAGTCTAGAGGGATCCTGAGGTCACTGTAGCAACTTGAAAGTGCTCGGTGGACCCCAAATCAACTCGAGATGAGAGCGTCGTCCCTGGCTTCGACTCAAGAAGAATACCCACGTTCCACAAGCACCTCAAGAGGAGGCTTCTCTCAGCAACAGGTATGTGACAGGGACCCTGAGTTTGTGGCCTCAAGTGGAATGGACACCGAGATGCTCTGACTCGAAGTAAGGCTGGATATCCCAACAGTGAATTGAATGCAGGCTCATCTTGCATCTCCCAAGACGAAGGGAGGTCTCAATCCCCTGTGGAGAACACAATAAAAACCTAGTTCTCCGCCTCATCGCGACGGGAGGCCTCACATCCTTTGAAAACTCGAGAGGGCCGCGGAGATCAATGCTTCCAAAGGAGACGATGCCTGACTCCTCTTGACAATGGATAGGAGTCCCAGGATCCCTGTGGCACGTGGAAAGGGACCCTGGGTCTCCCGCCTCACGTGGAGACGCATCCCACTTGCCATGCCAAGACTTAGGAGAATCCCGAGGTGTCCCTCGCACCTAGGCAGGAGTGCTGACGTCGCTGAACAAACACGTGTCTGGAAGGGCCCTCCCCGTCGTAACTCGAGAATATACCTCAGGTTCCGGCTGCAACTCGAGAAAAACCATGAGACTTCCCCCTCGCCGCAAGATGAAGCCTGATTCCCCTGCACTGTGTGCAGAGCAATTCCGTGTTCCACATCAAAGGTGAAAGGAACTTTGATTTCCTTGAGGGCACTCCAGAGAAAACCCAAGATCACTGTCTCAAGTCTAGAGGGATCCTGAGGTCACTGGAGCAACAGGAAAGGGCTCCGTGGACCCCAAATCAACTCGAGATGAGAGCTTAGTCCCTGGCTTCGACTTAAGAGGAATACCAACTTTCCACAAGCACCTCAAGAGGAGGCTTCTCTCAGCTACAGGAATGTGAGAGGGACCCTTAGTTTGTGGCCTCAAGTGGAATCGACACCGAGATGCTCTGACTCGAAGAAAGGCTGGATATTCCTGCAGTGAATAGAATGCAGGCTCGTCTTGCATCTCCCAAGGTGAAGGGATGTCTGAATACCCTGTGGAGACCACAGAGAAAGACCTAGTTTTCCGCCTCATCGCGAACAGAGGCCTCACATTATTGAAAACTCGAGAGGTCCGCGGAGATCAATGCTTCCAAAGGAGACGATGCCTGACTCCTCTTGAAAATGGATAGGAGTCCCAGGATCCCTTTGGCACGTGGAAAGGGACCCTGGGTCTCCCGCCTCACGTGGAGACACGTACCAATTGCCATGCCAAGACTCGAGGAGAATCCCGAGGTGTCCCTCGCACCTAGGCAGGAGTCCTGACGTCGCTGAACAAACCCGTGTCTGGAAGGTCCCTCCCCATCGTAACTCGAGAATATACCCCATGTTCCGGCCGCAACTCGAGAAAAACCATGAGACTTCCCCCTCGCCGCGAGATGAGGCCCGACGCCCCTGCACTGCGTCTAGAGCAATTCCGTGTTCCACATCAAACGTGAAAGGAGCCTTGATTTCCTTGCTGGCACTCCAGAGAAAACCCAAGATCACTGTCTCAAGTCTAGAGGGATCCTGAGGTCACTGTAGCAAAAAGAAAAGGCTCCGTGGACCACAAATCAACTCAAGATGAGACCTTAGTCCTTGTCTTCGACTCAAGAGGAATATCAACTTTCCACAAGCACCTCAAGAGAAGGCTTCTCTCAGCTACAGGTATGTGAGAGGGACCCTGAGTTTGTGGCCTCAAGTGGAATGGACACCGAGATGCTCTGACTCGAAGGAAGGCCGGATATCCTGGAAGTGAATTGAATGCAGGTTCGTCTTGCATCTCCCATGAAGAAGGGGTGTCTGAATCCCCTGTGGAGACCACAGAGAAAGACCTAGTTCTCCGCCTCATCGCGACCGGAGGCCTCACATCCTTTGAAAACTCGAGAGGTCAGCGGAGATCAGTGCTTCCAAAGGAGACGATGCCTGACTCCTCTTGAAAATGGATAGGTGTCCCAGGATCCCTGTGGCACGTGGAAAGGGACCCTGGGTCTCCCGCCTCACGTGGAGACGCGTCCCAATGGCCATGCCAAGACTCGAGGAGAATCCCGAGATGTCCCTCACACCTAGGCAGGAGTCCTGACGGCGCTGAACAAACACGTGTCTGGAAGGGCCCTCCCCGTCGTAACTCGAGAATATACCCCAGGTTCCGGCCGCAAGTCGAGATAAACCATGAGACTTCCCCCTCGCCACGAGATGAGGCCCGATTCCCCTGCACTGCGTGCAGAGCTATTCCGTGTACCACATCAAACCTGAAAGGAGCCTTGATTTCCTTGATGGCACTCCAGAGAACACCCAAAATCACTGTCTCAAGTCTAGAGGGATCCTGAGGTCACTGTAGCAACACGAAAGGGCTCCGTGGACCCCAAATCAACTCGAGATGAGAGCTTCGTCCCTGGCTTCGACTCAAGAGGAATACCCACGTTCCACAAGCACCTCAAGAGGAGGCTTCTCTCAGCTACAGGTATGTGAGAGGGACCCTGAGTGTGTGGCCTCAAGTGGAATGGACACCGAGATGCTCTGACTCGGAGGAAGGTTGGATATCCCTGCAGTGAATTGAATGCAGGCTCGTCTTGCATCTCCCACGACGAAGGTATGTCTGAATCCCTTGTGGAGACCACAGAGAAAGACCTAGTTCTCCGCCTCCTCGCGACCGGAGGCCTCACGTCCTTTGAAAACTCGAGAGGTCCGCGGAGATCAATGCTTCCAAAGGAGACGATGCCTGACTCCTCTTGAAAATGGATAGGAGTCCCAGGATCCCTGTGGCACGTGGAAAGGGACCCTGGGTCTCCCGCCTCACATGGAGACGCATCCCAATGGCCATGCCAAGACTCGAGGAGAATCCCGAGGTATCCCTCGCACCTAGGCAGGAGTCCTGACGTCGCTGAACAAACATGTGTTTGGAACGGCCCTCCCCAACGTAACTCGAGAATATACCGCAGGTTCCGGCCGCAACTCGAGAAAAACCATGAGACTTCCCCCTCGCCGCGAGATGAGGCCCGATTCCCCGGCACTGTGTGCAGAGCAATTCCGTGTTCCACATCAAACATGAAAGGAGCCTTGATTTCCTTGATGGCAATCCAGAGAACACCCAAGATCACTGTCTCAAGTCTAGAGGGATCCTGAGGTCACTGTAGCAACATGAAAGTGCTCGGTGGACCCCAAATCAACTCGAGATGAGAGCGTCGTCCCTGGCTTCGACTCAAGAAGAATACCCACGTTCCACAAGCACCTCAAGAGGAGGCTTCTCTCAGCAACAGGTATGTGACAGGGACCCTGAGTTTGTGGCCTCAAGTGGAATGGACACCGAGATGCTCTGACTCGAAGTAAGGCTGGATATCCCAACAGTGAATTGAATGCAGGCTCATCTTGCATCTCCCAAGACGAAGGGAGGTCTCAATCCCCTGTGGAGAACACAATAAAAACCTAGTTCTCCGCCTCATCGCGACCGGAGGCCTCACATCCTTTGAAAACTCGAGAGGTCCGCGGAGATCAATGCTTCCAAAGGAGACGATGCCTGACTCCTCTTGACAATGGATAGGAGTCCCAGGATCCCTGTGGCACGTGGAAAGGGACCCTGGGTCTCCCGCCTCACGTGGAGACGCATCCCACTTGCCATGCCAAGACTTAGGAGAATCCCGAGGTGTCCCTCGCACCTAGGCAGGAGTGCTGACGTCGCTGAACAAACACGTGTCTGGAAGGGCCCTCCCCGTCGTAACTCGAGAATATACCTCAGGTTCCGGCTGCAACTCGAGAAAAACCATGAGACTTCCCCCTCGCCGCAAGACGAAGCCTGCTTCCCCTGCACTGTGTGCAGAGCAATTCCGTGTTCCACATCAAACGTGAAAGGAACTTTGATTTCCTTGAGGGCACTCCAGAGAAAACCCAAGATCACTGTCTCAAGTCTAGAGGGATCCTGAGGTCACTGGAGCAACAGGAAAGGGCTCCATGGACCCCAAATCAACTCGAGATGAGAGCTTAGTCCCTGGCTTCGACTCAAGAGGAATACCAACTTTCCACAAGCACCTCAAGAGGAGGCTTCTCTCAGCTACAGGAATGTGAGAGGGACCCTTAGTTTGTGGCCTCAAGTGGAATCGACACCGAGATGCTCTGACTCGAAGAAAGGCTGGATATTCCTGCAGTGAATAGAATGCAGGCTCGTCTTGCATCTCCCAAGGTGAAGGGATGTCTGAATACCCTGTGGAGACCACAGAGAAAGACCTAGTTTTCCGCCTCATCGCGAACAGAGGCCTCACATTATTGAAAACTCGAGAGGTCCGCGGAGATCAATGCTTCCAAAGGAGACGATGCCTGACTCCTCTTGAAAATGGATAGGAGTCCCAGGATCCCTTTGGCACGTGGAAAGGGACCCTGGGTCTCCCGCCTCACGTGGAGTCACGTACCAATTGCCATGCCAAGACTCGAGGAGAATCCCGAGGTGTCCATCGCACCTAGGCAGGAGTCCTGACGTCGCTGAACAAACCCGTGTCTGGAAGGTCCCTCCCCATCGTAACTCGAGAATATACCCCATGTTCCGGCCGCAACTCGAGAAAAACCATGAGACTTCCCCCTCGCCGCGAGATGAGGCCCGACGCCCCTGCACTGCGTGTAGAGCAATTCCGTGTTCCACATCAAACGTGAAAGGAGCCTTGATTTCCTTGCTGGCACTCCAGAGAAAACCCAAGATCACTGTCTCAAGTCTAGAGGGATCCTGAGGTCACTGTAGCAAAAAGAAAAGGCTCCGTGGACCACAAATCAACTCGAGATGAGACCTTAGTCCTTGTCTTCGACTCAAGAGGAATATCAACTTTCCACAAGCACCTCAAGAGAAGGCTTCTCTCAGCTACAGGTATGTGAGAGGGACCCTGAATTTGTGGCCTCAAGTGGAATGGACACCGAGATGCTCTGACTCGAAGTAAGGCCGGATATCCCAACAGTGAATTGAATGCAGGCTCGTCTTGCATCTCCCAAGACGAAGGGAGGTCTCAATCTCCTGGGCAGACAACAGAGAAAGACCTAGTTCTCTGCATCATCTCGACCTGAGGCCTCACATCCTTTGAAAACTCGAGTGGTCGGCGGAGATCAATCCTTCCAAAGGAGACGATGCCTGACTCCTCTTGAAAATGGATAGGAGTCCCAGGATCCTTGTGGCACGTCGAAAGGGACCCTGGGTTTCCCGCCTCACGTGGAGACGCGTCCCAATTTCCATGCCAAGACTCGACGATAATCCCGAGGTGTCCCTCGCACCTAGGCAGGAGTCCTGACGTCGCTGAACAAACACGTGTCTGGAAGGGCCCTCCCCGTCGTAACTCGAGAATATACCCCAGGTTTCGGCCGCAAGTCGAGAAAAACAGTGAGACTTCCCCCTCTCTGCGAGATGAGGCCCAATCCCCTGCACTGCGTGCAGAGCAATTCCGTGTTCCACATCAAACTTGAAAGGAGCCTTGATTCCCTTGATGGCACTCCTGACGAAACCCAAGATCACTTTCTCAAGTCTAGAGGGATCCTGAGGTCACTGGAGCAACACGAAAGGCCTCCGTGGACCCCAAATCAACTCGAGATGAGAGCTTAGTCCCTGGCTTGGACTCAAGAGGAATACCAACTTTCCACAAGCACCTCAAGAGGAGGCTTCTCTCAGCTACAGGTATGTGAGAGGGACCCTGAGTGTGTGGCCTCAAGTGGAATGGACACGGAGATGCTCTGACTCGAAGTAAGTCCCGATATACCTGCAGTGAATTGAATGCAGGCTCGTCTTGCATCTCCCAAGACGAAGGGATGTCTGAATCCACAGAGACCACAGAGACCACAGAGTAAGACATAGATCTCCGCCTCATCGCAACCGGAGGCCTGGCATCCTTTGAAAACTCGAGAGGTCCACGGAGATCAATGCTTCCAAAGGAGACGATGCCTGACTCCTCTTGAAATGGATAGGAGTCCCAGGATCCCTGTAGCACGTGGAAAGGGACCCTGGGTCTCCCGCCTCACGTGGAGACGCGTCCCAATTGCCATGCCAAGACTCGAAGAGAATCCCGAGGTGTCCCTCGCATCTAGGCAGGAGTCCTGACGTCACTGAACAAACACTTGTCTGGAACTGCCCTCCCCGTCGTAAATCGAGAATATACCCCAGGTTCCGGCCCCAACTCGATAAGAACCATGAGACTTCCCCCTCGCCGTGAGATGAGGCCCGATTCCCCTGCACTACATGCAGAGCAATTCCGTGTTCCACATCAAACGTGAAAGGAGCCTTGATTTCCTTGATGGCACTCCAGAGAAAACCCAAGATCACGGTCTCAAGTCTAGAGGGATCCTGAGGTCACTGTAGCAACACGAAAGGGCTCCATGGACCCCAAATCAACTCGAGATGAGAGCTTCGTCCCTGGCTTCGACTCAAGAGGAATACCCAATTTCCACAAGCACCTCAAGAGGAGGCTTCTCTCAGCTACAGGTATGTGAGAGGGACCCTGAGTTTGTGGCCTTAAGTGGAATGGACACCGAGATTCTCTGACTCGAAGGAAGGCCGGATATCCCTGCAGTGTATTGAATGCAGGCTCGTCTTGCATCTCCCACGACGAAGGGATGTCTGAATCCCCTGTGGAGACCACAGAGAAACACCTAGTTCTCCGCCTCATCGCGACCGGAGGCCTCACGTCCTTTGAAAATTCGAGAGGTCCGCGGAGATCAATGCTTCCAAAGGAGACGATGCCTGACTCCTCTTGAAAATGGATAGAAATCCCAGGATCCCTGTGGCACGTGGAAAGCGACCCTGGGTCTCCCGCCTCACGTGGAGACGCGTCCCAATGGCCATGCCAAGACTCGAGGAGAATCCCGAGGTGTCTCTCGCACCTAGCAGGAGTCCTGACGTCGCTGAACAAACACGTGTCTGGAAGGGCCCTGCCCGTCGTAACTCGAGAATATACCGCAGGTTCCGGCCCCTACTCGAGAAAAAACATGAGAATTCCCCCTCGCCGCGAGATGAGGCCCGATTCCCTGCACGGCATGCAGAGCAATTCCGTGTTCCACATCAAACATGAAAGGAGCCTTGATTTCCTTGATGGCACTCCAGAGAACACCCAAGATCACTGTCTCAAGTCTAGAGGGATCCTGAGGTCACTGTAGCAACACGAAAGGGCTCCGTGGACCCCAAATCAACTCGAGATGAGAGCTTCGTCCCTGGCTTCGACTCAAGAGGAATACCCACTTTCCACAAGCACCTCAAGAGGAGGCTTCTCTCAGCTACAGGTATGTGAGAGGGACCCTGAGTTTGTGGCCTCAAGTGGAATGGACACCGAGATGCTCTGACTCGAAGGAAGGCCGGATATCCCTGCAGTGAATTGAATGCAGGCTCGTCTTGCATCTCCCACGACGAAGGGATGTCTGAATCCCCTGTGGAGACCACAGAGAAAGACCTAGTTCTCCACCTCATCGCGACCGGAGGCCTCACGTCCTTTGAAAACTCGAGAGGTCCGCGGAGATCAATGCTTCCAAAGGAGACGATGCCTGAGTCCTCTTGAAAATGGATAGGAGTCCCAGGATCCCTGTGGCACGTGGAAAGCGACCCTGGGTCTCCCGCCTCACGTGGAGACCCGTCCCAATGGCTATGCCAAGACTCGAGGAGAATCCCGAGGTGTCCCTCGCACCTATGCAGGAGTCCTGACGTCGCTGAACAAACACGTGTCTGGAAGGCCCCTCCCCGTCGTAATTCGAGAATTTATCCCAGGTTCCGGCCGCAACTCGAGAAAAACCATGAGACTTCCCCCTCGCCGCGAGATGAGGCCCGATTCCCTGCACTGCATGCAGAGCAATTCCGTGTTCCACATCAAACATGAAAGGAGCCTTGATTTCCTTGATGGCACTCCAGAGAACACCCAAGATCACTGTCTCAAGTCTAGAGGGATCCTGAGGTTACTGTAGCAACACGAAAGGGCTCCATGGACCCCAAATCAACTCGAGATGAGAGATTCGTCCCTGGCTTCGACTCAAGAGGAATACCCACTTTCCACAAACACTTCAGGAGGAGGCTACTCTCAGCTACAGGTAGGTGAGAGGGACCCTGAATTTGTGGCCTCAAGTGGAATGGACACCGAGATGCTCTGACTCGAAGGAAGGCCGGATATCCCTGCAGTGAATTGAAAGCAGGCTCTTCTTGCATCTCCCACGATGAAGGGATGTCTGAATCCCCTGTGGAGACCACAGAGAAAGACCTAGTTCTCCGCCTCATAGCGACCGGAGGCCTCACGTCCTTTGAAAACTCGAGAGGTCCGCGGAGATCAATGCTTCCAAAGGAGATGATGCCTGACTCCTCTTGAAAATGGATAGGAGTCCCAGGATCCCTGTGGCACCTGGAAAGGGACCCTGGGTCTCCCGCCTCACGTGGCGACGCGTCCCAATGGCCATGCCAAGACTCGAGGAGAATCCCGAGGTGTCCCTCGCACCTAGGCAGGAGTCCTGACGTCGCTGAAGAAACACGTGTCTGGAAGGGCCCTCCCCGTCGTAACTCGAGAATATACCCCAGCTTCCACCCGCAACTCGAGAAAAAACATGAGACTTCCCCCTCGCCACGAGATGAGGCCCGATTCCCCTGCACTGCATGCAGAGCAATTCCGTGTTCCACATCAAACATGAAAGGAGCCTTGATTTCCCTGATGGCACTCCAGAGAACACCCAAGATCACTGTCTCAATTCTAGAGGGATCCTGAGGTCACTGTAGCAACACAAAATTGCTCCGTGGACCCCAAATCAACTCGAGATGAGAGCTTCGTCCCTGGCTTCGACTCAAGAGGAATACCCACTTTCCTCAAGCACTTCAAGAGGAGGCTACTCTCAGCTACAGGTATGTGAGAGGGACCCTGAGTTTGTGGCCTCAAGTGGAATGGACACCGAGATGCTCTGACTCGAAGGAAGGCCGGATATCCCTGCAGTGAATTGAATGCAGGCTCGTCTTGCATCTCCCACGACGAAGGGATGTCTGAATCCCCTGTGGAGACCACAGAGAAAGACCTAGTTCTCCACCTCATCGCGACCAGAGGGCTCACGTCCTTTGAAAACTCGAGAGGTCGGCGGAGATCAATGCTTCCAAAGGAGACGATGCCTGACTCCTCTTGAAAATGGATAGAAGTCCCAGGATCCCTGTGGCACGTGGAAAGCGACCCTGAGTCTTCCGCCTCACGTGGAGACGCGTCCCAATGTCTATGCCAAGACTCGAGGAGAATCCCGAGGAGTCCCTCGCACCTAGGCATGAGTCCTGACGTCGCTGAAGAAACACGTGTCTGGAAGGGGCCTCCCCGTCGTAACTCGAGAATATAGCCCAGGTTCCTGCCGCTACTCGAGAAAAACCATGAGACTTCCCCCTCGCCGCGAGATGAGGCCCGATTCCCCTGCACTGCGTGCAGAGCAATTCCGTGTTCCACATCAAACATGAAAGGAGCCTTGATTTCCTTGATGGCACTCCAGAGAACCCCCAAGATCACTGTCTCAAGTCTAGAGGGATCCTGAGGTCACTGTACCAAAACGAAAGAGCTCCGTGGACACCAAATCAACTCGAGATGAGAGCTTCGTCGCTGGCTTCGACTCAAGAGGAATACCCACTTTCCACAAGCACCTCAAGAGGAGGCTTCTCTCAGATACAGGTATGTGAGTGGGACCCTGAGTTTGTGGCCTCAAGTGCAATGGACACCGAGATGCTCTGACTCGAAGGAAGGCCGGATATCCCGGCAGTGAATTGAATGCAGGCTCGTCTTGCATCTCCCACGACGAAGGGATGTCTGAATCCCCTGTGTAGACCACAGAGAAAGACCTAGTTCTCCACCTCATCGCGACCGGAGGCCTCACGTCCTTTGAAAACTCGAGAGGTCCGCGGAGATCAATGCTTCCAAAGGAGACGATGCCTGACTCCTCTTGAAAATGGATAGGAGTCCCTGGATCCCTGTGGCACGTGGAAAGCGACCATGGGTCTCCCGCCTCACGTGGAGACGCGTCCCAATGGCCATGCCAAGACTCGAGGAGAATCCCGAGGTGTCCCTCGCACCTAGGCAGGAGTCCTGACGTCGCTGAACAAACACGTGTCTGGAAGGGCCCTCCCCGTCGTAACTCGAGAATATACCCCAGGTTCCGGCCGCAACTCGAGAAAAACCATGAGACTTCCCCCTCGCCGCGAGATGAGGCCCGATTCCCCTGCACTGTGTGCAGAGCAATTCCGTGTTCCACATCAAACATGAAAGGAGCCTTGCTTTCCTTAATGGCACTCCAGAGAACACCCAAGATCACTGTCTCAATCTAGAGGGATCCTGAGGTCACTGTACCAACAAGAAAGGGCTCCGTGAACCTCAAATCAACTCGAGATGAGAGCTTCTTCCCTAGCTTCGACTCAAGAGGAATACCCACTTTCCACAAGCACCTCAAGAGGAGGCTTCTCTCAGCTACAGGTATGTGAGAGGGACCCTGAATGTGTGGCCTCAAGTGGAATGGACACCGAGATGCTCTGACTCGAAGGAAGGCCGGATATCCCGGCAGTGAATTGAATGCAGGCTCCTCTTGCATCTCCCACGACGAACGGATGTCTGAATCCCTTGTGGAGTCCACAGAAAAAGACCTAGTTCTCCGCCTCTTCGCGATCGGAGGCCTCACGTCCTTTGAAACCTCGAGAGATCCGCGGAGATCAATGCTTCCAAAGGAGACGATGCCTGACTCCTCTTGAAAATGGATAGGAGTCCCAGGATCCCTGTGGCACGTGGAAAGGGACCCTGGGTCTCCCGCCTCACGTGGAGATGCGTCCCAATGGCCATGCCAAGACTCGAGGAGAATCCCGAAGTGTCCCTCGCACTTAGGCAGGAGTCCTGACGTCGCTGAACAAACACGTGTCTGGAAGGGCCCACCCCGTCGTAACTTGAGAATATACCCCAGGTTCCGGCCGCAACTCGAGAAAAACCATGAGACTTCCCCCTCGCCGCGAGATGAGGCCCGATTCCCCTGCACTGCGTGCAGAGCAATTCCGTGTTCCAAATCAAACATGAAAGGAGCCTTGATTTCTTTGATGGCACTCCAGAGAAAACCCAAGATCACTGTCTCAAGTCTAGAGGGATACTGAGGTCACTGTAGCAACACGAAAGGGCTCCGTGGACCCCAAATCAACTCGAGATGAGAGGTTAGTCCCTGGCTTCGACTC
The DNA here is from genome assembly GCF_033118175.1 of Dama dama. Classification (NCBI taxonomy): domain Eukaryota; kingdom Metazoa; phylum Chordata; class Mammalia; order Artiodactyla; family Cervidae; genus Dama; species Dama dama. Next base: position 1,690,455 of record NW_026870888.1, read on the forward strand.
AAGAGGAATACCCACTTCCAACAAGCACCTCAAGAGGAGGCTTCTCTCAGATACAGGTATGTGAGAGGGACCCTGAGTTTGTGGCCTCAAGTGGAATGGACACCGAGATGCTCTGACTCGAAGGAAGGCCAGATATCCCTGCAGTGAATTGAATGCAGGCCTCTTTTGCATCTCCCACGACGAAGGGATGTCTGAATCCACTGTGGAGGCCACAGAGAAAGACCTAGTTCTCCGCCTCTTCGCGATCGGATGCCTCACTTCCTTTGAAAACTCGAGAGGTCCGCGGAGATCAATGCTTCCAAAGGAGACGATGCCTGACTCCTCTTGAAAATGGATAGGAGTCCCAGGATCCCTGTGGCACGTGGAAAGGGACCCTGGGTCTCCCTCCTCACGTGGAGACGCGTCCCAATGGCCATGCCAAGACTCGAGGAGAATCCCGAGGTGTCCCTCGCACCTAGGCAGGAGTCCTGACGTCGCTGAACAAACACGTGTCTGGAAGGGCCCTCCCCGTCGTAACTCGAGAATATACCCCAGGTTCCGGCCGCAACTCGAGAAAAACCATGAGACTTCCCCCTCGCCGCGAGATGAGGCCCGATTCCACTGCACTGCGTGCAGAGCAATTCCGTGTTCCACATCAAACATGAAAGGAGCCTTGATTTCCTTGATGGCCCTCCAGAGAACACCCAAGATCACTGTCTCATGTCTAGAGGGATACTGAGGTCACTCTAGCAACACGAAGGGGCTCCGTGGACACCAAATCAACTCGAGATGAGAGCTTCTTCCCTGGCTTCGACTCAAGAGGAATACCCACTTTCCACAAGCACCTCAAGAGGAGGCTTCTCTCAGCTACAGGTATGTGAGAGGGACCCTGAGTTTGTGGCCTCAAGTGGAATGGACACCGAGATGCTCTGACTCGAAGGAAGGCCGGATATCCCTGCAGTGAATTGAATGCAGGCCTCTTTTGCATCTCCCACGAAGAAGGGATGTCTGAATCCCCTGTGGTGACCACAGAGAAAGACCTAGTTCTCCGCCTCTTCGCGATCGGAGGCCTCACGTCCTTTGAAAACTCCAGAGGTCCGCGGAGATCAATGCTTCCAACGGAGATGATGCCTGACTCCTCTTGACAATGGATAGGAGTCCCAGGATCCCTGTGGCACGTGGAAAGGGACCCTGGGTCTCCCGCCTCCCGTGGAGACGCGTCCCAATGGCCATGCCAAGACTCGAGGAGAATCCCGAGGTGTCCCCACGCACCCAGGCAGGAGTCCTGACATCGCTGAATAAACACGTGTCTGGAAAGGCCCTTCTGGTCGTAACTCGAGAATGTACCCCAGGTTCCGGCCGCAACTCGAGAAAAACAATGAGACTTCCCCCTCGCCGCGAGATGAGGCCCGATTCCCCTGCACTGCGTGCAGAGCAATTCCGTGTTCCAAATCAAACATGAAAGGAGCCTTGATTTCCTTGATGGCACTCCAGAGAACACCCAAGATCACTGTCTCATGTCTAGAGGGATACTGAGGTCACTGTAGCAACACGAAAGGGCTCCGTGGACCCCAAATCAACTCGAGATTAGAGCTTCTTCCCTGGCTTCGACTCAAGAGGAATACCACTTTCCACAAGCACCTCAAGAGGAGGCTTCTCTCAGCTACAGGTATGTGAGAGGGACCCTGAGTTTGTGGCCTCAAGTGGAATGGACACCGAGATGCTCTGACTCGAAGGAAGGCCGGATACCCCTGTAGTGAATTGAATGCAGTCTCATCTTGCATCTCCCACGACGAAGGGATGTCTGAATACCCTGTGAAGACCAAGGAGAAAGACCTAGTTCTCCGCCTCATCGCGACCGGAGGCCTCATGATCTTTGAAAACTCCAGAGGTCCGCGGAGATCAATGCTTCCAAAGGAGACGATGCCTGACTCCTCTTGAAAATGGATAGGAGTCCCAGGATCCCTGTGGCACGTGGAAAGGGACCCTGGGTCTCCCGCCTCACGTGAGACGCGTCCCAATGGCCATGCCAAGACTCGAGGAGAATCCCGAGGTGTCCCTCGCACCTAGGCAGGAGTCCTGACGTCGCTGAACAAACACGTGTCTGGAAGGGCCCTCCCCGTGGTAACTCGAGAATATACCCCAGGTTCCGACCGAAACTCGAGAAAAACCATGAGACTTCCCCCTCGCCGCGAGATGAGGCCCGATTCCCCTGCACTGCGTGCAGAGCAATTCCGTGATCCACATCATACACGTAAGGAGCCTTGATTTCCTTGATGGCACTCCAGAGAACACCCAAGATCACTGTCTCAAGTCTAGAGGGATGCTGAGGTCACTGCAGCAACACGAAAGGGCTCCGTGGACCCCAAATCAACTCGAGATGTGAGCTTCGTCCCTGGCTTCGACTAAAGAGGAATACCCACTTTCCACAGCACCTCAAGAGGAGGCTTCTCTCAACTACAGTTATGTGAGAGGGACCCTGAGTTTGTGGCCTCAAGTGCAATGGACACCGAGGTGCTCTGACTCGAAGGAAGGCCGGATATCCCTGCAGTGAATTGAATGCAGGCTTGTCTTTCATCTCCCACGATGAAGGGATGTCTGAATCCCCTGTGGGGACCACAGAGAAAGACCTAGTGCTCCGCCTCACCGCGACCGGAGGTCTCACGTCCTTTGAAAACTCGAGAGGTCCGCGGAGATCAATGCTTCCAAAGGAGAGAATGCCTGACTCCTCTTGAAAATGGATAGGAGTCCCAGGATCCCTGTGGAACGTGGAAAGGGACCCTGGGTCTCCTGCCTCACGGGGAGACGTGTCCCAATGGCCATGCCAAGACTCGAGGAGAATCCCGAGGTGTCCCTCGCACATAGGCAGGAGTCCTCATGTCGCTGAAAAAACACGTGTCTGGAAGGGCCCTCCCCGTCGAAACTCGAGAATATACCCCAGGTTCCGGCCGCAACTCGAGAAAAACCATGAGACTTCCACCTCGCCACGAGATTAGGCCCGATTCCCCTGCACTGCGTGCAGAGCAATTCCGTGTTCCACGTCAAACATGAAAGGAGCCTTAATTTCCTTGATGGCACTCCAGAGAACACCCAAGATCACTGTCTCATGTCTAGAGGGATACTGAGGTTACTGTAGCAACACGAAAGGTCTCCGTGGACCCCAAATCAACTCGAGATGCGAGCTTCGTCCCTAGCTTCGACTCAAGAGGAATACCCACTTTCCACAAGCACCTCAAGAGGAGGCTTCTCTCAGCTACAGGTATGTGAGAGGGACCCTGAGTTTGTGGCCTCAAGTGGAATGGACACCGAGATGCTCTGACTCGAAGGAAGGCCGGATATCCCTGCAGTGAATTGAATGCAGGCCTCTTTTGCATCTCCCACGACGAAGGGATGTCTGAATCCCCTGTGGAGACTACAGAGAAAGACCTAGTTCTCCGCCTCATCGCGATCGGAGGACTCACGTCCTTTGAAAACTCGAGAGGTCCGCGGAGATCAATGCTTCCAAAAGAGACGATGCCTGACTCCTCTTGAAAATGGATAGGAGTCCCAGGATTCCTGGGGCACGTGAAAACGGAACCTGGGTCTCCCGCCTCACGTGGAGACGCGTCCAAATGGCCATGCCAAGACTCGAGGAGAATCCCGAGTTGCCTCTCGCACCTAGGCAGGAGTCCTGACATCGCTGAACAAACACGTGTCTGGAAGGGCCCTTCCGGTCGTAACTCGAGAGTGTACCCCAGGTTCCGGCCGCAACTCGAGAAAAACCATGAGACTTCCCCCTCGCTGCGAGATGAGGCTCGATTCCCCAGCACTGCGTGCAGAGCAACTCCGTGTTCCAAATCACACATGAAAGGAGCCTTGATTTCCTTGATGGCACTCCAGAGAACACCCAAGATCACTGTCTCAAGTCTAGAGGGATCCTGAGGTCACTGTAGCAACACGAAAGGGCTCCGTGGACCCCAAATCAACTCGAGATGAGAGCTTCGTCCCTGGCTTCGACTCAAGAGGAATACCCACTTTCCACAAGCACCTCAAGAGGAGGCTTCTCTCAGCTACAGGTATGTGAGAGGGACCCTGAGTTTGTGGCCTCAAGTGGAATGGACACCGAGATGCTCTGACTCGAAGGAAGGCCGGATATCCCTGCAGTGAATTGAATGCAGGCCTCTTTTGCATCTCCCACGAAGAAGGGATGTCTGACTCCCCTGTGGAGACCACAGAGAAAGACCTAGTTCTCCGCCTCTTCGCGATCGGAGGCCTCACGTCCTTTGAAAAATCCAGAGGTCCGCGGAGATCAATGCTTCCAACGGAGACGATGCCTGACTCCTCTTGAAAATGGATAGGAGTCCCAGGATCCCTGTGGCACGTGGAAAGGGACCCTGGGTCTCCCACCTCACGTGGAGATGTGTCCCAATGGCCATGCCAAGACTCGAGGAGAATCCCGAGGTGTCCCCACGCACCCAGGCAGGAGTCCTGACATCGCTGAATAAACACGTGTCTGGAAAGGCCCTTCTGGTCGTAACTCGAGAATGTACCCCAGGTTCCGGCCGCAACTCGAGAAAAACAATGAGACTTCCCCCTCGCCGCGAGATGAGGCCCGATTCCCCTGCACTGCGTGCAGAGCAATTCCGTGTTCCACATCAAACATGAAAGGAGCCTTGATTTCCTTGATGGCACTCCAGAGAACACCCAAGATCACTGTCTCATGTCTAGAGGGATACTGAGGTCACTGTAGCAACACGAAAGGTCTCCGTGGACCCCAAATCAACTCGAGATGAGAGCTTCTTCCCTGGCTTCGACTCAAGAGGAATACCACTTTCCACAAGCACCTCAAGAGGAGGCTTCTCTCAGCTACAGGTATGTGAGAGGGACCCTGAGTTTGTGGCCTCAAGTGGAATGGACACCGAGATGCTCTGACTCGAAGGAAGGCCGGATATCCCTGCAGTGAATTGAATGCAGTCTCGTCTTGCATCTCCCACGACGAAGGGATGACTGAATACCCTGTGAAGACCAAGGAGAAAGACCTAGTTCTCCGCCTCATCGCGACCGGAGGCCTCATGATCTTTGAAAACTCCAGAGGTCCGCGGAGATCAATGCTTCCAAAGGAGACGATGCCTGACTCCTCTTGAAAATGGATAGGAGTCCCAGGATCCCTGTGGCACGTGGAAAGGGACCCTGGGTCTCCCGCCTCACGTGGAGACGCGTCCCAATGGCCATGTCAAGACTCGAGGAGAATCCCGAGGTGTCCCTCGCACCTAGGCAGGAGTCCTGACGTCGCTGAACAAACACGTGTCTGGAAGGGCCCTCCCCGTGGTTACTCGAGAATATACCCCAGGTTCCGGCCGAAACTCGAGAAAAACCATGAGACTTCCCCCTCGCCGCGAGATGAGGCCCGATTCCCCTGCACTGCGTGCAGAGCAATTCCGTGTTCCAAATCAAACATGAAAGGAGCCTTGATTTCTTTGATGGCACTCCAGAGAAAACCCAAGATCACTGTCTTAAGTCTGGAGGGATACTGAGGTCACTGGAGCAACACGAAAGGGCTCCGTGGACCCCAAATCAACTCGAGATGAGAGGTTAGTCCCTGCCTTCGACTCAAGAGGAATACCCACTTTCCACAAGCACCTCAAGAGGAGGCTTCTCTCAGATACAGGTATGTGAGAGGGACCCTGAGTTTGTGGCCTCAAGTGGAATGGACACCGAGATGCTCTGACTCGAAGGAAGGCCAGATATCCCTGCAGTGAATTGAATGCAGGCCTCTTTTGCATCTCCCACGACGAAGGGATGTCTGAATCCACTGTGGAGGCCACAGAGAAAGACCTAGTTCTCCGCCTCTTCGCGATCGGAGGCCTCACTTCCTTTGAAAACTCGAGAGGTCCGCGGAGATCAATGCTTCCAAAGGAGGCGATGCCTGACTCTTCTTGAAAATGGATAGAAGTCCCAGGATCACTGTGGCACATGCAAAGGGACCCTGGGTCTCCCGCCTCACGTGGAGACGCGTCCCAATTGCCATGCCAAGACTCGATTAGAATCCCTAGCTGTCCCTCGCTCCTAGGCAGGAGTCCTGACGTCGCTGAACAAACACGTGTCTGGAAGGGCCCTCCCCGTCGTAACTCGAGAATATACGACAGGTTCCGGCCGCAACTCGAGAAAAACCATGAGACTTCCCCCTCGCCATGAGATGAGGCCCGATTCCCCTGCACTGCGTGCAGAGCAATTCCGTGTTCCACATCAAACGTGAAAGAAGCCTTGATTTCCTTGATGGCACTCCAGAGAAAACCCAAGATCACTGGCTCAAGTCTAGAGGGATCCTGAGGTCACTGGAGCAACTCGAAAGGGCTCCGTGGACGCCAAATCAACTAGAGATGAGAGCTTAGTCCCTGGATTCGACTCAAGAGGAATACCAACTTTCCACAAGTACCTCAAGAGGAGGCTTCTCTCAGCTACAGGTATGTGAGAGGGCCCCTGAGTTTGTGGCCTCAAGTGGAATGGACACCGAGATGCTCTGACTCGAAGTAAGGCCGGATATCCCTGCAGTGAATTGAATGCAGGCTCGTATTGCATCTCCCAAGACGAAGGGATGTCTGAATCCCCTGTGGAGATGACAGAGAAAGACCGAGTTCTCCGCCTCATCACGACCGGAGGCCTCACATCCTTTGAAAACTCGAGAGGTCCGCGGAGAACAATGCTTCCAAAGGAGACGATGCCTGACTCCTCCGAAAATGAATAGGAGTCCCAGGATCCCTGTGGCACGTGGAAAGGGACCCTGGGTCTCGCGCCTCACGTGGAGACGCCTCCCAATTGCCATGCCAAGACTCGAGGAGAATCCCGAGGTGTCCCTCGCACCTAGGCAGGAGTCCTGATGTCGCAGAACAAACACGTGTCTGGAAGGGCCCTCCCCGTCGTAACTCGAGAATATACCCCAGATTCCAGCCGCAACTCGAGAAAAACCATGAGACTTCCCCCTCGCCGCTGGATGAGGCCCGATTCCCCTGCACTGCGTCCAGAACAATTCCGTGTTCCACATCAAACGTGAAAGGAGCCTTGATTTCCTTGATGGCACTCCAGAGAAAACCCAAGATCACTGTCTCAAGTCTAGAGGGATCCTGAGGTCACTGGAGCAACACGAAAGGGTTCCGTGGACCCCAAATCAACTCGAGATGAGAGCTTAGTCCCTGGCTTCGACTCAAGAGGAATACCAACTTTCCACAAGCACCTCAAGAGGAGGCTTCTCTCAGCTACAGGTATGTGAGAGGGACCCTGTGTTTGTGGCCTCAAGTGGAATGGACACCGAGATGCTCTGACTCGAAGTAAGGCCGGATATCCCTGCAGTGAATTGAATGCAGGCTCGTCTTGCATCTCCCAAGACGAAGGGATGTCTGAATCCCCTGTGGAGACCACAGAGAAAGACCGAGTTCTCCGCCTCATCGCGACCGGAGGCCTCACATTCTTTGAAAACTCGAGAGGTCCGCGGAGATCAATGCTTCCAAAGGAGACGATGCCTGACTCCTCTTGAAAATGGATAGAAGTCCCAGGATCCCTGTGGCATGTGGAAAGTGACACTGGGTCTCCCGCCTCACGTGGAGACGCATCCCAATTGCCATGCCAAGACTCGTGGAGAATCCCGAGGTGTCCCTCGCACCGAGGCAGGAGTCCTGACGTCGCTGAACAAACACGTGTCTGGAAGGGCCCTCCCCGTCGTAACTCGAGAATATACCCCAGATTCCGGCCGCAACTCGAAAAAAAACATGAGACTTCCCCCTCGACGCGAAATGAGGCCCAATTCCCCTGCATTACATGCAGAGACATTCCGTGTTCCACATCAAACGTGAAAGGAGCCTTGATTTCCTTGATGGCACTCCAGAGAAATCCCAAGATCACTGTCTCAAGTCTAGAGGGATCCTGAGGTCACTGAAGCAACACGAAAGGGCTCTGTTGAGCCCAAATCAACTCGAGATGAGAGCTTAGTCCCTTTCTTCGACTCAAGAGGAATACCAAGTTTACACAAGCACCTCAAGAGGAGCCTTCTATCAGCTACAGTTATGTGAGAGGGACCCTGAGTTTGTGGCCTCAAGTGGAATGGACACCGAGATGCTCTGACTCGAAGTAAGGCCAGATATCCCTGCAGTGATTTGAATGCAGGCTCGTCTTGCATCTCCCAAGACGAAGGGATGTCTTAATCCCTTGTGGAGACCACAGAGAAAGACCTAGTTCTCCGCCTCATCGGGACCGGAGGCCTCACATCCTTTGAAAACTCGAGAGGTCCGCGGAGATCAATGCTTCCAAAGGAGACGATGCCTGACTCCTCTTGAAAATGGATAGGAGTCCCAGGATCCCTGTGGCACGTGGAAAGGGACCCTGGGTCTCCCGCCTCACGTGGAGACGCTTCCCAATTGCCATGCCAAGACTCGTGGAGAATCCCGAGGTGTCCCTCGCACCTAGGCAGGAGTCCTGACGTCGCTGAACAAACACGTGTCTGGTAGGGCCCTCCCCGTCGTAACTCGAGAATATACCCCAGGTTCCGGACGCAACTCGAGAAAAACCATGAGACTTCCCCCTCGCCGTGAGATGAGGCCCGTTTCCCCTGCACTGCGTGCAGAGCAATTCCTTGTTCCACATCAAACGTGAAAGGAGCCTTGATTTCCTTGATGGCACTCCAGAGAAAACCCAAGATCACTGTCTCAAGTCTAGAGGGATCCTGAGGTCACTGGAGCAACATGAAAGGCCTCCGTGGACGCCAAATCAACTCGAGATGAGAGCTTGGTCCCTGGCTTCGACTCAAGAGGAATACCAACTTTCCACAAGCACCTCAAAAGGAGGCTTCTCTCAGCTACAGGTATGTGAGAGGGCCCCTGAGTTTGTGGCCTCAAGTGGAATGGACACCGAGATTCTCTGACTCGAAGTAAGGCCGAATATCCCTGCATTGAATTGAATGCAGGCTCGTCTTGCATCTCCCAAGACGAAGGGATGTCTGAATCCGCTGTGGAGACGACAGAGAAAAACAGAGTTCTCCGCCTCATCGCGACCGGAGGCATCACATCCTTTGAAAACTCGAGAGGTCCGCGGAAAACAATGCTTCCAAAGGAGACGATGCCTGACTCCTCCGAAAATGAATAGGAGTCGCAGGATCCCTGTGGCACGTGGAAAGGGACCCTGGTTCTCCCGCCTCACGTGGAGACGCATCCCAATTGCCATGCCAAGACTCGAGGAGAATCCCGAGGTGTCCCTCGCACCTAGGCAGGAGTCCTGACGTCGCTGAACAAACACGTGTCTGGAAGGGCCCTCCCCGTCGTAACTCGAGAATATACCCCAGGTTCCGGCCGCAACTCGAAAAAAACCCTGAGACTTCCCCCTCGACGCGAGATGAGGCCCAATTCCCCTGCACTGCGTGCAGAGCCATTCCGTGTTCCACATCAAACGTGAAAGGAGCCTTGATTTCCTTGATGGCACTCCAGAGAAAACCCAAGATCACTGTCTGAAGTCTAGAGGGATCCAAAGGTCACTGTAGCAACAGGAAAGAAATCCATGGACCCCAAATCAACTCAAGATGAGACCTTATTCCCTGACTTCGACTCAAGAGGAATACCGACTTTCCACAAGCACCTCAAGAGGAGGCTTCTCTCAGCTACAGATATGTGAGAGGAACCCTGAGTTTGTGGCCTCAAGTGGAATGGACACCGAGATGCTCTGACTCGAAGTAAGCCCGGATATCCAAATAGTGAATTGAATGCAGGCTCGTCTTGCATCTCCCAAGATGAAGGGATGTCTGAATCCCCTGTGGATACCACAGAGAAAGACCTAGTCCTCCGCCTCATCCAGACCGGAGGCATCACATCCTTTGAAAACTCGAGAGGTCTGCGGAGGTCAATGCTTCCAAAGGAGACGATGCCTGACTCTTCTTGAAAATGGATAGGAATCCCAGGATCCCTGTGGCACGTGGAAAGGGACCCTGGGTCTCCTGCCTCACGTGGAGACGCGTCCCAATTGCCATGCCAAGACTCGAGGAGAATCCCGAGGTGTCCCTCGCACCTAGGCAGGATTCCTGAAGTCGCTGAAGAAACACGTGTCTGGAAGGGCTCTCCCCGTCGTAACTCGAGAATTTACCCCAGGTTCCGGCCGCAACTCGAGAAAAACCATGAGACTTACCCCTCGCCGCGAGATGTGGCCTGATTCCCCTGCCCTGCGTGCAGAGCAATTCCGTATTCCACATCAAAAATGAAAGGAGCCTTGATTTCCTTGATGGCACTCCAGAGAATACCGAAGATCACTGTCTCAAGTCTAGAGGGATCCTGAGGTCACTGTAGCAACACGAAAGGGCTCCGTGGACCCCAAATCAACTCGAGATGAGAGCTTAGTAACTGGTTTCGACTCAAGTGGAATACCAACTTTCCACAAGCACCTCAAGTGGAGGCTCCTCTCAGCTACAGGTATGTGAGAGGGCCCCTGAGTTTGTGGCCTCAAGTGGAATGGACACCGAGATGCTCTGACTCGAAGTAAGGCCGGATATCCCTGCAGTGAATTGAATGCAGGATCGTCTTGCATCTCCCAAGACGAAGGGATGTCTGAATCCCCTGTGGAGACCTCAGAGAAAGACCGAGTTCTCCGCCTCATCGCGACCGGAGGCCTCACATGCTTTGAAAAATCGAGAGGTCCACGGAGAACAATGCTTCCAAAGGAGACGATGCCTGACTCCTCTTGAAAATGGATAGAAGTCCCAGGATCCCTGTGGCACGTGGAAAGTGACACTGGGTCTCCCGCCTCACGTGGAGATGCATCCCAATTGCCATGCCAAGACTCGAGGAGAATCCCGAGGTGTCCCTCGCACCTAGGCAGAAGTCCTGACGTCGCTGAACAAACACGTGTCTGGAAGGGCCCTCCCCGTCGTAACTCGAGAATATACCCCAGATTCCGGCCGCAACTCGAAAAAAAAACATGAGACTTCCCCCTCGACGCGAGATGAGGCCCAATTCCCCTGCATTACATGCAGAGACATTCCGTGTTCCACATCAAACGTGAAAGGAGCCTTGATTTCCTTGATGGCACTCCAGAGAAATCCCAAGATCACTGTCTCAAGTCTAGAGGGATCCTGAGGTCACTGGAGCAACATGAAAGGCCTCCGTGGACGCCAAATCAACTCGAGATGAGAGCTTGGTCCCTGGCTTCGACTCAAGAGGAATACCAACTTTCCACAAGCACCTCAAGAGGAGGCTTCTCTCAGCTACAGGTATGTGAGAGGGCCCCTGAGTTTGTGGCCTCAAGTGGAATGGACACCGAGATTCTCTGACTCGAAGTAAGGCCGAATATCCCTGCAGTGAATTGAATGCAGGCTCGTCTTGCATCTCCCAAGACGAAGGGATGTCTGAATCACCTGTGGAGACGACAGAGAAAAACCGAGTTCTCCGCCTCATCGCGACCGGAGGCATCACATCCTTTGAAAACTCGAGAGGTCCGCGGAAAACAATGCTTCCAAAGGAGACGATGCCTGACTCCTCCGAAAATGAATAGGAGTCGCAGGATCCCTGTGGCACGTGGAAAGGGACCCTGGGTCTCCCGCCTCACGTCGAGACGCATCCCAATTGCCATGCCAAGACTCGAGGAGAATCCCGAGGTGTCCCTCGCACCTAGGCAGGAATCCTGACGTCGCTGAACAAACACGTGTCTGGAAGGGCCCTCCCCGTCGTAACTCGAGAATATACCCCAGGTTCCGGCCGCAACTCGAAAAAAACCATGAGACTTCCCCCTCGACGCGAGATGAGGCCCAATTCCCCTGCACTGCGTGCAGAGCCATTCCGTGTTCCACATCAAACGTGAAAGGAGCCTTGATTTCCTTGATGGCACTCCAGAGAAAACCCAAGATCACTGTCTGAAGTCTAGAGGGATCCTAAGGTCACTGTAGCAACAGGAAAGAAATCCATGGACCCCAAATCAACTCAAGATGAGACCTTATTCCCTGACTTCGACTCAAGAGGAATACCGACTTTCCACAAGCACCTCAAGAGGAGGCTTCTCTCAGCTACAGATATGTGAGAGGGACCCTGAGTTTGTGGCCTCAAGTGGAATGGACACCGAGATGCTCTGACTCGAAGTAAGCCCGGATATCCAAATAGTGAATTGAATGCAGGCTCGTCTTGCATCTCCCAAGATGAAGGGATGTCTGAATCCCCTGTGGATACCACAGAGAAAGACCTAGTCCTCCGCCTCATCGAGACCGGAGGCATCACATCCTTTGAAAACTCGAGAGGTCTGCGGAGGTCAATGCTTCCAAAGGAGACGATGCCTGACTCTTCTTGAAAATGGATAGGAATCCCAGGATCCCTGTGGCACGTCGAAAGGGACCCTGGGTCTCCTGCCTCACGTGGAGACGCGTCCCAATTGCCATGCCAAGACTCGAGGAGAATCCCGAGGTGTCCCTCGCACCTAGGCAGGATTCCTGAAGTCGCTGAAGAAACACGTGTCTGGAAGGGCTCTCCCCGTCGTAACTCGAGAATTTACCCCAGGTTCCGGCCGCAACTCGAGAAAAACCATGAGACTTACCCCTCGCCGCGAGATGTGGCCTGATTCCCCTGCCCTGCGTGTAGAGCAATTCCGTATTCCACATCAAAAATGAAAGGAGCCTTGATTTCCTTGATGGCACTCCAGAGAATACCGAAGATCACTGTCTCAAGTCTAGAGGGATCCTGAGGTCACTGTAGCAACACGAAAGGGCTCCGTGGACCCCAAATCAACTCGAGATGAGAGCTTAGTAACTGGTTTCGACTCAAGTGGAATACCAACTTTCCACAAGCACCTCAAGTGGAGGCTCCTCTCAGCTACAGGTATGTGAGAGGGCCCCTGAGTTTGTGGCCTCAAGTGGAATGGACACCGAGATGCTCTGACTCGAAGTAAGGCCGGATATCCCTGCAGTGAATTGAATGCAGGATCGTCTTGCATCTCCCAAGACGAAGGGATGTCTGAATCCCCTGTGGAGACCTCAGAGAAAGACCGAGTTCTCCGCCTCATCGCGACCGGAGGCCTCACATGCTTTGAAAACTCGAGAGGTCCACGGAGAACAATGCTTCCAAAGGAGACGATGCCTGACTCCTCTTGAAAATGGATAGAAGTCCCAGGATCCCTGTGGCACGTGGAAAGTGACACTGGGTCTCCCGGCTCACGTGGAGATGCATCCCAATTGCCATGCCAAGACTCGAGGAGAATCCCGAGGTGTCCCTCGCACCTAGGCAGGAGTCCTGACGTCGCTGAACAAACACGTGTCTGGAAGGGCCCTCCCCGTCGTAACTCGAGAATATACCCCAGATTCCGGCCGCAACTCGAAAAAAAAACATGAGACTTCCCCCTCGATGCGAGATGAGGCCCAATTCCCCTGCATTACATGCAGAGACATTCCGTGTTCCACATCAAACGTGAAAGGAGCCTTGATTTCCTTGATGGCACTCCAGAGAAATCCCAAGATCACTGTCTCAAGTCTAGAGGGATCCTGAGGTCACTGAAGCAACACGAAAGGGCTCTGTTGAGCCCAAATCAACTCGAGATGAGAGCTTAGTCCCTGGCTTCGACTCAAGAGGAATACCAACTTTCCACAAGCACCTCAAGAGGAGCCTTCTATCAGCTACAGGTATGTGAGAGGGCCCCTGAGTTTGTGGCCTCAAGTGGAATGGACACCGAGATTCTCTGACTCGAAGTAAGGCCGAATATCCCTGCAGTGAATTGAATGCAGGCTCGTCTTGCATCTCCCAAGAAGAAGGGATGTCTGAATCCCCTGTGGAGACGACAGAGAAAAACCGAGTTCTCCGCCTCATCGCGACCGGAGGCATCACATCCTTTGAAAACTCGAGAGGTCCGCGGAAAACAATGCTTCCAAAGGAGACGATGCCTGACTCCTCCGAAAATGAATAGGAGTCCCAGGATCCTTGTGGCACGTGGAAAGGGACCCTGGGTCTCCCGCCTCACGTGGAGACGCATCCCAATTGCCATGCCAAGACTCGAGGAGAATCCCGAGGTGTCCCTCGCACCTAGGCAGGAGTCCTGACGTCGCTGAACAAACACGTGTCTGGAAGGGCCCTCCCCGTCGTAACTCGAGAATATACCCCAGGTTCCGGCCGCAACTCGAAAAAAACCCTGAGACTTCCCCCTCGACGCGAGATGAGGCCCAATTCCCCTGCACTGCGTGCAGAGCCATTCCGTGTTCCACATCAAACGTGAAAGGAGCCTTGATTTCCTTGATGGCACTCCAGAGAAAACCCATGATCACTGTCTCAAGTCTAGACGGATCCTAAGGTCACTGTAGCAACAGGAAAGAAATCCATGGACCCCAAATCAACTCAAGATGAGACCTTATTCCCTGCCTTCGACTCAAGAGGAATACCGACTTTCCACAAGCACCTCAAGAGGAGGCTTCTCTCAGCTACAGATATGTGAGAGGGACCCTGATTTTGTGGCCTCAAGTGGAATGGACACCGAGATGCTCTGACTCGAAGTAAGCCCGGATATCCAAATAGTGAATTGAATGCAGGCTCGTCTTGCATCTCCCAAGATGAAGGGATGTCTGAATCCCCTGTGGAGACCACAGAGAAAGACCTAGTCCTCCGCCTCATCGAGACCGGAGGCATCACATCCTTTGAAAACTCGAGAGGTCTGCGGAGGTCAATGCTTCCAAAGGAGACGATGCCTGACTCTTCTTGAAAATGGATAGGAATCCCAGGATCCCTGTGGCACGTGGAAAGGGACCCTGGGTCTCCTGCCTCACGTGGAGACGCGTCCCAATTGCCATGGAAGACTCGAGGAGAATCCCGAGGTGTCCGTCGCACCTAGGCAGGATTCCTGAAGTCGCTGAAGAAACACGTGTCTGGAAGGGCTCTCCCCGTCGTAACTCGAGAATTTACCCCAGGTTCCGGCCGCAACTCGAGAAAAACCATGAGACTTACCCCTCGCCGCGAGATGTGGCCTGATTCCCCTGCCCTGCGTGCAGAGCAATTCCGTATTCCACATCAAAAATGAAAGGAGCCTTGATTTCCTTGATGGCACTCCAGAGAAAACCGAAGATCACTGTCTCAAGTCTAGAGGGATCCTGAGGTCACTGGAGCAACACGAAAGGGCTCCGTGGACCCCAAATCAACTCGAGATGAGAGCTTAGTCCCTGGCTTCGACTCAAGAGGAATACCAACTTTCCACAAGCACCTCAAGACGAGGCTTCTCTCAGCTACAGGTATGTGAGAGGGCCCCTGAGTTTGTGGCCTCAAGTGGAATGGACACCGAGATGCTCTGACTCGAAGTAAGGCCGGATATCCCTGCAGTGAATTGAATGCAGGCTCGTCTTGCATCTCCCAAGACGAAGGGATGTCTGAATCCCCTGTGGAGACGACAGAGAAAGACCGAGTTCTCCCCCTCATCGCGAGCGGAGGCCTCACATCCTTTGAAAATTCGAGAGGGCCGCGGAGATCAATGCTTCCAAAGGAGACGATGCCTGACTCCTCTTGAAAATGGATAGGAGTCCCAGGATACCTGTGGCACGTGGAAAGGGACCCTGGGTCTCCCGCCTCACGTGGAGACGCATCCCAATTGCCATGCCAAGACTCGAGGAGAATCCCGAGGGGTCCCTCGCACCTAGGCAGGAGTCCTGACGTTGCTGAACAAACACGTGTCTGGAAGGGCCCTCCCCGTCGTAACTCGAGAATATACCCCAGGTTCCGGCCGCAACTCGAAAAAAACCATGAGACTTCCCCCTCGCCGCGAGATGAGGCCCGATTCCGCTGCACTGCGTGCAGAGCAATTCCGCCTTCCACATCAAACGTGAAAGGAGCCTTGATTTCCTTGATGGCACTCCAGAGAAAACCCAAGATCACTGTCTCTAATCTAGAGGGATCCTGAGGTCACTGGAGCAACACGAAAGGTTTCCGTGGACCCCAAATCAACTCGAGATGAGAACTTATTCCCTCGCTTCGACTCAAGAGGAATACCAACTTTCCACAAGCACCTCAAGAGGAGGCTACTCTCAGCTAAAGGTATGTGAGAGGGACCCTGAGTTTGTGGCCTCGAGTGGAATGGACACCGAGATGCTCTGACTCGAAGTAAGGCCAATATCCCTGCAGTGATTTGAATGCAGGCTTGTCTTGCATCTCCCAAGACGAAGGGATGTCTGAATCCCCTGTGGAGACCACAGACAAAGACCGAGTTCTCCGCCTCATCGCGACCGGTGGCCTCACATCCTTTGAAAACTCGAGAGGTCCGCGGAGATCAATGCTTCCAAAGGAGACGATGCCTGACTCCTCTTGAAAATGGATAGGAGTCCCAGGATCCCTGTGGCACGTGGAAAGGGACCCTGGGTCTCCCGCCTCACGTGGAGACGCCTCCCAATTGCCATGTCGAGACTCGAGGAGAATCCTGAGGTGTCCCTCGCACCTAGGCAGGAGTCCTGACGTCGCTGAACAAACACGTGTCTGGAAGGGCCCTCCCCGTCGTAACTCGAGAATATACCCCAGGTTCCGGCCGCAACTCGAGAAAAACCATGAGACTTCCCCCTCGCCGCGAGATGAGGCCCGATTCCCCTGCACTGCATGCAGAGCAATTCCGAGTTCCACATCAAATGTGAAAGGAGCCTTGATTTCCTTGATGGCACTCCCGAGAACACCCAAGATCACTGTCTCATGTCTAGAGGGATCCTGAGGTCACTGGAGCAACACGAAAGTTCTCCGTGGACCCCAAATCAACTCGAGATGAGAGCTTAGTCCCTGGCTTCAACTCAAGAGGAATACCAACTTTCCACAAGCACCTCAAGAGGAGGCTTCTCTCAGCTACAGGTATGTGAGAGGGACCCTGAGTTTGAGGCCTCAAGTGGAATGGACACCGAGATGCTCTGACTCGAAGTAAGGCCGGATATCCCTGCAGTGAATTGAATGCAGGCTCGTCTTGCATCTCCCAAGACGAAGGGATGTCTGAATCCGCTGTGGAGACCACCGAGAAAGACCTAGTCCTCCGCCTAAACGCGCGCGGATGCCTCACATCCTTTGAAAACTCGAGAGGTCCGCGGAGATCAATGCTTCCAAAGGAGACGATGCCTGACTCCTCTTGAAAATGGATAGGAGTCCCAGGATCCCTGTGGCACGTGGAAAGGGACCCAAGGTCTGCCGCCTCACGTGGAGACGCGTCCCAGTTGCCATGCCAAGACTCGAGGAGAATCCCGAGGTGTCCCTCGCACCTAGGCAGGAGTCCTGACGTCGCTGAACAAACACGTGTCTGGAAGGGCCCTCCCCGTCGTAACTCGAGAATATACCCCAGGTTCCGGCCGCAACTCGAGAAAAACCATGAGACTTCCCCCTCGCCGCGAGATGAGGCCCGATTCCCCTGCACTGCGTGCAGAGCAATTCCGTGTTCCACATCAAACGTGAAAGGAGCCTTGATTTCCTTGATGGCACTCCAGAGAAAACCCAAGATCACTGTCTCAAGTCTAGAGGGATCCTGAGGTCACTGGAGCAACACGAAATGGCTCCGTGGACCCCAAGTCAACTCGAGATGAGAGCTTAGTCCTTGGCTTCGACTCAAGAGGAACACCAAATTTCCACAAGCACCTCAAGAGGAGGCTTCTCTCAACTACAGGTATGTGAGAAGGACCCTGAGTTTGTGGCCTCAAGTGGAATGGACACCGAGATGCTCTGACTCGAACCAAGGATGGATATCCCTGCAGTGAATTGAATGCAGGTTCGTCTTGCATGTCCCAAGACGAAGGGATGTCTGAATCCCCTGTGGAGACCTCAGAGAAAGACTTAGTCCTCCGCCTCATCGTGACCGGAGGCCTCACATCCTTTGAAAACTCGAGAGGTCTGCAGAGATCAATGCTTCCAAAGGAGACGATGCCTGACTCCTCTTGAAAATGGATAGGAGTCCCAGGATCCCTGTGGCACGTGGAAAGGGACGCTGGGTCTCCCGCCTCACGTGGAGACGCGTCCCAATTGCCATGCCAAGACTCGAGGAGAATCCCGAGGTGTCCCTCGCACCTAGGCAGGAGTCCTGACGTCGCTGAACAAACACGTGTCTGGAAGGGCCCTCCCCGTCGTAACTCGAGAATATACCCCAGGTTCCGGCCGCAACTCGAGAAAAACCATGAGACTTCCCCCTCGCCGCGAGATGAGGCCCAATTCCCCTGCACTGCGTGCACAGCAATTCCGTGTTCCACATCAAACGTGAAAGGAGCCTTGATTTCCTTCATGGCACTCCAGAGAAAACCCAAGTTCACTGTCTCAAGTCTAGAGGGATCCTGAGGTCACTGGAGCAACACGAAAGGGCTCCGTATAGCCCAAATCAACTCGAGATGAGAGCTTAGTCCCTAGCTTCGACTCATGAGGAATACCAACTTTCCACAACCACCTCAAGAGGAGGCTTCTCTCAGCTACAGGTATGTGAGTGGGACCCTGAGTTTGTGGCCTCAAGTGGAATAGACACCGAGATGCTCTGACTCGAAGTAAGGCCGGATATCCCTGCAGTGAATTGAATGCAGGCTCGTCTTGCATCTCCCAAGACGAAGGGATGTCTGAATCCGCTGTGGAGACCACAGAGAAAGACCGGGTTCTCCGCCTCAACGCGACCGGAGGTCTCACATCCTTTGAAAACTCGAGATGTCCGCGGAGATCAATGCTTCCAAAGGAGACGATGCCTGACTCCTCTTGAAAATGGATAGGAGTCCCAGGATCCCTGTGGCACGTGGAAAGGGACCCTGGGTCTCCCGCCTCACGTGGAGACGCGTCCCAATTGCCATGCCAAGACTCGAGGAGAATCCCGAGCTGTCCTTCGCACCTAGGCAGGAGTCCTGACGTCGCTGAACAATCACGTGTCTGGAAGGGCCCTCCCCGTCGTAACACGAGAATATACCCCAGGTTCCGGCCGCAACTCGAGAAAAACCATGAGACTTCCCCCTCGCCGCGAGATGACGCCCGATTCCCCTGCACTGCATGCAGAGCAATTCCGTTTTTCACATGAAACGTGAAAGGAGCCTTGATTTCCTTGATGGCACTCCAGTGAAAACCCAAGATCACTGTCTCAAGTCTAGAGGGATCCTGAGGTCACTGGAGCAACACGAAATGGCTCCGTGGACCCCAAGTCAACTCGAGATGAGAGCTTAGTCCTTGGCTTCGACTCAGGAGGAACACCAAATTTCCACAAGCACCTCAAGAGGAGGCTTCTCTCAACTACAGGTATGTGAGAGGGACCCTGAGTTTGTTGCCTCAAGTGGAATGGACACCGAGATGCTCTGACTCGAACTAAGGATGGATATCCCTGCAGTGAATTGAATGCAGGTTCGTCTTGCATCTCCCAAGACGAAGGGATGTCTGAATCCCCTGGGAAGACCACAGAGAAAGACCTAGTCCTCCGCTTCATCGGGACCGGAGGCCTCACATCCTTTGAAAACTCGAGAGGTCCGCGGAGATCAATGCTTCCAAAGGAGACGATGCCTGATTCCTCTTGAAAATGGATAATAGTCCCAGGATCCCTGTGGCACGTGGAAAGGGACCCTGGGTCCCCCGCCTCACGTACAGACGCGTCCCAATTGCCATGCCAAGACTCGAGGAGAATCCCGAGGTGTCCCTCGCACATAGGCAGGAGTCCTGACGTCGCTGAACAAACACGTGTCTGGAAGGGCCCTCCCCGTCGTACCTCGAGAATATACCCCATGTTCCGGCCGCAACTCGAGAAAAACCATGAGATTTCACCCTGGCCGCGAGTTGAGGCCCGATTCCCCTGCACTGCATGCAGAGCAATTTCGTGTTCCACATCAAACGTGAAAGGAGCCTTGATTTCCTTAATGGCACTCCAGAGAAAACCCAAGATCACTGTCTCAAGTCTAGAGGGATCCTGAGGTCACTGGAGCAACACGAAAGGGATCCGTGGACCCCAAATCAAATCGAGATGAGAGCTTAGTCCCTGGCTTCGACTCAAGAGGAATACCAACTTTCCACAAGCACCTCAAGAGGAGGCTTCACTCACCTACAGGTATGTGAGAGGGACCCTGAGTTTGTGGCCTCAAGTGGAATGGACACCAAGATGCTCTGACTCGAAGGAAGGCCGGACATCCCTGCAGTGAATTGAATGCAGGCCCGTCTTGCATCTGCCAAGACGAAGGGAGGTCTGAATCCCTTGTGGAGACCACAGAGAAAGACCTAGTTCTCCGCCTCATGGCGACCGGAGGCCTCACATCCTTAGAAAACTCGAGAGGTCCGCGGAGATCAATGCTTCCAAAGGAGACGATGCCTGACTCCTCTTGAAAATGGATAGGAGTCCCAGGATCGCTGTGGCACGTGGAAAGGGACCCTGGGTATCCCGCCTCACGTGGAGAAACGTCCCAATTGCCATGACAAGACTCGTGGAAAAACCAGAGGTGTCCCTCGCACCTAGGCAGGAGTCCTGACGTCGCTGAAAAACACGTGTCTGGAAGTGACCTCCCCGAGGTAACTCGAGAATATACCCCAGGTTCCGGCCGCAACTCGAGAAAAACCATGAGACTTCCCCCTCGCCGCGAGATGAGGCCCGATTCCCCTGCACTGCGTGCAGAGCAATTCCGTGTTCCACATCAAACATGAAAGGAGCCTTGATTTCCTTGATGGCACTCCAGAGAACACCCAAGATCACTGTCTCAAGTCTAGAGGGATACTGAGGTCATGTAGCAACACGAAAGGGCTCCGTGGACCCCAAATCAACTCGAGATGCGACCTTCGTCCCTGGCTTCGACTCAAGAGAAATACCCACTTTCCACAAGCACCTCAAGAGGAGGCTTCTCTCAGCTACAGGTATGTGAGAGGGACCCTGAGTTTGTGGCCTCAAGTGGAATGGACACCGAGATGCACTGACTCGAACGAAGGCCGGATATCCCTGCAGTGAATTGAATGCAGGCCTCTTTTGCATCTCCCACGACGAAGGGATGTCTGAATCCCCTGTGGAGACCAAAGAGAAAGACCTAGTTCTCCGCCTCATCGCGATCGGAGGCCTCACGTCCTTTGAAAACTCGAGAGGTCCGCGGAGATCAATGCTTCCAAAGGAGACGATGCCTGACTCCTCTTGAAAATGGATAGGAGTCCCAGGATCCCTGTGGCACGTGGAAAGGGACCCTGGGTCTCCCGCCTCACGTGGAGACGCGTCCCAATGGCCATGCCAAGACTCGAGGAGAATCTCGAGGGGTCCCTCGCACCTAGGCAGGAGTCCTGAAGTCGCTGAACAAACACGTGTCTGGAAGGGCCCTCCCCGTCGTAACTCGAGAATATACCCCAGATTCCAGCCGCAACTCGAGAAAAACCATGAGACTTCCCCCTCGCCGCAAGATGAGGCCCGATTCCCCTGCACTGCGTGCAGAGCAACTCCGTGTTCCACATCAAACGTGAAATGAGACTTGATTTCCTTGATGGCACTCCAGAGAACACCCAAGATCACTGTCTCAAGTCTAGAGGGATCCTGAGGTCACTGTAGCAACACGAAAGGGCTCCGTGGACCCCAAATCAACTCGAGATGAGAGCTTCGTCCCTGGCTTCGACTCAAGGGGAATACCCACTTTCCACAAGCACCTCAAGAGGAGGCTTCTCTCAGCTACAGGTATGTGAGAGGGACCCTGAGTTTGTGTCCTCAAGTGGAAAGGACACCGAGATGCTCTGACTCGAAGGAAGGCCGGATATCCCTGCAGTGAATTGAATGCAGGCTCGTCTTGCATCTCCCACGACAAAGGGATGTCTGAATCCCCTGTGGAGGCCAAGAGAAAGACCTAGTTCTCCCCCTCATTGCGACCGGAGGCCTCACGTCCTTTGAAAACTCGAGAGGTCCGCGGAGATCAATGCTTCCAAAGGAGACGATGACTGACTCCTCTTGAAAATGGATAGGAGTCCCAGGATCCCTGTGGCACGGGGAAAGGGACCCTGGGTCTCCCGCCTCACGTGGAGACGCGTCCCAATGGCCATGCCAAGACTCGAGGAGAATACCGAGGTGTCCCTTGCAACCAGGCAGGAGTCCTGACGTCGCTGAATAAACACGTGTCTGGAAGGGCCCTCCCCGTCGTAACTCGAGAATATACCCCAGGTTCCGGCTGCAGCTGGAGAAAAACCATGAGACTTCCCCCTCGCCGCGAGATGAGACCCGATTCCCCTGCACTGCGTGCAGAGCAATTCCGTGTTCCACATCAAACATGAAAGGAGCCTTGATTTCCTTGATGGCACTCCAGAGAACACCCAAGATCAATGTCTCATGTCTAGAGGGATACTGAGGTTACTGTAGCAACACGAAACGGCTCCGTGGACCCCAAATCAACTCGAGATGCGAGCTTCGTCCCTGGCTTCGACTCAAGAGGAATACCCACTTTCCACAAGCACCTCAAGAGGAGGCTTCTCTCAGCTACAGGTATGTGAGAGGGACCCTGAGTTTGTGGCCTCAAGTGGAATGGACACCGAGATGCTCTGACTCGAAGGAAGGCCGGATATCCCTGCAGTGAATTGAATGCAGGCCTCTTTTGCATCTCCCATGACGAAGGGATGTCTGAATACCATGTGGAGACCACAGAGAAAGACCTTGTTCTCTGCCTCATCACGACTGGAGGTCTCCCGTCCTTTGAAAACTCGAGAGGTCCGCAGAGAACAAGGCTTCCAAAGGAGACGATGCCTGACTCCTCTTGTAAATGGATAGAAGTCCCAGGATCCCTGTGGCACGCGGAAAGGGACCCTGGGTCTCCCGCCTCACGTGGAGACGCGTCCCAATGGCCATGCCAAGACTCGAGGAGAATCCCGAGGTGTCCCTCGCACCCAGGCAGGAGTCCTGACGTCGCTGAATAAACACGTGTCTGGAAAGGCCCTTCTGGTCGTAAGTCGAGAATGTACCCCAGGTTCCCACCGCAACTCGAGAAAAACCATGAGACTTCTACCTCGCCGCGAGATGAGGCCCGATTCCCCTGCACTGCGTGCAGAGCAATTCCGTGTTCCACATCAAACATGAAAGGAGCCTTGATTTCCTTGATGGCACTCCAGAGAACACCCAAGATAACTGTCTCAAGTCTAGAGGGATCCTGAGGTCACTGTAGCAACACGAAAGGGCTCCGTGGACCCCAAATCAACTCGAGATGCGAGCTTCGTCCCTGGCTTCGACTCAAGAGAAATACCCACTTTCCACAAGCACCTCAAGAGGAGGCTTCTCTCAGCTACAGGTATGTGAGAGGGACCCTGAGTTTGTGTCCTCAAGTGGAATGGACACCGAGATGCTCTGACACGAAGGAAGGCCGGATATCCCGGCAGTGAATTGATGCAGGCTCGTCTTGCATCTCCCAGATGAAGGGATGTCTGAATCCCCTGTGGAGACCAAGGAGAAAGACCTAGTTCTCCGCCTCATCGCGACCGGAGGCCTCACGTCCTTTGAAAACTCGAGAGGTCCGCGGAGATCAATGCTTCCAAAGGAGACGATGCCTGACTCCTCTTGAAAATGGATAGTAGTCCCAGGATCCCTGTGGCACGTGGAAAGGGACCCTGGGTCTCCCGCCTCACGTGGAGACGCGTCCCAGTGGCCATGCCAAGACTCGAGGAGAATCCAGAGGGATCCCTCGCACCCAGGCAGGAGTCCTGACGTCGCTGAATAAACACGTGTCTGGAAAGGCCCTTCCGGTCGAAACTGGAGAATGTACCCCAGGTTCCGGCCCCAACTCGAGAAAAACAATGAGACTTCCCCCTGGCCGCGAGATGAGGCCCGATTCCCCTGCACTGCGTGCAGAGCAATTCCGTGTTCCAAATCAAACATGAAAGGAGCCTTGATTTCCTTGATGGCACTCCAGAGAAAACCCAAGATCACTGTCTCAAGTCTAGAGGGTTACTGAGGTCACTGTAGCAACACGAAAGGGCTCCGTGGACCCCAAATCAACTCGAGATGAGAGCTTCATCCCTGGCTTCGACTCAAGAGGAATACCCACTTTCCACAAGCACCTCAAGAGGAGGCTTCTCTCAGCTACAGGTATGTGAGAGGGACCCTGAGTTTGTGGCCTCAAGTGGAATGGACACCGAGATGCTCTGACGCGAATGAAGGCCGGATATCCCTGCAGTGAATTGAATGCAGGCTCGTCTTGCATCTCCCACGACGAAGGGATGTCTGAATCCCCTGTGGAGACCAAGGAGAAAGACCTAGTTCTCCGCCTCATCGCGAGCGGAGGCCTCACGTCCTTTGAAAACTTGAGAGGTCCGCGGAGATCAATGCTTCCAAAGGAGACGATGCCTGACTCTTCTTGAATATGGATAGTAGTCCCAGGATCCCTGTGGCACGTGGAAATGGACCCTGGGTCTCCCGCCTCACGGGGAGACGCGTCCCAATGTCCATGCCAAGACTCGAGGAGAATCCCGAGGTGTCCCTCGCACCCAGGCAGGAGTCCTGACATTGACTAAACACGAGTCTGGAAAGGCCCTTCTGGACGTAACTCGTGAATGTACCCCAGGTTCCTGCCGCAACTCGAGAAAAACAATGAGACTTCCCCCTCGCCGCGAGATGAGGCCCGATTCCCCTGCACTGCATGCAGAGCAATTCCGTGTTCCACATCAAACATGAAAGGAGCCTTGATTTCCTTGATGGCACTCCAGAGAACACCCAAGATCACTGTCTCAAGTCTAGAGGGATACTGAGGTCACTGTAGCAACACGAAAGGGCTCCGTGGACCCCAAATAAACTCGAGATGCGAGCTTCGTCCCTGGCTTCGACTCAAGAGAAATACCCACTTTCCACAAGCACCTCAAGAGGAGGCTTCTTTCAGCTACAGATATGTGAGAGGGACCCTGAGTTTGTGGCCTCAAGTGGAATGGACACCGAGATGCTCTGACTCGAAGGAAGGCCGGATATCCCTGCAGTGAATTGAATGCAGGCCTCTTTTGCATCTCCCACGACGAAGGGATGTCTGAATCCCCTGTGGAGACCAAGGAGAAAGACCTAGTTCTCCGCCTCATCGCGATCGGAGGCCTCACATCCTTTGAAAACTCGAGAGGTCCGCGGAGATCAATGCTTCCAAAGGAGACGATGCCTGACTCCTCTTGAAAATGGATAGGAGTCCCAGGATCCCTGTGGCACGTGGAAAGGGACCCTGGGTCTCCCGCCTCACGTGGAGACGCGTCCCAATGGCCATGCCAAGACTCGAGGAGAATCCCGAGGGGTCCCTCGCACCTAGGCAGGAGTCCTGACGTCGCTGAACAAACACGTGTCTGGAAGGGCCCTCCCCGTCGTAACTCGAGAATATACCCCAGATTCCAGCCGCAACTCGAGAAAAACCATGAGACTTCCCCCTCGCCGCAAGATGAGGCCCGATTCCCCTGCACTGCGTGCAGAGCAATTACGTGTTCCACATCAAACATGAAAGGAGCCTTGATTTCCTTGATGGCACTCCAGAGAACACCCAAGATCACTGTCTCATGTCTAGAGGTATACTGAGGTCACTGTAGCAACACGAAAGGGCTCCGTGGACCCCAAATCAACTCGAGATGAGAGCTTCGTCCCTGGCTTCGACTCAAGAGGAATACCCACTTTCCAAAAGCACCTCAAGAGGAGGCTTCTCTCAGCTACAGGTATGTGAGAGGGACCCTGAATTTGTGGCCTCAAGTGGAATGGACACCGAGATGCTCTGACTCGAAGGAAGGCCGGATATCCCTGCAGTGAATTGAATGCAGGCCTCTTTTGCATCTCTCACGACGAAGGGATGTCTGAATCCAATGTGGAGACCAAGGAGAAAGACCTAGTTCTCCGCCTCATCGCGATCGGAGGCCTCACGTCCTTTGAAAACTCGAGAGGTCCGCGCAGATCAATGCTTCCAAAGGAGACGATGCCTGACTCCTCTTGAAAATGGATAGGAGTCCCAGGATCCCTGTAGCACGTGGAAAGGGACCCTGGGTCTCCCGCCTCACGTGGAGACGCGTCCCAATGGCCATGCCAAGACTCGAGGAGAATCTCGAGGTGTCCCTCGCACCTAGGCAGGAGTCCTGACGTCGCTGAACAAACACGTGTCTGGAAGGGCCCTCCCCGTCGTAACTCGGGAATATACCCTAGGTTCCAGCCGCAACTCGAGAAAAACCATGAGACTTCCCCCTCGCCGCAAGATGAGGCCCGATTCCCCTGCACTGCGTGCAGAGCAATTCCGTGTTCCAAATCAAACATGAAAGGAGCCTTGATTTCCTTGATGGCACTCCAGAGAACACCCAAGATCACTGTCTCATGTCTAGAGGGATACTGAGGTCACTGTAGCAACAAGAAAGGGCTCCGTGGACCCCAAATCAACTCGAGATGTGAGCTTCGTCCCTGGCTTCGACTCAAGAGGAATACCCACTTTCCACAAGCACCTCAAGAGGAGGCTTCTCTCAGCTACAGGTATGTGAGAGGGACCCTGAGTTTGTGGCCTCAAGTGGAATGGACACCGAGATGCTCTGACTCGAAAAAAGGCCGGATATCCCTGCAGTGAATTGAATGCAGGCCTCTTTTGCATCTCCCACGACGAAGGGATGTCTGAATCCCCTGTGGAGACCACAGAGAAAGACCTAGTTCTCCGCCTCAACGCGATCGGAGGCCTCACGTCCTTTGAAAACTCGAGAGGTCCGCGGAGATCAATGCTTCCAAAGGAGACGATGCCTGACTCCTCTTGAAAATGGATAGGAGTCCCAGGATCCCTGTGGCACGTGGAAAGCGAACATGGGTCTCCCGCCTCACGTGGAGACGCGTCCCAATGGCCATGCCAAGACTCGAGGAGAATCCCGAGTTGCCCCTCGCACCTAGGCAGGAGTCCTGACGTCGCTGAACAAACACGTGTCTGGAAGGGCCCTTCCGGTCGTAACTCGTGAGTGTACCCCAGGTTCCGGCCGCAACTCGAGAAAAACCATGAAACTTCCCCCTCGCCGGGAGATGAGGCCCGATTCCCCTGCACTGCGTGCAGAGCAACTCCGTGTTCCAAATCAAACGTGAAATGAGACTTGATTTCCTTGATGGCACTCCAGAGAACACCCAAGATCACTGTCTCAAGTCTAGAGGGATCCTGAGGTCACTGTAGCAACAAGAAAGGTCTCCGTGGACCCCAAATCAACTCGAGATGAGAGCTTCGTCCCTGGCTTCGACTCAAGAGGAATACCCACTTTCCACAAGCACCTCAAGAGGAGGCTTCTCTCAGCTACAGGTATGTGAGAGGGACCCTGAGTTTGTGGCCTCAAGTGGAAAGGACACCGAGATGCTCTGACTCGAAGGAAGGCCGGGTATCCCTGCAGTGAATTGAATGCAGGCTCGTCTTGCATCTCCCACGACAAAGGGATGTCTGAATCCCCTGTGGAGACCAAGGAGAAAGACCTATTTCTCCGCCTCATGGCGACCGGAGGCCTCACGTCCTTTGAAAACTCGAGAGGTCCGCGGAGATCAATGCTTCCAAAGGAGACGATGCCTGACTCCTCTTGAAAATGGATAGGAGTCCCAGGATCCCTGTGGCACGTGGAAAGGGACCATGGGTCTCCCGCCTCACGTGGAGATGCGTCCCAATGGCCATGCCAAGACTCGAGGAGAATCCCGAGGTGTCCCTCGCACCCAGGCAGGAGTCCTGACATCGCTGAATAAACACGTGTCTGGAAAGGCCTTTCTGGTCGTAACTCGAGAATGTACCCCAGGTTCCGGCCGCAACTCGAGAAAAACCATGAGACTTCCTCCTCGCTGCGAGATGAGGCCCGATTCCCCTGCACTGCGTGCAGAGAAATTCCGTGTTCCACATCAAACATGAAAGGAGCCTTGATTTCCTTGATGGCACTCCAGAGAACACCCAAGATCACTGTCTCAAGTCTAGAGGGATCCTGAGGTCACTGTAGCAACACAAAAGGGCTCCGTGGACCCCAAATCAACTCGAGATGCGAGCTTCGTCCCTGGCTTCGACTCAAGAGGAATACCCACTTTCCACAAGCACCTCAAGAGGAGGCTTTTCTCAGCTACAGGTATGTGAGAGGGACCCTGAGTTTGTGGCCTCAAGTGGAATGGACACCGAGATGCTCTGACTCGAAGTAAGGCCGGATATCCCTGCAGTGAATTGAATGCAGGCCTCTTTTGCATCTCCCACGACGAAGGGATGTCTGAATCCCATGTGGAGACCACAGAGAAAGACCTTGTTCTCTGCCTCATCACGACTGGAGGTCTCCCGTCCGTTGAAAACTCGAGAGGTCCGCGGAGAACAAGGCTTCCAAAGGAGACGATGCCTGACTCCTCTTGAAAATGGATAGAAGTCCCAGGATCCCTGTGGCACGTGGAAAGGGACGCTGGGTCTCCCGCCTCACGTGGAGACGCGTCCCAGTGGCCATGCCAAGACTCGAGGAGAATCCCGAAGTGTCCCTCGCCCCTAGGGAGGAGTCCTGACGTCGCTGAACAAACACGTGTCTGGAAGGGCCCTCCCTGTCGTAACTCGAGAATATACCCCAGGTTCCGGGCGCAACTCGAGAAAAACCATGAAATTTCCCCCTCGCCGCGAGATGACGCCCGATTCCCCTGCACTGCGTGCAGAGCAACTCCGTGTTCCACATCAAACATGAAAGGAGCCTTGATTTCCTTGATGGCACTCCAGAGAACACCCAAGATCACTGTCTCATGTCTAGAGGGATACTGAGGTCACTGTAGCCACACGAAAGGGCTCCATGGACCCCAAATCAACTCGAGATGAGAGCTTCGTCCCTGGCTTCGACTCAAGAGGAATACCCACTTTCCACAAGCACCTCAAGAGGAGGCTTCTCTCAGCTACAGGTATGTGAGAGGGACCCTGAGTTTGTGGCCTCAAGTGGAATGGACACCGAGATGCTCTGACTCGAAGGAAGGCCGGATATCCCTGCAGTGAATTGAATGCAGGCTCGTCTTGCATCTCCCACGACGAAGGGATGTCTGAATCCCCTGTGGAGACCAAGGAGAAAGACCTAATTCTCCGCCTCATCGCGACCGGAGGCCTCACGTCCTTTGAAAACTCGAGAGGTCCGCGGAGATCAATGCTTCCAAAGGAGACGATGCCTGACTCCTCTTGAAAATGGATAGGAGTCCCAGGATCCCTGTGGCATGTGGAAAGGGACCCTGGGTCTCCCGCCTCACGTGGAGACGCGTCCCAATGGCCATGCCAAGACTCGAGGAGAATCCAGAGGGGTCCCTCGCACCCAGGCAGGAGTCCTGACGTCGCTGAATAAACACGTGTCTGGAAAGGCCCTTCCGGTCGAAACTCGAGAATGTACCCCAGGTTCCGGCCGCAACTCGAGAAAAAAAATATGACTTCCCCCTCGCCGCGAGATGAGGCCCGGTTCCCCTGCACTGCGTGCAGAGCAATTCCGTGTTCCAAACCAAACATGAAAGGAGCCTTGATTTCCTTAATGGCACTCCAGAGAAAACCCAAGATCACTGTCTCAAGTCTAGAGGGATACTGAGGTCACTGTAGCAACCCGAAATGGCTCCGTGGACCCCAAATCAACGCGAGATGAGAGCTTCATCCCTGGTTTCGACTCAAGAGGAATACCCACTTTCCACAAGCACCTCAAGAGGAGGCTTCTCTCAGCTACAGGTATGTGAGAGGGACCCTGAGTTTGTGACCTCAAGTGGAATGGACACCGAGATGCACTGACTCGAAGGAAGGCCGGATATCCCTGCAGTGAATTGAATGCAGGCCTCTTTTGCCTCTCCCACGACGAAGGGATGTCTGAATCCCCTGTGGAGACCAAGG
Organism: Dama dama; assembly: GCF_033118175.1. NCBI lineage: Eukaryota > Metazoa > Chordata > Mammalia > Artiodactyla > Cervidae > Dama > Dama dama. The sequence continues at coordinate 1,720,108 of NW_026870888.1, forward strand.
AGAAAGACCTAGTTCTCCGCCTCATCGCGACCGGAGGCCTCACGTCCTTTGAAAACTCGAGAGGTCCGCGGAGATCAATGCTTCCAAAGGAGACGATGCCTGACTCCTCTTGAATATGGATAGTAGTCCCAGGATCCCTGTAGCACGTGGAAAGGGACCCTGGGTCTCCCGCCTCACGTGGAGACGCGTCCCAATGGCCATGCCAAGACTCGAGGCGAATCCCGAGGGGTCCCTCGCACCCAGGCAGGAGTCCTGACGTAGCTGAATAAACACGTGTCTGGAAAGGCCCTTCCGGTCGAAACTCGAGAATGTACCCCAGGTTCCGGCCGCAACTCGAGAAAAACAATGAGACTTCCCCCTCGCCGCGAGATGAGGCCCGATTCCCCTGCACTGCGTGCACAGCAATTCCGTGTTCCAAATCAAACATGAAAGGAGCCTTGATTTCCTTGATGGCACTCCAGAGAACCCCCAAGATCACTGTCTCAAGTCTAAGGGATACTGAAGTCACTGTAGCAACACGAAAGGGCTCCGTGGACCCCAAATCAACTCGAGATGCGAGCTTCGTCCCTGGCTTCGACTCAAGAGGAATACCCACTTTCCACAAGCACCTCAAGAGGAGGCTTCTCTCAGCTACAGGTATGTGAGAGGGACCCTGAGTTTGTGTCCTCAAGTGGAATGGACACCGAGATGCTCTGACTCGAAGGAAGGCCGGATATCCCTGCAGTGAATTGAATGCAGGCCTCTTTTGCATCTCCCACGACGAAAGGATGTCTGAATCCCATGTGGAGACCACAGAGAAAGACCTTGTTCTCTGCCTCATCACGACTGGACGTCTCCCGTCCGTTGAAAACTCGAGAGGTCCGCGGAGAACAAGGCTTCCAAAGGAGACGATACCTGACTCCTCTTGAAAATGGATAGGAGTCCCAGGATCCCTGTGGCACGTGGAAAGGGACCCTGGGTCTCCCGCCTCACGTGGAGACGCGTCCCAGTGGCCATGCCAAGACTCGAGGAGAATCCCGAAGTGTCCCTCGCACCTAGGGAGGAGTCCTGACGTCGCTGAACAAACACGTGTCTGGAAGGGCCCTCCCCGTCGTAACTCGAGAATATACCCCAGGTTCCGGGCGCAACTCGAGAAAAACCATGAAATTTCCCCCTCGCCGCGAGATGAGGCCCGATTCCCCTGCACTGCGTGCAGAGCAACTCCGTGTTCCACATCAAACATGAAAGGAGCCTTGATTTCCTTGATGGCACTCCAGAGAACACCCAAGATCACTGTCTCATGTCTAGAGGGATACTGAGGTCACTGTAGCAACACGAAAGGGCTCCGTGGACCCCAAATCAACTCGAGATGAGAGCTTCGTCCCTGGCTTCGACTCAAGAGGAATACCCACTTTCCACAAGCACCTCAAGAGGAGGCTTCTCTCAGCTACAGGTATGTGAGAGGGACCCTGAGTTTGTGGCCTCAAGTGGAATGGACACCGAGATGCTCTGACTCGAAGGAAGGCCGGATATCCCTGCAGTGAATTGAATGCAGGCTCGTCTTGCATCTCCCACGACGAAGGGATGTCTGAATCCCCTGTGGAGACCAAGGAGAAAGACCTAGTTCTCCGCCTCATCGCGACCGGAGGCCTCACGTCCTTTGAAAACTCGAGAGGTCCGCGGAGATCAATGCTTCCAAAGGAGACGATGCCTGACTCCTCTTGATAATGGATAGGAGTCCCAGGATCCCTGTGGCATGTGGAAAGGGACCCTGGGTCTCCCGCCTCACGTGGAGACGCGTCCCAATGGCCATGCCAAGACTCGAGGAGAATCCAGAGGGGTCCCTCGCACCCAGGCAGGAGTCCTGACGTCGCTGAATAAACACGTGTCTGGAAAGGCCCTTCCGGTCGAAACTCGAGAATGTACCCCAGGTTCCGGCCGCAACTCGAGAAAAACAATATGACTTCCCCCTCGCCGCGAGATGAGGCCCGGTTCCCCTGCACTGCGTGCAGAACAATTCCGTGTTCCAAATCAAACATGAAAGGAGCCTTGATTTCCTTGATGGCACTCCAGAGAAAACCCAAGATCACTGTCTCAAGTCTAGAGGGATACTGAGGTCACTGTAGCAACACGAAAGGGCTCCGTGGACCCCAAATCAACTCGAGATGAGAGCTTCATCCCTGGCTTCGACTCAAGAGGAATACCCACTTTCCACAAGCACCTCAAGAGGAGGCTTCTCTCAGCTACAGGTATGTGAGAGGGACCCTGAGTTTGTGGCCTCAAGTGGAATGGACACCGAGATGCTCTGACGCGAATGAAGGCCGGATATCCCTGCAGTGAATTGAATGCAGGCTCGTCTTGCATCTCCCACGACGAAGGGATGTCTGAATCCCCTGTGGAGACCAAGGAGAAAGACCTAGTTCTCCGCCTCATCGCGAGCGGAGGCCTCACGTCCTTTGAAAACTTGAGAGGTCCGCGGAGATCAATGCTTCCAAAGGAGACGATGCCTGACTCTTCTTGAATATGGATAGTAGTCCCAGGATCCCTGTGGCACGTGGAAATGGACCCTGGGTCTCCCGCCTCACGGGGAGACGCGTCCCAATGTCCATGCCAAGACTCGAGGAGAATCCCGAGGTGTCCCTCGCACCCAGGCAGGAGTCCTGACATTGACTAAACACGAGTCTGGAAAGGCCCTTCTGGACGTAACTCGTGAATGTACCCCAGGTTCCTGCCGCAACTCGAGAAAAACAATGAGACTTCCCCCTCGCCGCGAGATGAGGCCCGATTCCCCTGCACTGCATGCAGAGCAATTCCGTGTTCCACATCAAACATGAAAGGAGCCTTGATTTCCTTGATGGCACTCCAGAGAACACCCAAGATCACTGTCTCAAGTCTAGAGGGATACTGAGGTCACTGTAGCAACACGAAAGGGCTCCGTGGACCCCAAATAAACTCGAGATGCGAGCTTCGTCCCTGGCTTCGACTCAAGAGAAATACCCACTTTCCACAAGCACCTCAAGAGGAGGCTTCTTTCAGCTACAGATATGTGAGAGGGACCCTGAGTTTGTGGCCTCAAGTGGAATGGACACCGAGATGCTCTGACTCGAAGGAAGGCCGGATATCCCTGCAGTGAATTGAATGCAGGCCTCTTTTGCATCTCCCACGACGAAGGGATGTCTGAATCCCCTGTGGAGACCAAGGAGAAAGACCTAGTTCTCCGCCTCATCGCGATCGGAGGCCTCACATCCTTTGAAAACTCGAGAGGTCCGCGGAGATCAATGCTTCCAAAGGAGACGATGCCTGACTCCTCTTGAAAATGGATAGGAGTCCCAGGATCCCTGTGGCACGTGGAAAGGGACCCTGGGTCTCCCGCCTCACGTGGAGACGCGTCCCAATGGCCATGCCAAGACTCGAGGAGAATCCCGAGGGGTCCCTCGCACCTAGGCAGGAGTCCTGACGTCGCTGAACAAACACGTGTCTGGAAGGGCCCTCCCCGTCGTAACTCGAGAATATACCCCAGATTCCAGCCGCAACTCGAGAAAAACCATGAGACTTCCCCCTCGCCGCAAGATGAGGCCCGATTCCCCTGCACTGCGTGCAGAGCAATTACGTGTTCCACATCAAACATGAAAGGAGCCTTGATTTCCTTGATGGCACTCCAGAGAACACCCAAGATCACTGTCTCATGTCTAGAGGTATACTGAGGTCACTGTAGCAACACGAAAGGGCTCCGTGGACCCCAAATCAACTCGAGATGAGAGCTTCGTCCCTGGCTTCGACTCAAGAGGAATACCCACTTTCCAAAAGCACCTCAAGAGGAGGCTTCTCTCAGCTACAGGTATGTGAGAGGGACCCTGAATTTGTGGCCTCAAGTGGAATGGACACCGAGATGCTCTGACTCGAAGGAAGGCCGGATATCCCTGCAGTGAATTGAATGCAGGCCTCTTTTGCATCTCTCACGACGAAGGGATGTCTGAATCCAATGTGGAGACCAAGGAGAAAGACCTAGTTCTCCGCCTCATCGCGATCGGAGGCCTCACGTCCTTTGAAAACTCGAGAGGTCCGCGCAGATCAATGCTTCCAAAGGAGACGATGCCTGACTCCTCTTGAAAATGGATAGGAGTCCCAGGATCCCTGTAGCACGTGGAAAGGGACCCTGGGTCTCCCGCCTCACGTGGAGACGCGTCCCAATGGCCATGCCAAGACTCGAGGAGAATCTCGAGGTGTCCCTCGCACCTAGGCAGGAGTCCTGACGTCGCTGAACAAACACGTGTCTGGAAGGGCCCTCCCCGTCGTAACTCGGGAATATACCCTAGGTTCCAGCCGCAACTCGAGAAAAACCATGAGACTTCCCCCTCGCCGCAAGATGAGGCCCGATTCCCCTGCACTGCGTGCAGAGCAATTCCGTGTTCCAAATCAAACATGAAAGGAGCCTTGATTTCCTTGATGGCACTCCAGAGAACACCCAAGATCACTGTCTCATGTCTAGAGGGATACTGAGGTCACTGTAGCAACAAGAAAGGGCTCCGTGGACCCCAAATCAACTCGAGATGTGAGCTTCGTCCCTGGCTTCGACTCAAGAGGAATACCCACTTTCCACAAGCACCTCAAGAGGAGGCTTCTCTCAGCTACAGGTATGTGAGAGGGACCCTGAGTTTGTGGCCTCAAGTGGAATGGACACCGAGATGCTCTGACTCGAAAAAAGGCCGGATATCCCTGCAGTGAATTGAATGCAGGCCTCTTTTGCATCTCCCACGACGAAGGGATGTCTGAATCCCCTGTGGAGACCACAGAGAAAGACCTAGTTCTCCGCCTCAACGCGATCGGAGGCCTCACGTCCTTTGAAAACTCGAGAGGTCCGCGGAGATCAATGCTTCCAAAGGAGACGATGCCTGACTCCTCTTGAAAATGGATAGGAGTCCCAGGATCCCTGTGGCACGTGGAAAGCGAACATGGGTCTCCCGCCTCACGTGGAGACGCGTCCTAATGGCCATGCCAAGACTCGAGGAGAATCCCGAGTTGCCCCTCGCACCTAGGCAGGAGTCCTGACGTCGCTGAACAAACACGTGTCTGGAAGGGCCCTTCCGGTCGTAACTCGTGAGTGTACCCCAGGTTCCGGCCGCAACTCGAGAAAAACCATGAAACTTCCCCCTCGCCGGGAGATGAGGCCCGATTCCCCTGCACTGCGTGCAGAGCAACTCCGTGTTCCAAATCAAACGTGAAATGAGACCTGATTTCCTTGATGGCACTCCAGAGAACACCCAAGATCACTGTCTCAAGTCTAGAGGGATCCTGAGGTCACTGTAGCAACAAGAAAGGTCTCCGTGGACCCCAAATCAACTCGAGATGAGAGCTTCGTCCCTGGCTTCGACTCAAGAGGAATACCCACTTTCCACAAGCACCTCAAGAGGAGGCTTCTCTCAGCTACAGGTATGTGAGAGGGACCCTGAGTTTGTGGCCTCAAGTGGAAAGGACACCGAGATGCTCTGACTCGAAGGAAGGCCGGGTATCCCTGCAGTGAATTGAATGCAGGCTCGTCTTGCATCTCCCACGACAAAGGGATGTCTGAATCCCCTGTGGAGACCAAGGAGAAAGACCTATTTCTCCGCCTCATGGCGACCGGAGGCCTCACGTCCTTTGAAAACTCGAGAGGTCCGCGGAGATCAATGCTTCCAAAGGAGACGATGCCTGACTCCTCTTGAAAATGGATAGGAGTCCCAGGATCCCTGTGGCACGTGGAAAGGGACCATGGGTCTCCCGCCTCACGTGGAGATTCGTCCCAATGGCCATGCCAAGACTCGAGGAGAATCCCGAGGTGTCCCTCGCACCCAGGCAGGAGTCCTGACATCGCTGAATAAACACGTGTCTGGAAAGGCCTTTCTGGTCGTAACTCGAGAATGTACCCCAGGTTCCGGCCGCAACTCGAGAAAAACCATGAGACTTCCTCCTCGCTGCGAGATGAGGCCCGATTCCCCTGCACTGCGTGCAGAGAAATTCCGTGTTCCACATCAAACATGAAAGGAGCCTTGATTTCCTTGATGGCACTCCAGAGAACACCCAAGATCACTGTCTCAAGTCTAGAGGGATCCTGAGGTCACTGTAGCAACACAAAAGGGCTCCGTGGACCCCAAATCAACTCGAGATGCGAGCTTCGTCCCTGGCTTCGACTCAAGAGGAATACCCACTTTCCACAAGCACCTCAAGAGGAGGCTTTTCTCAGCTACAGGTATGTGAGAGGGACCCTGAGTTTGTGGCCTCAAGTGGAATGGACACCGAGATGCTCTGACTCGAAGTAAGGCCGGATATCCCTGCAGTGAATTGAATGCAGGCCTCTTTTGCATCTCCCACGACGAAGGGATGTCTGAATCCCATGTGGAGACCACAGAGAAAGACCTTGTTCTCTGCCTCATCACGACTGGAGGTCTCCCGTCCGTTGAAAACTCGAGAGGTCCGCGGAGAACAAGGCTTCCAAAGGAGACGATGCCTGACTCCTCTTGAAAATGGATAGAAGTCCCAGGATCCCTGTGGCACGTGGAAAGGGACGCTGGGTCTCCCGCCTCACGTGGAGACGCGTCCCAGTGGCCATGCCAAGACTCGAGGAGAATCCCGAAGTGTCCCTCGCCCCTAGGGAGGAGTCCTGACGTCGCTGAACAAACACGTGTCTGGAAGGGCCCTCCCTGTCGTAACTCGAGAATATACCCCAGGTTCCGGGCGCAACTCGAGAAAAACCATGAAATTTCCCCCTCGCCGCGAGATGACGCCCGATTCCCCTGCACTGCGTGCAGAGCAACTCCGTGTTCCACATCAAACATGAAAGGAGCCTTGATTTCCTTGATGGCACTCCAGAGAACACCCAAGATCACTGTCTCATGTCTAGAGGGATACTGAGGTCACTGTAGCCACACGAAAGGGCTCCATGGACCCCAAATCAACTCGAGATGAGAGCTTCGTCCCTGGCTTCGACTCAAGAGGAATACCCACTTTCCACAAGCACCTCAAGAGGAGGCTTCTCTCAGCTACAGGTATGTGAGAGGGACCCTGAGTTTGTGGCCTCAAGTGGAATGGACACCGAGATGCTCTGACTCGAAGGAAGGCCGGATATCCCTGCAGTGAATTGAATGCAGGCTCGTCTTGCATCTCCCACGACGAAGGGATGTCTGAATCCCCTGTGGAGACCAAGGAGAAAGACCTAATTCTCCGCCTCATCGCGACCGGAGGCCTCACGTCCTTTGAAAACTCGAGAGGTCCGCGGAGATCAATGCTTCCAAAGGAGACGATGCCTGACTCCTCTTGAAAATGGATAGGAGTCCCAGGATCCCTGTGGCATGTGGAAAGGGACCCTGGGTCTCCCGCCTCACGTGGAGACGCGTCCCAATGGCCATGCCAAGACTCGAGGAGAATCCAGAGGGGTCCCTCGCACCCAGGCAGGAGTCCTAACGTCGCTGAATAAACACGTGTCTGGAAAGGCCCTTCCGGTCGAAACTCGAGAATGTACCCCAGGTTCCGGCCGCAACTCGAGAAAAAAAATATGACTTCCCCCTCGCCGCGAGATGAGGCCCGGTTCCCCTGCACTGCGTGCAGAGCAATTCCGTGTTCCAAACCAAACATGAAAGGAGCCTTGATTTCCTTAATGGCACTCCAGAGAAAACCCAAGATCACTGTCTCAAGTCTAGAGGGATACTGAGGTCACTGTAGCAACCCGAAATGGCTCCGTGGACCCCAAATCAACGCGAGATGAGAGCTTCATCCCTGGTTTCGACTCAAGAGGAATACCCACTTTCCACAAGCACCTCAAGAGGAGGCTTCTCTCAGCTACAGGTATGTGAGAGGGACCCTGAGTTTGTGACCTCAAGTGGAATGGACACCGAGATGCACTGACTCGAAGGAAGGCCGGATATCCCTGCAGTGAATTGAATGCAGGCCTCTTTTGCCTCTCCCACGACGAAGGGATGTCTGAATCCCCTGTGGACACCAAGGAGAAAGACCTAGTTCTCCGCCTCATCGCGACCGGAGGCCTCACGTCCTTTGAAAACTCGAGAGGTCCGCGGAGATCAATGCTTCCAAAGGAGACGATGCCTGACTCCTCTTGAATATGGATAGTAGTCCCAGGATCCCTGTAGCACGTGGAAAGGGACCCTGGGTCTCCCGCCTCACGTGGAGACGCGTCCCAATGGCCATGCCAAGACTCGAGGCGAATCCCGAGGGGTCCCTCGCACCCAGGCAGGAGTCCTGACGTAGCTGAATAAACACGTGTCTGGAAAGGCCCTTCCGGTCGAAACTCGAGAATGTACCCCAGGTTCCGGCCGCAACTCGAGAAAAACAATGAGACTTCCCCCTCGCCGCGAGATGAGGCCCGATTCCCCTGCACTGCGTGCACAGCAATTCCGTGTTCCAAATCAAACATGAAAGGAGCCTTGATTTCCTTGATGGCACTCCAGAGAACCCCCAAGATCACTGTCTCAAGTCTAAGGGATACTGAAGTCACTGTAGCAACACGAAAGGGCTCCGTGGACCCCAAATCAACTCGAGATGCGAGCTTCGTCCCTGGCTTCGACTCAAGAGGAATACCCACTTTCCACAAGCACCTCAAGAGGAGGCTTCTCTCAGCTACAGGTATGTGAGAGGGACCCTGAGTTTGTGTCCTCAAGTGGAATGGACACCGAGATGCTCTGACTCGAAGGAAGGCCGGATATCCCTGCAGTGAATTGAATGCAGGCCTCTTTTGCATCTCCCACGACGAAAGGATGTCTGAATCCCATGTGGAGACCACAGAGAAAGACCTTGTTCTCTGCCTCATCACGACTGGACGTCTCCCGTCCGTTGAAAACTCGAGAGGTCCGCGGAGAACAAGGCTTCCAAAGGAGACGATACCTGACTCCTCTTGAAAATGGATAGGAGTCCCAGGATCCCTGTGGCACGTGGAAAGGGACCCTGGGTCTCCCGCCTCACGTGGAGACGCGTCCCAGTGGCCATGCCAAGACTCGAGGAGAATCCCGAAGTGTCCCTCGCACCTAGGGAGGAGTCCTGACGTCGCTGAACAAACACGTGTCTGGAAGGGCCCTCCCCGTCGTAACTCGAGAATATACCCCAGGTTCCGGGCGCAACTCGAGAAAAACCATGAAATTTCCCCCTCGCCGCGAGATGAGGCCCGATTCCCCTGCACTGCGTGCAGAGCAACTCCGTGTTCCACATCAAACATGAAAGGAGCCTTGATTTCCTTGATGGCACTCCAGAGAACACCCAAGATCACTGTCTCATGTCTAGAGGGATACTGAGGTCACTGTAGCAACACGAAAGGGCTCCGTGGACCCCAAATCAACTCGAGATGAGAGCTTCGTCCCTGGCTTCGACTCAAGAGGAATACCCACTTTCCACAAGCACCTCAAGAGGAGGCTTCTCTCAGCTACAGGTATGTGAGAGGGACCCTGAGTTTGTGGCCTCAAGTGGAATGGACACCGAGATGCTCTGACTCGAAGGAAGGCCGGATATCCCTGCAGTGAATTGAATGCAGGCTCGTCTTGCATCTCCCACGACGAAGGGATGTCTGAATCCCCTGTGGAGACCAAGGAGAAAGACCTAGTTCTCCGCCTCATCGCGACCGGAGGCCTCACGTCCTTTGAAAACTCGAGAGGTCCGCGGAGATCAATGCTTCCAAAGGAGACGATGCCTGACTCCTCTTGAAAATGGATAGGAGTCCCAGGATCCCTGTGGCATGTGGAAAGGGACCCTGGGTCTCCCGCCTCACGTGGAGACGCGTCCCAATGGCCATGCCAAGACTCGAGGAGAATCCAGAGGGGTCCCTCGCACCCAGGCAGGAGTCCTGACGTCGCTGAATAAACACGTGTCTGGAAAGGCCCTTCCGGTCGAAACTCGAGAATGTACCCCAGGTTCCGGCCGCAACTCGAGAAAAACAATATGACTTCCCCCTCGCCGCGAGATGAGGCCCGGTTCCCCTGCACTGCGTGCAGAACAATTCCGTGTTCCAAATCAAACATGAAAGGAGCCTTGATTTCCTTGATGGCACTCCAGAGAAAACCCAAGATCACTGTCTCAAGTCTAGAGGGATACTGAGGTCACTGTAGCAACACGAAAGGGCTCCGTGGACCCCAAATCAACTCGAGATGAGAGCTTCATCCCTGGCTTCGACTCAAGAGGAATACCCACTTTCCACAAGCACCTCAAGAGGAGGCTTCTCTCAGCTACAGGTATGTGAGAGGGACCCTGAGTTTGTGGCCTCAAGTGGAATGGACACCGAGATGCTCTGACTCGAAGGAAGGCCGGATATTCCTGCAGTGAACTGAATGCAGGCCTCTTTTGCATCTCCCACGACGAAGGGATGTCTGAATCCCCGGTTGAGACCACAGAGAAAGACCTAGTTCTCCGCCTCATCGCGATCGGAGACCTCACGTCCTTTGAAAACTCGAGAGGTCCGCGGAGATCAATGCTTCCAAAGGAGATGATGCCTGACTCCCCTTGAAAATGGATAGGAGTCCCAGGATCCCTGTGGCACGTGGAAAGGGACCGTGGGTCTCCCGCCTCACGTGGAGACGCGTCCCAATGGCCATGCCAAGACTCGAGGAGAATCCCGAGGTGTCCCTCGCACCTAGGCAGGAGTCCTGACGTCACTGAACAAACACGTGTCTGGAAGGGCCCTCCCCGTCGTAACTCGAGAATATACCCCAGGTTCCGGCCACAACTCGAGAAAAACCATGAGACTTCCCCCTCGCCGCGAGATGAGGCCCGATTCGCCTGCACTGCGTGCAGAGCAATTCCGTGTTCCACATCAAACATGAAAGGAGCCTTGATTTCCTTGATGGCACTCCAGAGAACACCCAAGATCACTGTCTCATGTCTAGAGGGATACTGAGGTCACTGTAGCAACACGAAAGGGCTCCATGGACCCCAAATCAACTCGAGATGTGAGCTTCTTCCCTGGCTTCGACTCAAGAGGAATTCCCACTTTCCACAAGCACCTCAAGAGGAGGCTTCTCTCAGCTACAGGTATGTGAGAGGGACCCTGAGTTTGTGGCCTCAAGTAGAATGGACACCGAGATGCTCTGACTCGAAAGAAGGCCGGATATCCCTGCAGTGAATTGAATGCAGGCCTCTTTTGCATCTCCCACGACGAAGGGATGTCTGAATCCCCTGTGGAGACCAGAGAAAGAACTAGTTCTCCGCCTCATCGCGACCGGAGGCCTCACATCCTCTGAAAACTCGAGACGTCCGCGGAGATCAATGCTTCCAAAGGAGACGATGCCTGACTCCTCTTGGAAATGTATAGGAGTCCCAGGATCCCTGTGGCACGTGGAAAGAGATCCTGGGTCTCGCGCCTCACGTGGAGACGCGTCCCAATTGCCATGCCAAGACTCGAGGAGAATCCCGAGGTGTCCCTCGCACCTAGGCAGGAGTCCTGACATCGCTGAACAAACACGTGTCTGGAAGGGCCCTCCCCGTCGTAACTCGAGAATATACCCCAGGTTTCGGCCGCAACTCGAGAAAAACAATGAGACTTCCTCCTCGCCGCGTGATGAGGCCCGATTCCCCTGCACTGCGTGCAGAGCAATTCCGTGTTCCACATCAAACGTGACAGGAACCTTGATTTCCTTGATGGCACTCCAGAGAAAACCCAAGATCACTGTCTCAAGTCTAGAGGGATCCTGAGGTCACTGGAGCAACACCAAAGGGCTCAGTGGACCCCAAATCAACTCGAGATGAGAGCTTAGTCCCTGGCTTCGACTCAAGAGGAATACCAACATTCCACAAGCACCTCAAGAGGAGGCTTCTCTAAGCTACAGGTATGTGAGAGGGATCCTGAGTTTGTGGCATCAAGTGGAATGGACACCGAGATGCTCTGACTCGAAGTAAGGCCGGATATCCCTGCAGTGAATTGAATGCAGGATCGTCTTGCATCTCCCAAGACGAAGGGATGCCTGAATTCCCTGTGGAGACCACAGAGAAAGAACTAGTTCTCCGCCTCATCGCGACCGGAGGCCTCACATCCTCTGAAAACTCGAGAGGTCTGCGGAGATCAATGCTTCCAAAGGAGACGATGCGAGACTCCTCTTGAAAATGGATAGGAGTCACAGGATCCCTGTGGCACGTGGGAAGGGACCCTGGGTCTCCCGCCTCACGTGGAGACGCGACCCAATTGCCATGCCAAGACTCGAGGAGAATCCCGAGGTGACCCTCGCACCTAGGCAGGAGTCCTGACGTCGCTGAACAAACAAGTGTCTGGAAGGCCCTCCCCGTCGTAACTCGAGAATATACCCCAGGTTCCGGCCGCAACTCGAGAAAAACCATGAGACTTCCCCCTCGCCGCGAGATGAGGCCCGATTCCCCTTCACTGCGTGCAGAGCAATTCCGTGTTCCACATCAAACGTGAAAGGAGCCTTGATTTCCTTGATGGCACTCCAGAGAAAACCCAAGATCAGTGGCTCAAGTCCAGAGGGATCCTGAGCTCACTGAAGCAACAGGAAAGGGATCCGTGGACCCCAAATCAACTCGAGATGAGAGCTTAGTCCCTGGCTTCGACTCAAGAGGAATACCAACTTTGCACAAGCACCTCAAGAGGAGGCTTCTCTCAGCTACAGGTATGTGAGTGGGACCCTGAGTTTGTGGCCTCAAGTGGAATGTACACCGAGATGCTCTGACTCGAAGTAAGGCCGGATATACCTGCAGTGAATTGAATGCAGGCTCGTCTTGCATCTCCCAAGACGAAGGGATGTCTGAATCCCCTCTGGAGACCACAGAGAAAGACCTAGTCCTCCGCCTCAATGCGAACGGAGGCCTCACATCCTTTGAAAACTCGAGAAGACCGAGGAGATCAATGCTTCCCAAGGAGACGATGCCTGACTCCTCTTGAAAGTGGATAGGAGTCCCAGGATCCCTGTGGCACGTGGGAAGGGACCCTGGGTCTCCCGCCTCACGTGGAGACGCTTCCCAATTGCCATGCCAAGACTCGAGGAGAATCCCGAGGTGTCCCTCGCACCTAGGCAGGAGTCCTGACGTCGCTGAACAAACACGTGTCTGGAAGGGCCCTCCCCGTCGTAACTCGAGAATGTACCACAGGTTCCGGCCGCAACTCGAGAAAAACCATGAGACTTCCCACTCGCTGCGAGATGAGGCCCGATTCCCCTGCACTGCGTGCAGAGCAATTCCGTGTTCCACATCAAACGTGAAAGGAGCCTTGATTTCCTTGATGGCACTCCAGAGAAAACCCAAGATCACTGTCTCAAGTCTAGAGGGATCCTGAGGTCACTGGAGCAACACGAAAGGGCTCCGTGGACCCTAAATCAACTCGAGATGAGAGCTTAGTCCCTGGCTTCGCCTCAAGAGGAATACCAACTTTCCACAAGCACCTCAAGAGGAGGCTTCTCTCAGCTACAGGTATGTGAGAGGGACCCTGAGTTTGTGGCCTCAAGTGGAATGGACACCGAGATGCTCTGACTCGAAGTAAGGCCGGATATCCCTGAAGTGAATTGAATGCAGGCTCGTCTTGCATCTCCCAAGACGAAGGGATGTCTGAATCCCCTGTGGAGACCACAGAGAAAGACCTAGTCCTCCGCCTCAACGCGACTGGAAGCCTCACATCCTTTGAAAACTCGAGAGGTCCGCGGAGATCAATGCTTCCAAAGGAGACGATGCCTGACTCCTCTTGGAAATGTATAGGAGTCCCAGGATCCCTGTGGCACGTGGAAAGGGATCCTGGGTCTCCCGCCTCACGTGGAGACGCGTCCCCATTGCCATGCCAAAACTCGAGGAGAATCCCGAGGTGATCCTCGCACCTAGGCAGGAGTCCTGACGTCGCTGAACAAACACGTGTCTGGAAGGGCCCTCCCCGTCGTAACTCGAGAATATACCCCAGGTTCCGGCCGCAACTCGAGAAAAACCATGAGACTTCCCCCTCGTCGCGAGATGAGGCCCGATTCCCCTTCACTGCCTGCAGAGCAATTCCGTGTTCCACATCAAACGTGAAAGGAGCCTTGATTTCCTTGATGGCACTCCAGAGAAAACCCAAGATCACTGTCTCAAGTCTAGAGGGATCCTGAGGTCACTGGAGCAACACGAAAGGGCTCCGTGGACCCCAAATTAACTCGAGATGAGAGCTTAGTCCCTGGCTTCGCCTCAAGAGGAATACCAACTTTCCACAAGCACCTCAACAGGAGGCTTCTTTCAGCTACAGGTATGTGAGAAGGCCCCTGAGTTTGTGGCCTCAAGTGGAATGGACACCGAGATGCTCTGACTCGAAGGAAGGCCGGATATCCCTGCAGTGAATTGAATGCAGGCTCGCCTTGCATCTCCCAAGACGAAGGGATGTCTGAATCCCCTGTGGAGACCACAGAGAAAGACCTAGTCCTCCGCCTCATCGCGACCGGAGGCCTCACATCCTTTGAAAACTCGAGAGGGCCGCAGAGATCAATGCTTCCAAAGGAGACGATGCTTGACTCCTCTTGAAAATGGATAGGAGTCCCAGGATCCCTGTGGCACGTGGAAAGGGACCCTGTGTCTCCCGCCTCACATGGAGACGCGTCCCAATTGCCATGTCCAGACTCGAGGAGATTCCCGAGGTGTCCCTCGCACTTAGGCAGGAGTCCTGACGTCGCTGAACAAACACGTGTCTGGAAGGGCCCTCCCCGTCGTAACTCGAGAATATACCCCAGGTTCCGGCCGCAACTCGAGAAAAACCATGAGACTTCCCCCTCGCTGCGAGATGAGGCCCAATTCCCCTGCACTGCGTGCACAGCAATTCCGTGTTCCACATCAAACGTGAAAGGAGCCTTGATTTCCTTCATGGCACTCCAGAGAAAACCCAAGTTCACTGTCTCAAGTCTAGAGGGATCCTGAGGTCACTGGAGCAACACGAAAGGGCTCCGTATAGCCCAAATCAACTCGAGATGAGAGCTTAGTCCCTAGCTTCGACTCATGAGGAATACCAACTTTCCACAACCACCTCAAGAGGAGGCTTCTCTCAGCTACAGGTATGTGAGTGGGACCCTGAGTTTGTGGCCTCAAGTGGAATGGACACCGAGATGCTCTGACTCGAAGTAAGGCCGGATATCCCTGCAGTGAATTGAATGCAGGCTCGTCTTGCATCTCCCAAGACGAAGGGATGTCTGAATCCGCTGTGGAGACCACAGAGAAAGACCGGGTTCTCCGCCTCAACGCGACCGGAGGTCTCACATCCTTTGAAAACTCGAGATGTCCGCGGAGATCAATGCTTCCAAAGGAGACGATGCCTGACTCCTCTTGAAAATGGATAGGAGTCCCAGGATCCCTGTGGCACGTGGAAAGGGACTCTGGGTCTCCCGCCTCACGTGGAGACGCGTCCCAATTGCCATGCCAAGACTCGAGGAGAATCCCGAGCTGTCCTTCGCACCTAGGCAGGAGTCCTGACGTCGCTGAACAATCACGTGTCTGGAAGGGCCCTCCCCGTCGTAACACGAGAATATACCCCAGGTTCCGGCCGCAACTCGAGAAAAACCATGAGACTTCCCCCTCGCCGCGAGATGACGCCCGATTCCCCTGCACTGCATGCAGAGCAATTCCGTTTTTCACATGAAACGTGAAAGGAGCCTTGATTTCCTTGATGGCACTCCAGTGAAAATCCAAGATCACTGTCTCAAGTCTAGAGGGATCCTGAGGTCACTGGAGTAACACGAAATGGCTCCGTGGACCCCAAGTCAACTCGAGATGAGAGCTTAGTCCTTGGCTTCGACTCAAGAGGAACACCAAATTTCCACAAGCACCTCAAGAGGAGGCTTGTCTCAACTACAGGTATGTGAGAGGGACCCTGAGTTTGTTGCCTCAAGTGGAATGGACACCGAGATGCTCTGACTCGAACTAAGGATGGATATCCCTGCAGTGAATTGAATGCAGGTTCGTCTTGCATCTCCCAAGACGAAGGGATGTCTGAATCCCCTGGGAAGACCACAGAGAAAGACCTAGTCCTCCGCTTCATCGGGACCGGAGGCCTCACATCCTTTGAAAACTCGAGAGGTCCGCGGAGATCAATGCTTCCAAAGGAGACGATGCCTGATTCCTCTTGAAAATGGATAATAGTCCCAGGATCCCTGTGGCACGTGGAAAGGGACCCTGGGTCCCCCGCCTCACGTACAGACGCGTCCCAATTGCCATGCCAAGACTCGAGGAGAATCCCGAGGTGTCCCTCGCACATAGGCAGGAGTCCTGACGTCGCTGAACAAACACGTGTCTGGAAGGGCCCTCCCCGTCGTACCTCGAGAATATACCCCATGTTCCGGCCGCAACTCGAGAAAAACCATGAGATTTCACCCTGGCCGCGAGTTGAGGCCCGATTCCCCTGCACTGCATGCAGAGCAATTTCGTGTTCCACATCAAACGTGAAAGGAGCCTTGATTTCCTTAATGGCACTCCAGAGAAAACCCAAGATCACTGTCTCAAGTCTAGAGGGATCCTGAGGTCACTGGAGCAACACGAAAGGGATCCGTGGACCCCAAATCAAATCGAGATGAGAGCTTAGTCCCTGGCTTCGACTCAAGAGGAATACCAACTTTCCACAAGCACCTCAAAAGGAGGCTTCACTCAGCTACAGGTATGTGAGAGGGACCCTGAGTTTGTGGCCTCAAGTGGAATGGACACCAAGATGCTCTGACTCGACGGAAGGCCGGACATCCCTGCAGTGAATTGAATGCAGGCCCGTCTTGCATCTGCCAAGACGAAGGGAGGTCTGAATCCCTTGTGGAGACCACAGAGAAAGACCTAGTTCTCCGCCTCATCGCGACCGGAGGCCTCACATCCTTTGAAAACTCGAGAGGTCCGCGGAGATCAATGCTTCCAAAGGAGACGATGCCTGACTCCTCTTGAAAATGGATAGGAGTCCCAGGATCGCTGTGGCACGTGGAAAGGGACCCTGGGTATCCCGCCTCACGTGGAGAAACGTCCCAATTGCCATGACAAGACTCGTGGAAAAACCAGAGGTGTCCCTCGCACCTAGGCAGGAGTCCTGACGTCGCTGAAAAACACGTGTCTGGAAGTGACCTCCCCGAGGTAACTCGAGAATATACCCCAGGTTCCTGCCGCAACTCGAGAAAAACAATGAGACTTCCCCCTCGCCGCGAGATGAGGCCCGATTCCCCTGCACTGCATGCAGAGCAATTCCGTGTTCCACATCAAACATGAAAGGAGCCTTGATTTCCTTGATGGCACTCCAGAGAACACCCAAGATCACTGTCTCAAGTCTAGAGGGATACTGAGGTCACTGTAGCAACACGAAAGGGCTCCGTGGACCCCAAATAAACTCGAGATGCGAGCTTCGTCCCTGGCTTCGACTCAAGAGAAATACCCACTTTCCACAAGCACCTCAAGAGGAGGCTTGTTTCAGCTACAGGTATGTGAGAGGGACCCTGAGTTTGTGGCCTCAAGTGGAATGGACACCGAGATGCTCTGACTCGAAGGAAGGCCGGATATCCCTGCAGTGAATTGAATGCAGGCCTCTTTTGCATCTCCCACGACGAAGGGATGTCTGAATCCCCTGTGGAGACCAAGGAGAAAGACCTATTTCTCCGCCTCATCGCGATCGGAGGCCTCACATCCTTTGAAAACTCGAGAGGACCGCGGAGATCAATGCTTCCAAAGGAGACGATGCCTGACTCCTCTTGAAAATGGATAGGAGTCCCAGGATCCCTGTGGCACGTGGAAAGGGACCCTGGGTCTCCCGCCTCACGTGGAGACGCGTCCCAATGGCCATGCCAAGACTCGAGGAGAATCCCGAGGGGTCCCTCGCACCTAGGCAGGAGTCCTGACGTCGCTGAACAAACACGTGTCTGGAAGGGCCCTCCCCATCGTAACTCGAGAATATACCCCAGATTCCAGCCGCAACTCGAGAAAAACCATGAGACTTCCCCCTCGCCGCAAGATGAGGCCCGATTCCCCTGCACTGCGTGCAGAGCAATTACGTGTTCCACATCAAACATGAAAGGAGCCTTGATTTCCTTGATGGCACTCCAGAGAACACCCAAGATCACTGTCTCATGTCTAGAGGTATACTGAGGTCACTGTAGCAACACGAAAGGGCTCCGTGGACCCCAAATCAACTCGAGATGAGAGCTTCGTCCCTGGCTTCGACTCAAGAGGAATACCCACTTTCCACAAGCACCTCAAGAGGAGGCTTCTCTCAGCTACAGGTATGTGAGAGGGACCCTGAATTTGTGGCCTCAAGTGGAATGGACACCGAGATGCTCTGACTCGAAGGAAGGCCGGATATCCCTGCAGTGAATTGAATGCAGGCCTCTTTTGCATCTCCCACGACGAAGGGATGTCTGAATCCCATGTGGAGACCACAGAGAAAGACCTTGTTCTCTGCCTCATCACGACTGGAGGTCTCCCGTCCGTTGAAAACTCGAGAGGTCCACGGAGAACAAGGCTTCCAAAGGAGACGATGCCTGACTCCTCTTGAAAATGGATAGAAGTCCCAGGATCCCTGTGGCACGTGGAAAGGGACGCTGGGTCTCCCGCCTCACGTGGAGACGCGTCCCAGTGGCCATGCCAAGACTCGAGGAGAATCCCGAAGTGTCCCTCGCCCCTAGGGAGGAGTCCTGACGTCGCTGAACAAACACGTGTCTGGAAGGGCCCTCCCTGTCGTAACTCGAGAATATACCCCAGGTTCCGGGCGCAACTCGAGAAAAACCATGAAATTTCCCCCTCGCCGCGAGATGACGCCCGATTCCCCTGCACTGCGTGCAGAGCAACTCCGTGTTCCACATCAAACATGAAAGGAGCCTTGATTTCCTTGATGGCACTCCAGAGAACACCCAAGATCACTGTCTCATGTCTAGAGGGATACTGAGGTCACTGTAGCCACACGAAAGGGCTCCATGGACCCCAAATCAACTCGAGATGAGAGCTTCGTCCCTGGCTTCGACTCAAGAGGAATACCAACTTTCCACAAGCACCTCAAGAGGAGGCTTCTCTCAGCTACAGGTATGTGAGAGGGACCCTGAGTTTGTGGCCTCAAGTGGAATGGACACCGAGATGCTCTGACTCGAAGGAAGGCCGGATATCCCTGCAGTGAATTGAATGCAGGCTCGTCTTGCATCTCCCACGACGAAGGGATGTCTGAATCCCCTGTGGAGACCAAGGAGAAAGACCTAATTCTCCGCCTCATCGCGACCGGAGGCCTCACGTCCTTTGAAAACTCGAGAGGTCCGCGGAGATCAATGCTTCCAAAGGAGACGATGCCTGACTCCTCTTGAAAATGGATAGGAGTCCCAGGATCCCTGTGGCATGTGGAAAGGGACCCTGGGTCTCCCGCCTCACGTGGAGACGCGTCCCAATGGCCATGCCAAGACTCGAGGAGAATCCAGAGGGGTCCCTCGCACCCAGGCAGGAGTCCTGACGTCGCTGAATAAACACGTGTCTGGAAAGGCCCTTCCGGTCGAAACTCGAGAATGTACCCCAGGTTCCGGCCGCAACTCGAGAAAAAAAATATGACTTCCCCCTCGCCGCGAGATGAGGCCCGGTTCCCCTGCACTGCGTGCAGAGCAATTCCGTGTTCCAAACCAAACATGAAAGGAGCCTTGATTTCCTTAATGGCACTCCAGAGAAAACCCAAGATCACTGTCTCAAGTCTAGAGGGATACTGAGGTCACTGTAGCAACCCGAAATGGCTCCGTGGACCCCAAATCAACTCGAGATGAGAGCTTCATCCCTGGCTTCGACTCAAGAGGAATACCCACTTTCCACAAGCACCTCAAGAGGAGGCTTCTCTCAGCTACAGGTATGTGAGAGGGACCCTGAGTTTGTGACCTCAAGTGGAATGGACACCGAGATGCACTGACTCGAAGGAAGGCCGGATATCCCTGCAGTGAATTGAATGCAGGCCTCTTTTGCCTCTCCCACGACGAAGGGATGTCTGAATCCCCTGTGGAGACCAAGGAGAAAGACCTAGTTCTCCGCCTCATCGCGACCGGAGGCCTCACGTCCTTTGAAAACTCGAGAGGTCCGCGGAGATCAATGCTTCCAAAGGAGACGATGCCTGACTCCTCTTGAATATGGATAGTAGTCCCAGGATCCCTGTAACACGTGGAAAGGGACCCTGGGTCTCCCGCCTCACGTGGAGACGCGTCCCAATGGCCATGCCAAGACTCGAGGCGAATCCCGAGGGGTCCCTCGCACCCAGGCAGGAGTCCTGACGTAGCTGAATAAACACGTGTCTGGAAAGGCCCTTCCGGTCGAAACTCGAGAATGTACCCCAGGTTCCGGCCGCAACTCGAGAAAAACAATGAGACTTCCCCCTCGCCGCGAGATGAGGCCCGATTCCCCTGCACTGCGTGCACAGCAATTCCGTGTTCCAAATCAAACATGAAAGGAGCCTTGATTTCCTTGATGGCACTCCAGAGAACCCCCAAGATCACTGTCTCAAGTCTAAGGGATACTGAAGTCACTGTAGCAACACGAAAGGGCTCCGTGGACCCCAAATCAACTCGAGATGCGAGCTTCGTCCCTGGCTTCGACTCAAGAGGAATACCCACTTTCCACAAGCACCTCAAGAGGAGGCTTCTCTCAGCTACAGGTATGTGAGAGGGACCCTGAGTTTGTGTCCTCAAGTGGAATGGACACCGAGATGCTCTGACTCGAAGGAAGGCCGGATATCCCTGCAGTGAATTGAATGCAGGCCTCTTTTGCATCTCCCACGACGAAAGGATGTCTGAATCCCATGTGGAGACCACAGAGAAAGACCTTGTTCTCTGCCTCATCACGACTGGACGTCTCCCGTCCGTTGAAAACTCGAGAGGTCCGCGGAGAACAAGGCTTCCAAAGGAGACGATACCTGACTCCTCTTGAAAATGGATAGAAGTCCCAGGATCCCTGTGGCACGTGGAAAGGGACCCTGGGTCTCCCGCCTTACGTGGAGACGCGTCCCAGTGGACATGCCAAGACTCGAGGAGAATCCCGAAGTGTCCCTCGCACCTAGGGAGGAGTCCTGACGTCGCTGAACAAACACGTGTCTGGAAGGGCCCTCCCCGTCGTAACTCGAGAATATACCCCAGGTTCCGGGCGCAACTCGAGAAAAACCATGAAATTTCCCCCTCGCCGCGAGATGAGGCCCGATTCCCCTGCACTGCGTGCAGAGCAACTCCGTGTTCCACATCAAACATGAAAGGAGCCTTGATTTCCTTGATGGCACTCCAGAGAACACCCAAGATCACTGTCTCATGTCTAGAGGGATACTGAGGTCACTGTAGCAACACGAAAGGGCTCCGTGGACCCCAAATCAACTCGAGATGAGAGCTTCGTCCCTGGCTTCGACTCAAGAGGAATACCCACTTTCCACAAGCACCTCAAGAGGAGGCTTCTCTCAGCTACAGGTATGTGAGAGGGACCCTGAGTTTGTGGCCTCAAGTGGAATGGACACCGAGATGCTCTGACTCGAAGGAAGGCCGGATATCCCTGCAGTGAATTGAATGCAGGCTCGTCTTGCATCTCCCACGACGAAGGGATGTCTGAATCCCCTGTGGAGACCAAGGAGAAAGACCTAGTTCTCCGCCTCATCGCGACCGGAGGCCTCACGTCCTTTGAAAACTCGAGAGGTCCGCGGAGATCAATGCTTCCAAAGGAGATGATGCCTGACTCCCCTTGAAAATGGATAGGAGTCCCAGGATCCCTGTGGCACGTGGAAAGGGACCGTGGGTCTCCCGCCTCACGTGGAGACGCGTCCCAATGGCCATGCCAAGACTCGAGGAGAATCCCGAGGTGTCCCTCGCACCTAGGCAGGAGTCCTGACGTCACTGAACAAACACGTGTCTGGAAGGGCCCTCCCCGTCGTAACTCGAGAATATACCCCAGGTTCCGGCCACAACTCGAGAAAAAGCATGAGACTTCCCCCTCGCCGCGAGATGAGGCCCGATTCGCCTGAACTGCGTGCAGAGCAATTCCGTGTTCCACATCAAACATGAAAGGAGCCTTGATTTCCTTGATGGCACTCCAGAGAACACCCAAGATCACTGTCTCATGTCTAGAGGGATACTGAGGTCACTGTAGCAACACGAAAGGGCTCCATGGACCCCAAATCAACTCGAGATGTGAGCTTCTTCCCTGGCTTCGACTCAAGAGGAATTCCCACTTTCCACAAGCACCTCAAGAGGAGGCTTCTCTCAGCTACAGGTATGTGAGAGGGACCCTGAGTTTGTGGCCTCAAGTAGAATGGACACCGAGATGCTCTGACTCGAAGGAAGGCCGGATATCCCTGCAGTGAATTGAATGCAGGCCTCTTTTGCATCTCCCACGACGAAGGGATGTCTGAATCCCCTGTGGAGACCACAGAGAAAGACCTAGTTCTCAGCCTCAACGCGATCGGAGGCCTCACGTCCTTTGAAAACTCGAGAGGTCCGCGGAGATCAATGCTTCCAAAGGAGACGATGCCTGACTCCTCTTGAAAATGGATAGGAGTCCCAGGATCCCTGTGGCACGTGGAAAGCGAACATGGGTCTCCCGCCTCACGTGGAGACGCGTCCCAATGGCCATGCCAAGACTCGAGGAGAATCCCGAGTTGCCCCTCGCACCTAGGCAGGAGTCCTGACGTCGCTGAACAAACACGTGTCTGGAAGGGCCCTTCCGGTCGTAACTCGTGAGTGTACCCCAGGTTCCGGCCGCAACTCGAGAAAAACCATGAAACTTCCCCCTCGCCGGGAGATGAGGCCCGATTCCCCTGCACTGCGTGCAGAGCAACTCCGTGTTCCAAATCAAACGTGAAATGAGACTTGATTTCCTTGATGGCACTCCAGAGAACACCCAAGATCACTGTCTCAAGTCTAGAGGGATCCTGAGGTCACTGTAGCAACAAGAAAGGTCTCCGTGGACCCCAAATCAACTCGAGATGAGAGCTTCGTCCCTGGCTTCGACTCAAGAGGAATACCCACTTTCCACAAGCACCTCAAGAGGAGGCTTCTCTCAGCTACAGGTATGTGAGAGGGACCCTGAGTTTGTGGCCTCAAGTGGAAAGGACACCGAGATGCTCTGACTCGAAGGAAGGCCGGGTATCCCTGCAGTGAATTGAATGCAGGCTCGTCTTGCATCTCCCACGACAAAGGGATGTCTGAATCCCCTGTGGAGACCAAGGAGAAAGACCTAGTTCTCCGCCTCATGGCGACCGGAGGCCTCACGTCCTTTGAAAACTCGAGAGGTCCGCGGAGATCAATGCTTCCAAAGGAGACGATGCCTGACTCCTCTTGAAAATGGATAGGAGTCCCAGGATCCCTGTGGCACGTGGAAAGGGACCATGGGTCTCCCGCCTCACGTGGAGACGCGTCCCAATGGCCATGCCAAGACTCGAGGAGAATCCCGAGGTGTCCCTCGCACCCAGGCAGGAGTCCTGACATCGCTGAATAAACACGTGTCTGGAAAGGCCCTTCTGGTCGTAACTCGAGAATGTACCCCAGGTTCCGGCCGCAACTCGAGAAAAACCATGAGACTTCCTCCTCGCTGCGAGATGAGGCCCGATTCCACTGCACTGCGTGCAGAGCAATTCCGTGTTCCAAATCAAACATGAAAGGAGCCTTGATTTCCTTGATGGCACTCCAGAGAAAACCCAAGATCACTGTCTCAAGTCTAGAGGGATACTGAGGTCACTGTAGCAACACGAAAGGGCTCCGTGGACCCCAAATCAACTCGAGATGAGAGCTTCGTCCCTGGCTTCGACTCAAGAGGACTACCAACTTTCCACAAGCACCTCAAGAGGAGGCTTCTCTCAGCTACAGGTATGTGAGAGGGACCCTGAGTTTGTGGCCTCAAGTGGAATGGACACCGAGATGCTCTGACTAGAAGGAAGGCCGGATATCCCTGCAGTGAATTGAATGCAGGCCTCTTTTGCATCTCCCACGACGAAAGGATGTCTGAATCCCCTGTGCAGACCACAGAGAAAGACCTAGTTCTCTGCCTCATCGCGATCGGAGGCCTCACGTCCTTTGAAAACTCGAGAGGTCTGCGGAGATCAATGCTTCCAAAGGAGACGATACCTGACTCCTCTTGAAAATGGATAGGAGTCCCAGGATCCCTGTGGCACGTGGAAAGGGACCCTGGGTCTCCCGCCTCACGTGGAGACGCGTCCAAATGGCCATGCCAAGACTCGAGGAGAATCCCGAGGTGTCCCTCGCACCTAGGCAGGAGTCCTGACGTCGCTGAAGAAACATGTGTCTGGAAGGGCCCTCCTCGACGTAATTCGAGAATATACCCCAGGTTCCGGCCGCAAGTCGAGAAAAACCATGAGAATTCCCCTTCACCGCGAGATGAGGCCCGATTCCCCTGCACTGCGTGCAGAGAAATTCCGTGTTCCACATCAAACATGAAAGGAGCCTTGATTTCCTTGATGGCACTCCAGAGAACACCCAAGATCACTGTCTCAAGTCTAGAGGGATACTGAGGTCACTGTAGCAACACGAAAGGGCTCCGTGGACCCCAAATCAACTCGAGATGAGAGCTTCGTCCCTGGCTTCGACTCAAGAGGACTACCAACTTTCCACAAGCACCTCAAGAGGAGGCTTCTCTCAGCTACAGGTATGTGAGAGGGACCCTGAGTTTGTGGCCTCAAGTGGAATGGACACCGAGATGCTCTGACTCGAAGGAAGGACGGATATCCCTGCAGTGAATTGAATGCAGGCTCGTCTTGCATCTCCCACGACGAAGGGATGTCTGAATCAGCTGTGGAGACCAAGGAGAAAGAGCTAATTCTCCGCCTCATCGCGACCGGAGGCCTCACGTCCTTTGAAAACTCGAGAGGTCCGCGGAGATCAATGCTTCCAAAGGAGACGATGCCTGACTCCTCTTGAAAATGGATAGGAGTCCCAGGATCCCTGTGGCATGTGGAAAGGGACCCTGGGTCTCCCGCCTCACCTGGAGACGCGTCCCAATGGCCATGCCAAGACTCGAGGAGAATCCAGAGGGGTCCCTCGCACCCAGGCAGGAGTCCTGACGTCGCTGAATAAACACGTGTCTGGAAAGGCCCTTCCGGTCGAAACTCGAGAATGTACCCCAGGTTCCGGCCGCAACTCGAGAAAAAAAATATGACTTCCCCCTCGCCGCGAGATGAGGCCCGGTTCCCCTGCACTGCGTGCAGAGCAATTCCGTGTTCCAAACCAAACATGAAAGGAGCCTTGATTTCCTTAATGGCACTCCAGAGAAAACCCAAGATCACTGTCTCAAGTCTAGAGGGATACTGAGGTCACTGTAGCAACCCGAAATGGCTCCGTGGACCCCAAATCAACTCGAGATGAGAGCTTCATCCCTGGCTTCGACTCAAGAGGAATACCCACTTTCCACAAGCACCTCAAGAGGAGGCTTCTCTCAGCTACAGGTATGTGAGAGGGACCCTGAGTTTGTGACCTCAAGTGGAATGGACACCGAGATGCACTGACTCGAAGGAAGGCCGGATATCCCTGCAGTGAATTGAATGCAGGCCTCTTTTGCCTCTCCCACGACGAAGGGATGTCTGAATCCCCTGTGGAGACCAAGGAGAAAGACCTAGTTCTCCGCCTCATCGCGACCGGAGGCCTCACGTCCTTTGAAAACTCGAGAGGTCCGCGGAGATCAATGCTTCCAAAGGAGACGATGCCTGACTCCTCTTGAATATGGATAGTAGTCCCAGGATCCCTGTAGCACGTGGAAAGGGACTCTGGGTCTCCCGCCTCACGTGGAGACGCGTCCCAATGGCCATGCCAAGACTCGAGGCGAATCCCGAGGGGTCCCTCGCACCCAGGCAGGAGTCCTGACGTAGCTGAATAAACACGTGTCTGGAAAGGCCCTTCCGGTCGAAACTCGAGAATGTACCCCAGGTTCCGGCCGCAACTCGAGAAAAACAATGAGACTTCCCCCTCGCCGCGAGATGAGGCCCGATTCCCCTGCACTGCGTGCACAGCAATTCCGTGTTCCAAATCAAACATGAAAGGAGCCTTGATTTCCTTGATGGCACTCCAGAGAACCCCCAAGATCACTGTCTCAAGTCTAAGGGATACTGAAGTCACTGTAGCAACACGAAAGGGCTCCGTGGACCCCAAATCAACTCGAGATGCGAGCTTCGTCCCTGGCTTCGACTCAAGAGGAATACCCACTTTCCACAAGCACCTCAAGAGGAGGCTTCTCTCAGCTACAGGTATGTGAGAGGGACCCTGAGTTTGTGTCCTCAAGTGGAATGGACACCGAGATGCTCTGACTCGAAGGAAGGCCGGATATCCCTGCAGTGAATTGAATGCAGGCCTCTTTTGCATCTCCCACGACGAAAGGATGTCTGAATCCCATGTGGAGACCACAGAGAAAGACCTTGTTCTCTGCCTCATCACGACTGGACGTCTCCCGTCCGTTGAAAACTCGAGAGGTCCGCGGAGAACAAGGCTTCCAAAGGAGACGATACCTGACTCCTCTTGAAAATGGATAGAAGTCCCAGGATCCCTGTGGCACGTGGAAAGGGACCCTGGGTCTCCCGCCTCACGTGGAGACGCGTCCCAATGGCCATGCCAAGACTCGAGGAGAATCCCGAAGTGTCCCTCGCACCTAGGGAGGAGTCCTGACGTCGCTGAACAAACACGTGTCTGGAAGGGCCCTCCCCGTCGTAACTCGAGAATATACCCCAGGTTCCGGGCGCAACTCGAGAAAAACCATGAAATTTCCCCCTCGCCGCGAGATGACGCCCGATTCCCCTGCACTGCGTGCAGAGCAACTCCGTGTTCCACATCAAACATGAAAGGAGCCTTGATTTCTTTGATGGCACTCCAGAGGACACCCAAGATCACTGTCTCATGTCTAGAGGGATACTGAGGTCACTGTAGCAACACGAAAGGGCTCCGTGGACCCCAAATCATCTCGAGATGAGAGCTTCGTCCCTGGCTTCGACTCAAGAGGAATACCCACTTTCCACAAGCACCTCAAGAGGAGGCTTCTCTCAGCTACAGGTATGTGAGAGGGACCCTGAGTTTGTGGCCTCAAGTGGAATGGACACCGAGATGCTCTGACTCGAAGGAAGGCCGGATATCCCTGCAGTGAATTGAATGCAGGCTCGTCTTGCATCTCCCACGACGAAGGGATGTCTGAATCCCCTGTGGAGACCAAGGAGAAAGACCTAGTTCTCCGCCTCATCGCGACCGGAGGCCTCACGTCCTTTGAAAACTCGAGAGGTCCGCGGAGATCAATGCTTCCAAAGGAGACGATGCCTGACTCCTCTTGAAAATGGATAGGAGTCCCAGGATCCCTGTGGCATGTGGAAAGGGACCCTGGGTCTCCCGCCTCACGTGGAGAAGCGTCCCATTGGCCATGCCAAGACTCGAGGAGAATCCAGAGGGGTCCCTCGCACCCAGGCAGGAGTCCTGACGTCGCTGAATAAACACGTGTCTGGAAAGGCCCTTCCGGTCGAAACTCGAGAATGTACCCCAGGTTCCGGCCGCAACTCGAGAAAAACAATATGACTTCCCCCTCGCCGCGAGATGAGGCCCGGTTCCCCTGCACTGCGTGCAGAGCAATTCCGTGTTCCAAATCAAACATGAAAGGAGCCTTGATTTCCTTGATGGCACTCCAGAGAAAACCCAAGATCACTGTCTCAAGTCTAGAGGGATACTGAGGTCACTGTAGCAACACGAAAGGGCTCCGTGGACCCCAAATCAACTCGAGATGAGAGCTTCATCCCTGGCTTCGACTCAAGAGGAATACCCACTTTCCACAAGCACCTCAAGAGGAGGCTTCTCTCAGCTACAGGTATGTGAGAGGGACCCTGAGTTTGTGGCCTCAAGTGGAATGGACACCGAGATGCTCTGACTCGAAGGAAGGCCGGATATTCCTGCAGTGAACTGAATGCAGGCCTCTTTTGCATCTCCCACGACGAAGGGATGTCTGAATCCCCTGTTGAGACCACAGAGAAAGACCTAGTTCTCCGCCTCATCGCGATCGGAGACCTCACGTCCTTTGAAAACTCGAGAGGTCCGCGGAGATCAATGCTTCCAAAGGAGACGATGCCTGACTCCTCTTGAATATGGATAGTAGTCCCAGGATCCCTGTAGCACGTGGAAAGGGACCCTGGGTCTCCCGCCTCACGTGGAGACGCGTCCCAGTGGCCATGCCAAGACTCGAGGAGAATCCCGAAGTGTCCCTCGCACCTAGGGAGGAGTCCTGACGTCGCTGAACAAACACGTGTCTGGAAGGGCCCTCCCCATCGTAACTCGAGAATATACCCCAGGTTCCGGGCGCAACTCGAGAAAAACCATGAAATTTCCCCCTCGCCGCGAGATGACGCCCGATTCCCCTGCACTGCGTGCAGAGCAACTCCGTGTTCCACATCAAACATGAAAGGAGCCTTGATTTCCTTGATGGCACTCCAGAGAACACCCAAGATCACTGTCTCATGTCTAGAGGGATACTGAGGTCACTGTAGCAACACGAAAGGGCTCCGTGGACCCCAAATCAACTCGAGATGAGAGCTTCGTCCCTGGCTTCGACTCAAGAGGAATACCCACTTTCCACAAGCACCTCAAGAGGAGGCTTCTCTCAGCTACAGGTATGTGAGAGGGACCCTGAGTTTGTGGCCTCAAGTGGAATGGACACCGAGATGCTCTGACTCGAAGTCAGGCCGGATATCCCTGCAGTGAATTGAATGCAGGCTCGTCTTGCATACCCCAAGACGAAGGGATGTCTGAATCCCCTGTGGAGACCACAGAGAAAGACCGAGTTCTCTGCCTCATCGCGATCGGAGGCCTCACGTCCTTTGAAAACTCGAGAGGTCCACGGAAATCAATGCTTCCAAAGGAGACGATGCCTGAATCCCCTTGAAAATGGATAGGAGTTCGAGGATCCCTGTGGCACGTGGAAAGGTACCGTGGGTCTCCCGCCTCACGTGGAGAAGCGTCCCAATGGCCATGCCAAGACTCGAGGAGAATCCCGAGGTGTCCCTCGCACCTAGGCAGGAGTCCTGATGTCACTGAACAAACACGTGTCTGGAAGGGCCCTCCCCGTCGTAACTCGAACATATACCCCAGGTTCCGGCCTCAACTCGAGAAAAACCATGAGACTTCCCCCTCGCCGCGAGATGAGGCCCGATTCCCCTGCACTGCGTGCAGAGCAATTCCGTGTTCCAAATCAAACATGAAAGGAGCCTTGATTTCCTTGATGGCACTCCAGAGAAAACCCAAGATCACTGTCTCAAGTCTAGAGGGATCCTGAGGTCACTGTAGCAACACGAAAGGGCTCCGTGGACCCCAAATCAACTCGAGATGAGAGCTTCGTCCCTGGCTTCGACTCAAGAGGAATACCCACTTTCCACAAGCACCTCAAGAGGAGGCTTCTCTCAGCTACAGGTATGTGAGAGGGACCCTGAGTTTGTGGCCTCAAGTGGAATGGACACCGAGATGCTCTGACTCGAAGGAAGGCCGGATATCCCTGCAGTGAATTGAATGCAGGCCTCTTTTGCATCTCCCACCATGAAGGGATGTCTGAATACCCTGTGGAGACCACAGAGAAAGACCTAGTTCTCTGCCTCATCGCGTTCGGAAGCCTCACGTCTTTGAAAACTCGAGAGGTCCGCGGAGATCAATGCTTCCAAAGGAGACGAAGCCTGACTACTCTTGAAAATGGATAGGATTCCCAGGATCCCTGTGGCACGTGGAAAGGGACCCTGGGTCTCCCTTCTCACGTGGAGGCGCGTCCCAATGGCCATGCCAAGACTCGAGGAGAATCCCGAGGTGTCCCTCGCACCTAGGCAGGAGTCCTAACGTCGCTGAAGTAACATGTGTCTGGAAGGGCCCTCCCCGTCGTAATTCGAGAATATACCCCAGGTTGCGGCCGCAAGTCGAGAAAAACCATGAGACTTCCCTTTCGCCGCGAGATGAGGCCCGATTCCCCTGCACTGCGTGCAGAGCAATTCCGTGTTCCACATCAAACATGAAAGGAGCCTTGATTTCCTTGATGGCAGTCCAGAGAACACCCAAGATCACTGTCTCAAGTCTAGAGGGATCCTGAGGTCTCTGTAGCAACACAAAAAGGCTCCGTGGACCCCAAATCAACTCGAGATGAGAGCTTCGTCCCTGGCTTCGACTCAAGAGGAATACCCACTTTCCACAAGCACCTCAAGAGGAGGCTTTTCTCAGCTACAGGTATGTGAGAGGGACCCTGAGTTTGTGGCCTCAAGTGGAATGGACACCCAGATGCTCTGACTCGAAGGAAGGCCGGATATCCCTGCCGTGAATTGAATGCAGGCTCGTCTTGCATCTCCCACGACGAAGGGATGTCTGAATCCCCTGTGGAGACCAAGGAGAAAGACCTAGTTCTCCGCTTCATCGCGACCGGAGGCCTCACGTCCTTTGAAAACTCGAGAGGTCCGCAGAGATCAATGCTTCCAAAGTAGACGATGCCTGACTCCTCTTGAAAATGGATAGGAGTTCCAGGATCCCTGTGGCACGTGGAAAGGACCCTGGGTCTCCCGCCTCACGTGGAGGTGCGTCCCAATGGCCATGCCAAGACTCGAGGAGAATCCCGAGGGGTCCCTCGCACCCAGGCAGGAGTCCTGGCGTCGCTGAACAAACATGTGTCTGGAAGGGCCCTTCCGGTCGTAACTCGTGAGTGTACCCCAGGTTCCGGCCGCAACTCGAGAAAAACCATGAGACTTCCCCCTCGCCGCGAGATGAGGCCCGATTCCCCTGCACTGCGTGCAGAGCAATTCCGTGTTCCAAATCAAACATGAAAGGAGCCTTGATTTCCTTGATGGCACTCCAGAGAAAACCCAAGATCACTGTCTCAAGTCTAGAGGGATACTGAGGTCACTGTAGCAACACGAAAGGGCTCCTTGGACCCCAAATCAACTCGAGATGAGAGCTTCGTCCCTGGCTTCGACTCAAGAGGAATACCCACTTTCCACAACCACCTCAAGAGGAGGCTTCTCTCAGCTATAGGTATGTGAGAGGGACCCTGAGTTTGTGGCCTCAAGTGGAATGGTCACCGAGATGCTCTGACTCGAAGGAAGGCCGGATATCCCTGCAGTGAATTGAATGCAGGCCTCTTTTGCATCTCCCTCGATGAAGGGATGTCTGAATCCCCTGTGGAGACCAAGGAGAAAGACCTAGTTCTCCGCCTCAACGCGATCGGAGGCCTCACGTCCTTTGAAAACTCGAGAGGTCCACGGAGATCAATGCTTCCAAAGGAGACGATGCCTGACTCCTCTTGAAAATTGATAGGAGTTCCAGGATCCCTGGGGCACGTGGAAAGGGACCCTGGGTCTCCCGCCTCACGTGGAGACGCGTCCAAATGGCCATGCCAAGACTCGAGGAGAATCCAGAGTTGCCCCTCGCACTTAGGCAGGAGTCCTGACGTCGCTGAACAAACACGTGTCTGGAAGGGCCCTTCCAGTCGTAACTCGTGAGTGTACCCCAGGTTCCGGCCGCAACTCGAGAAAAACCATGAGATTTCCCCCTCGCCGCGAGATGAGGCCCGATTCCCCTGCACTGCGTGCAGAGAAACTCCGTTTTCCAAATCAAACGTGAAATGAGACTTGATTTCCTTGATGGCACTCCAGAGAACACCCAAGATCACTGTCTCAAGTCTAGAGGGATCCTGAGGTCACTGTAGCAACACGAAAGGGCTCTGTGGACCCCAAATCAACTCGAGATGAGAGCTTCTTCCCTGGCTTCGATTCAAGAGGAATGCCCACTTTCCACAAGCACCTCAAGAGGAGGCTTCTCTCAGCTACAGGTATGTGAGAGGGACCCTGAGTTTGTGGCCTCAAGTGGAATGGACACCGAGATGCTCTGACTCGAAGGAAGGCCAGATATCCCTGCAGTGAATTGAATGCAGGCTCGTCTTGCATCTCCCACGACGAAGGGATGTCTGAATCCCGTGTGGATAACAAGGAGAAAGACCTAGTTCTCCGCCTCATCGCGACCGGAGGCCTCACGTCCTTTGAAAACTCGAGAGATCCGCGGAGATCAATGCTTCCAAAGGAGACGATGCCTGACTCCTCTTGAAAATGGATAGGAGTCCCAGGATCCCTGTGGCACGTGGAAAGGGACCATGGGTCTTCCGCCTCACGTGGAGACGCGTCCCAATGGCCATGCCACGACTCGAGGAGAATTCCGAGGTGTCCCTCGCACCCAGGCAGGAGTCCTGACATCGCTGAATAAACACGTGTCTGGAAAGGCCCTTCTGGTCGTAACTCGAGAATGTACCCCAGGTTCCGGCCGCAACTCGAGAAAAACCATGAGACTTCCCCCTCGTTGCGAGATGAGGCCCGATCCCCTGCACTGCGTGCAGAGCAATTCTGTGTTCCAAATCAAACATGAAAGGAGCCTTGATTTCCTTGATGGCACTCCAGAGAAAACCCAAGATCACTGTCTCAAGTCTAGAGGGATCCTGAGGTCACTGTAGCAACACGAAAGGGCTCCGTGGACCCCAAATCAACTCGAGATGAGAGCTTCGTCCCTGGCTTCGACTCAAGAGGAATACCCACTTTCCACAAGCACCTCAAGAGGAGGCTTCTCTCAGCTACAGGTATGTGAGAGGGACCCTGAGTGTGTGGCCTCAAGTGGAATGGACACCGAGATGCTCTGACTCGAAGGAAGGCCGGATATCCCTGCAGTGAATTTAATGCAGGCCTCTTTTGCATCTCCCACGATGAAGGGATGTCTGAATCCCCTGTGGAGACGACAGAGAAACACCTAGTCCTCTGCCTCAACGCGACCGGAGGCCTCACATACTTTGAAAACTTGAGAGGACGGCGGAGATCAATGCTTCCAAAGGAGACGATGCCTGACTCCTCTTGAAAATGGATAGGAGTCTCAGGATCCCTGTGGCACGTGGAAAGGGACCCTGGGTCTCCCGCCTCACGTGGAGACGCGTCCCAATTGCCATGCCAAGACTCGAGGAGAATCCGAGGTGTCCCTCGCACCTAGGCAGGAGTCCTGACGTAGCTGAACAAACACATGTCTGGAAGGGCCCGCCCGTCGTAACTCGAGAATATACCCCAGGTTCCGGCCGCAACTCGAGAAAACCTATGAGACTTCCCCCTCGCCGCAAGATGAGCCTCGATTCCCCTGTACTGCATGCAGAGCAATTCCGTGTTCCACATCAAACGTGAAAGGAGCCTTGATTTCCTTGATGGCACTCCAGAGAAAATCCAAGATCACTGTCTCAAGTCTAGAGGGATCCTGAGGTCACTGGAGCAACACGAAAGGGCTCCGTGGACCCCAAATCAAATCGAGATGAGAGCTTAGTCCCTGGCTTCGACTCAAGAGGAGTACCAACTTTTCACAAGCACCTCAAAAGGAGGCTACTCTCAGCTACAGGTATGTGAGAGAGACCCTGAGTTTGTGGCCTCAAGTGGAATGGACACCGAGATGCTCTGACTCGACGTAAGGCCGGATATCCCAACAGTGAATTGAATGCAGGCTCATCTTGCATCTCCCAAGACAAAGGGATGTCTGAATCCCCTGTGGAGATGACAGAGAAAGACCTAGTCGTCCGCCTCATCGCGAGCGGAGGCCTCACATCCTCTGAAAACTCGAGAGGTCTGCGGAGGTCAATGCTTCCAAAGGAGACGATGCCTGACTCTTCTTGAAAATGGATAGGACTCCCAGGATCCCTGTGGCACGTGTAAAGGGACCCTGGATCTCCGGCCTCACGTGGAGATGCGTCCCAATTGCCATGCCAAGACTCGAGGAGAATCCCGAGGTGTCCCTCGCACCTAGGCAGGAGTCCTGACGTAGCTGAACAAACATGTGTCTCGAAGGGCCCTCCCCGTCGTAACTCGAGAATATAACCCAGGTTCCGGCCGCACCTCGAGAAAAACTATGAGACTTCCCCCTCGCCGCGAGATGAGGCCCGATTCCCCTGCACTGCATGCAGAGCAATTCCGTGTTCCACATGAAACGTGAAAGGAACCTTGATTTCCTTGATGGCACTCCAGAGAAAACCCAAGATCACTGTCTCTAGTCTAGAGGGATCCTGAGGTCACTGTAGCAACACGAAAGGGCTCCGTGGACCCCAAATCAACTGGAGATGAGAGCTTAGTCCCTGGCTTCGACTCAAGAGGAATACCAACTTTCCACAAGCACCTCAAGAGGAGCCTTCTCTCAGCTACAGGTATGTGAGAGGGACCCTGAATTTCTGGCCTCAAGTGGAATGGACACCGAGATGCTCTGACTCGAAGTAAGGCCGGATATCCCTGCAGTGAATTGAATGCAGGCTCGTCTTGCATCTCCCAAGACGAAGGGTTGTCTGAATCCCCTGTGGAGGCCACAGAGAAAGACCTAGTCCTCTGCCTCATCGCGACCGGAGGCCTCACATCCTTTGAAAACTCGAGAGGTCCGCGGAGATCAATGCTTCCAAAGGAGACGATGCCTGACTCCTCTTGAAAATAAATAGAAGTCCCAGGATCCCTGTGGTACGTGGAAAGGGACCCTGGGTCTCCCGCCTAATGTGGAGACGCGTCCCAATTGCCATGCCAAGGCTCGAGGAGAATCCCGAGTTGTCCCTCGCACCTAGGCAGGAGTCCTGACATCGCTGAACAAACACGTGTCTGGAAGGGCCCTCCCTGTCATAACTCGAGAATATACCCCTGGTTCCGGCCGCAACTCGAGAAAAACCATGAGACTTCCCCCTCGCCGCGAGATGAGGCCCGATTCCCCTGCACTGCGGGCAGAGCAATTCCGTGTTCCACATCAAACGTGAAAGGAGCCTTGATTTCCTTGATGGCACTCCAGAGAAAACCCAAAGTCAGTGTCTCAAGTCTAGAGGGATCCTGAGGCCACTGTAGCAGCACGAAAGGGCTCCGTGGACCCCAAATCAACTGGAGATGAGAGCTTAGTCCCTGGCTTCGACTCAAGAGGAATACCAACTTTCCACAAGCACCTCAAGAGGAGCCTTCTCTCAGCTACAGGTATGTGAGAGGGACCCTGAGTTTGTGGCCGCAAGTGGAATGGACACCGAGTTGCTCTGACTCGAAATAAGGCCGGATATCCCTGCAGTGAATTGAATGCAAGCTCGTCTTGCATCTCCCAAGACGAAGGGATGTCTGAATCCCCTGTGGAGACCACAGAGAAAGACCTAGTTCCCCGCCTCATCGAGACCGGAGGCCTCACATCCTTTGAAAACTCGAGAGGTCCGCAGAGATCAATGCTTCCAAAGGAGACGATACCTGACGCCTCTTGAAAATAGATAGGAGTCCCAGGATCCCTGTGGCACGTGGAAAGGGACCCTGGGTCTCCCGCCTCACGTTGAGACGCGTCCCAATTGCCATGCCAAGACTCGAGGAGAATCCCGAGGTGTCCTTCGCACCTAGGCAGGATTCCTGACGTCGCTGAACAAACACGTGTCTGGAAGGGCCCTCCCCGTCGTAACTCGAGAATATACCCCAGGTTCCGGCCGCAACTCGAGAAAAACTATAGGACTTCACCCTCGCCGCGAGATGAGGCCCGATTCCCCTGCACTGAGTGCAGAGCAATTCCGTGTTCCACATGAAACGTGAAAGGAGCCTTGATTTCCTTGATGGCACTCCAGAGAAAACCCAAGATCACTGTCTCAAGTCTAGAGGGATCCTGAGGTCACTGGAGCAAAATGAAAGGGCTCCGTGGACTCCAAATCAACTCGAGATGAGAGCTTAGTCTTGGCTTCGACTCAAGAGGAATACCAACTTTCCACAAGCACCTCAAGAGGAGGCTTCTCTCAGCTACAGGTATGTGAGAGGGACCCTGAGTTTGTGGCCTTAAGTGGAATGGACACCGAGATGCTCTGACTCGATGTAAGGCCGGATATCCCTGCAGTGAATTGAATGCCGCCTCGTCTTGCATCTCCCAAGACGAAGAGATGTCTGAATCCCCTGTGGAGACCACAGAGAAAGACCTAGTCCTCCGCCTCATTGCGACCGGAGGCCTCACATCCTTTGAAAACTCGAGAGGTCCGCGGAGATCAATGCTTCCAAAGGAGACGATGCCTGACTCCTCTTGAAAATGGATTGGAGTCCCAGGATCCCTGTGGCACGTGCAAAGGGACCCTGGGTCTCCCGCCTCACGTGGAGACGCGTGCCAATTGCCATGCCAAGACTCGAGGAGAATCCCGAGGTGTCCCTCGCACCTAGGCAGGAGTCCTGACATCGCTGAACAAACACGTGTCTGGAAGGGCCCTTCCCGTCGTAACTCGAGAATATACCCCAGGTTCCGGCCGCAACTCGAGAAAAACCATAGGACTTCCCCCTCGCCGTGAGATGAGGCCCGATTCCCCTGCACTGCGTGCAGAGCAATTCCGTGTTCCACATCAAACGTGAAAGGAGCCTTGATTGCCTTGATGGCACTGCAGAGAAAACCCAAGATCACTGTCTCAAGTCTAGAGGGATCCTGAGGTCACTGGAGCAACACGAAAGGGCTCCGTGGACCCCAAATCAACTCGAGATGAGAGCTTAGTCCTTGGCTTCGACTCAAGAGGAATACCAACTTTCCACAAGCACCTCAAGAGGAGGCTTCTCTCAGCTACAGGTATGTGAGAGGGACCCTGAGTTTGTGGCCTCAAGTGGAATGGACACCAAAATGCTCTGACTCAAAGTCAGGCCGGATATCCCTGCAGTGAATTGAATGCAGGCTCGTCTTGCATCTCCCAAGACGAAGGGATGTCTGAATCCCCTGTGGAGACCACAGAGAAAGACCTAGTCCTCAGCCTTATCACGACCGGAGGCCTCACATCCTTTGAAAACTCGAGAGGTCCATGGAGATCAATGCTTCCAAAGGAGACGATGCCTGATTCCTCTTGAAAATGGATAGGAGTCCCAGGATCCCTGTGGCACGTGGAAAGGGACCGTGGGTCTCCCGCCTCACGTGGAGACGTGTACCAATTGCCATGCCAAGACTCTTGGAGAATCCCGAAGTGTCCCTCGCACCTAGGAAGGAGTCCTGACGTCTCTGAACAAACACGTGTCTGGAAGGGCCCTCCCCGTCGTAACTCGAGAATATACCTCAGGTTCCGGCCGCAACTCGAGAAAAACCATAGGACTTCTCCCTCGCCGCGACCTGAGGCCCGATTCCCCTGCACTGCGTGCAGAGCAATTCCGTGTTCCACATCAAAAGTGAAAGGAGCCTTGATTTCCTTGATGGCACTCCAGAGAAAACCCAAGATCACTGTCTCAAGTCTAGAGGGATCCTGAGGTCATTGGAGCAACATGAAAGGGCTCCGTGGACCCCAAATCAACTGGAGATGAGAGCTTAGTCCCTGGCTTCGACTTAAGAGGAATACCAACTTTCCACAAGCACCTCAAGGCGAGGCTTCTCTCAGCTACAGGTATGTGAGAGGGACCCTGAGTTTGTGGCCTCAAGTGGAATGGACACCGAGATGCTCTGACTCGAAGTAAGGCCGGATATCCCTGCAGTGAATTGAATGCAGGCTCGTCTTGCATCTCCCAAGATGAAGGGATGTCTGAATCCCCTGTGGAGACCACAGAGAAAGACCTAGTCCTCAGCCTCAACGCGACCGGAGGCCTCACATCCTTTGAAAACTCGAGAGGTCCGCGGAGATCAATGCTTCCAAAGGAGACGATGCCTGACGCCTCTTGAAAGTAGATAGGAGTCCCAGGATCCCTGTGGCATGTGGAAAGGTACCCTGGGTCTCCCGCCTCACGTGGAGACGCGTCCCAATTGCCATGCCAAGACTCGAGGAGAATCCCGAGGTGTCCTTCGCACCTAGGCAGGTGTCCTGACGTCGCTGAACAAACACGTGTCTGGAAAGGCCCTCCCCGTCGTAACTCGAGAATATACCCAGGTTCCGGCCACAACTAGAGAAAAACCATAGGACTGCCCCCTCGCCGCAAGATGAGGTCCGATTCCCCTGCACTGCGTGCAGAGAAATTCCGTTTTCCACATCTAACGTGAAAGGAGCCTTGATTTCCTTGATGGCACTCCAGAGAAAACCCAAGATCACTGTCTCAAGTCTAGAGGGATCCTGAGGTCACTGGAGCAACATGAAAGGGCTTCGTGGACCCCAAATCAACTCGAGATGAGAGCTTAGTCCCTGTCTTCAACTCAAGTGGAATACCAACTTTCCACAAGCACCTCAAGAGGAGGCTTCTCTCAGCTACAGGTATGTGAGAGGGACCCTGAGTTTGTGGCCTCAAGTGGAATGGACACCGTGATGCTCTGACTCGAAGTAAGGCCGGATATCCCTGCAGTGAATTGAATGCAGGCTCGTCTTGCATCTCCCAAGACGAAGGGATGTCTGAATCCCCTGTGGAGACCACAGAGAAAGACCTAGTCCTCCGCCTCATCGCGACCGGAGGCCTCACATTCTTTGAAAACTCGAGAGGTCCGCGGAGATCAATGCTTCCAAAGGAGACGATGCCTGACTCCTCTTGAAAATGGATAGGAGTCCCAGGATCCCTGTGGCACGTGGAAAGGGACCCTGGGTTTTCCAATTCACGTGGAGACGCGTCCCAATTTCCATGCCAAGACTCGAGGAGAATCCCGAGGTGTCCCTCGCACCTAGGCAGGAGTCCTGACGTCGCTGAACAAACACGTGTCTGGAAGGGCCCTCCCCATCGTAACTCGAGAATATACCCAAGGGTCCGGCCGCAACTCGAGAAAAACCATGGGACTTCCCCGTCGCCACGAGATGAGGCCCGATTCCCCTGCACTGCGTGCAGAGCTATTCCGTGTTCCACATCAAACGGGAAAGGAGCCTTGATTTCCTTGATGGCACTCCAGAGAAAACCCAAGATCACTGTCTCAAGTCTAGAGGGATCCTGAGGTCACTGGAGCAACACAAAAAAGCTCCGTGGACCCCAATCAACTCGAGATGAGAGCTTAGTCCCTGGCTTTGACTCAACTGGAATACCAACCTTCCACAAGCACCTCAAGAGGAGGCTTCTCTCAGCTACAGGTATGTGAGAGGGACCCTGAGTTTGTGGCCTCAAGTGGAATGGACACCGAGATGCTCTGACTCGAAGTCAGGCCGGATATCCCTGCAGTAAATTGAATGCAGGCTCGTCTTGCATCTCCCAAGACGAAGGGATGTCTGAATCCCCTGTGGAGACCACAGAGAAAGACCTAGTCCTCCGCCTCATCTCGACCGGAGGCCTCACATCCTTTGAAAACTCGAGAGTTCCATGGAGATCAATGCTTCAAAAGGAGACGATGCCTGATTCCTCTTGAAAATGGATAGGAGTCCCAGGATCCCTGTGGCACGTGGAAAGGGACCCTGGGTCTCCCGCCTCACGTGGAGACGCGTCCCAATTGCCATGGCAAGACTCTTGGAGAATCCCGAAGTGTCCCTCGCACCTAGGAAGGAGTCCTGACTTCTCTGAACAAACACGTGTCTGGAAGGGCCCTCCCCGTCGTAACTCGAGAATATACCCCAGGTTCCGGCCGCAACTCGAGAAAAACCATGAGAATTCCCCCTCGCCCCGACATGAGGCCCGATTCCACTGCACTGCATGCAGAGAAATTCCGTGTTCCACATCAAACGTGAAAGGAGCCTTGATTTCCTTGATGGCACTCCAGAGAAAACCCAAGATCTCTGTCTCAAGTCTAGAGGGATCCTGAGGTCACTGGAGCAACATGAAAGGGCCCCAAGGACCCCAAATCAACTCGAGATGAGAGCTTAGTCCCTGGCTTCGACTCAAGAGGAATACTAACTTCAAACAAGCACCTCAAGAGGAGGCTTCTCTCAGCTACAGGTATGTGAGAGGGACCCTGAGTTTGTGGCCTCAAGTGGAATGGACACCGAGATGCTCTGACTCGAAGTAAGGCCGGATATCCCTGCAGTGAAGTGAATGCAGGCTCGGCTGGCATCTCCCAAGACGAAGCGATGTCTGAATCCCCTGTGGAGACCACAGAGAAAGACCTAGTCCTCAGCCTCATCGCGAACGGAGGCCTCACATCCTTTAAAAACTCGAGAGGTCCGGGGAGATCAATGCTTCCAAAGGAGACGATGCCTGACTCTCTTGAAAATGGATAGGAGTCCCAGGATCCCTGTGGCACGTGGAAAGGGACCCTGGGTCTCCCGCCTCACGTGGAGACGCGTCCCAATTGCCATGCCAAGACTCGAGGAGAATCCCGAGGTGTCCCTCGCACCTAGGCAGGAGTCCTGACGTCGCTGAACAAACACGTGTCTGGAAGGGCCCTCCCCGTCGTAACTCGAGAATATACCCCAGGGCCTGGCCGAATTCGAATAAAACCATGAGACTTCCCCCTCGCCGCGAGATGAGGCCCGATTCCCCTGCACTGCGTGCAGAGCAATACCGTGCTTCACATCAAACGTGAAAGGGGCCTTGATTTCCTTGATGGCACCCTAGAGAAAACCCAAGATCACTGTCTCAAGTCTAGAGGGATCCTGAGGTCACTGGAGCAACACGAAAGGGCTCCGTGGATCCCAAATCAACTTGAGATGTGAGCTTAGTCCCTGGCTTCGAATCAAGAGGAATACCAACTTTCCACAAGCACCTCAAGAGGAGGCTTCTCTCAGCTACAGGTATGTGAGAGGGACCCTGAGTTTGTGGCCTCAAGTAGAATGGACACCGAGATGCTCTGACTCGAAGTAAGGCCGGATATGCCTGCAGTGAATTGAATGCAGGCTCGTCTTGCCTCTCCCAAGACGAAGGGGTGTCTGAATCCCCTGTGGAGACCACAGAGAAAGACCTAGTTCTCCGCCTCATCGCTACTGGAGGCCTCACATCCTTTCAAAACTCGAGAGGTCCGCGGAGATCAATGCTTCCAAAGTAGACGATGCCTGACTCCTCTTGAAAATGGATAGGAGTCCCAGGATCCCTGTGGCACGTGGAAAGGGACACTGGGTCTCCCGCCTCACGTGGAGACGCGTCCCAATTGCCATGCCAAGACTCGAGGAGAATCCCGAGGTGTCCCTCGCACCTAGGCAGGAGTTCTGATGTCGCTGAACAAACACGTGTCTGGAAGGGCCCTCCCCGTCGTAACTCGAGAATATACCCGAGGTTCCGGCCGCAACTCGAGAAAAACCATGAGACTTCCCCCTCGCCGCGAGACGAGGCCCGATTCCCCTGCCCTGCGAGCAGAGCAATTCCGTTTTCCACATCAAACGTGAAAGGAGCCTTGATTTCCTTGATGGCACTCCAGAGAAAACCCAAGATCACTGGCTCAAGCGTAGAGGGATCCTGAGGACACTGGAAGAACACGAAACGGCTCCGTAGACCCCAAATCAACTCGAGATGAGAGCTTAGTCCCTGGCGTCGACTCAAGAGGAATACCAACTTTCCACAAGCCCCTGAAGAGGAGGCTTCTCGCAGCGACAGGTATGTGAGAGGGACCCTGAGTTTGTGGCCTCAAGTGGAATGGACACCGAGATGCTCTGACTCGAAGTATGGCCGGATATCCCTGCAGTGAATTGAATGCAGGCTCGTCTTGCATCTCCCAAGACGAAGGGATGTGTGAATCCCCTGTGGAGACGACAGAGAAAGACCTAGTCCTCCGCCTCATCGCGACAGGAGGCCTCATATCCTTTGAAAACTCGAGAGGTCTCCAGAGATCAATGCTTCCAAAGGAGACGATGCCTGACTCTTCTTGAAAATGGATAGGAGTCCCAGGATCCCTGTGGCACGTGGAAAGGGACCCTGGGTCTCCCGCCTCACGTGGAGACGCATCCCAATTGCCATGCCAAGACTCGAGGAGAATCCCGAGGTGTCCCTCGCCCCTAGGCAGGAGTCCTGACGTCGCTGAACAAACACGTGTCTGGAAGGGCCCTCCCCGTCGTAACTCGAGAATATACCCCAGGTTGGTCCGCAATTCGAGAAAAACCATGAGACTTCCCCCTCGCCTCGAGATGAGGCCCGATTCCCCTGCACTGCGTGCAGAGCAATTCCGAGTTGCACATCAAACGTGAAAGGAGCCTTGATTTCCTTGATGGCACTCCAGAGAAAACCCAAGATCACTGTCTTAAGTCTAGATGGATCCTGAGGTCACTGGAACAACACGAAAGGGCTCCGTGGACCCCAAATCAACTCGAGATGAGAGCTTAGTCCCTGGCTTCGACTCAAGAGGAATACCAACTTTCCACAAGCACCTCAAGAGGAGGCTTCTCGCAGCGACAGGTATGTGAGAGGACCCTGAGTTTGTGGCCTCAAGTGGAATGGACACCGAGATGCTCTGACTCGAAGTAAGGCCGGATATCCCTGCAGTGAATTGAATACAAGCTCGTCTTGCATCTCCCAAGACGAAGGGATGTCTGAATCCCCTGTGGAGACCACAGAGAAAGACCTAGTTCTCCGCCTCATCGTGACCGGAGGCCTCACATCATTTGAAAACTCGAGAGGTCCGCGGAGATCAATGCTTCCAAAGGAGACGATGCCTGACTCCTCTTGAAAATGGTTAGGAGTCCCAGGATGCCTGTCCACATGGACGGGGACCCTGGGTCTCCCGCTTCACGTGGAGACGCGTCCCAATTGCCATGCCAAGACTCGAGGAGAATCCCGAGGTGTCCCTCGCACCTAGGCAGGAGTCCTGACGTCGCTGAACCAACACGTGTCTGGAAGGGCCCTCCCCGTCATAACTCGAGAATATACCCCAGGTTCCGGCCGCAACTCGAGAAAAACCATGAGACTTCCCCCTCGCCACAAGATGAGGCCCGTTTCCCCTGCACTGCGTGCAGAGCAATTCCGTGTTCCACATCAAACGTGAAAGGAGCCTTGATTTCCTTGATGGCACTCCAGAGAAAACCCAAGATCACTGTCTCAAGTCTAGAGGGATCCTGAGGTCACTGGAGCAACATGAAAGGGCTCCGTGGACCCCAAATCAACTCGAGATGAGAGCTTAGTCCCTGGCTTCGACTCAAGAGGAATACGAACTTTCCACAATCACCTCAAGAGGAGACTTCTCTCAGCTACAGGTATGTGAGAGGGACCCTGAGTTTGTGGCCTCAAGTGGAATGGACACCGTGATGCTCTGACTCGAAGTAAGGCCGGATATCCCTGCAGTGAATTGAATGCAGGCTCGTCCTGCATCTCCCAAGACTAAGGGATGTCTGAATCCCCTGTGGAGACCACAGAGAAAGACCTAGTCCTCCGCCTCATCGCGACCGGAGGCCTCACATCCTTTGAAAACTCGAGAGGTCCGCGGAGATCAATGCTTCCAAAGGAGACGATGCCTGACTCCTCTTGAAAATGGATAGGAGTCCCAGGATCCCTGTGGCACGTGGAAAGGGACCCTGGGTCTCCCGCCTCACGTAGAGACGCGTCCCCATTGCCATGCCAAGACTCGAGGAGAATCCCGAGGTGTCCCTCGCACCTAGGCAGGAGTCCTGACGTCGCTGAACCAACACGTGTCTGGAAGGGCCCTCCCCGTCATAACTCGAGAATATACCCGAGGTTCCGGCCGCAACTCGAGAAAAACCATGAGACTTCCCCCTCGCCGCGAGATGAGGCCCGATTCCCCTGCCCTGCGTGCAGAGAAATTCCGTTTTCCACATCAAACGTGAAAGGAGCCTTGATATCCTTGATGGCACTCCAGAGAAAACCCAAGATCACTGTCTCAAGCGTAGAGGGATCCTGAGGTCACTGGAAGAAGACGAAACGGCTCCGTAGACCCCAAATCAACTCGAGATGAGAGCTTAGTCCCTGGCGTCGACTCAAGAGGAATACCAACTTTCCACAAGCACCTCAAGAGGAGGCTTCTCGCAGCGACAGGTATGTGAGAGGGACCCTGAGTTTGTGGCCTCAAGTGGAATGGACACCGAGATGCTCTGACTCGAAGTAAGGCCGGATATCCCTGCAGTGAATTGAATGCAGGCTCGTCTTGCATCTCCCAAGACGAAGGGATGTGTGAATCCCCTGTGGAGACGACAGAGAAAGACCTAGTCCTCCGCCTCATCGCGACAGGAGGCCTCATATCCTTTGAAAACTCGAGAGGTCTCCGGAGATCAATGCTTCCAAAGGAGACGATGCCTGACTCTTCTTGAAAATGGATAGGAGTCCCAGGATCCCTGTGGCACGTGGAAAGGGATCCTGGGTCTCCCGCCTCACGTGGAGACGCATCCCAATTGCCATGCCAAGACTCGAGGAGAATCCCGAGGTGTCCCTCGCACCTAGGCAGGAGTCCTGACGTCGCTGAACAAACACGTGTCTGGAAGGGCCCTCCCCGTCGTAACTCGAGAATATACCCCAGGTTGGTCCGCAACTCGAGAAAAACCATGAGACTTCCCCCTCGCCTCGAGATGAAGCCCGATTCCCCTGCACTGCGTGCAGAGCAATTCCGAGTTGCACATCAAACGTGAAAGGAGCCTTGATTTCCTTGATGGCACTCCAGAGAAAACCCAAGATCACTGTCTCAAGTCTAGAGGGATCCTGAGGTCACTGGAACAACACGAAAGGGCTCCGTGGACCCCAAATCAACTCGAGATGAGAGCTTAGTCCCTGGCTTCGACTCAAGAGGAATACCAACTTTCCACAAGCACCTCAAGAGGAGGCTTCTCTCAGCTACAGGTATGTGAGAGGGACCCTGAGTTTGTGGCCTCACGTGGATGGACAGCGAGATGCTCTGACTCAAAGTAAGGCAGGATATCCCTGCAGTGAATTGAATGCAGGCTCGTCTTGCATCTCCCAAGACGAAGGGATGTCTGAAACCCCTGTGGACACTACAGAGAAAGTCCTAGTTCTCCGCCTCATCGCGACCGGAGGCCTCACATCCTTTGAAAACTCGAGAGGTCTGCGGAGATCAATGCTTCCAAAGATGACGATGCCTGACTCCTCTTGAAAATGGATAGGAGTCCCAGGATCCCTGTGGCAGGTGGACAGGGACCCTGGGTCTCCCGCCTCACGTGGAGACGCGTCCCAATTGCCATGCCAAGACTCGAGGAGAATCCCGAGGTGTCCCTCGCACCTAGGCAGGAGTCCTGACGTCGCTGAACAAACACGTGTCTGGAAGGGCCCT
The DNA here is from genome assembly GCF_033118175.1 of Dama dama. Lineage (NCBI taxonomy): Eukaryota > Metazoa > Chordata > Mammalia > Artiodactyla > Cervidae > Dama > Dama dama. Next base: position 1,764,948 of record NW_026870888.1, read on the forward strand.
CCCCGTCGTAACTCGAGAATATACCGCAGTGCCTGGCCGAATTCGAATAAAACCATGAGACTTCCCCCTCGCCGCGAGATGAGGCCCGATTCCCCTGCACTGCGTGCAGAGCAATACCGTGCTTCACGTCAAACGTGAAAGGGGCCTTGATTTCCTTGATGGCACCCTTGAGAAAACCCAAGATCACTGTCTCAAGTCTAGAGGGATCCTGAGGTCACTGGAGCAACACGAAAGGGCTCCGTGGATCCCAAATCAACTCGAGATGAGAGCTTAGTCCCTGGCTTCGAATCAAGAGGAATACCAACTTTCCACAAGCACCTCAAGAGGAGGCTTCTCTCAGCTACAGGTATGTGAGAGGGACCCTGAGTTTGTGGCCTCAAGTAGAATGGACACCGAGATGCTCTGACTCGAAGTAAGGCCGGATATCCCTGCAGTGAATTGAATGCAGGCTCGTCTTGCCTCTCCCAAGACGAAGGGATGTCTGAATCCCCTGTGGAGACCACAGAGAAAGACCTAGTTCTCCGCCTCATCGCTACTGGAGGCCTCACATCCTTTCAAAACTCGAGAGGTCCGCGGAGATCAATGCTTCCAAAGTAGACGATGCCTGACTCCTCTTGAAAATGGATAGGAGTCCCAGGATCCCTGTGGCACGTGGAAAGGGACACTGGGTCTCCCGCCTCACGTGGAGACGCGTCCCAATTGCCATGCCAAGACTCGAGGAGAATCCTGAGGTGTCCCTCGCACCTAGGCAGGAGTTCTGATGTCGCTGAACAAACACGTGTCTGGAAGGGCCCTCCCCGTCGTAACTCGAGAATATACCCGAGGTTCCGGCCGCAACTCGAGAAAAACCATGAGACTTCCCCCTCGCCGCGAGACGAGGCCCGATTCCGCTGCCCTGCGTGCAGAGCAATTCCGTTTTCCACATCAAACGTGAAAGGAGCCTTGATTTCCTTGATGGCACTCCAGAGAAAACCCAAGATCACTGGCTCAAGCGTAGAGGGATCCTGAGGACACTGGAAGAACACGAAACGGCTCCGTAGACCCCAAATCAACTCGAGATGAGAGCTTAGTCCCTGGCGTCGACTCAAGAGGAATACCAACTTTCCACAAGCCCCTGAAGAGGAGGCTTCTCGCAGCGACAGGTATGTGAGAGGGACCCTGAGTTTGTGGCCTCAAGTGGAATGGACACCGAGATGCTCTGACTCGAAGTATGGCCGGATATCCCTGCAGTGAATTGAATGCAGGCTCGTCTTGCATCTCCCAAGACGAAGGGATGTGTGAATCCCCTGTGGAGACGACAGAGAAAGACCTAGTCCTCCGCCTCATCGCGACAGGAGGCCTCATATCCTTTGAAAACTCGAGAGGTCTCCAGAGATCAATGCTTCCAAAGGAGACGATGCCTGACTCTTCTTGAAAATGGATAGGAGTCCCAGGATCCCTGTGGCACGTGGAAAGGGACCCTGGGTCTCCCGCCTCACGTGGAGACGCATCCCAATTGCCATGCCAAGACTCGAGGAGAATCCCGAGGTGTCCCTCGCACCTAGGCAGGAGTTCTGATGTCGCTGAACAAACACGTGTCTGGAAGGGCCCTCCCCGTCGTAACTCGAGAATATACCCGAGGTTCCGGCCGCAACTCGAGAAAAACCATGAGACTTCCCCCTCGCCGCGAGACGAGGCCCGATTCCCCTGCCCTGCGAGCAGAGCAATTCCGTTTTCCACATCAAACGTGAAAGGAGCCTTGATTTCCTTGATGGCACTCCAGAGAAAACCCAAGATCACTGGCTCAAGCGTAGAGGGATCCTGAGGACACTGGAAGAACACGAAACGGCTCCGTAGACCCCAAATCAACTCGAGATGAGAGCTTAGTCCCTGGCGTCGACTCAAGAGGAATACCAACTTTCCACAAGCCCCTGAAGAGGAGGCTTCTCGCAGCGACAGGTATGTGAGAGGGACCCTGAGTTTGTGGCCTCAAGTGGAATGGACACCGAGATGCTCTGACTCGAAGTATGGCCGGATATCCCTGCAGTGAATTGAATGCAGGCTCGTCTTGCATCTCCCAAGACGAAGGGATGTGTGAATCCCCTGTGGAGACGACAGAGAAAGACCTAGTCCTCCGCCTCATCGCGACAGGAGGCCTCATATCCTTTGAAAACTCGAGAGGTCTCCAGAGATCAATGCTTCCAAAGGAGACGATGCCTGACTCTTCTTGAAAATGGATAGGAGTCCCAGGATCCCTGTGGCACGTGGAAAGGGACCCTGGGTCTCCCGCCTCACGTGGAGACGCATCCCAATTGCCATGCCAAGACTCGAGGAGAATCCCGAGGTGTCCCTCGACCCTAGGCAGGAGTCCTGACGTCGCTGAACAAACACGTGTCTGGAAGGGCCCTCCCCGTCGTAACTCGAGAATATACCCCAGGTTGGTCCGCAACTCGAGAAAAACCATGAGACTTCCCCCTCGCCGCGAGATGAGGCCCGATTCCCCTGCACTGCGTGCAGAGCAATTCCGTGTTCCACATCAAACGTGAAAGGAGCTTTGTATCCTTGATGGCACTCCAGAGAAAACCCAAAGTAACTGTCTCAAGTCTAGAAGGATCCTGAGGCCACTGTAGCAGCACGGAAGGCTCCGTGGACCCCAAATCATCTCGAGATGAGAGCTGAGTCCCTGGCTTCGACTTAAGAGGAAAACCAAGTTTCCTCAAGCACCTCAAGAGGAGGCTTCTCTCAGCTACAGGTATTTGAGAGGGACCCGGAGTTTGTGGCCTCAAGTGGAATGGACACCGAGATGCTCTGACTCGAAGTAAGGCCGGATATCCCTGCAGTGAATTGAATGCAGGCTCGTCTTGCATCTCCCAAGACGAAGGGATGTCTGAATCCCCTGTGGAGACCACAGAGAAAGAACTAGTCCTCCGCCTCATTGCGACCGGAGGCCTCACATCCTTTGAAAACTCGAGAGGTCCGCGGAGATCAATGCTTCCAAAGGAGACGATGCCTGACTCCTCTTGAAAATGGTTAGAATTCCCAGGATCCCTGTCCACATGGACGGGGACACTGGGTCTCCCGCCTCACGTGGAGACGCGTCCCAATTTCCATGCCAAGACTCGAGGAGAATCCCGAGGTGTCCCTCGCACCTAGGCAGGAGTCCTGACGTCGCTGAACAAACACGTGTCTGGAAGGGCCCTCCCCATCGTAACTCGAGAATATACCCCAGGTTCCGGCCGCAACTCGAGAAAAACCATGAGAATTCCCCCTCGCCGCGAGATGAGGCCCGATTCCCCTGGACTGCGTGCAGAGCAATTCCGTGTTCCACATCAAACTGGAAAGGAGCCTTGATTTCCTTGATGGCACTCCAGAGAAAACCCAAGATCACTGTCTCAAGTCTAGAGGGATCCTGAGGTCACAAGAGCAACACGAAAGGGCTCCGTGGACCCCAAATCAACTCGAGATGAGAGCTTAGTCCCTGGCTTCGACTCAAGAGGAATCCCAACTTTCCACAAGCACCTCAAGAGGAGGCTTCTCTCAGCTACAGGTATGTGAGAGGACCCTGAGTTTGTGGCCTCAAGTGGAATGGACACCGAGATGCTCTGACTCGAAGTAAGGCCGGATATCCCTGCAGGGAATTGAATGCAGGCTCGTCTTGCATCTCCCAAGACAAAGGGATGTCTGAATCCCCTGTGGAGAACACAGAGAAAGACCTAGTCCTCAGCCTCATCGCGACCGGAGGCCTCACATCCTTTGAAAACTCGAGAGGTCCGCGGAGATCAATGCTTCCAAAGGAGACGATGCCTGACTCCTCTTGAAAATGGTTAGGAGTCCCAGGATCCCTGTCCACATGGACGGGGACCCTGGGTCTCCCGCGTCACGTGGAGACGCGTCCCAATTGCCATGCCAAGACTCGAGGAGAATCCCGAGGTGTCCCTCGCACCTAGGCAGGAGTCCTGACGTCGCTGAACAAACACGTGTCTGGAAGGGCCCTCCCCGACGTAACTCGAGAATATACCCCAGGTTCCGGCCGCAACTCGAGGAAAACCATGAGACTTCCCCCTCGCCACGAGATGAGGCCCGATTCCCCTGCACTGCGTGGAGAGCAATTCCGAGTTTCACATCAAACGTGAAAGGAGCCTTGATTTCCTTGATGGCACTCCAGAGAAAACCCCAGATCACTGTCTCAAGTCTAGAGGGATCCTGAGGTCACTGGAGCAACACGAAATGGCTCCGTGGACCCCAAATCAACTCGAGATGAGAGCTGAGTCCCTGGCTTCGACTTAAGAGGAAAACCAAGTTTCCTCAAGCACCTCAAGAGGAGGCTTCTCTCAGCTACAGGTATGTGAGAGGGACCCTGAGTTTGTGGCCTCTAGTGGAATGGACACCGAGATGCTCTGACTCGAAATCAGGCCGGATATCCCTGCAGTGAATTGAATGCAGGCTCGTCTTGCATCTCCCAAGACGAAGGGATGTCTGAATCCCCTGTGGAGACCACAGAGAAAGAACTAGTCCTCCGCCTCATTGCGACCGTAGGCCTCACATCCTTTGAAAACTCGCGAGGTCCGCGGAGATCAATGCTTCCAAAGGAGACGATGCCTGACTCCTCTTGAAAATGGTTAGAATTCCCAGGATCCCTGTCCACATGGACGGGGAACCTGGGTCTCCCGCCTCACGTGGAGACGCATCCCAATTGCCATGCCAAGACTCGAGGAGAATCCCGAGGTGTCCCTCGCACCTAGGCAGGAGTTCTGATGTCGCTGAACAAACACGTGTCTGGAAGGGCCCTCCCAGTCGTAACTCGAGAATATACCCGAGGTTCCGGCCGCAACTCGAGAAAAACCATGAGACTTCCCCCTCGCCGCGAGATGAGGCCCGATTCCCCTGCCCTGCGTGCAGAGAAATTCCGTTTTCCACATCAAACGTGAAAGGAGCCTTGATTTCCTTGATGGCACTCCAGAGAAAACCCAAGATCACTGTCTCAAGCGTAGAGGGATCCTGAGGTCACTGGAAGAAGACGAAACGGCTCCGTCGACCCCAAATCAACTCGAGATGAGAGCTTAGTCCCTGGCGTCGACTCAAGGGGAATACCAACTTTCCACAAGCACCTGAAGACGAGGCTTCTCGCAGCGACAGGTATGTGAGAGGGACCCTGAGTTTGTGGACTCAAGTGGAATGGACACCGAGATGCTCTGACTCGAAGTAAGGCCGGATATCCCTGCAGTGAATTGAATGCAGGCTCGTCTTGCATCTCCCAAGACGAAGGGATGTGTGAATCCCCTGTGGAGACGACAGAGAAAGACCTAGTCCTCCGCCTCATCGCGACAGGAGGCCTCATATCCTTTGAAAACTCGAGAGGTCTCCGGAGATCAATGCTTCCAAAGGAGACGATGCCTGACTCTTCTTGAAAATGGATAGGAGTCCCAGGATCCCTGTGGCACGTGGAAAGGGATCCTGGGTCTCCCGCCTCACGTGGAGACGCATCCCAATTGCCATGCCAAGACTCGAGGAGAATCCCGAGGTGTCCCTCGCACCTAGGCAGGAGTCCTGACGTCGCTGAACAAACACGTGTCTGGAAGGGCCCTCCCCGTCGTAACTCGAGAATATACCCCAGGTTGGTCCGCAACTCGAGAAAAACCATGAGACTTCCCCCTCGCCTCGAGATGAAGCCCGATTCCCCTGCACTGTGTGCAGAGCAATTCCGAGTTGCACATCAAACGTGAAAGGAGCCTTGATTTCCTTGATGGCACTCCAGAGAAAACCCAAGATCACTGTCTCAAGTCTAGAGGGATCCTGAGGTCACTGGAACAACACGAAAGGGCTCCGTGGACCCCAAATCAACTCGAGATGAGAGCTTAGTCCCTGGCTTCGACTCAAGAGGAATACCAACTTTCCACAAGCACCTCAAGAGGAGGCTTCTCTCAGCTACAGGTATGTGAGAGGGACCCTGAGTTTGTGGCCTCACGTGGATGGACACCGAGATGCTGACTCAAAGTAAGGCAGGATATCCCTGCAGTGAATTGAATGCAGGCTCGTCTTGCATCTCCCAAGACGAAGGGATGTCTGAAACCCCTGTGGACACTACAGAGAAAGTCCTAGTTCTCCGCCTCATCGCGACCGGAGGCCTCACATCCTTTGAAAACTCGAGAGGTCTGCGGAGATCAATGCTTCCAAAGATGACGATGCCTGACTCCTCTTGAAAATGGATAGGAGTCCCAGGATCCCTGTGGCAGGTGGACAGGGACCCTGGGTCTCCCGCCTCACGTGGAGACGCGTCCCAATTGCCATGCCAAGACTCGAGGAGAATCCCGAGGTGTCCCTCGCACCTAGGCAGGAGTCCTGACGTCGCTGAACAAACACGTGTCTGGAAGGGCCCTCCCCGTCGTAACTCGAGAATATACCCCAGGGCCTGGCCGAATTCGAATAAAACCATGAGACTTCCCCCTCGCCGCGAGATGAGGCCCGATTCCCCTGCACTGCGTGCAGAGCAATACCGTGCTTCACATCAAACGTGAAAGGGGCCTTGATTTCCTTGATGGCACCCTTGAGAAAACCCAAGATCACTGTCTCAAGTCTAGAGGGATCCTGAGGTCACTGGAGCAACACGAAAGGGCTCCGTGGATCCCAAATCAACTCGAGATGAGAGCTTAGTCCCTGGCTTCGAATCAAGAGGAATACCAACTTTCCACAAGCACCTCAAGAGGAGGCTTCTCTCAGCTACAGGTATGTGAGAGGGACCCTGAGTTTGTGGCCTCAAGTAGAATGGACACCGAGATGCTCTGACTAGAAGTAAGGCCGGATATCCCTGCAGTGAATTGAATGCAGGCTCGTCTTGCCTCTCCCAAGACGAAGGGATGTCTGAATCCCCTGTGGAGACCACAGAGAAAGACCTAGTTCTCCGCCTCATCGCTACTGGAGGCCTCACATCCTTTCAAAACTCGAGAGGTCCGCGGAGATCAATGCTTCCAAAGTAGACGATGCCTGACTCCTCTTGAAAATGGATAGGAGTCCCAGGATCCCTGTGGCACGTGGAAAGGGACACTGGGTCTCCCGCCTCACGTGGAGACGCGTCCCAATTGCCATGCCAAGACTCGAGGAGAATCCTGAGGTGTCCCTCGCACCTAGGCAGGAGTTCTGATGTCGCTGAACAAACACGTGTCTGGAAGGGCCCTCCCCGTCGTAACTCGAGAATATACCCGAGGTTCCGGCCGCAACTCGAGAAAAACCATGAGACTTCCCCCTCGCCGCGAGACGAGGCCCGATTCCCCTGCCCTGCGTGCAGAGAAATTCCGTTTTCCACATCAAACGTGAAAGGAGCCTTGATTTCCTTGATGGCACTCCAGAGAAAACCCAAGATCACTGGCTCAAGCGTAGAGGGATCCTGAGGACACTGGAAGAACACGAAACGGCTCCGTAGACCCCAAATCAACTCGAGATGAGAGCTTAGTCCCTGGCGTCGACTCAAGAGGAATACCAACTTTCCACAAGCCCCTGAAGAGGAGGCTTCTCGCAGCGACAGGTATGTGAGAGGGACCCTGAGTTTGTGGCCTCAAGTGGAATGGACACCGAGATGCTCTGACTCGAAGCATGGCCGGATATCCCTGCAGTGAATTGAATGCAGGCTCGTCTTGCATCTCCCAAGTCGAAGGGATGTGTGAATCCCCTGTGGAGACGACAGAGAAAGACCTAGTCCTCCGCCTCATCGCGACAGGAGGCCTCATATCCTTTGAAAACTCGAGAGGTCTCCGGAGATCAATGCTTCCAAAGGAGACGATGCCTGACTCTTCTTGAAAATGGATAGGAGTCCCAGGATCCCTGTGGCACGTGGAAAGGGATCCTGGGTCTCCCGCCTCACGTGGAGACGCATCCCAATTGCCATGCCAAGACTCGAGGAGAATCCCGAGGTGTCCCTCGCACCTAGGCAGGAGTCCTGACGTCGCTGAACAAACACGTGTCTGGAAGGGCCCTCCCCGTCGTAACTCGAGAATATACCCCAGGTTGGTCCGCAACTCGAGAAAAACCATGAGACTTCCCCCTCGCCTCGAGATGAAGCCCGATTCCCCTGCACTGCGTGCAGAGCAATTCCGAGTTGCACATCAAACGTGAAAGGAGCCTTGATTTCCTTGATGGCACTCCAGAGAAAACCCAAGATCACTGTCTCAAGTCTAGAGGGATCCTGAGGTCACTGGAACAACACGAAAGGGCTCCGTGGACCCCAAATCAACTCGAGATGAGAGCTTAGTCCCTGGCTTCGACTCAAGAGGAATACCAACTTTCCACAAGCACCTCAAGAGGAGGCTTCTCTCAGCTACAGGTATGTGAGAGGGACCCTGAGTTTGTGGCCTCACGTGGATGGACACCGAGATGCTCTGACTCAAAGTAAGGCAGGATATCCCTGCAGTGAATTGAATGCAGGCTCGTCTTGCATCTCCCAAGACGAAGGGATGTCTGAAACCCCTGTGGACACTACAGAGAAAGTCCTAGTTCTCCGCCTCATCGCGACCGGAGGCCTCACATCCTTTGAAAACTCGAGAGGTCTGCGGAGATCAATGCTTCCAAAGATGACGATGCCTGACTCCTCTTGAAAATGGATAGGAGTCCCAGGATCCCTGTGGCAGGTGGACAGGGACCCTGGGTCTCCCGCCTCACGTGGAGACGCGTCCCAATTGCCATGCCAAGACTCGAGGAGAATCCCGAGGTGTCCCTCGCACCTAGGCAGGAGTCCTGACGTCGCTGAACAAACACGTGTCTGGAAGGGCCCTCCCCGTCGTAACTCGAGAATATACCCCAGGGCCTGGCCGAATTCGAATAAAACCATGAGACTTCCCCCTCGCCGCGAGATGAGGCCCGATTCCCCTGCACTGCGTGCAGAGCAATACCGTGCTTCACATCAAACGTGAAAGGGGCCTTGATTTCCTTGATGGCACCCTTGAGAAAACCCAAGATCACTGTCTCAAGTCTAGAGGGATCCTGAGGTCACTGGAGCAACACGAAAGGGCTCCGTGGATCCCAAATCAACTCGAGATGAGAGCTTAGTCCCTGGCTTCGAATCAAGAGGAATACCAACTTTCCACAAGCACCTCAAGAGGAGGCTTCTCTCAGCTACAGGTATGTGAGAGGGACCCTGAGTTTGTGGCCTCAAGTAGAATGGACACCGAGATGCTCTGACTCGAAGTAAGGCCGGATATCCCTGCAGTGAATTGAATGCAGGCTCGTCTTGCCTCTCCCAAGACGAAGGAATGTCTGAATCCCCTGTGGAGACCACAGAGAAAGACCTAGTTCTCCGCCTCATCGCTACTGGAGGCCTCACATCCTTTCAAAACTCGAGAGGTCCGCGGAGATCAATGCTTCCAAAGTAGACGATGCCTGACTCCTCTTGAAAATGGATAGGAGTCCCAGGATCCCTGTGGCACGTGGAAAGGGACACTGGGTCTCCCGCCTCACGTGGAGACGCGTCCCAATTGCCATGCCAAGACTCGAGGAGAATCCTGAGGTGTCCCTCGCACCTAGGCAGGAGTTCTGATGTCGCTGAACAAACACGTGTCTGGAAGGGCCCTCCCCGTCGTAACTCGAGAATATACCCGAGGTTCCGGCCGCAACTCGAGAAAAACCATGAGACTTCCCCCTCGCCGCGAGACGAGGCCCGATTCCCCTGCCCTGCGTGCAGAGCAATTCCGTTTTCCACATCAAACGTGAAAGGAGCCTTGATTTCCTTGATGGCACTCCAGAGAAAACCCAAGATCACTGGCTCAAGCGTAGAGGGATCCTGAGGACACTGGAAGAACACGAAACGGCTCCGTAGACCCCAAATCAACTCGAGATGAGAGCTTAGTCCCTGGCGTCGACTCAAGAGGAATACCAACTTTCCACAAGCCCCTGAAGAGGAGGCTTCTCGCAGCGACAGGTATGTGAGAGGGACCCTGAGTTTGTGGCCTCAAGTGGAATGGACACCGAGATGCTCTGACTCGAAGCATGGCCGGATATCCCTGCAGTGAATTGAATGCAGGCTCGTCTTGCTTCTCCCAAGACGAAGGGATGTGTGAATCCCCTGTGGAGACGACAGAGAAAGACCTAGTCCTCCGCCTCATCGCGACAGGAGGCCTCATATCCTTTGAAAACTCGAGAGGTCTCCAGAGATCAATGCTTCCAAAGGAGACGATGCCTGACTCTTCTTGAAAATGGATAGGAGTCCCAGGATCCCTGTGGCACGTGGAAAGGGACCCTGGGTCTCCCGCCTCACGTGGAGACGCATCCCAATTGCCATGCCAAGACTCGAGGAGAATCCCGAGGTGTCCCTCGCACCTAGGCAGGAGTCCTGACGTCGCTGAACAAACACGTGTCTGGAAGGGCCCTCCCCGTCGTAACTCGAGAATATACCCCAGATTGGTCCGCAACTCGAGAAAAACCATGAGACTTCCCCCTCGCCTCGAGATGAGGCCCGATTCCCCTGTACTGCATGCAGAGCAATTCCGAGTTGCACATCAAACGTGAAAGGAGCCTTGATTTCCTTGATGGCACTCCAGTGAAAACCCAAGATCACTGTCTTAAGTCTAGATGGATCCTGAGGTCACTGGAACAACACGAAAGGGCTCCGTGGACCCCAAATCAACTCGAGATGAGAGCTTAGTCCCTGGCTTCGACTCAAGAGGAATACCAACTTTCCACAAGCACCTCAAGAGGAGGCTTCTCGCAGCGACAGGTATGTGAGAGGACCCTGAGTTTGTGGCCTCAAGTGGAATGGACACCGAGATGCTCTGACTCGAAGTAAGGCCGGATATCCCTGCAGTGAATTGAATACAAGCTCGTCTTGCATCTCCCAAGACGAAGGGATGTCTGAATCCCCTGTGGAGACCACAGAGAAAGACCTAGTTCTCCACCTCATCGTGACCGGAGGCCTCACATCATTTGAAAACTCGAGAGGTCCGCGGAGATCAATGCTTCCAAAGGAGACGATGCCTGACTCCTCTTGAAAATGGTTAGGAGTCCCAGGATCCCTGTCCACATGGACGGGGACCCTGGGTCTCCCGCTTCACGTGGAGACGCGTCCCAATTGCCATGCCAAGACTCGAGGAGAATCCCGAGGTGTCCATCGCACCTAGGCAGGAGTCCTGACGTCGCTGAACAAACACGTGTCTGGAAGGGCCCTCCCCGTCGTAACTCGAGAATATACCCCAGGTTCCGGCCGCAACTCGAGAAAAACCATGAGACTTCCCCCTCGCCGCGAGATGAGGCCCGTTTCCCTTGCACTGCGTGCTGAGCAATTCCGTGTTCCACATCAAACGTGAAAGGAGCCTTGATTTCCTTGATGGCACTCCAGAGAAAACCCAAGATCACTGTCTCAAGTCTAGAGGGATCCTGAGGTCACTGGAGCAACACGAAAGGGCTCCGTGGACCCCAAATCAACTCGAGATGAGAGCTTAGTCCCTGGCTTCGACTCAAGAGGAATACGAACTTTCCACAAGCACCTCAAGAGGAGGCTTCTCTCAGCTACAGGTATGTGAGAGGGACCCTGAGTTTGTGGCCTCAAGTGGAATGGACACCGTGATGCTCTGACTCGAAGTAAGGCCGGATATCCCTGCAGTGAATTGAATGCAGGCTCGTCCGGCATCTCCCAAGACTAAGGGATGTCTGAATCCCCTGTGGAGACCACAGAGAAAGACCTAGTCCTCCGCCTCATCGCGACCGGAGGCCTCACATCCTTTGAAAACTCGAGAGGTCCGCGGAGATCAATGCTTCCAAAGGAGACGATGCCTGACTCCTCTTGAAAATGGATAGGAGTCCCAGGATCCCTGGGGCACGTGAAAACGCACCCTGGGTCTCCCGCCTCACGTGGAGACGCGTCCAAATGGCCATGCCAAGACTCGAGGAGAATCCCGAGTTGCCCCTCGCACCTAGGCAGGAGTCCTGACGTCGCTGAACAAACACGTGTCTGGAAGGGCCCTTCCGGTCGTAACTCGAGAGTGTACCCCAGGTTCCGGCCGCAACTCGAGAAAAACAATGAGACTTCCCCCTCGCCGCGAGATGAGGCCCGATTCCCCTGCACTGTGTGCAGAGCAATTCCGTGTTCCACATCAAACAGGAAAGGAGCCTTGATTTCCTTGATGGCACTCCAGAGAACACCCAATCACTGTCTCATGTCTAGAGGGATACTGAGGTCACTCTAACAACACGAAAGGGCTCTGTGGACACCAAATCAACTCGAGATGAGAGCTTCTTCCCTGGCTTCGACTCAAGAGGAATACCCACTTTCCACAAGCACCTCAAGAGGAGGCTTCTCTCAGCTACAGGTATGTGAGAGGGACCCTGAGTTTGTGGCCTCAAGTGGAATGGACACCGAGATGCTCTGACTCGAAGGAAGGCCGGATATCCCTGCAATGAATTGAATGCAGGCCTCTTTTGCATCTCCCACGAAGAAGGGATGTCTGAATCCCCTGTGGAGACTAGAGAGAAAAACCTAGTTCTCCGCCTCTTCGCGATCGGAGGCCTCACGTCCTTTGAAAACTCGCGAGGTCCGCGGAGATCAATGCTTCCAAAGGAGACGATGCCTGACTCCTCTTGAAAATGGATAGGAGTCCCAGGATCCCTGTGGCACGTGGAACGGGACCCTGGGTCTCCCGCCTCACGTGGAGATGCATCCCAATGGCCATGCCAAGACTCGAGGAGAATCCCGAGGTGTCCCCACGCACCCAGGCAGGAGTCCTGACATCGCTGAATAAACACATGTCTGGAAAGGCCCTTCTGGTCGTAACTCGAGAATGTACCCCAGGTTCCGGCCGCAACTCGAGAAAAACAATGAGACTTCCCCCTCGCCGCGAGATGAGGCCCGATTCCCCTGCACTGCGTGCAGAGCAATTCCGTGTTCCACATCAAACATGAAAGGAGCCTTGATTTCCTTGATGGCACTCCAGAGAACACCCAAGATCACTGTCTCATGTCTAGAGGGATACTGAGGTCACTGTAGCAACACGAAAGGGCTCCGTGGACCCCAAATCAACTCGAGATGAGAGCTTCTTCCCTGGCTTCGACTCAAGAGGAATACCACTTTCCACAAGCACCTCAAGAGGAGGCTTCTCTCAGCTACAGGTATGTGAGAGGGACCCTGAGTTTGTGGCCTCAAGTGGAATGGACACCGAGATGCTCTGACTCGAAGGAAGGCCGGATATCCCTGCAGTGAATTGAATGCAGGCCTCTTTTGCATCTCCCACGACGAAGGGATGTCTGAATCCCCTGTGGAGACCACAGAGAAAGACCTAGTTCTCCGCCTCATCGCGATCGGAGAACTCACGTCCATTGAAAACTCGAGAGGTCCGCGGAGATCAATGCTTCCAAAAGAGACGATGCCTGACTCCTCTTGAAAATGGATAGGAGTCCCAGGATCCCTGGGGCACGTGAAAACGCACCCTGGGTCTCCCGCCTCACGTGGAGACGCGTCCAAATGGCCATGCCAAGACTCGAGGAGAATCCCGAGTTGCCCCTCGCACCTTGGCAGGAGTTCTGACGTCGCTGAACAAACACGTGTCTGGAAGGGCCCTTCCGGTCGTAACTCGAGAGTGTACCGCAGGTTCCGGCCGCAACTCGAGAAAAACAATGAGACTTCCCCCTCGCCGCGAGATGAGGCTCGATTCCCCTGCACTGCGTGCAGAGCAACTCCGTGTTCCAAATCACACATGAATGGAGCCTTGATTTCCTTGATGGCACTCCAGAGAACACCCAAGATCACTGTCTCAAGTCTAGAGGGATTCTGAGGTCACTGTAGCAACACGAAAGGGCTCCGTGGACCCCAAATCAACTCGAGATGAGAGCTTCTTCCCTGGCTTCGACTCAAGAGGAATACCCACTTTCCACAAGCACCTCAAGAGGAGGCTTCTCTCAGCTACAGGTATGTGAGAGGGACCCTGAGTTTGTGGCCTCAAGTGGAATGGACACCGATATGCTCTGACTCGAAGGAAGTCCGGATATCCCTGCAGTGAATTGAATGCAGGCTCGTCTTGCATCTCCCACGACGAAGGGATGTCTGAATCCCCTGTGGAGACCACAGAGAAAGACCTTGTTCTCCGCCTCATCGCGACTGGAGGTCTCCCGTCCTTTGAAAACTCGAGAGGTCCGCGGAGAACAAGGCTTCCAAAGGAGACGATGCCTGACTCCTCTTGAAAATGGATAGGAGTCCCAGGATCCCTGTGGCACGTGGAAAGGGACCCTGGGTCTCCCGCCTCATGTGGAGATGCGTCCCAATGGCCATGCCAAGACTCGAGGAGAATCCCGAAGTGTCCCTCGCACCTAGGCAGGAGTCCTGACGTCGCTGAACAAACACGTGTCTGGAAGGGCCCTCCCCGTCGTAACTTGAGGATATACCCCAGGTTCCGGCTGCAACTCGAGAAAAACCATTAGACTTCCCCCTCGCCGCGAGATGAGGCCCGATTCCCCTGCACTGCGTGCAGAGCAATTCCGTGTTCCAAATCAAACATGAAAGGAGTCTTGATTGCTTTGATGGCACTCCAGAGAAAACCCAAGATCACTGTCTCAAGTCTAGAGGGATACTGAGGTCACTGTAGCAACACGAAAGGGCTCCGTGGACCCCAAATCAACTCAAGATGAGAGCTTCGGCCCTGGCTTCGACTCAAGAGGAATACCCACTTTCCACAAGCACCTCAAGAGGAGGCTTCTCTCAGCTACAGGTATGTGAGAGGGACCCTGAGTTTGTGGCCTCAAGTGGAATGGACACAGAGATGCTCTGACTCGAAGGAAGGCCGGATATCCCTGCAGTGAATTGAATGCAGTCTCGTCTTGCAATCCCCACGACGAAGGGATGTCTGAATCCCCTCTGGAGACAACAGAGAAAGACCTAGTTCTCCGCCTCATCGCGACCGGAGGCCTCACGTCCTATGAAAACTTGATAGGTCCGCGGAGATCAATGCTTCCAAAGGAGACGATGCCTGACTCCTCTTGAAAATGGATAGGAGTCCCAGGATCCCTGTGGCACGTGGAAATGGACCCTGGGTCTCCCGCCTCACGTGGAGATGCGTCCCAATGGCCATGCCAAGACTCGAGGAGAATCCCGAAGTGTCCCTCGCACCTAGGCAGGAGTCCTGACGTCGCTGAAAAACACGTGTCTGGAAGGGCCCTCCCCGTCGTAACTCCAGAATATACTCCAGGTTCCGGCCGGAACTCGAGAAAAACCATGAGAATTCCCCCTCGCCGCGAGATGAGGCCCGATTCCCCTGCACTGTATGCAGAGCAATTCCGTGTTCCACATCAAACAGGAAAGGAGCCTTGATTTCCTTGATGGCACTCCAGAGAACACCCAAGATCACTGTCTCATGTCTAGAGGGATACTGAGGTCACTGTAGCAACACGAAAGGTCTCCGTGTACCCCAAATCAACTCGAGATGCGAGCTTCGTCCCTGGCTTCGACTCAAGAGGAATACCCACTTTCCACAAGCACCTCAAGAGGAGGCTTCTCTCAGCTACAGGTATGTGAGAGGGACCCTGAGTTTGTGGCCTCAAGTGGAATGGACACCGATATGCTCTGACTCGAAGAAAGTCCGGATATCCCTGCAGTGAATTGAATGCAGGCTCGTCTTGCATCTCCCACGACGAAGGGATGTCTGAATCCCCTGTGGAGACCACAGAGAAAGACCTTGTTCTCCGCCTCATCGCGACTGGAGGTCTCCCGTCCTTTGAAAATTCGAGAGGTCCGCGGAGAACAAGGCTTCCAAAGGAGACGATGCCTGACTCCTCTTGAAAATGGATAGGAGTCCCAGGATCCCTGTGGCACGTGGAAATGGACCCTGGGTCTCCCGCCTCACATGGAGACGCGTCCCAATGGCCATGCCAAGACTCGAGGAGAATCCCGAGGTGTCCCTCGCACCTAGGCAGGAGTCCTGACGTTGCTGAAAAACACGTGTCTGGAAGGGCCCTCCCCGTCGTAACTTGAGGATATACCCCAGGTTCCGGCCGCAACTCGAGAAAAACCATGAGACTTCCCCCTCGCCGCGAGATGAGGCCCGATTCCCCTGCACTGCGTGCAGAGCAATTCCGTGTTCCAAGTCAAACATGAAAGGAGTCTTGATTTCTTTGATGGCACTCCAGGGAAAACCCAAGATCACTGTCTCAAGTCTAGAGGGATACTGAGGTCACTGTAGCAACACGAAAGGGCTCCGTGGACCCCAAATCACCTCGAGATGAGAGCTTCGTACCTGGCTTCCACTCAAGAGGAATACCCACTTTCCACAAGCACCTCAAGAGGAGGCTTCTCTCAGCTACAGGTATGTGAGAGGGACCCTGAGTTTGTGGCCTCAAGTAGAATGGACACCGAGATGCTCTGAATCGAAGGAAGGCCGGATATCCCTGCAGTGAATTGAATGCAGGCTCGTCTTGCATCTCCCTCGACGAAGGGATGTCTGAATCCCCTGTGGAGACCAAGGAGAAAGACCTAGTTCTCCGCCTCATCGCGACCGGAGGCCTCACGTCCTTTGAAAACTCGAGAGGTCCAAGGAGATCAATGCTTCCAAAGGAGACGATGCCTGACTCCTCTTAAAAATGGATAGGAGTCCCAGGATCCCTGTGGCACGTGGAAATGGACCCTGGGTCTCCCGCCTCACGTGGAGACGCGTCCCAATGGCCATGCCAAGACTCGAGGAGAATCCCGAGGTGTCCCTCGCACCTAGGCAGGAGTACTGACGTCGCTGAAAAACACGTGTCTGGAAGGGCCCTCCCCGTCGTAACTCGAGAATATACCCCAGGTTCCGGCCGCAACTCGAGAAAAACCATGAGACTTCCCCCTCGCCGTGAGATGAGGCCCGATTCCCCTGCACTGTGTGCAGAGCAATTTCGTGTTCCACATCAAACAGGAAAGGAGCCTTGATTTCCTTGATGGCACTCCAGAGGACACCCAAGATCACTGTCTCATGTCTAGAGGGATACTGAGGTCACTCTAACAACACGAAAGGGCTCCGTGGACACCAAATCAACTCGAGATGAGAGCTTCTTCCCTGGCTTCGACTCAAGAGGAATACCCACTTTCCACAAGCACCTCAAGAGGAGGCTTCTCTCAGCTACAGGTATGTGAGAGGGACACTGAGTTTGTGGCCTCAAGTGGAATTGACACCGAGATGCTCTGACTCGAAGGAAGGCCGGATATCCTTGCAGTGAATTGAATGCAGGCCTCTTTTGCATCTCCCACGAAGAAGAGATGTCTGAATCCCCTGTGGAGACCACAGAGAAAGACCTAGTTCTCCGCCTCTTCGCGATCGGACGCCTCACGTCCTTTGAAAACTCGCGAGGTCCGCGGAGATCAATGCTTCCAAAGGAGACGATGCCTGACTCCTCTTGAAAATGGATAGGAGTCCCAGGATCCCTGTGGCACGTGAAAAGGGACCCTGGGTCTCCCGCCTCACGTGGAGATGCGTCCCAATGGCCATGCCAAGACTCGAGGAGAATCCCGAGGTGTCCCCACGCACCCAGGCAGGAGTCCTGACATCGCTGAATAAACACGTGTCTGAAAGGCCCTTCTGGTCGTAACTCGAGAATGTACCCCAGGTTCCGGCCGCAACTCGAGAAAAACAATGAGACTTCCCCCTCGCCGCGAGATGAGGCCCGATTCGCCTGCACTGCGTGCAGAGCAATTCCGTGTTCCACATCAAACATGAAAGGAGCCTTGATTTACTTGATGGTACTCCAGAGAACACCCAAGATCACTGTCTCATGTCTAGAGGGATACTGAGGTCACTGTAGCAACACGAAAGGGCTCCGTGGACCCCAAATCAACTCGAGATGAGAGCTTCTTCCCTGGCTTCGACTCAAGAGGAATACCACTTTCCACAAGCACCTCAAGAGGAGGCTTCTCTCAGCTACAGGTATGTGAGAGGGACCCTGAGTTTGTGGCCTCAAGTGGAATGGACACCGAGATGCTCTGACTCGAAGGAAGGCCGGATATCCCTGCAGTGAATTGAATGCAGGCCTCTTTTGCATCTCCCACGACGAAGGGATGTCTGAATCCCCTGTGGAGACCACAGAGAAAGACCTAGTTATCCGCCTCATCGCGATCGGAGGACTCACGTCCATTGAAAACTCGAGAGGTCCGAGGAGATCAATGCTTCCAAAAGAGACGATGCCTGACTCCTCTTGAAAATGGATAGGAGTCCCAGGATCCCTGGGGCACGTGAAAACGCACCCTGGGTCTCCCGCCTCACGTGGAGACGCGTCCAAATGGCCATGCCAAGACTCGAGGAGAATCCCGAGTTGCCCCTCGCACCTAGGCAGGAGTCCTGACGTCGCTGAACAAACACGTGTCTGGAAGGGCCCTTCCGGTCGTAACTCGAGATTGTACCCCAGGTTCCGGCCGCAACTCGAGAAAAACAATGAGACTTTCCCCTCGCCGCGAGATGAGGCCCGATTCCCCTGCACTGTGTGCAGAGCAATTCCGTGTTCCACATCAAACAGGAAAGGAGCCTTGAATTCCTTGATGGCACTCCAGAGAACACCCAAGATCACTGTCTCATGTCTAGAGGGACACTGAGGTCACTCTAACAACACGAAAGGGCTCCGTGGACACCAAATCAACTCGAGATGAGAGCTTCTTCCCTGGCTTCGACTCAAGAGGAATACCCACTTTCCACAAGCACCTCAAGAGGAGGCTTCTCTCAGCTACAGGTATGTGAGAGGGACCCTGAGTTTGTGGCCTCAAGTGGAATGGACACCGAGATGCTCTGACTCGAAGGAAGGCCGGATATCCCTGCAATGAATTGAATGCAGGCCTCTTTTGCATCTCCCACGAAGAAGGGATGTCTGAATCCCCTGTGGAGACCACAGAGAAAGACCTAGTTCTCCGCCTCTTCGCGATCGGAGGCCTCACGTCCTTTGAAAACTCGCGAGGTCCGCGGAGATCAATGCTTCCAAAGGAGACGATGCCTGACTCCTCTTGAAAATGGATAGGAGTCCCAGGATCCCTGTGGCACGTGGAACGGGACCCTGGGTCTCCCGCCTCACGTTTAGATGCGTCCCAATGGCCATGCCAAGACTCGAGGAGAATCCCGAAGTGTCCCTCGCACCTAGGCAGGAGTCCTGACGTCGCTGAACAAACACGTGTCTGGAAGGGCCCTCCCCGTCGAAACTCGAGAGTGTACCCCAGGTTCCGGCCGCAACTCGAGAAAAACAATGAGACTTCCCCCTCGCCGCGAGATGAGGCTCGATTCCCCTGCACTTCGTGCAGAGCAACTCCGTGTTCCAAATCACACATGAAAGGAGCCTTGATTTCCTTGATGGCACTCCAGAGAACACCCAAGATCACTGTCTCAAGTCTAGAGGGATCCTGAGGTCACTGTAGCAACACGAAAGGGCTCCGTGGACCCCAAATCAACTCGAGATGAGAGCTTCGTCCCTGGCTTCGACTCAAGAGGAATACCCACTTTCCACAAGCACCTCAAGAGGAGGCTTCTCTCAGCTACAGGTATGTGAGAGGGACCCTGAGTTTGTGGCCTCAAGTGGAATGGACACCGATATGCTCTGACTCGAAGGAAGTCCGGATATCCCTGCAGTGAATTGAATGCAGGCTCGTCTTGCATCTCCCACGACGAAGGGATGTCTGAATCCCCTGTGGAGACCACAGAGAAAGACCTTGTTCTCCAGCTCATCGCGACTGGAGGTCTCCCGTCCTTTGAAAACTCGAGAGGTCCGCGGAGAACAAGGCTTCCAAAGGAGACGATGCCTGACTCCTCTTGAAAATGGATAGGCGTCCCAGGATCCCTGTGGCACGTGGAAAGGGACCCTGGGTCTCCCGCCTCACGTGGAGATGCGTCCCAATGGCCATGCCAAGACTCGAGGAGAATCCCGAAGTGTCCCTCGCACCTATGCAGGAGTCCTGACGTCGCTGAACAAACACGTGTCTGGAAGGGCCCTCCCCGTCGTAACTTGAGGATATACCCCAGGTTCCGGCCGCAACTCGAGAAAAACCATGAGACTTCCCCCTCGCCGCGAGATGAGGCCCGATTCCCCTGCACTGCGTGCAGAGCAATTCCGTGTTCCACATCAAACATGAAAGGAGCCTTGATTTCCTTGATGGCACTCCAGAGAACACCCAAGATCACTGTCTCATGTCTAGAGGGATACTGAGGTCACTGTAGCAACACGAAAGGGCTCCGTGGACCCCAAATCAACTCGAGATGAGAGCTTCTTCCCTGGCTTCGACTCAAGAGGAATACCACTTTCCACAAGCACCTCAAGAGGAGGCTTCTCTCAGCTACAGGTATGTGAGAGGGACCCTGAGTTTGTGGCCTCAAGTGGAATGGACACCGAGATGCTCTGACTCGAAGGAAGGCCGGATATCCCTGCAGTGAATTGAATGCAGGCCTCTTTTGCATCTCCCACGACGAAGGGATGTCTGAATCCCCTGTGGAGACCACAGAGAAAGACCTAGTTCTCCGCCTCATCGCGATCGGAGAACTCACGTCCATTGAAAACTCGAGAGGTCCGCGGAGATCAATGCTTCCAAAAGAGACGATGCCTGACTCCTCTTGAAAATGGATAGGAGTCCCAGGATCCCTGGGGCACGTGAAAACGCACCCTGGGTCTCCCGCCTCACGTGGAGACGCGTCCAAATGGCCATGCCAAGACTCGAGGAGAATCCCGAGTTGCCCCTCGCACCTTGGCAGGAGTTCTGACGTCGCTGAACAAACACGTGTCTGGAAGGGCCCTTCCGGTCGTAACTCGAGAGTGTACCGCAGGTTCCGGCCGCAACTCGAGAAAAACAATGAGACTTCCCCCTCGCCGCGAGATGAGACTCGATTCCCCTGCACTGCGTGCAGAGCAACTCCGTGTTCCAAATCACACATGAAAGGAGCCTTGATTTCCTTGATGGCACTCCAGAGAACACCCAAGATCACTGTCTCAAGTCTAGAGGGATTCTGAGGTCACTGTAGCAACACGAAAGGGCTCCGTGGACCCCAAATCAACTCGAGATGAGAGCTTCTTCCCTGGCTTCGACTCAAGAGGAATACCCACTTTCCACAAGCACCTCAAGAGGAGGCTTCTCTCAGCTACAGGTATGTGAGAGGGACCCTGAGTTTGTGGCCTCAAGTGGAATGGACACCGAGATGCTCTGACTCGAAGGAAGTCCGGATATCCCTGCAGTGAATTGAATGCAGGCTCGTCTTGCATCTCCCACGACGAAGGGATGTCTGAATCCCCTGTGGAGACCACAGAGAAAGACCTTGTTCTCCGCCTCATCGCGACTGGAGGTCTCCCGTCCTTTGAAAACTCGAGAGGTCCGCGGAGAACAAGGCTTCCAAAGGAGACGATGCCTGACTCCTCTTGAAAATGGATAGGAGTCCCAGGATCCCTGTGGCACGTGGAAAGGGACCCTGTGTCTCCCGCCTCATGTGGAGATGCGTCCCAATGGCCATGCCAAGACTCGAGGAGAATCCCGAAGTGTCCCTCGCACCTAGGCAGGAGTCCTGACGTCGCTGAACAAACACGTGTCTGGAAGGGCCCTCCCCGTCGTAACTTGAGGATATACCCCAGGTTCCGGCCGCAACTCGAGAAAAACCATTAGACTTCCCCCTCGCCGCGAGATGAGGCCCGATTCCCCTGCACTGCGTGCAGAGCAATTCCGTGTTCCAAATCAAACATGAAAGGAGTCTTGATTGCTTTGATGGCACTCCAGAGAAAACCCAAGATCACTGTCTCAAGTCTAGAGGGATACTGAGGTCACTGTAGCAACACGAAAGGGCTCCGTGGACCCCAAATCAACTCGAGATGAGAGCTTCGGCCCTGGCTTCGACTCAAGAGGAATACCCACTTTCCACAAGCACCTCAAGAGGAGGCTTCTCTCAGCTACAGGTATGTGAGAGGGACCCTGAGTTTGTGGCCTCAAGTGGAATGGACACGGAGATGCTCTGACTCGAAGGAAGGCCGGATATCCCTGCAGTGAATTGAATGCAGGCTCGTCTTGCAATCCCCACGACGAAGGGATGTCTGAATCCCCTCTGGAGACAACAGAGAAAGACCTAGTTCTCCGCCTCATCGCGACCGGAGGCCTCACGTCCTTTGAAAACTCGATAGGTCCGCGGAGATCAATGCTTCCAAAGGAGACGATGCCTGACTCCTCTTGAAAATGGATAGGAGTCCCAGGATCCCTGTGGCACGTGGAAATGGACCCTGGGTCTCCCGCCTCACGTGGAGATGCGTCCCAATGGCCAAGCCAAGACTCGAGGAGAATCCCGAAGTGTCCCTCGCACCTAGGCAGGAGTCCTGACGTCGCTGAAAAACACGTGTCTGGAAGGGCCCTCCCCGTCGTAACTCCAGAATATACCCCAGGTTCCGGCCGGAACTCGAGAAAAACCATGAGAATTCCCCCTCGCCGCGAGATGAGGCCCGATTCCCCTGCACTGTATGCAGAGCAATTCCGTGTTCCACATCAAACAGGAAAGGAGCCTTGATTTCCTTGATGGCACTCCAGAGAACACCCAAGATCACTGTCTCATGTCTAGAGGGATACTGAGGTCACTGTAGCAACACGAAAGGTCTCCGTGGACCCCAAATCAACTCGAGATGCGAGCTTCGTCCCTGGCTTCGACTCAAGAGGAATACCCACTTTCCACAAGCACCTCAAGAGGAGGCTTCTCTCAGCTACAGGTATGTGAGAGGGACCCTGAGTTTGTGGCCTCAAGTGGAATGGACACCGATATGCTCTGACTCGAAGAAAGTCCGGATATCCCTGCAGTGAATTGAATGCAGGCTCGTCTTGCATCTCCCACGACGAAGGGATGTCTGAATCCCCTGTGGAGACCACAGAGAAAGACCTTGTTCTCCGCCTCATCGCGACTGGAGGTCTCCCGTCCTTTGAAAATTCGAGAGGTCCGCGGAGAACAAGGCTTCCAAAAGAGACGATGCCTGACTCCTCTTGAAAATGGATAGGAGTCCCAGGATCCCTGTGGCACGTGGAAATGGACCCTGGGTCTCCCGCCTCACGTGGAGACGCGTCCCAATGGCCATGCCAAGACTCGAGGAGAATCCCGAGGTGTCCCTCGCACCTAGGCAGGAGTCCTGACGTCGCTGAAAAACACGTGTCTGGAAGGGCCCTCCCCGTCGTAACTTGAGGATATACCCCATGTTCCGGCCGCAACTCGAGAAAAACAATGAGACTTCCCCCTCGCCGCGAGATGAGGCCCGATTCCCCTGCACTGCGTGCAGAGCAATTCCGTGTTCCAAATCAAACATGAAAGGAGTCTTGATTTCTTTGATGGCACTCCAGGGAAAACCCAAGATCACTGTCTCAAGTCTAGAGGGATACTGAGGTCACTGTAGCAACACGAAAGGGCTCCGTGGACCCCAAATCACCTCGAGATGAGAGCTTCGTACCTAGCTTCCACTCAAGAGGAATACCCACTTTCCACAAGCACCTCAAGAGGAGGCTTCTCTCAGCTACAGGTATGTGAGAGGGACCCTGAGTTTGTGGCCTCAAGTAGAATGGACACCGAGATGCTCTGAATCGAAGGAAGGCCGGATATCCCTGCAGTGAATTGAATGCAGGCTCGTCTTGCATCTCCCTCGACGAAGGGATGTCTGAATCCCCTGTGGAGACCAAGGAGAAAGACCTAGTTCTCCGCCTCATCGCGACCGGAGGCCTCACGTCCTTTGAAAACTCGAGAGGTCCAAGGAGATCAATGCTTCCAAAGGAGACGATGCCTGACTCCTCTTGAAAATGGATAGGAGTCCCAGGATCCCTGTGGCACGTGGAAATGGACCCTGGGTCTCCCGCCTCACGTGGAGCCGCGTCCCAATGGCCATGCCAAGACTCGAGGAGAATCCCGAGGTGTCCCTCGCACCTAGGCAGGAGTCCTGACGTCGCTGAAAAACACGTGTCTGGAAGGGCCCTCCCCGTCGTAACTCGAGAATATACCCCAGGTTCCGGCCGCAACTCGAGAAAAACCATGAGACTTCCCCCTCGCCGTGAGATGAGGCCCGATTCCCCTGCACTGTGTGCAGAGCAATTTCGTGTTCCACATCAAACAGGAAAGGAGCCTTGATTTCCTTGATGGCACTCCAGAGGACACCCAAGATCACTGTCTCATGTCTAGAGGGATACTGAGGTCACTCTAACAACACGAAAGGGCTCCGTGGACACCAAATCAACTCGAGATGAGAGCTTCTTCCCTGGCTTCGACTCAAGAGGAATACCCACTTTCCACAAGCACCTCAAGAGGAGGCTTCTCTCAGCTACAGGTATGTGAGAGGGACCCTGAGTTTGTGGCCTCAAGTGGAATTGACACCGAGATGCTCTGACTCGAAGGAAGGCCGGATATCCTTGCAGTGAATTGAATGCAGGCCTCTTTTGCATCTCCCACGAAGAAGGGATGTCTGAATCCCCTGTGGAGACCACAGAGAAAGACCTAGTTCTCCGCCTCTTCGCGATCGGACGCCTCACGTCCTTTGAAAACTCGCGAGGTCCGCGGAGATCAATGCTTCCAAAGGAGACGATGCCTGACTCCTCTTGAAAATGGATAGGAGTCCCAGGATCCCTGTGGCACGTGAAAAGGGACCCTGGGTCTCCCGCCTCACGTGGAGATGCGTCCCAATGGCCATGCCAAGACTCGAGGAGAATCCCGAGGTGTCCCCACGCACCCAGGCAGGAGTCCTGACATCGCTGAATAAACACGTGTCTGAAAGGCCCTTCTGGTCGTAACTCGAGAATGTACCCCAGGTTCCGGCCGCAACTCGAGAAAAACAATGAGACTTCCCCCTCGCCGCGAGATGAGGCCCGATTCGCCTGCACTGCGTGCAGAGCAATTCCGTGTTCCACATCAAACATGAAAGGAGCCTTGATTTACTTGATGGTACTCCAGAGAACACCCAAGATCACTGTCTCATGTCTAGAGGGATACTGAGGTCACTGTAGCAACACGAAAGGGCTCCGTGGACCCCAAATCAACTCGAGATGAGATCTTCCTCCCTGGCTTCGACTCAAGAGGAATACCACTTTCCACAAGCACCTCAAGAGGAGGCTTCTCTCAGCTACAGTTATGTGAGAGGGACCCTGAGTTTGTGGCCTCAAGTGGAATGGACACCGAGATGCTCTGACTCGAAGGAAGGCCGGATATCCCTGCAGTGAATTGAATGCAGGCCTCTTTTGCATCTCCCACGACGAAGGGATGTCTGAATCCCCTGTGGAGACCACAGAGAAAGACCTAGTTATCCACCTCATCGCGATCAGAGGACTCACGTCCATTGAAAACTCGAGAGGTCCGAGGAGATCAATGCTTCCAAAAGAGACGATGCCTGACTCCTCTTGAAAATGGATAGGAGTCCCAGGATCCCTGGGGCACGTGAAAACGCACCCTGGGTCTCCCGTCTCACGTGGAGACGCGTCCAAATGGCCATGCCAAGACTCGAGGAGAATCCCGAGTTGCCCCTCGCACCTAGGCAGGAGTCCTGACGTCGCTGAACAAACACGTGTCTGGAAGGGCCCTTCCGGTCGTAACTCGAGATTGTACCCCAGGTTCCGGCCGCAACTCGAGAAAAACAATGAGACTTTCCCCTCGCCGCGAGATGAGGCCCGATTCCCCTGCACTGTGTGCAGAGCAATTCCGTGTTCCACATCAAACAGGAAAGGAGCCTTGAATTCCTTGATGGCACTCCAGAGAACACCCAAGATCACTGTCTCATGTCTAGAGGGATACTGAGGTCACTCTAACAACACGAAAGGGCTCCGTGGACACCAAATCAACTCGAGATGAGAGCTTCTTCCCTGGCTTCGACTCAAGAGGAATACCCACTTTCCACAAGCACCTCAAGAGGAGGCTTCTCTCAGCTACAGGTATGTGAGAGGGACCCTGAGTTTGTGGCCTCAAGTGGAATGGACACCGAGATGCTCTGACTCGAAGGAAGGCCGGATATCCCTGCAATGAATTGAATGCAGGCCTCTTTTGCATCTCCCACGAAGAAGGGATGTCTGAATCCCCTGTGGAGACCACAGAGAAAGACCTAGTTCTCCGCCTCTTCGCGATCGGAGGCCTCACGTCCTTTGAAAACTCGCGAGGTCCGCGGAGATCAATGCTTCCAAAGGAGACGATGCCTGACTCCTCTTGAAAATGGATAGGAGTCCCAGGATCCCTGTGGCACGTGGAACGGGACCCTGGGTCTCCCGCCTCACGTTTAGATGCGTCCCAATGGCCATGCCAAGACTCGAGGAGAATCCCGAAGTGTCCCTCGCACCTAGGCAGGAGTCCTGACGTCGCTGAACAAACACGTGTCTGGAAGGGCCCTCCCCGTCGAAACTCGAGAGTGTACCCCAGGTTCCGGCGGCAACTCGAGAAAAACAATGAGACTTCCCCCTCGCCGCGAGATGAGGCTCGATTCCCCTGCACTTCGTGCAGAGCAACTCCGTGTTCCAAATCACACATGAAAGGAGCCTTGATTTCCTTGATGGCACTCCAGAGAACACCCAAGATCACTGTCTCAAGTCTAGAGGGATCCTGAGGTCACTGTAGCAACACGAAAGGGCTCCGTGGACCCCAAATCAACTCGAGATGAGAGCTTCGTCCCTGGCTTCGACTCAAGAGGAATACCCACTTTCCACAAGCACCTCAAGAGGAGGCTTCTCTCAGCTACAGGTATGTGAGAGGGACCCTGAGTTTGTGGCCTCAAGTGGAATGGACACCGATATGCTCTGACTCGAAGGAAGTCCGGATATCCCTGCAGTGAATTGAATGCAGGCTCGTCTTGCATCTCCCACGACGAAGGGATGTCTGAATCCCCTGTGGAGACCACAGAGAAAGACCTTGTTCTCCAGCTCATCGCGACTGGAGGTCTCCCGTCCTTTGAAAACTCGAGAGGTCCGCGGAGAACAAGGCTTCCAAAGGAGACGATGCCTGACTCCTCTTGAAAATGGATAGGCGTCCCAGGATCCCTGTGGCACGTGGAAATGGACCCTGGGTCTCCCGCCTCACGTGGAGACGCGTCCCAATGGCCATGCCAAGACTCGAGGAGAATCCCGAGGTGTCCCTCGCACCTAGGCAGGAGTCCTGACGTCGCTGAAAAACACGTGTCT
This sequence comes from Dama dama, assembly GCF_033118175.1. Taxonomy (NCBI): domain Eukaryota; kingdom Metazoa; phylum Chordata; class Mammalia; order Artiodactyla; family Cervidae; genus Dama; species Dama dama. The sequence goes on from NW_026870888.1 coordinate 1,791,970, forward strand.
GGAAGGGCCCTCCCCGTCGTAACTCAAGAATATACCCCAGGTTCCGGCCGCAACTCGAGAAAAACCATGAGACTTCCCCCTCGCCGCGAGATGAGGCCCGATTCCCCTGCACTGTGTGCAGAGCAATTTCGTGTTCCACATCAAACAGGAAAGGAGTCTTGATTTCCTTGATGGCACTCCAGAGGACACCCAAGATCACTGGCTCATGTCTAGAGGGATACTGAGGTCACTCTAACAACACGAAAGGGCTCCGTGGACCCCAAATCAACTCGAGATGAGAGCTTCTTCCCTGGCTTCGACTCAAGAGGAATACCACTTTCCACAAGCACCTCAAGAGGAGGCTTCTCTCAGCTACAGGTATGTGAGAGGGACCCTGAGTTTGTGGCCTCAAGTGGAATGGACACCGAGATGCTCTGACTCGAAGGAAGGCCGGATATCCCTGCAGTGAATTGAATGCAGGCCTCTTTTGCATCTCCCACGACGAAGGGATGTCTGAATCCCATGTGGAGACCACAGAGAAAGACCTAGTTATCCGCCTCATCGCGATCGGAGGACTCACGTCCATTGAAAACTCGAGAGGTCCGAGGAGATCAATGCTTCCAAAAGAGACGATGCCTGACTCCTCTTGAAAATGGATAGGAGTCCCAGGATCCCTGGGGCACGTGAAAACGCACCCTGGGTCTCCCGCCTCACGTGGAGACGCGTCCAAATGGCCATACCAAGACTCGAGGAGAATCCCGAGTTGCCCCTCGCACCTAGGCAGGAGTCCTGACGTCGCTGAACAAACACGTGTCTGGAAGGGCCCTTCCGGTCGTAACTCGAGAGTGTACCAAAGGTTCCGGCCGCAACTCGAGAAAAACAATGAGACTTCCCCCTCGCCGCGAGATGAGGCCCGATTCCCCTGCACTGTGTGCAGAGCAATTCCGTGTTCCACATCAAACAGGAAAGGAGCCTTGAATTCCTTGATGGCACTCCAGAGAACACCCAAGATCACTGTCTCATGTCTAGAGGGATACTGAGGTCACTCTAACAACACGAAAGGGCTCCGTGGACCCCAAATCAACTCGAGATGAGAGCTTCTTCCCTGGCTTCGACTCAAGAGGAATACCCACTTTCCACAAGCACCTCAAGAGGAGGATTCTCTCAGCTACAGGTATGTGAGAGGGACCCTGAGTTTGTGGCCTCAAGTGGAATGGACACCGAGATGCTCTGACTCGAAGGAAGGCCGGATATCCCTGCAATGAATTGAATGCAGGCCTCTTTTGCATCTCCCACGAAGAAGGGATGTCTGAATACCCTGTGGAGACCACAGAGAAAGACCTAGTTCTCCGCCTCTTCGCGATCGGAGGCCTCACGTCCTTTGAAAACTCGCGAGGTCCGCGGAGATCAATGCTTCCAAAGGAGACGATGACTGACTCCTCTTGAAAATGGATAGGAGTCCCAGGATCCCTGTGGCACGTGGAACGGGACCCTGGGTCTCCCGCCTCACGTGGAGATGCGTCCCAATGGCCATGCCAAGACTCGAGGAGAATCCCGAAGTGTCCCTCGCACCTAGGTAGGAGTCCTGACGTCGCTGAACAAACACGTGTCTGGAAGGGCCCTCCCCGTCGTAACTCGAGAATGTACCCCAGGTTCCGGCCGCAACTCGAGAAAAACAATGAGACTTCCCCCTCGCAGCGAGATGAGGCTCGATTCCACTGCACTGCGTGCAGAGCAACTCCGTGTTCCAAATCACACATGAAAGGAGCCTTGATTTCCTTGATGGCACTCCAGAGAACACCCAAGATCACTGTCTCAAGTCTAGAGGGATCCTGAGGTCACTGTAGCAACACGAAAGGGCTCCGTGGACCCCAAATCAACTCGAGATGAGAGCTTCGTCCCTGGCTTCGACTCAAGAGGAATACCCACTTTCCACAAGCACCTGAAGAGGAGGCTTCTCTCAGCTACAGGTATGTGAGAGGGACCCTGAGTTTGTGGCCTCAAGTGGAATGGACACCGAGATGCTCTGACTCGAAGGAAGTCCGGATATCCCTGCAGTGAATTGAATGCAGGCTCGTCTTGCATCTCCCTCGACGAAGGGATGTCTGAATCCCCTGTGGAGACCAAGGAGAAAGACCTAGTTCTCCGCCTCATCGCGACCGGAGGCCTCACGTCCTTTGAAAACTCGAGAGGTCCAAGGAGATCAATGCTTCCAAAGGAGACGATGCCTGACTCCTCTTGAAAATGGATAGGAGTCCCAGGATCCCTGTGGCACGTGGAAATGGACCCTGGGTCTCCCGCCTCACGTGGATACGCGTCCCAATGGCCATGCCAAGACTCGAGGAGAATCCCGAGGTGTCCCTCGCACCTAGGCAGGAGTCCTGACGTCGCTGAAAAACACGTGTCTGGAAGGGCCCTCCCCGTCGTAACTCGAGAATATACCCCAGGTTCCGGCCGCAACTCGAGAAAAACCATGAGACTTCCCCCTCGCCGCGAGATGAGGCCCGATTCCCCTGCACTGTGTGCAGAGCAATTTCGTGTTCCACATCAAACAGGAAAGGAGCCTTGATTTCCTTGATGGCACTCCAGAGGACACCCAAGATCACTGTCTCATGTCTAGAGGGATACTGAGGTCACTCTAACAACACGAAAGGGCTCCGTGTACACCAAATCAACTCGAGATGAGAGCTTCTTCCCTGGCTTCGACTCAAGAGGAATACCCACTTTCCACAAGCACCTCAAGAGGAGGCTTCTCTCAGCTACAGGTATGTGAGAGGGACCCTGAGTTTGTGGCCTCAAGTGGAATTGACACCGAGATGCTCTGACTCGAAGGAAGGCCGGATATCCCTGCAGTGAATTGAATGCAGGCCTCTTTTGCATCTCCCACGAAGAAGGGATGTCTGAATCCCCTGTGGAGACCACAGAGAAAGACCTAGTTCTCCGCCTCTTCGCGATCGGACGCCTCACGTCCTTTGAAAACTCGCGAGGTCCGTGGAGATCAATGCTTCCAAAGGAGACGATGCCTGACTCCTCTTGAAAATGGATAGGAGTCCCAGGATCCCTGTGGCACGTGGAAAGGGACCCTGGGTCTCCCGCCTCACGTGGAGATGCGTCCCAATGGCCATGCCAAGACTCGAGGAGAATCCCGAGGTGTCCCCACGCACCCAGGCAGGAGTCCTGACATCGCTGAATAAACACGTGTCTGGAAAGGCCCTTCTGGTCGTAACTCGAGAATGTACCCCAGGTTCCGGCCGCAACTCGAGAAAAACAATGAGACTTCCCCCTCGCCGCGAGATGAGGCCCGATTCGCCTGCACTGCGTGCAGAGCAATTCCGTGTTCCACATCAAACATGAAAGGAGACTTGATTTACTTGATGGTACTCCAGAGAACACCCAAGATCACTGTCTCATGTCTAGAGGGATACTGAGGTCACTGTAGCAACAAGAAAGGGCTCCGTGGACCCCAAATCAACTCGAGATGAGAGCTTCTTCCCTGGCTTCGACTCAAGAGGAATACCACTTTCCACAAGCACCTCAAGAGGAGGGTTCTCTCAGCTACAGGTATGTGAGAGGGACCCTGAGTTTGTGGCCTCAAGTGGAATGGACACCGAGATGCTCTGACTCGAAGGAAGGCCGGATATCCCTGCAGTGAATTGAATGCAGGCCTCTTTTGCATCTCCCACGACGAAGGGATGTCTGAATCCCCTGTGGAGACCACAGAGAAAGACCTAGTTATCCGCCTCATCGCGATCGGAGGACTCACGTCCATTGAAAACTAGAGAGGTCCGAGGAGATCAATGCTTCCAAAAGAGACGATGCCTGACTCCTCTTGAAAATGGATAGGAGTCCCAGGATCCCTGGGGCACGTGAAAACGCACCCTGGGTCTCCCGCCTCACGTGGAGACGCGTCCCAATGGCCATGCCAAGACTCGAGGAGAATCCCGAGTTGCCCCTCGCACCTAGGCAGGAGTCCTGACGTCGCTGAACAAACACGTGTCTGGAAGGGCCCTTCCGGTCGTAACTCGAGAGTGTACCCCAGGTTCCGGCCGCAACTCGAGAAAAACAATGAGACTTCCCCCTCGCCGCGAGATGAGGCCCGATTCCCCTGCACTGTGTGCAGAGCAATTCCGTGTTCCACATCAAACAGGAAAGGAGCCTTGAATTCCTTGATGGCACTCCAGAGAACACCCAAGATCACTGTCTCATGTCTAGAGGGATACTGAGGTCACTCTAACAACACGAAAGGGCTCCGTGGACACCAAATCAACTCGAGATGAGAGCTTCTTCCCTGGCTTCGACTCAAGAGGAATACCCACTTTCCACAAGCACCTCAAGAGGAGGCTTCTCTCAGCTACAGGTATGTGAGAGGGACCCTGAGTTTGTGGCCTCAAGTGGAATGGACACCGAGATGCTCTGACTCGAAGGAAGGCCGGATATCCCTGCAATGAATTGAATGCAGGCCTCTTTTGCATCTCCCACGAAGAAGGGATGTCTGAATCCCCTGTGGAGACGACAGAGAAAGACCTAGTTCTCCGCCTCTTCGCGATCGGAGGCCTCACGTCCTTTGAAAACTCGCGAGGTCCGCGGAGATCAATGCTTCCAAAGGAGACGATGCCTGACTCCTCTTGAAAATGGATAGGAGTTCCAGGATCCCTGTGGCACGTGGAAATGGACCCTGGGTCTCCCGCCTCACGTGGAGACGTGTCCCAATCGCCATGCCAAGACTCGTGGAGAATCCCGAGGTGTCCCTCGCACCTAGGCAGGAGTCCTGACGTCACTGAACAAACACGTGTCTGGAAGGGCCCTCCCCGTCGTAACTCGAGAATATACCCCAGGTTCCGGCCGCAACTCGAGAAAAACCATGAGACATCCCCCTCGCCGCGAGATGAGGCCCGATTCCCCTGCACTGCTTGCAGAGCAATTCCGTGTTCCACATCAAACATAAAAGGAGCCTTGATTTCCTTGATGGCACTCCAGAGAACCCCCAAGATCACTGTCTCATGTCTAGAGGGATACTGAGGTCACTCTAGCAACACGAAAGGGCTCCGTGGACCCCAAATCAACTCGAGATGAGAGCTTCGTACCTGGCTTCCACTCAAGAGGAATACCCACTTTTCACAAGCACCTCAAGAGGAGGCTTCTCTCAGCTACAGGTATGTGAGAGGGACCCTGAGTTTGTGGCCTCAAGTGGAATGGACACCGAGATGCTCTGACTCGAAGGAAGGCCGGATATCCCTGCAGTGAATTGAATGCAGGCCTCTTTTGCATCTCCCACAAAGAAGGGATGTCTGAATCCCCTGTGGAGACCACAGAGAAAGACCTAGTTCTCTGCCTCTTCGCGATCGCAGGCCTCATGTCCTTTGAAAACTCGCGAGGTCCGCGGAGATCAATGCTTCCAAAGGAGACGATGCCTGACTCCTCTTGAAAATGGATAGGAGTCCCAGGATCCCTGTGGCACGTGGAAAGGGACCCTGGGTCTCCCGCCTCACGTGGAGACACGTCCCAATGGCCATGACAAGACTCGAGGAGAATCCCGAGGTGTCCCTCGCACCTAGGCAGGAGTCCTGACGTCGCTGAACAAACACGTGTCTGGAAGGCCCCTCCCCGTCGTAACTCGAGAATATACACCAGGTTCCGGCCGCAACTCGAGAAAAACCATGAGACTTCTCCCTCGCCGCGAGATGAGGCCGGATTCCCCTGCACTGCGTGCAGAGCAATTCCGTGTTCCACATCAAACCTGAAAGGAGCCTTGATTTCCTTGATGGCACTCCAGAGAACACCCAAGATCAATGTCTCAAGTCTTGAGGGATCCTGAGGTCACTCTAGCAACATGAAAGTGCTCCCTGGACCCCAAATCAACTCGAGATGAGAGCTTCCTCCCTGGCATCGACTCAAGAGGGTATACCCACTTTCCATAAGCACCTCAAGAGGAGGCTTCTCTCTGCTACAGGTATGTGAGAGGGACCCTGAGTTTGTGGCCTCAAGTGTAATGGACACCGGGATGCTCTGACTCGAAGGAAGGCCGGATATCCTTGCAGTGAATTGAATGCAGGCTCGTCTTGCATCTCCCACGACGAAGGGATGTCTGAATCCCCTGTGGAGCCCACAGAGAAAGACCTAGTTCTCCACCTCATCGCGACCGGAGGCCTCACGTCCTTTGAAAACTCGAGAGGTCCGCGGAGATCAATGCTTCCAAAGGAGACGATGCCTGACTCCTCTTGAAAATGGATAGGAGTCCCAGGATCCCTGTGGCACGTGGAAAGGGACCCTGGGTCTCCCGCCTCACGTGGAGACGCGTCCCAATGGCCATGCAAAGACACGAGGAGAATCCCGAGGTGTCCCTCGCCCCTGGCAGGAGTCCTGACGTCGCTGAACCAACACGTGTCTGGAAGGGCCCTCCCCGTCGTAACTCCAGAATATACCACAGGTTCAGGCCGGAACTCGAGAAAAACCATGAGACTTCCCCCTCGCCGCGAGATGAGGCCCGATTCCCCTGCACTGCGTGAGAGCAATTCCGTGTTCCACATCAAACATGAAAGGAGCCTTGATTTCCTTGATGGCACTCCAGAGAACACCCAAGATCACTGTCTGAAGTCTAGACGGATCCTGAGGTCACTGTAGCAACACGAAAGGGCTCCCTGGACCCCAAATCAACTCGAGATGAGAGCTTCGTCCCTGGCTTCGACTCAAGAGGAATACCCACTTTCCACAAGCACCTCAAGAGGAGGCTTCTCTCAGCTACAGGTATGTAAGAGGGACCCTGAGTTTGTGGCTTCAAGTGGAATGGACACCGAGATGCTCTGACTCGAAGGAAGGCCGGATATCCCGGCAGTGAATTGAATGCAAGCTCGTCTTGCATCTCCCACGACGAAGGGATGTCTAAATCCCCTGTGGAGATCACAGAGAGAGACCTAGTTCTCCGCCTCATCGCGACCGTTGGCCTCACGTCCTTTGAAAACTCGAGAGTTCCGCGGAGATCAATGCTTCCAAAGGAGACGATGCCTGACTCCTCTAGAAAATGGATAGGAGTCCCAGGACACCTGTGGCACGTGGAAAGGGACCCTGGGTCTCCCGCCTCACGTGGAGACGCGTCCCAATGGCCATGCCAAGACTCGAGGAGAATCCCGAGGTGTCCCTCGCACCTCGACAGGAGTCCTGACGTCGCTGAACCAACACGTGTCTGGAAGGGCCCTCCCCGTCGTAACTCGAGAATATATCCCAGGTTCCGGCCGCAACTCGAGAAAAACCATGAGACTTCCCCCTCGCTGCGAGATGAGGCCCGATTCCCCTACACTGCATGCAGAGCAATTCCGTGTTCCACATCAAACATGAAAGGAGCCTTGATTTCCTTGATGGCACTCCAGAGAACACTCAAGATCACTGTCTGAAGTCTATAGGGATCCTGAGGTCACTGTAGCAACACGAAAGGGCTCCATGGACCCCAAATCAACTCGAGATGAGAGCTTCGTCTGTGGCTTCGACTCAAGAGGAATACCCACGTTCCAGAATCACCTCAAGAGGAGGCTACTCTCAGCTACAGGTATGTGAGAGGGACCCTGAGTTTGTGGCCTGAAGTGGAAAAGACACCGAGATACTCTGACTCGGAGGAAGGCCGGATATCCCTGCAGTGAATTGAATGCAGGCTCGTCTTGCATCTCCCACGACGAAGGGATGTCTGAATCCCCTGTGGAGACCACAGAGAAAGACCTAGTTCTCCGCCTCATCGCGACCGGAGGCCTCACATCCTTTGAAAACTCGAGAGGTCCGCGTAGAACAATGCTTCCAAAGGAGACGATGCCTGACTACTCTTGAAAATGGACAGGAGTCCCAGGATCCCTGTGGCACGTGGAAAGGAACCCTGGGTCTCCCACCTCACGTGGAGACGCGTCCCAATTGCCATGCCAAGACTCGAGGAGAATCCCGAGGTGTCCCTCGTACCTAGGCAGGAGTCCTGACGTCGCTGAACAAACACGTGTCTGGAAGGGCCCTCACCGGCGTAACTCGAGAATATACCGCAGGTTCCGCCCGAAACGCGAGAAAAACCATGAGACTTCCCCCTCGCCACGAGATGAGGCCCGATTCCCCTGCACTGCGTGCAGAGCAATTCCGTGTTCCACATCAAACATGAAAGGAGCCTTGATTTCCTTGATGGCACTCCAGAGAACACCCAAGATCACTGTCTCAAGTCTAGAGGGATCCTGAGGTCACTGTAGCAACACGAAAGGGCTCCATGGACTCCAAATCAACTCGAGATGAGAGCTCCGTCCCTGGCTTCGACTCAAGAGGAATACCCACTTTCCACAAGCACCTCAAGAGGAGGCTTCTCTCAGCTTCAGGTATGTGAGAGGGACCCTGAGTTTGTTTCCTCAAGTGGAATGGACACCGAGATGCTCTGACTCGAAGGAAGGCCGAATATCCCGGCAGTGAATTGAATGCAGGCTCGTCTTGCATCTCCCACGACGAAGGGATGTCTGAATCCCCTGTGGAGACCACAGAGAAAAACCTAGTTCTCCGCCTCATCGCGACCGGAGCCCTCACGTCCATTAAAAACTCTAGAGGTCCGCGGAGATCAAGGCTTACAAAGAGACAATGCCTGACTCCTCTTGAAAATGGATAGGAGATCCAGGATCCCTGTGGCACGTGGAAGGGGACTCTGGGTTTCCCGCCTCACGTGGAGACGCGTCCCAATGGCCATGCCAAGACTCGAGGAGAATCCCGAGGTGTCGCTCGCACCTAGGCAGGAGTCCTGACGTCGCTGAACAAACACGTGTCTCGAAGGGCCCTCCCCAACCTAACTCGAGAATATACCCCAGGTTCCGGCCGCAACTCGAGAAAAACCATGAGACTTCCCCCTGGCCGCGAGATGAGGCCCGATTCCCCTGCACTGCGTGCAGAGCAATTCCGTGTTCCACATCAAACTTCAAAGGAGCCTTGATTTCCTTGATGGCACTGCAGAGAACACCCAAGATCACTGTCTCAAGTCTAGAGGGATCCTGAGGTCACTGTAGCAACACGAAAGGGCTCCGTGGACCCCAAATCAACTCGAGATGAGAGCTTCGTCCCTGGCTTCGACTCAAGAGGAATACCCACGTTCCACAAGCACCTCAAGAGGAGGCTTCTCTCAGCTACAGGTATGTGAGAGGGACCCTGAGTGTGTGGCCTCAAGTGGAATGGACACCGAGATGCTCTGACTCGGAGGAAGGTTGGATATCCCTGCAGTGAATTGAATGCAGGCTCGTCTTGCATCTCCCACGACGAAGGGATGTCTGAATCCCTTGTGGAGACCACAGAGAAAGAACTAGTTCTCCGCCTCATCGCGACCGGAGGCCTCACATCCTTTGAAAACTCGAGAGGTCCGCGGAGATCAATGCTTCCAAAGGAGACGATGCCTGACTCCTCTTGAAAATGGATAGGAGTCCCAGGATCCCTGTGGCACGTGGAAAGGGACCCTGGGTCTCACGCCTCACATGGAGACGCATCCCAATGGCCATGCCAAGACTCGAGGAGAATCCCGAGGTATCCCTCGCACCTAGGCAGGAGTCCTGACGTCGCTGAACAAACATGTGTTTGGAACGGCCCTCCCCATCGTAACTCGAGAATATACCGCAGGTTCCGGCCGCAACTCGAGAAAAACCATGAGACTTCCCCCTCGCCGTGAAATGAGGCCCGATTCCCCGGCACTGTGTGCAGAGCAATTCCGTGTTCCACATCAAAAATGAAAGGAGCCTTGATTTCCTTGATGGCAATCCAGAGAACACCCAAGATCACTGTCTCAAGTCTAGAGGGATCCTGAGGTCACTGTAGCAACTTGAAAGTGCTCGGTGGACCCCAAATCAACTCGAGATGAGAGCGTCGTCCCTGGCTTCGACTCAAGAAGAATACCCACGTTCCACAAGCACCTCAAGAGGAGGCTTCTCTCAGCAACAGGTATGTGACAGGGACCCTGAGTTTGTGGCCTCAAGTGGAATGGACACCGAGATGCTCTGACTCGAAGTAAGGCTGGATATCCCAACAGTGAATTGAATGCAGGCTCATCTTGCATCTCCCAAGACGAAGGGAGGTCTCAATCCCCTGTGGAGAACACAATAAAAACCTAGTTCTCCGCCTCATCGCGACGGGAGGCCTCACATCCTTTGAAAACTCGAGAGGGCCGCGGAGATCAATGCTTCCAAAGGAGACGATGCCTGACTCCTCTTGACAATGGATAGGAGTCCCAGGATCCCTGTGGCACGTGGAAAGGGACCCTGGGTCTCCCGCCTCACGTGGAGACGCATCCCACTTGCCATGCCAAGACTTAGGAGAATCCCGAGGTGTCCCTCGCACCTAGGCAGGAGTGCTGACGTCGCTGAACAAACACGTGTCTGGAAGGGCCCTCCCCGTCGTAACTCGAGAATATACCTCAGGTTCCGGCTGCAACTCGAGAAAAACCATGAGACTTCCCCCTCGCCGCAAGATGAAGCCTGATTCCCCTGCACTGTGTGCAGAGCAATTCCGTGTTCCACATCAAAGGTGAAAGGAACTTTGATTTCCTTGAGGGCACTCCAGAGAAAACCCAAGATCACTGTCTCAAGTCTAGAGGGATCCTGAGGTCACTGGAGCAACAGGAAAGGGCTCCGTGGACCCCAAATCAACTCGAGATGAGAGCTTAGTCCCTGGCTTCGACTTAAGAGGAATACCAACTTTCCACAAGCACCTCAAGAGGAGGCTTCTCTCAGCTACAGGAATGTGAGAGGGACCCTTAGTTTGTGGCCTCAAGTGGAATCGACACCGAGATGCTCTGACTCGAAGAAAGGCTGGATATTCCTGCAGTGAATAGAATGCAGGCTCGTCTTGCATCTCCCAAGGTGAAGGGATGTCTGAATACCCTGTGGAGACCACAGAGAAAGACCTAGTTTTCCGCCTCATCGCGAACAGAGGCCTCACATTATTGAAAACTCGAGAGGTCCGCGGAGATCAATGCTTCCAAAGGAGACGATGCCTGACTCCTCTTGAAAATGGATAGGAGTCCCAGGATCCCTTTGGCACGTGGAAAGGGACCCTGGGTCTCCCGCCTCACGTGGAGACACGTACCAATTGCCATGCCAAGACTCGAGGAGAATCCCGAGGTGTCCCTCGCACCTAGGCAGGAGTCCTGACGTCGCTGAACAAACCCGTGTCTGGAAGGTCCCTCCCCATCGTAACTCGAGAATATACCCCATGTTCCGGCCGCAACTCGAGAAAAACCATGAGACTTCCCCCTCGCCGCGAGATGAGGCCCGACGCCCCTGCACTGCGTCTAGAGCAATTCCGTGTTCCACATCAAACGTGAAAGGAGCCTTGATTTCCTTGCTGGCACTCCAGAGAAAACCCAAGATCACTGTCTCAAGTCTAGAGGGATCCTGAGGTCACTGTAGCAAAAAGAAAAGGCTCCGTGGACCACAAATCAACTCAAGATGAGACCTTAGTCCTTGTCTTCGACTCAAGAGGAATATCAACTTTCCACAAGCACCTCAAGAGAAGGCTTCTCTCAGCTACAGGTATGTGAGAGGGACCCTGAGTTTGTGGCCTCAAGTGGAATGGACACCGAGATGCTCTGACTCGAAGGAAGGCCGGATATCCTGGAAGTGAATTGAATGCAGGTTCGTCTTGCATCTCCCATGAAGAAGGGGTGTCTGAATCCCCTGTGGAGACCACAGAGAAAGACCTAGTTCTCCGCCTCATCGCGACCGGAGGCCTCACATCCTTTGAAAACTCGAGAGGTCAGCGGAGATCAGTGCTTCCAAAGGAGACGATGCCTGACTCCTCTTGAAAATGGATAGGTGTCCCAGGATCCCTGTGGCACGTGGAAAGGGACCCTGGGTCTCCCGCCTCACGTGGAGACGCGTCCCAATGGCCATGCCAAGACTCGAGGAGAATCCCGAGATGTCCCTCACACCTAGGCAGGAGTCCTGACGGCGCTGAACAAACACGTGTCTGGAAGGGCCCTCCCCGTCGTAACTCGAGAATATACCCCAGGTTCCGGCCGCAAGTCGAGATAAACCATGAGACTTCCCCCTCGCCACGAGATGAGGCCCGATTCCCCTGCACTGCGTGCAGAGCTATTCCGTGTACCACATCAAACCTGAAAGGAGCCTTGATTTCCTTGATGGCACTCCAGAGAACACCCAAAATCACTGTCTCAAGTCTAGAGGGATCCTGAGGTCACTGTAGCAACACGAAAGGGCTCCGTGGACCCCAAATCAACTCGAGATGAGAGCTTCGTCCCTGGCTTCGACTCAAGAGGAATACCCACGTTCCACAAGCACCTCAAGAGGAGGCTTCTCTCAGCTACAGGTATGTGAGAGGGACCCTGAGTGTGTGGCCTCAAGTGGAATGGACACCGAGATGCTCTGACTCGGAGGAAGTTTGGATATCCCTGCAGTGAATTGAATGCAGGCTCGTCTTGCATCTCCCACGACGAAGGTATGTCTGAATCCCTTGTGGAGACCACAGAGAAAGACCTAGTTCTCCGCCTCCTCGCGACCGGAGGCCTCACGTCCTTTGAAAACTCGAGAGGTCCGCGGAGATCAATGCTTCCAAAGGAGACGATGCCTGACTCCTCTTGAAAATGGATAGGAGTCCCAGGATCCCTGTGGCACGTGGAAAGGGACCCTGGGTCTCCCGCCTCACATGGAGACGCATCCCAATGGCCATGCCAAGACTCGAGGAGAATCCCGAGGTATCCCTCGCACCTAGGCAGGAGTCCTGACGTCGCTGAACAAACATGTGTTTGGAACGGCCCTCCCCAACGTAACTCGAGAATATACCGCAGGTTCCGGCCGCAACTCGAGAAAAACCATGAGACTTCCCCCTCGCCGCGAGATGAGGCCCGATTCCCCGGCACTGTGTGCAGAGCAATTCCGTGTTCCACATCAAACATGAAAGGAGCCTTGATTTCCTTGATGGCAATCCAGAGAACACCCAAGATCACTGTCTCAAGTCTAGAGGGATCCTGAGGTCACTGTAGCAACATGAAAGTGCTCGGTGGACCCCAAATCAACTCGAGATGAGAGCGTCGTCCCTGGCTTCGACTCAAGAAGAATACCCACGTTCCACAAGCACCTCAAGAGGAGGCTTCTCTCAGCAACAGGTATGTGACAGGGACCCTGAGTTTGTGGCCTCAAGTGGAATGGACACCGAGATGCTCTGACTCGAAGTAAGGCTGGATATCCCAACAGTGAATTGAATGCAGGCTCATCTTGCATCTCCCAAGACGAAGGGAGGTCTCAATCCCCTGTGGAGAACACAATAAAAACCTAGTTCTCCGCCTCATCGCGACCGGAGGCCTCACATCCTTTGAAAACTCGAGAGGTCCGCGGAGATCAATGCTTCCAAAGGAGACGATGCCTGACTCCTCTTGACAATGGATAGGAGTCCCAGGATCCCTGTGGCACGTGGAAAGGGACCCTGGGTCTCCCGCCTCACGTGGAGACGCATCCCACTTGCCATGCCAAGACTTAGGAGAATCCCGAGGTGTCCCTCGCACCTAGGCAGGAGTGCTGACGTCGCTGAACAAACACGTGTCTGGAAGGGCCCTCCCCGTCGTAACTCGAGAATATACCTCAGGTTCCGGCTGCAACTCGAGAAAAACCATGAGACTTCCCCCTCGCCGCAAGACGAAGCCTGATTCCCCTGCACTGTGTGCAGAGCAATTCCGTGTTCCACATCAAACGTGAAAGGAACTTTGATTTCCTTGAGGGCACTCCAGAGAAAACCCAAGATCACTGTCTCAAGTCTAGAGGGATCCTGAGGTCACTGGAGCAACAGGAAAGGGCTCCATGGACCCCAAATCAACTCGAGATGAGAGCTTAGTCCCTGGCTTCGACTCAAGAGGAATACCAACTTTCCACAAGCACCTCACGAGGAGGCTTCTCTCAGCTACAGGAATGTGAGAGGGACCCTTAGTTTGTGGCCTCAAGTGGAATCGACACCGAGATGCTCTGACTCGAAGAAAGGCTGGATATTCCTGCAGTGAATAGAATGCAGGCTCGTCTTGCATCTCCCAAGGTGAAGGGATGTCTGAATACCCTGTGGAGACCACAGAGAAAGACCTAGTTTTCCGCCTCATCGCGAACAGAGGCCTCACATTATTGAAAACTCGAGAGGTCCGCGGAGATCAATGCTTCCAAAGGAGACGATGCCTGACTCCTCTTGAAAATGGATAGGAGTCCCAGGATCCCTTTGGCACGTGGAAAGGGACCCTGGGTCTCCCGCCTCACGTGGAGTCACGTACCAATTGCCATGCCAAGACTCGAGGAGAATCCCGAGGTGTCCATCGCACCTAGGCAGGAGTCCTGACGTCGCTGAACAAACCCGTGTCTGGAAGGTCCCTCCCCATCGTAACTCGAGAATATACCCCATGTTCCGGCCGCAACTCGAGAAAAACCATGAGACTTCCCCCTCGCCGCGAGATGAGGCCCGACGCCCCTGCACTGCGTGTAGAGCAATTCCGTGTTCCACATCAAACGTGAAAGGAGCCTTGATTTCCTTGCTGGCACTCCAGAGAAAACCCAAGATCACTGTCTCAAGTCTAGAGGGATCCTGAGGTCACTGTAGCAAAAAGAAAAGGCTCCGTGGACCACAAATCAACTCGAGATGAGACCTTAGTCCTTGTCTTCGACTCAAGAGGAATATCAACTTTCCACAAGCACCTCAAGAGAAGGCTTCTCTCAGCTACAGGTATGTGAGAGGGACCCTGAATTTGTGGCCTCAAGTGGAATGGACACCGAGATGCTCTGACTCGAAGTAAGGCCGGATATCCCAACAGTGAATTGAATGCAGGCTCGTCTTGCATCTCCGAAGACGAAGGGAGGTCTCAATCTCCTGGGCAGACAACAGAGAAAGACCTAGTTCTCTGCATCATCTCGACCTGAGGCCTCACATCCTTTGAAAACTCGAGTGGTCGGCGGAGATCAATCCTTCCAAAGGAGACGATGCCTGACTCCTCTTGAAAATGGATAGGAGTCCCAGGATCCTTGTGGCACGTCGAAAGGGACCCTGGGTTTCCCGCCTCACGTGGAGACGCGTCCCAATTTCCATGCCAAGACTCGACGATAATCCCGAGGTGTCCCTCGCACCTAGGCAGGAGTCCTGACGTCGCTGAACAAACACGTGTCTGGAAGGGCCCTCCCCGTCGTAACTCGAGAATATACCCCAGGTTTCGGCCGCAAGTCGAGAAAAACAGTGAGACTTCCCCCTCTCTGCGAGATGAGGCCCAATCCCCTGCACTGCGTGCAGAGCAATTCCGTGTTCCACATCAAACTTGAAAGGAGCCTTGATTCCCTTGATGGCACTCCTGACGAAACCCAAGATCACTTTCTCAAGTCTAGAGGGATCCTGAGGTCACTGGAGCAACACGAAAGGCCTCCGTGGACCCCAAATCAACTCGAGATGAGAGCTTAGTCCCTGGCTTGGACTCAAGAGGAATACCAACTTTCCACAAGCACCTCAAGAGGAGGCTTCTCTCAGCTACAGGTATGTGAGAGGGACCCTGAGTGTGTGGCCTCAAGTGGAATGGACACCGAGATGCTCTGACTCGGAGGAAGGTTGGATATCCCTGCAGTGAATTGAATGCAGGCTCGTCTTGAATCTCCCACGACGAAGGTATGTCTGAATCCCTTGTGGAGACCACAGAGAAAGACCTAGTTCTCCGCCTCCTCGCGACCGGAGGCCTCACGTCCTTTGAAAACTCGAGAGGTCCGCGGAGATCAATGCTTCCAAAGGAGACGATGCCTGACTCCTCTTGAAAATGGATAGGAGTCCCAGGATCCCTGTGGCACGTGGAAAGGGACCCTGGGTCTCCCGCCTCACATGGAGACGCATCCCAATGGCCATGCCAAGACTCGAGGAGAATCCCGAGGTATCCCTCGCACCTAGGCAGGAGTCCTGACGTCGCTGAACAAACATGTGTTTGGAACGGCCCTCAGCAACGTAACTCGAGAATATACCGCAGGTTCCGGCCGCAACTCGAGAAAAACCATGAGACTTCCCCCTCGCCGCGAGATGAGGCCCGATTCCCCGGCACTGTGTGCAGAGCAATTCCGTGTTCCACATCAAACATGAAAGGAGCCTTGATTTCCTTGATGGCAATCCAGAGAACACCCAAGATCACTGTCTCAAGTCTAGAGGGATCCTGAGGTCACTGTAGCAACATGAAAGTGCTCGGTGGACCCCAAATCAACTCGAGATGAGAGCGTCGTCCCTGGCTTCGACTCAAGAAGAATACCCACGTTCCACAAGCACCTCAAGAGGAGGCTTCTCTCAGCAACAGGTATGTGACAGGGACCCTGAGTTTGTGGCCTCAAGTGGAATGGACACCGAGATGCTCTGACTCGAAGTAAGGCTGGATATCCCAACAGTGAATTGAATGCAGGCTCATCTTGCATCTCCCAAGACGAAGGGAGGTCTCAATCCCCTGTGGAGAACACAATAAAAACCTAGTTCTCCGCCTCATCGCGACCGGAGGCCTCACATCCTTTGAAAACTCGAGAGGTCCGCGGAGATCAATGCTTCCAAAGGAGACGATGCCTGACTCCTCTTGACAATGGATAGGAGTCCCAGGATCCCTGTGGCACGTGGAAAGGGACCCTGGGTCTCCCGCCTCACGTGGAGACGCATCCCACTTGCCATGCCAAGACTTAGGAGAATCCCGAGGTGTCCCTCGCACCTAGGCAGGAGTGCTGACGTCGCTGAACAAACACGTGTCTGGAAGGGCCCTCCCCGTCGTAACTCGAGAATATACCTCAGGTTCCGGCTGCAACTCGAGAAAAACCATGAGACTTCCCCCTCGCCGCAAGACGAAGCCTGATTCCCCTGCACTGTGTGCAGAGCAATTCCGTGTTCCACATCAAATGTGAAAGGAACTTTGATTTCCTTGAGGGCACTCCAGAGAAAACCCAAGATCACTGTCTCAAGTCTAGAGGGATCCTGAGGTCACTGGAGCAACAGGAAAGGGCTCCATGGACCCCAAATCAACTCGAGATGAGAGCTTAGTCCCTGGCTTCGACTCAAGAGGAATACCAACTTTCCACAAGCACCTCAAGAGGAGGCTTCTCTCAGCTACAGGAATGTGAGAGGGACCCTTAGTTTGTGGCCTCAAGTGGAATCGACACCGAGATGCTCTGACTCGAAGAAAGGCTGGATATTCCTGCAGTGAATAGAATGCAGGCTCGTCTTGCATCTCCCAAGGTGAAGGGATGTCTGAATACCCTGTGGAGACCACAGAGAAAGACCTAGTTTTCCGCCTCATCGCGAACAGAGGCCTCACATTATTGAAAACTCGAGAGGTCCGCGGAGATCAATGCTTCCAAAGGAGACGATGCCTGACTCCTCTTGAAAATGGATAGGAGTCCCAGGATCCCTTTGGCACGTGGAAAGGGACCCTGGGTCTCCCGCCTCACGTGGAGTCACGTACCAATTGCCATGCCAAGACTCGAGGAGAATCCCGAGGTGTCCCTCGCACCTAGGCAGGAGTCCTGACGTCGCTGAACAAACCCGTGTCTGGAAGGTCCCTCCCCATCGTAACTCGAGAATATACCCCATGTTCCGGCCGCAACTCGAGAAAAACCATGAGACTTCCCCCTCGCCGCGAGATGAGGCCCGACGCCCCTGCACTGCGTGTAGAGCAATTCCGTGTTCCACATCAAACGTGAAAGGAGCCTTGATTTCCTTGCTGGCACTCCAGAGAAAACCCAAGATCACTGTCTCAAGTCTAGAGGGATCCTGAGGTCACTGTAGCAAAAAGAAAAGGCTCCGTGGACCACAAATCAACTCGAGATGAGACCTTAGTCCTTGTCTTCGACTCAAGAGGAATATCAACTTTCCACAAGCACCTCAAGAGAAGGCTTCTCTCAGCTACAGGTATGTGAGAGGGACCCTGAATTTGTGGCCTCAAGTGGAATGGACACCGAGATGCTCTGACTCGAAGTAAGGCCGGATATCCCAACAGTGAATTGAATGCAGGCTCGTCTTGCATCTCCCAAGACGAAGGGAGGTCTCAATCTCCTGGGCAGACAACAGAGAAAGACCTAGTTCTCTGCATCATCTCGACCTGAGGCCTCACATCCTTTGAAAACTCGAGTGGTCGGCGGAGATCAATCCTTCCAAAGGAGACGATGCCTGACTCCTCTTGAAAATGGATAGGAGTCCCAGGATCCTTGTGGCACGTCGAAAGGGACCCTGGGTTTCCCGCCTCACGTGGAGACGCGTCCCAATTTCCATGCCAAGACTCGACGATAATCCCGAGGTGTCCCTCGCACCTAGGCAGGAGTCCTGACGTCGCTGAACAAACACGTGTCTGGAAGGGCCCTCCCCGTCGTAACTCGAGAATATACCCCAGGTTTCGGCCGCAAGTCGAGAAAAACAGTGAGACTTCCCCCTCTCTGCGAGATGAGGCCCGATCCCCTGCACTGCGTGCAGAGCAATTCCGTGTTCCACATCAAACTTGAAAGGAGCCTTGATTCCCTTGATGGCACTCCTGACGAAACCCAAGATCACTTTCTCAAGTCTAGAGGGATCCTGAGGTCACTGGAGCAACACGAAAGGCCTCCGTGGACCCCAAATCAACTCGAGATGAGAGCTTAGTCCCTGGCTTGGACTCAAGAGGAATACCAACTTTCCACAAGCACCTCAAGAGGAGGCTTCTCTCAGCTACAGGTATGTGAGAGGGACCCTGAGTTTGTGGCCTCAAGTGGAATGGACACGGAGATGCTCTGACTCGAAGTAAGTCCCGATATACCTGCAGTGAATTGAATGCAGGCTCGTCTTGCATCTCCCAAGACGAAGGGATGTCTGAATCCACAGAGACCACAGAGACCACAGAGTAAGACATAGATCTCCGCCTCATCGCAACCGGAGGCCTGGCATCCTTTGAAAACTCGAGAGGTCCACGGAGATCAATGCTTCCAAAGGAGACGATGCCTGACTCCTCTTGAAATGGATAGGAGTCCCAGGATCCCTGTAGCACGTGGAAAGGGACCCTGGGTCTCCCGCCTCACGTGGAGACGCGTCCCAATTGCCATGCCAAGACTCGAAGAGAATCCCGAGGTGTCCCTCGCATCTAGGCAGGAGTCCTGACGTCACTGAACAAACACTTGTCTGGAACTGCCCTCCCCGTCGTAAATCGAGAATATACCCCAGGTTCCGGCCCCAACTCGATAAGAACCATGAGACTTCCCCCTCGCCGTGAGATGAGGCCCGATTCCCCTGCACTACATGCAGAGCAATTCCGTGTTCCACATCAAACGTGAAAGGAGCCTTGATTTCCTTGATGGCACTCCAGAGAAAACCCAAGATCACGGTCTCAAGTCTAGAGGGATCCTGAGGTCACTGTAGCAACACGAAAGGGCTCCATGGACCCCAAATCAACTCGAGATGAGAGCTTCGTCCCTGGCTTCGACTCAAGAGGAATACCCAATTTCCACAAGCACCTCAAGAGGAGGCTTCTCTCAGCTACAGGTATGTGAGAGGGACCCTGAGTTTGTGGCCTTAAGTGGAATGGACACCGAGATTCTCTGACTCGAAGGAAGGCCGGATATCCCTGCAGTGTATTGAATGCAGGCTCGTCTTGCATCTCCCACGACGAAGGGATGTCTGAATCCCCTGTGGAGACCACAGAGAAACACCTAGTTCTCCGCCTCATCGCGACCGGAGGCCTCACGTCCTTTGAAAATTCGAGAGGTCCGCGGAGATCAATGCTTCCAAAGGAGACGATGCCTGACTCCTCTTGAAAATGGATAGAAATCCCAGGATCCCTGTGGCACGTGGAAAGCGACCCTGGGTCTCCCGCCTCACGTGGAGACGCGTCCCAATGGCCATGCCAAGACTCGAGGAGAATCCCGAGGTGTCTCTCGCACCTAGCAGGAGTCCTGACGTCGCTGAACAAACACGTGTCTGGAAGGGCCCTGCCCGTCGTAACTCGAGAATATACCCCAGGTTCTGGCCGCAACTCGAGAAAAAACATGAGACTTCCCCCTCGCCGCGAGATGAGGCCCGATTCCCCTGCACTGCGTGCAGAGAGCAATTCCGTGTTCCACATCAAACATGAAAGGACCCTTGATTTCCTTAATGGCACTCCAGAGAACACCCAAGATCACTGTCTCAAGTCTAGAGGGATCCTGAGGTCACTGTAGCAACACGAAAGGGCTCCGTGAACCCCAAATCAACTCGAGATGAGAGCTTCGTCCCTGGCTTCGACTCAAGAGGAATACCCACTTTCCACAAGCACCTCAAGAGGAGGCTTCTCTCAGCTACAGGTATGTGAGAGGGACCCTGAGTTTGTGGCCTCAAGTGAAATGGACACCGAGATGCTCTGACTCGAAGGAAGGCCGGATATCCCTGCAGTGAATTGAATGCAGGCTCGTCTTGCATCTCCCACGACGAAGGGATGTCTGAATCCCTTGTGGAGACCACAGAGAAAGACCTAGTTCTCCGCCTCAACGCGACCGGAGGCCTCACGTCCTTTGAAAACTCGAGAGGTCGGCGGAGATCAATGCTTCGAAAGGAGACGATGTCTGAGTCCTCTTGAAAATGGATAGGAGTCCCAGGATCCCTGTGGCACGTGGAAAGGGACCCTGGGTCTCCCGCCTCACGTGGAGACGCGTTCCAATTGCCATGCCAAGACTCGAGGAGAATCCCGACGTTTCCCTCGCACCTAGGCAGGAGTCCTGACGTCCCTGAACAAACAGGTGTGTGGAAGGGCCCTCCTCGTCGTATTTCGAGAATAAACCCCAGGTTCCGGCCGCAATTCGAGAAAAACCATGAGACTTCCCCCTCGCCGCGAGATGAGGCCCGATTCCCCTGCACTGCGTGCAGAGCAATTCCGTGTTCCACATCAAACATGAAAGGAGCCTTGATTTCCTTGATGGCACTCCAGAGAACACCCAAGATCACTGTCTCAATTCTAGAGGGATCCTGAGGTCACTGTAGCAACACGAAAGGGCTCCGTGGACCCCAAATCAACTCGAGATGAGAGCTTCGTCCCTGGCTTCGACTCAAGAGGAATACCCACTATCCACAAGCACCTCAAGAGGAGGCTTCTCTCAGCTACAGGTATGTGAGAGGGACCCTGAGTTTGTGGCCTCAAGTGGAATGGACACCGAGATGCTCTGACTCGAAGGAAGGCCAGATATCCCTGCAGTTAATTGAATGCAGGCTCGTCTTGCATCTCCCACGACGAAGGGATGTCTGAATCCCCTGTGGAGACCACAGAGAAAGACCTAGTTCTCCGACTCATCGTGACCGGAGGCCTCACGTCCTTTGAAAACTCGAGAAGTCCGCGGAGATCAATGCTTCCAAAGGAGACGATGCCTGACTCCTCTAGAAAATGGATAGGAGTTCCAGGATCCCTGTGGAACGTGGAAAGCGACCCTGGGTCTCCCGCCTCACGTGGAGACGCGTCCCAATGGCCATGCCAAGACTCGAGGAGAATCCCGAGGTGTCCCTCGCACCTAGGCAGGAGTCCTGACGTCGCTGAAGAAACACGTGTCTGGAAGGGCCCTCCCCGTCGTAACTCGAGAATATACCGCAGGTTCCGGCCCCTACTCGAGAAAAAACATGAGAATTCCCCCTCGCCGCGAGATGAGGCCCGATTCCCTGCACGGCATGCAGAGCAATTCCGTGTTCCACATCAAACATGAAAGGAGCCTTGATTTCCTTGATGGCACTCCAGAGAACACCCAAGATCACTGTCTCAAGTCTAGAGGGATCCTGAGGTCACTGTAGCAACACGAAAGGGCTCCGTGGACCCCAAATCAACTCGAGATGAGAGCTTCGTCCCTGGCTTCGACTCAAGAGGAATACCCACTTTCCACAAGCACCTCAAGAGGAGGCTTCTCTCAGCTACAGGTATGTGAGAGGGACCCTGAGTTTGTGGCCTCAAGTGGAATGGACACCGAGATGCTCTGACTCGAAGGAAGGCCGGATATCCCTGCAGTGAATTGAATGCAGGCTCGTCTTGCATCTCCCACGACGAAGGGATGTCTGAATCCCCTGTGGAGACCACAGAGAAAGACCTAGTTCTCCACCTCATCGCGACCGGAGGCCTCACGTCCTTTGAAAACTCGAGAGGTCCGCGGAGATCAATGCTTCCAAAGGAGACGATGCCTGAGTCCTCTTGAAAATGGATAGGAGTCCCAGGATCCCTGTGGCACGTGGAAAGCGACCCTGGGTCTCCCGCCTCACGTGGAGACCCGTCCCAATGGCTATGCCAAGACTCGAGGAGAATCCCGAGGTGTCCCTCGCACCTATGCAGGAGTCCTGACGTCGCTGAACAAACACGTGTCTGGAAGGCCCCTCCCCGTCGTAATTCGAGAATTTATCCCAGGTTCCGGCCGCAACTCGAGAAAAACCATGAGACTTCCCCCTCGCCGCGAGATGAGGCCCGATTCCCTGCACTGCATGCAGAGCAATTCCGTGTTCCACATCAAACATGAAAGGAGCCTTGATTTCCTTGATGGCACTCCAGAGAACACCCAAGATCACTGTCTCAAGTCTAGAGGGATCCTGAGGTTACTGTAGCAACACGAAAGGGCTCCATGGACCCCAAATCAACTCGAGATGAGAGATTCGTCCCTGGCTTCGACTCAAGAGGAATACCCACTTTCCACAAACACTTCAGGAGGAGGCTACTCTCAGCTACAGGTAGGTGAGAGGGACCCTGAATTTGTGGCCTCAAGTGGAATGGACACCGAGATGCTCTGACTCGAAGGAAGGCCGGATATCCCTGCAGTGAATTGAAAGCAGGCTCTTCTTGCATCTCCCACGATGAAGGGATGTCTGAATCCCCTGTGGAGACCACAGAGAAAGACCTAGTTCTCCGCCTCATAGCGACCGGAGGCCTCACGTCCTTTGAAAACTCGAGAGGTCCGCGGAGATCAATGCTTCCAAAGGAGATGATGCCTGACTCCTCTTGAAAATGGATAGGAGTCCCAGGATCCCTGTGGCACCTGGAAAGGGACCCTGGGTCTCCCGCCTCACGTGGCGACGCGTCCCAATGGCCATGCCAAGACTCGAGGAGAATCCCGAGGTGTCCCTCGCACCTAGGCAGGAGTCCTGACGTCGCTGAAGAAACACGTGTCTGGAAGGGCCCTCCCCGTCGTAACTCGAGAATATACCCCAGCTTCCACCCGCAACTCGAGAAAAAACATGAGACTTCCCCCTCGCCACGAGATGAGGCCCGATTCCCCTGCACTGCGTGCAGAGCAATTCCGTGTTCCACATCAAACATGAAAGGAGCCTTGATTTCCCTGATGGCACTCCAGAGAACACCCAAGATCACTGTCTCAATTCTAGAGGGATCCTGAGGTCACTGTAGCAACACAAAATTGCTCCGTGGACCCCAAATCAACTCGAGATGAGAGCTTCGTCCCTGGCTTCGACTCAAGAGGAATACCCACTTTCCTCAAGCACTTCAAGAGGAGGCTACTCTCAGCTACAGGTATGTGAGAGGGACCCTGAGTTTGTGGCCTCAAGTGGAATGGACACCGAGATGCTCTGACTCGAAGGAAGGCCGGATATCCCTGCAGTGAATTGAATGCAGGCTCGTCTTGCATCTCCCACGACGAAGGGATGTCTGAATCCCCTGTGGAGACCACAGAGAAAGACCTAGTTCTCCACCTCATCGCGACCAGAGGGCTCACGTCCTTTGAAAACTCGAGAGGTCGGCGGAGATCAATGCTTCCAAAGGAGACGATGCCTGACTCCTCTTGAAAATGGATAGAAGTCCCAGGATCCCTGTGGCACGTGGAAAGCGACCCTGAGTCTTCCGCCTCACGTGGAGACGCGTCCCAATGTCTATGCCAAGACTCGAGGAGAATCCCGAGGAGTCCCTCGCACCTAGGCATGAGTCCTGACGTCGCTGAAGAAACACGTGTCTGGAAGGGGCCTCCCCGTCGTAACTCGAGAATATAGCCCAGGTTCCTGCCGCTACTCGAGAAAAACCATGAGACTTCCCCCTCGCCGCGAGATGAGGCCCGATTCCCCTGCACTGCGTGCAGAGCAATTCCGTGTTCCACATCAAACATGAAAGGAGCCTTGATTTCCTTGATGGCACTCCAGAGAACCCCCAAGATCACTGTCTCAAGTCTAGAGGGATCCTGAGGTCACTGTACCAAAACGAAAGAGCTCCGTGGACACCAAATCAACTCGAGATGAGAGCTTCGTCGCTGGCTTCGACTCAAGAGGAATACCCACTTTCCACAAGCACCTCAAGAGGAGGCTTCTCTCAGATACAGGTATGTGAGTGGGACCCTGAGTTTGTGGCCTCAAGTGCAATGGACACCGAGATGCTCTGACTCGAAGGAAGGCCGGATATCCCGGCAGTGAATTGAATGCAGGCTCGTCTTGCATCTCCCACGACGAAGGGATGTCTGAATCCCCTGTGTAGACCACAGAGAAAGACCTAGTTCTCCACCTCATCGCGACCGGAGGCCTCACGTCCTTTGAAAACTCGAGAGGTCCGCGGAGATCAATGCTTCCAAAGGAGACGATGCCTGACTCCTCTTGAAAATGGATAGGAGTCCCTGGATCCCTGTGGCACGTGGAAAGCGACCATGGGTCTCCCGCCTCACGTGGAGACGCGTCCCAATGGCCATGCCAAGACTCGAGGAGAATCCCGAGGTGTCCCTCGCACCTAGGCAGGAGTCCTGACGTCGCTGAACAAACACGTGTCTGGAAGGGCCCTCCCCGTCGTAACTCGAGAATATACCCCAGGTTCCGGCCGCAACTCGAGAAAAACCATGAGACTTCCCCCTCGCCGCGAGATGAGGCCCGATTCCCCTGCACTGTGTGCAGAGCAATTCCGTGTTCCACATCAAACATGAAAGGAGCCTTGCTTTCCTTAATGGCACTCCAGAGAACACCCAAGATCACTGTCTCAATCTAGAGGGATCCTGAGGTCACTGTACCAACAAGAAAGGGCTCCGTGAACCTCAAATCAACTCGAGATGAGAGCTTCTTCCCTAGCTTCGACTCAAGAGGAATACCCACTTTCCACAAGCACCTCAAGATGAGGCTTCTCTCAGCTACAGGTATGTGAGAGGGACCCTGAATGTGTGGCCTCAAGTGGAATGGACACCGAGATGCTCTGACTCGAAGGAAGGCCGGATATCCCGGCAGTGAATTGAATGCAGGCTCCTCTTGCATCTCCCACGACGAACGGATGTCTGAATCCCTTGTGGAGTCCACAGAAAAAGACCTAGTTCTCCGCCTCTTCGCGATCGGAGGCCTCACGTCCTTTGAAACCTCGAGAGATCCGCGGAGATCAATGCTTCCAAAGGAGACGATGCCTGACTCCTCTTGAAAATGGATAGGAGTCCCAGGATCCCTGTGGCACGTGGAAAGGGACCCTGGGTCTCCCGCCTCACGTGGAGATGCGTCCCAATGGCCATGCCAAGACTCGAGGAGAATCCCGAAGTGTCCCTCGCACTTAGGCAGGAGTCCTGACGTCGCTGAACAAACACGTGTCTGGAAGGGCCCACCCCGTCGTAACTTGAGAATATACCCCAGGTTCCGGCCGCAACTCGAGAAAAACCATGAGACTTCCCCCTCGCCGCGAGATGAGGCCCGATTCCCCTGCACTGCGTGCAGAGCAATTCCGTGTTCCAAATCAAACATGAAAGGAGCCTTGATTTCTTTGATGGCACTCCAGAGAAAACCCAAGATCACTGTCTCAAGTCTAGAGGGATACTGAGGTCACTGTAGCAACACGAAAGGGCTCCGTGGACCCCAAATCAACTCGAGATGAGAGGTTAGTCCCTGGCTTCGACTCAAGAGGAATACCCACTTCCAACAAGCACCTCAAGAGGAGGCTTCTCTCAGATACAGGTATGTGAGAGGGACCCTGAGTTTGTGGCCTCAAGTGGAATGGACACCGAGATGCTCTGACTCGAAGGAAGGCCAGATATCCCTGCAGTGAATTGAATGCAGGCCTCTTTTGCATCTCCCACGACGAAGGGATGTCTGAATCCACTGTGGAGGCCACAGAGAAAGACCTAGTTCTCCGCCTCTTCGCGATCGGATGCCTCACTTCCTTTGAAAACTCGAGAGGTCCGCGGAGATCAATGCTTCCAAAGGAGACGATGCCTGACTCCTCTTGAAAATGGATAGGAGTCCCAGGATCCCTGTGGCACGTGGAAAGGGACCCTGGGTCTCCCTCCTCACGTGGAGACGCGTCCCAATGGCCATGCCAAGACTCGAGGAGAATCCCGAGGTGTCCCTCGCACCTAGGCAGGAGTCCTGACGTCGCTGAACAAACACGTGTCTGGAAGGGCCCTCCCCGTCGTAACTCGAGAATATACCCCAGGTTCCGGCCGCAACTCGAGAAAAACCATGAGACTTCCCCCTCGCCGCGAGATGAGGCCCGATTCCACTGCACTGCGTGCAGAGCAATTCCGTGTTCCACATCAAACATGAAAGGAGCCTTGATTTCCTTGATGGCCCTCCAGAGAACACCCAAGATCACTGTCTCATGTCTAGAGGGATACTGAGGTCACTCTAGCAACACGAAGGGGCTCCGTGGACACCAAATCAACTCGAGATGAGAGCTTCTTCCCTGGCTTCGACTCAAGAGGAATACCCACTTTCCACAAGCACCTCAAGAGGAGGCTTCTCTCAGCTACAGGTATGTGAGAGGGACCCTGAGTTTGTGGCCTCAAGTGGAATGGACACCGAGATGCTCTGACTCGAAGGAAGGCCGGATATCCCTGCAGTGAATTGAATGCAGGCCTCTTTTGCATCTCCCACGAAGAAGGGATGTCTGAATCCCCTGTGGTGACCACAGAGAAAGACCTAGTTCTCCGCCTCTTCGCGATCGGAGGCCTCACGTCCTTTGAAAACTCCAGAGGTCCGCGGAGATCAATGCTTCCAACGGAGATGATGCCTGACTCCTCTTGACAATGGATAGGAGTCCCAGGATCCCTGTGGCACGTGGAAAGGGACCCTGGGTCTCCCGCCTCCCGTGGAGACGCGTCCCAATGGCCATGCCAAGACTCGAGGAGAATCCCGAGGTGTCCCCACGCACCCAGGCAGGAGTCCTGACATCGCTGAATAAACACGTGTCTGGAAAGGCCCTTCTGGTCGTAACTCGAGAATGTACCCCAGGTTCCGGCCGCAACTCGAGAAAAACAATGAGACTTCCCCCTCGCCGCGAGATGAGGCCCGATTCCCCTGCACTGCGTGCAGAGCAATTCCGTGTTCCAAATCAAACATGAAAGGAGCCTTGATTTCCTTGATGGCACTCCAGAGAACACCCAAGATCACTGTCTCATGTCTAGAGGGATACTGAGGTCACTGTAGCAACACGAAAGGGCTCCGTGGACCCCAAATCAACTCGAGATTAGAGCTTCTTCCCTGGCTTCGACTCAAGAGGAATACCACTTTCCACAAGCACCTCAAGAGGAGGCTTCTCTCAGCTACAGGTATGTGAGAGGGACCCTGAGTTTGTGGCCTCAAGTGGAATGGACACCGAGATGCTCTGACTCGAAGGAAGGCCGGATACCCCTGTAGTGAATTGAATGCAGTCTCATCTTGCATCTCCCACGACGAAGGGATGTCTGAATACCCTGTGAAGACCAAGGAGAAAGACCTAGTTCTCCGCCTCATCGCGACCGGAGGCCTCATGATCTTTGAAAACTCCAGAGGTCCGCGGAGATCAATGCTTCCAAAGGAGACGATGCCTGACTCCTCTTGAAAATGGATAGGAGTCCCAGGATCCCTGTGGCACGTGGAAAGGGACCCTGGGTCTCCCGCCTCACGTGAGACGCGTCCCAATGGCCATGCCAAGACTCGAGGAGAATCCCGAGGTGTCCCTCGCACCTAGGCAGGAGTCCTGACGTCGCTGAACAAACACGTGTCTGGAAGGGCCCTCCCCGTGGTAACTCGAGAATATACCCCAGGTTCCGACCGAAACTCGAGAAAAACCATGAGACTTCCCCCTCGCCGCGAGATGAGGCCCGATTCCCCTGCACTGCGTGCAGAGCAATTCCGTGATCCACATCATACACGTAAGGAGCCTTGATTTCCTTGATGGCACTCCAGAGAACACCCAAGATCACTGTCTCAAGTCTAGAGGGATGCTGAGGTCACTGCAGCAACACGAAAGGGCTCCGTGGACCCCAAATCAACTCGAGATGTGAGCTTCGTCCCTGGCTTCGACTCAAGAGGAATACCCACTTTCCACAGCACCTCAAGAGGAGGCTTCTCTCAACTACAGTTATGTGAGAGGGACCCTGAGTTTGTGGCCTCAAGTGCAATGGACACCGAGGTGCTCTGACTCGAAGGAAGGCCGGATATCCCTGCAGTGAATTGAATGCAGGCTTGTCTTTCATCTCCCACGATGAAGGGATGTCTGAATCCCCTGTGGGGACCACAGAGAAAGACCTAGTGCTCCGCCTCACCGCGACCGGAGGTCTCACGTCCTTTGAAAACTCGAGAGGTCCGCGGAGATCAATGCTTCCAAAGGAGAGAATGCCTGACTCCTCTTGAAAATGGATAGGAGTCCCAGGATCCCTGTGGAACGTGGAAAGGGACCCTGGGTCTCCTGCCTCACGGGGAGACGTGTCCCAATGGCCATGCCAAGACTCGAGGAGAATCCCGAGGTGTCCCTCGCACATAGGCAGGAGTCCTCATGTCGCTGAAAAAACACGTGTCTGGAAGGGCCCTCCCCGTCGAAACTCGAGAATATACCCCAGGTTCCGGCCGCAACTCGAGAAAAACCATGAGACTTCCACCTCGCCACGAGATTAGGCCCGATTCCCCTGCACTGCGTGCAGAGCAATTCCGTGTTCCACGTCAAACATGAAAGGAGCCTTGATTTCCTTGATGGCACTCCAGAGAACACCCAAGATCACTGTCTCATGTCTAGAGGGATACTGAGGTTACTGTAGCAACACGAAAGGTCTCCGTGGACCCCAAATCAACTCGAGATGCGAGCTTCGTCCCTAGCTTCGACTCAAGAGGAATACCCACTTTCCACAAGCACCTCAAGAGGAGGCTTCTCTCAGCTACAGGTATGTGAGAGGGACCCTGAGTTTGTGGCCTCAAGTGGAATGGACACCGAGATGCTCTGACTCGAAGGAAGGCCGGATATCCCTGCAGTGAATTGAATGCAGGCCTCTTTTGCATCTCCCACGACGAAGGGATGTCTGAATCCCCTGTGGAGACTACAGAGAAAGACCTAGTTCTCCGCCTCATCGCGATCGGAGGACTCACGTCCTTTGAAAACTCGAGAGGTCCGCGGAGATCAATGCTTCCAAAAGAGACGATGCCTGACTCCTCTTGAAAATGGATAGGAGTCCCAGGATTCCTGGGGCACGTGAAAACGGAACCTGGGTCTCCCGCCTCACGTGGAGACGCGTCCAAATGGCCATGCCAAGACTCGAGGAGAATCCCGAGTTGCCTCTCGCACCTAGGCAGGAGTCCTGACATCGCTGAACAAACACGTGTCTGGAAGGGCCCTTCCGGTCGTAACTCGAGAGTGTACCCCAGGTTCCGGCCGCAACTCGAGAAAAACCATGAGACTTCCCCCTCGCTGCGAGATGAGGCTCGATTCCCCAGCACTGCGTGCAGAGCAACTCCGTGTTCCAAATCACACATGAAAGGAGCCTTGATTTCCTTGATGGCACTCCAGAGAACACCCAAGATCACTGTCTCAAGTCTAGAGGGATCCTGAGGTCACTGTAGCAACACGAAAGGGCTCCGTGGACCCCAAATCAACTCGAGATGAGAGCTTCGTCCCTGGCTTCGACTCAAGAGGAATACCCACTTTCCACAAGCACCTCAAGAGGAGGCTTCTCTCAGCTACAGGTATGTGAGAGGGACCCTGAGTTTGTGGCCTCAAGTGGAATGGACACCGAGATGCTCTGACTCGAAGGAAGGCCGGATATCCCTGCAGTGAATTGAATGCAGGCCTCTTTTGCATCTCCCACGAAGAAGGGATGTCTGACTCCCCTGTGGAGACCACAGAGAAAGACCTAGTTCTCCGCCTCTTCGCGATCGGAGGCCTCACGTCCTTTGAAAAATCCAGAGGTCCGCGGAGATCAATGCTTCCAACGGAGACGATGCCTGACTCCTCTTGAAAATGGATAGGAGTCCCAGGATCCCTGTGGCACGTGGAAAGGGACCCTGGGTCTCCCACCTCACGTGGAGATGTGTCCCAATGGCCATGCCAAGACTCGAGGAGAATCCCGAGGTGTCCCCACGCACCCAGGCAGGAGTCCTGACATCGCTGAATAAACACGTGTCTGGAAAGGCCCTTCTGGTCGTAACTCGAGAATGTACCCCAGGTTCCGGCCGCAACTCGAGAAAAACAATGAGACTTCCCCCTCGCCGCGAGATGAGGCCCGATTCCCCTGCACTGCGTGCAGAGCAATTCCGTGTTCCACATCAAACATGAAAGGAGCCTTGATTTCCTTGATGGCACTCCAGAGAACACCCAAGATCACTGTCTCATGTCTAGAGGGATACTGAGGTCACTGTAGCAACACGAAAGGTCTCCGTGGACCCCAAATCAACTCGAGATGAGAGCTTCTTCCCTGGCTTCGACTCAAGAGGAATACCACTTTCCACAAGCACCTCAAGAGGAGGCTTCTCTCAGCTACAGGTATGTGAGAGGGACCCTGAGTTTGTGGCCTCAAGTGGAATGGACACCGAGATGCTCTGACTCGAAGGAAGGCCGGATATCCCTGCAGTGAATTGAATGCAGTCTCGTCTTGCATCTCCCACGACGAAGGGATGACTGAATACCCTGTGAAGACCAAGGAGAAAGACCTAGTTCTCCGCCTCATCGCGACCGGAGGCCTCATGATCTTTGAAAACTCCAGAGGTCCGCGGAGATCAATGCTTCCAAAGGAGACGATGCCTGACTCCTCTTGAAAATGGATAGGAGTCCCAGGATCCCTGTGGCACGTGGAAAGGGACCCTGGGTCTCCCGCCTCACGTGGAGACGCGTCCCAATGGCCATGTCAAGACTCGAGGAGAATCCCGAGGTGTCCCTCGCACCTAGGCAGGAGTCCTGACGTCGCTGAACAAACACGTGTCTGGAAGGGCCCTCCCCGTGGTTACTCGAGAATATACCCCAGGTTCCGGCCGAAACTCGAGAAAAACCATGAGACTTCCCCCTCGCCGCGAGATGAGGCCCGATTCCCCTGCACTGCGTGCAGAGCAATTCCGTGTTCCAAATCAAACATGAAAGGAGCCTTGATTTCTTTGATGGCACTCCAGAGAAAACCCAAGATCACTGTCTTAAGTCTGGAGGGATACTGAGGTCACTGGAGCAACACGAAAGGGCTCCGTGGACCCCAAATCAACTCGAGATGAGAGGTTAGTCCCTGCCTTCGACTCAAGAGGAATACCCACTTTCCACAAGCACCTCAAGAGGAGGCTTCTCTCAGATACAGGTATGTGAGAGGGACCCTGAGTTTGTGGCCTCAAGTGGAATGGACACCGAGATGCTCTGACTCGAAGGAAGGCCAGATATCCCTGCAGTGAATTGAATGCAGGCCTCTTTTGCATCTCCCACGACGAAGGGATGTCTGAATCCACTGTGGAGGCCACAGAGAAAGACCTAGTTCTCCGCCTCTTCGCGATCGGAGGCCTCACTTCCTTTGAAAACTCGAGAGGTCCGCGGAGATCAATGCTTCCAAAGGAGGCGATGCCTGACTCTTCTTGAAAATGGATAGAAGTCCCAGGATCACTGTGGCACATGCAAAGGGACCCTGGGTCTCCCGCCTCACGTGGAGACGCGTCCCAATTGCCATGCCAAGACTCGATTAGAATCCCTAGCTGTCCCTCGCTCCTAGGCAGGAGTCCTGACGTCGCTGAACAAACACGTGTCTGGAAGGGCCCTCCCCGTCGTAACTCGAGAATATACGACAGGTTCCGGCCGCAACTCGAGAAAAACCATGAGACTTCCCCCTCGCCATGAGATGAGGCCCGATTCCCCTGCACTGCGTGCAGAGCAATTCCGTGTTCCACATCAAACGTGAAAGAAGCCTTGATTTCCTTGATGGCACTCCAGAGAAAACCCAAGATCACTGGCTCAAGTCTAGAGGGATCCTGAGGTCACTGGAGCAACACGAAAGGGCTCCGTGGACGCCAAATCAACTAGAGATGAGAGCTTAGTCCCTGGATTCGACTCAAGAGGAATACCAACTTTCCACAAGTACCTCAAGAGGAGGCTTCTCTCAGCTACAGGTATGTGAGAGGGCCCCTGAGTTTGTGGCCTCAAGTGGAATGGACACCGAGATGCTCTGACTCGAAGTAAGGCCGGATATCCCTGCAGTGAATTGAATGCAGGCTCGTATTGCATCTCCCAAGACGAAGGGATGTCTGAATCCCCTGTGGAGATGACAGAGAAAGACCGAGTTCTCCGCCTCATCACGACCGGAGGCCTCACATCCTTTGAAAACTCGAGAGGTCCGCGGAGAACAATGCTTCCAAAGGAGACGATGCCTGACTCCTCCGAAAATGAATAGGAGTCCCAGGATCCCTGTGGCACGTGGAAAGGGACCCTGGGTCTCGCGCCTCACGTGGAGACGCCTCCCAATTGCCATGCCAAGACTCGAGGAGAATCCCGAGGTGTCCCTCGCACCTAGGCAGGAGTCCTGATGTCGCAGAACAAACACGTGTCTGGAAGGGCCCTCCCCGTCGTAACTCGAGAATATACCCCAGGTTCTGGCTACAACTCGAGAAAAACCATGAGACTTCCCCCTCGCCGCTGGATGAGGCCCGATTCCCCTGCACTGCGTCCAGAACAATTCCGTGTTCCACATCAAACGTGAAAGGAGCCTTGATTTCCTTGATGGCACTCCAGAGAAAACCCAAGATCACTGTCTCAAGTCTAGAGGGATCCTGAGGTCACTGGAGCAACACGAAAGGGTTCCGTGGACCCCAAATCAACTCGAGATGAGAGCTTAGTCCCTGGCTTCGACTCAAGAGGAATACCAACTTTCCACAAGCACCTCAAGAGGAGGCTTCTCTCAGCTACAGGTATGTGAGAGGGACCCTGTGTTTGTGGCCTCAAGTGGAATGGACACCGAGATGCTCTGACTCGAAGTAAGGCCGGATATCCCTGCAGTGAATTGAATGCAGGCTCGTCTTGCATCTCCCAAGACGAAGGGATGTCTGAATCCCCTGTGGAGACCACAGAGAAAGACCGAGTTCTCCGCCTCATCGCGACCGGAGGCCTCACATTCCTTGAAAACTCGAGAGGTCCGCGGAGATCAATGCTTCCAAAGGAGACGATGCCTGACTCCTCTTGAAAATGGATAGAAGTCCCAGGATCCCTGTGGCATGTGGAAAGTGACACTGGGTCTCCCGCCTCACGTGGAGACGCATCCCAATTGCCATGCCAAGACTCGTGGAGAATCCCG
The DNA here is from genome assembly GCF_033118175.1 of Dama dama. Taxonomy (NCBI): domain Eukaryota; kingdom Metazoa; phylum Chordata; class Mammalia; order Artiodactyla; family Cervidae; genus Dama; species Dama dama. The sequence goes on from NW_026870888.1 coordinate 1,825,332, forward strand.
AGGTGTCCCTCGCACCGAGGCAGGATTCCTGACGTCGCTGAACAAACACGTGTCTGGAAGGGCCCTCCCCGTCGTAACTCGAGAATATACCCCAGATTCCGGCCGCAACTCGAAAAAAAACATGAGACTTCCCCCTCGACGCGAGATGAGGCCCAATTCCCCTGCATTACATGCAGAGACATTCCGTGTTCCACATCAAACGTGAAAGGAGCCTTGATTTCCTTGATGGCACTCCAGAGAAATCCCAAGATCACTGTCTCAAGTCTAGAGGGATCCTGAGGTCACTGAAGCAACACGAAAGGGCTCTGTTGAGCCCAAATCAACTCGAGATGAGAGCTTAGTCCCTTTCTTCGACTCAAGAGGAATACCAAGTTTACACAAGCACCTCAAGAGGAGCCTTCTATCAGCTACAGTTATGTGAGAGGGACCCTGAGTTTGTGGCCTCAAGTGGAATGGACACCGAGATGCTCTGACTCGAAGTAAGGCCAGATATCCCTGCAGTGATTTGAATGCAGGCTCGTCTTGCATCTCCCAAGACGAAGGGATGTCTTAATCCCTTGTGGAGACCACAGAGAAAGACCTAGTTCTCCGCCTCATCGGGACCGGAGGCCTCACATCCTTTGAAAACTCGAGAGGTCCGCGGAGATCAATGCTTCCAAAGGAGACGATGCCTGACTCCTCTTGAAAATGGATAGGAGTCCCAGGATCCCTGTGGCACGTGGAAAGGGACCCTGGGTCTCCCGCCTCACGTGGAGACGCTTCCCAATTGCCATGCCAAGACTCGTGGAGAATCCCGAGGTGTCCCTCGCACCTAGGCAGGAGTCCTGACGTCGCTGAACAAACACGTGTCTGGTAGGGCCCTCCCCGTCGTAACTCGAGAATATACCCCAGGTTCCGGACGCAACTCGAGAAAAACCATGAGACTTCCCCCTCGCCGTGAGATGAGGCCCGTTTCCCCTGCACTGCGTGCAGAGCAATTCCTTGTTCCACATCAAACGTGAAAGGAGCCTTGATTTCCTTGATGGCACTCCAGAGAAAACCCAAGATCACTGTCTCAAGTCTAGAGGGATCCTGAGGTCACTGGAGCAACATGAAAGGCCTCCGTGGACGCCAAATCAACTCGAGATGAGAGCTTGGTCCCTGGCTTCGACTCAAGAGGAATACCAACTTTCCACAAGCACCTCAAAAGGAGGCTTCTCTCAGCTACAGGTATGTGAGAGGGCCCCTGAGTTTGTGGCCTCAAGTGGAATGGACACCGAGATTCTCTGACTCGAAGTAAGGCCGAATATCCCTGCATTGAATTGAATGCAGGCTCGTCTTGCATCTCCCAAGACGAAGGGATGTCTGAATCCCCTGTGGAGACGACAGAGAAAAACCGAGTTCTCCGCCTCATCGCGACCGGAGGCATCACATCCTTTGAAAACTCGAGAGGTCCGCGGAAAACAATGCTTCCAAAGGAGACGATGCCTGACTCCTCCGAAAATGAATAGGAGTCGCAGGATCCCTGTGGCACGTGGAAAGGGACCCTGGTTCTCCCGCCTCACGTGGAGACGCATCCCAATTGCCATGCCAAGACTCGAGGAGAATCCCGAGGTGTCCCTCGCACCTAGGCAGGAGTCCTGACGTCGCTGAACAAACACGTGTCTGGAAGGGCCCTCCCCGTCGTAACTCGAGAATATACCCCAGGTTCCGGCCGCAACTCGAAAAAAACCCTGAGACTTCCCCCTCGACGCGAGATGAGGCCCAATTCCCCTGCACTGCGTGCAGAGCCATTCCGTGTTCCACATCAAACGTGAAAGGAGCCTTGATTTCCTTGATGGCACTCCAGAGAAAACCCAAGATCACTGTCTGAAGTCTAGAGGGATCCTAAGGTCACTGTAGCAACAGGAAAGAAATCCATGGACCCCAAATCAACTCAAGATGAGACCTTATTCCCTGACTTCGACTCAAGAGGAATACCGACTTTCCACAAGCACCTCAAGAGGAGGCTTCTCTCAGCTACAGATATGTGAGAGGAACCCTGAGTTTGTGGCCTCAAGTGGAATGGACACCGAGATGCTCTGACTCGAAGTAAGCCCGGATATCCAAATAGTGAATTGAATGCAGGCTCGTCTTGCATCTCCCAAGATGAAGGGATGTCTGAATCCCCTGTGGATACCACAGAGAAAGACCTAGTCCTCCGCCTCATCCAGACCGGAGGCATCACATCCTTTGAAAACTCGAGAGGTCTGCGGAGGTCAATGCTTCCAAAGGAGACGATGCCTGACTCTTCTTGAAAATGGATAGGAATCCCAGGATCCCTGTGGCACGTGGAAAGGGACCCTGGGTCTCCTGCCTCACGTGGAGACGCGTCCCAATTGCCATGCCAAGACTCGAGGAGAATCCCGAGGTGTCCCTCGCACCTAGGCAGGATTCCTGAAGTCGCTGAAGAAACACGTGTCTGGAAGGGCTCTCCCCGTCGTAACTCGAGAATTTACCCCAGGTTCCGGCCGCAACTCGAGAAAAACCATGAGACTTACCCCTCGCCGCGAGATGTGGCCTGATTCCCCTGCCCTGCGTGCAGAGCAATTCCGTATTCCACATCAAAAATGAAAGGAGCCTTGATTTCCTTGATGGCACTCCAGAGAATACCGAAGATCACTGTCTCAAGTCTAGAGGGATCCTGAGGTCACTGTAGCAACACGAAAGGGCTCCGTGGACCCCAAATCAACTCGAGATGAGAGCTTAGTAACTGGTTTCGACTCAAGTGGAATACCAACTTTCCACAAGCACCTCAAGTGGAGGCTCCTCTCAGCTACAGGTATGTGAGAGGGCCCCTGAGTTTGTGGCCTCAAGTGGAATGGACACCGAGATGCTCTGACTCGAAGTAAGGCCGGATATCCCTGCAGTGAATTGAATGCAGGATCGTCTTGCATCTCCCAAGACGAAGGGATGTCTGAATCCCCTGTGGAGACCTCAGAGAAAGACCGAGTTCTCCGCCTCATCGCGACCGGAGGCCTCACATGCTTTGAAAACTCGAGAGGTCCACGGAGAACAATGCTTCCAAAGGAGACGATGCCTGACTCCTCTTGAAAATGGATAGAAGTCCCAGGATCCCTGTGGCACGTGGAAAGTGACACTGGGTCTCCCGCCTCACGTGGAGATGCATCCCAATTGCCATGCCAAGACTCGAGGAGAATCCCGAGGTGTCCCTCGCACCTAGGCAGAAGTCCTGACGTCGCTGAACAAACACGTGTCTGGAAGGGCCCTCCCCGTCGTAACTCGAGAATATACCCCAGATTCCGGCCGCAACTCGAAAAAAAAACATGAGACTTCCCCCTCGACGCGAGATGAGGCCCAATTCCCCTGCATTACATGCAGAGACATTCCGTGTTCCACATCAAACGTGAAAGGAGCCTTGATTTCCTTGATGGCACTCCAGAGAAATCCCAAGATCACTGTCTCAAGTCTAGAGGGATCCTGAGGTCACTGGAGCAACATGAAAGGCCTCCGTGGACGCCAAATCAACTCGAGATGAGAGCTTGGTCCCTGGCTTCGACTCAAGAGGAATACCAACTTTCCACAAGCACCTCAAGAGGAGGCTTCTCTCAGCTACAGGTATGTGAGAGGGCCCCTGAGTTTGTGGCCTCAAGTGGAATGGACACCGAGATTCTCTGACTCGAAGTAAGGCCGAATATCCCTGCAGTGAATTGAATGCAGGCTCGTCTTGCATCTCCCAAGACGAAGGGATGTCTGAATCACCTGTGGAGACGACAGAGAAAAACCGAGTTCTCCGCCTCATCGCGACCGGAGGCATCACATCCTTTGAAAACTCGAGAGGTCCGCGGAAAACAATGCTTCCAAAGGAGACGATGCCTGACTCCTCCGAAAATGAATAGGAGTCGCAGGATCCCTGTGGCACGTGGAAAGGGACCCTGGGTCTCCCGCCTCACGTCGAGACGCATCCCAATTGCCATGCCAAGACTCGAGGAGAATCCCGAGGTGTCCCTCGCACCTAGGCAGGAATCCTGACGTCGCTGAACAAACACGTGTCTGGAAGGGCCCTCCCCGTCGTAACTCGAGAATATACCCCAGGTTCCGGCCGCAACTCGAAAAAAACCATGAGACTTCCCCCTCGACGCGAGATGAGGCCCAATTCCCCTGCACTGCGTGCAGAGCCATTCCGTGTTCCACATCAAACGTGAAAGGAGCCTTGATTTCCTTGATGGCACTCCAGAGAAAACCCAAGATCACTGTCTGAAGTCTAGAGGGATCCTAAGGTCACTGTAGCAACAGGAAAGAAATCCATGGACCCCAAATCAACTCAAGATGAGACCTTATTCCCTGACTTCGACTCAAGAGGAATACCGACTTTCCACAAGCACCTCAAGAGGAGGCTTCTCTCAGCTACAGATATGTGAGAGGGACCCTGAGTTTGTGGCCTCAAGTGGAATGGACACCGAGATGCTCTGACTCGAAGTAAGCCCGGATATCCAAATAGTGAATTGAATGCAGGCTCGTCTTGCATCTCCCAAGATGAAGGGATGTCTGAATCCCCTGTGGATACCACAGAGAAAGACCTAGTCCTCCGCCTCATCGAGACCGGAGGCATCACATCCTTTGAAAACTCGAGAGGTCTGCGGAGGTCAATGCTTCCAAAGGAGACGATGCCTGACTCTTCTTGAAAATGGATAGGAATCCCAGGATCCCTGTGGCACGTGGAAAGGGACCCTGGGTCTCCTGCCTCACGTGGAGACGCGTCCCAATTGCCATGCCAAGACTCGAGGAGAATCCCGAGGTGTCCCTCGCACCTAGGCAGGATTCCTGAAGTCGCTGAAGAAACACGTGTCTGGAAGGGCTCTCCCCGTCGTAACTCGAGAATTTACCCCAGGTTCCGGCCGCAACTCGAGAAAATCCATGAGACTTACCCCTCGCCGCGAGATGTGGCCTGATTCCCCTGCCCTGCGTGTAGAGCAATTCCGTATTCCACATCAAAAATGAAAGGAGCCTTGATTTCCTTGATGGCACTCCAGAGAATACCGAAGATCACTGTCTCAAGTCTAGAGGGATCCTGAGGTCACTGTAGCAACACGAAAGGGCTCCGTGGACCCCAAATCAACTCGAGATGAGAGCTTAGTAACTGGTTTCGACTCAAGTGGAATACCAACTTTCCACAAGCACCTCAAGTGGAGGCTCCTCTCAGCTACAGGTATGTGAGAGGGCCCCTGAGTTTGTGGCCTCAAGTGGAATGGACACCGAGATGCTCTGACTCGAAGTAAGGCCGGATATCCCTGCAGTGAATTGAATGCAGGATCGTCTTGCATCTCCCAAGACGAAGGGATGTCTGAATCCCCTGTGGAGACCTCAGAGAAAGACCGAGTTCTCCGCCTCATCGCGACCGGAGGCCTCACATGCTTTGAAAACTCGAGAGGTCCACGGAGAACAATGCTTCCAAAGGAGACGATGCCTGACTCCTCTTGAAAATGGATAGAAGTCCCAGGATCCCTGTGGCACGTGGAAAGTGACACTGGGTCTCCCGGCTCACGTGGAGATGCATCCCAATTGCCATGCCAAGACTCGAGGAGAATCCCGAGGTGTCCCTCGCACCTAGGCAGGAGTCCTGACGTCGCTGAACAAACACGTGTCTGGAAGGGCCCTCCCCGTCGTAACTCGAGAATATACCCCAGATTCCGGCCGCAACTCGAAAAAAAAACATGAGACTTCCCCCTCGATGCGAGATGAGGCCCAATTCCCCTGCATTACATGCAGAGACATTCCGTGTTCCACATCAAACGTGAAAGGAGCCTTGATTTCCTTGATGGCACTCCAGAGAAATCCCAAGATCACTGTCTCAAGTCTAGAGGGATCCTGAGGTCACTGAAGCAACACGAAAGGGCTCTGTTGAGCCCAAATCAACTCGAGATGAGAGCTTAGTCCCTGGCTTCGACTCAAGAGGAATACCAACTTTCCACAAGCACCTCAAGAGGAGCCTTCTATCAGCTACAGGTATGTGAGAGGGCCCCTGAGTTTGTGGCCTCAAGTGGAATGGACACCGAGATTCTCTGACTCGAAGTAAGGCCGAATATCCCTGCAGTGAATTGAATGCAGGCTCGTCTTGCATCTCCCAAGAAGAAGGGATGTCTGAATCCCCTGTGGAGACGACAGAGAAAAACCGAGTTCTCCGCCTCATCGCGACCGGAGGCATCACATCCTTTGAAAACTCGAGAGGTCCGCGGAAAACAATGCTTCCAAAGGAGACGATGCCTGACTCCTCCGAAAATGAATAGGAGTCCCAGGATCCTTGTGGCACGTGGAAAGGGACCCTGGGTCTCCCGCCTCACGTGGAGACGCATCCCAATTGCCATGCCAAGACTCGAGGAGAATCCCGAGGTGTCCCTCGCACCTAGGCAGGAGTCCTGACGTCGCTGAACAAACACGTGTCTGGAAGGGCCCTCCCCGTCGTAACTCGAGAATATACCCCAGGTTCCGGCCGCAACTCGAAAAAAACCCTGAGACTTCCCCCTCGACGCGAGATGAGGCCCAATTCCCCTGCACTGCGTGCAGAGCCATTCCGTGTTCCACATCAAACGTGAAAGGAGCCTTGATTTCCTTGATGGCACTCCAGAGAAAACCCATGATCACTGTCTCAAGTCTAGACGGATCCTAAGGTCACTGTAGCAACAGGAAAGAAATCCATGGACCCCAAATCAACTCAAGATGAGACCTTATTCCCTGCCTTCGACTCAAGAGGAATACCGACTTTCCACAAGCACCTCAAGAGGAGGCTTCTCTCAGCTACAGATATGTGAGAGGGACCCTGATTTTGTGGCCTCAAGTGGAATGGACACCGAGATGCTCTGACTCGAAGTAAGCCCGGATATCCAAATAGTGAATTGAATGCAGGCTCGTCTTGCATCTCCCAAGATGAAGGGATGTCTGAATCCCCTGTGGAGACCACAGAGAAAGACCTAGTCCTCCGCCTCATCGAGACCGGAGGCATCACATCCTTTGAAAACTCGAGAGGTCTGCGGAGGTCAATGCTTCCAAAGGAGACGATGCCTGACTCTTCTTGAAAATGGATAGGAATCCCAGGATCCCTGTGGCACGTGGAAAGGGACCCTGGGTCTCCTGCCTCACGTGGAGACGCGTCCCAATTGCCATGGAAGACTCGAGGAGAATCCCGAGGTGTCCGTCGCACCTAGGCAGGATTCCTGAAGTCGCTGAAGAAACACGTGTCTGGAAGGGCTCTCCCCGTCGTAACTCGAGAATTTACCCCAGGTTCCGGCCGCAACTCGAGAAAAACCATGAGACTTACCCCTCGCCGCGAGATGTGGCCTGATTCCCCTGCCCTGCGTGCAGAGCAATTCCGTATTCCACATCAAAAATGAAAGGAGCCTTGATTTCCTTGATGGCACTCCAGAGAAAACCGAAGATCACTGTCTCAAGTCTAGAGGGATCCTGAGGTCACTGGAGCAACACGAAAGGGCTCCGTGGACCCCAAATCAACTCGAGATGAGAGCTTAGTCCCTGGCTTCGACTCAAGAGGAATACCAACTTTCCACAAGCACCTCAAGACGAGGCTTCTCTCAGCTACAGGTATGTGAGAGGGCCCCTGAGTTTGTGGCCTCAAGTGGAATGGACACCGAGATGCTCTGACTCGAAGTAAGGCCGGATATCCCTGCAGTGAATTGAATGCAGGCTCGTCTTGCATCTCCCAAGACGAAGGGATGTCTGAATCCCCTGTGGAGACGACAGAGAAAGACCGAGTTCTCCCCCTCATCGCGAGCGGAGGCCTCACATCCTTTGAAAATTCGAGAGGGCCGCGGAGATCAATGCTTCCAAAGGAGACGATGCCTGACTCCTCTTGAAAATGGATAGGAGTCCCAGGATACCTGTGGCACGTGGAAAGGGACCCTGGGTCTCCCGCCTCACGTGGAGACGCATCCCAATTGCCATGCCAAGACTCGAGGAGAATCCCGAGGGGTCCCTCGCACCTAGGCAGGAGTCCTGACGTTGCTGAACAAACACGTGTCTGGAAGGGCCCTCCCCGTCGTAACTCGAGAATATACCCCAGGTTCCGGCCGCAACTCGAAAAAAACCATGAGACTTCCCCCTCGCCGCGAGATGAGGCCCGATTCCGCTGCACTGCGTGCAGAGCAATTCCGCGTTCCACATCAAACGTGAAAGGAGCCTTGATTTCCTTGATGGCACTCCAGAGAAAACCCAAGATCACTGTCTCTAATCTAGAGGGATCCTGAGGTCACTGGAGCAACACGAAAGGTTTCCGTGGACCCCAAATCAACTCGAGATGAGAACTTATTCCCTCGCTTCGACTCAAGAGGAATACCAACTTTCCACAAGCACCTCAAGAGGAGGCTACTCTCAGCTAAAGGTATGTGAGAGGGACCCTGAGTTTGTGGCCTCGAGTGGAATGGACACCGAGATGCTCTGACTCGAAGTAAGGCCAATATCCCTGCAGTGATTTGAATGCAGGCTTGTCTTGCATCTCCCAAGACGAAGGGATGTCTGAATCCCCTGTGGAGACCACAGACAAAGACCGAGTTCTCCGCCTCATCGCGACCGGTGGCCTCACATCCTTTGAAAACTCGAGAGGTCCGCGGAGATCAATGCTTCCAAAGGAGACGATGCCTGACTCCTCTTGAAAATGGATAGGAGTCCCAGGATCCCTGTGGCACGTGGAAAGGGACCCTGGGTCTCCCGCCTCACGTGGAGACGCCTCCCAATTGCCATGTCGAGACTCGAGGAGAATCCTGAGGTGTCCCTCGCACCTAGGCAGGAGTCCTGACGTCGCTGAACAAACACGTGTCTGGAAGGGCCCTCCCCGTCGTAACTCGAGAATATACCCCAGGTTCCGGCCGCAACTCGAGAAAAACCATGAGACTTCCCCCTCGCCGCGAGATGAGGCCCGATTCCCCTGCACTGCATGCAGAGCAATTCCGAGTTCCACATCAAATGTGAAAGGAGCCTTGATTTCCTTGATGGCACTCCCGAGAACACCCAAGATCACTGTCTCATGTCTAGAGGGATCCTGAGGTCACTGGAGCAACACGAAAGTTCTCCGTGGACCCCAAATCAACTCGAGATGAGAGCTTAGTCCCTGGCTTCAACTCAAGAGGAATACCAACTTTCCACAAGCACCTCAAGAGGAGGCTTCTCTCAGCTACAGGTATGTGAGAGGGACCCTGAGTTTGAGGCCTCAAGTGGAATGGACACCGAGATGCTCTGACTCGAAGTAAGGCCGGATATCCCTGCAGTGAATTGAATGCAGGATCGTCTTGCATCTCCCAAGACGAAGGGATGTCTGAATCCGCTGTGGAGACCACCGAGAAAGACCTAGTCCTCCGCCTAAACGCGCGCGGATGCCTCACATCCTTTGAAAACTCGAGAGGTCCGCGGAGATCAATGCTTCCAAAGGAGACGATGCCTGACTCCTCTTGAAAATGGATAGGAGTCCCAGGATCCCTGTGGCACGTGGAAAGGGACCCAAGGTCTGCCGCCTCACGTGGAGACGCGTCCCAGTTGCCATGCCAAGACTCGAGGAGAATCCCGAGGTGTCCCTCGCACCTAGGCAGGAGTCCTGACGTCGCTGAACAAACACGTGTCTGGAAGGGCCCTCCCCGTCGTAACTCGAGAATATACCCCAGGTTCCGGCCGCAACTCGAGAAAAACCATGAGACTTCCCCCTCGCCGCGAGATGAGGCCCGATTCCCCTGCACTGCGTGCAGAGCAATTCCGTGTTCCACATCAAACGTGAAAGGAGCCTTGATTTCCTTGATGGCACTCCAGAGAAAACCCAAGATCACTGTCTCAAGTCTAGAGGGATCCTGAGGTCACTGGAGCAACACGAAATGGCTCCGTGGACCCCAAGTCAACTCGAGATGAGAGCTTAGTCCTTGGCTTCGACTCAAGAGGAACACCAAATTTCCACAAGCACCTCAAGAGGAGGCTTCTCTCAACTACAGGTATGTGAGAAGGACCCTGAGTTTGTGGCCTCAAGTGGAATGGACACCGAGATGCTCTGACTCGAACCAAGGATGGATATCCCTGCAGTGAATTGAATGCAGGTTCGTCTTGCATGTCCCAAGACGAAGGGATGTCTGAATCCCCTGTGGAGACCTCAGAGAAAGACTTAGTCCTCCGCCTCATCGTGACCGGAGGCCTCACATCCTTTGAAAACTCGAGAGGTCTGCAGAGATCAATGCTTCCAAAGGAGACGATGCCTGACTCCTCTTGAAAATGGATAGGAGTCCCAGGATCCCTGTGGCACGTGGAAAGGGACGCTGGGTCTCCCGCCTCACGTGGAGACGCGTCCCAATTGCCATGCCAAGACTCGAGGAGAATCCCGAGGTGTCCCTCGCACCTAGGCAGGAGTCCTGACGTCGCTGAACAAACACGTGTCTGGAAGGGCCCTCCCCGTCGTAACTCGAGAATATACCCCAGGTTCCGGCCGCAACTCGAGAAAAACCATGAGACTTCCCCCTCGCCGCGAGATGAGGCCCAATTCCCCTGCACTGCGTGCACAGCAATTCCGTGTTCCACATCAAACGTGAAAGGAGCCTTGATTTCCTTCATGGCACTCCAGAGAAAACCCAAGTTCACTGTCTCAAGTCTAGAGGGATCCTGAGGTCACTGGAGCAACACGAAAGGGCTCCGTATAGCCCAAATCAACTCGAGATGAGAGCTTAGTCCCTAGCTTCGACTCATGAGGAATACCAACTTTCCACAACCACCTCAAGAGGAGGCTTCTCTCAGCTACAGGTATGTGAGTGGGACCCTGAGTTTGTGGCCTCAAGTGGAATAGACACCGAGATGCTCTGACTCGAAGTAAGGCCGGATATCCCTGCAGTGAATTGAATGCAGGCTCGTCTTGCATCTCCCAAGACGAAGGGATGTCTGAATCCGCTGTGGAGACCACAGAGAAAGACCGGGTTCTCCGCCTCAACGCGACCGGAGGTCTCACATCCTTTGAAAACTCGAGATGTCCGCGGAGATCAATGCTTCCAAAGGAGACGATGCCTGACTCCTCTTGAAAATGGATAGGAGTCCCAGGATCCCTGTGGCACGTGGAAAGGGACCCTGGGTCTCCCGCCTCACGTGGAGACGCGTCCCAATTGCCATGCCAAGACTCGAGGAGAATCCCGAGCTGTCCTTCGCACCTAGGCAGGAGTCCTGACGTCGCTGAACAATCACGTGTCTGGAAGGGCCCTCCCCGTCGTAACACGAGAATATACCCCAGGTTCCGGCCGCAACTCGAGAAAAACCATGAGACTTCCCCCTCGCCGCGAGATGACGCCCGATTCCCCTGCACTGCATGCAGAGCAATTCCGTTTTTCACATGAAACGTGAAAGGAGCCTTGATTTCCTTGATGGCACTCCAGTGAAAACCCAAGATCACTGTCTCAAGTCTAGAGGGATCCTGAGGTCACTGGAGCAACACGAAATGGCTCCGTGGACCCCAAGTCAACTCGAGATGAGAGCTTAGTCCTTGGCTTCGACTCAGGAGGAACACCAAATTTCCACAAGCACCTCAAGAGGAGGCTTCTCTCAACTACAGGTATGTGAGAGGGACCCTGAGTTTGTTGCCTCAAGTGGAATGGACACCGAGATGCTCTGACTCGAACTAAGGATGGATATCCCTGCAGTGAATTGAATGCAGGTTCGTCTTGCATCTCCCAAGACGAAGGGATGTCTGAATCCCCTGGGAAGACCACAGAGAAAGACCTAGTCCTCCGCTTCATCGGGACCGGAGGCCTCACATCCTTTGAAAACTCGAGAGGTCCGCGGAGATCAATGCTTCCAAAGGAGACGATGCCTGATTCCTCTTGAAAATGGATAATAGTCCCAGGATCCCTGTGGCACGTGGAAAGGGACCCTGGGTCCCCCGCCTCACGTACAGACGCGTCCCAATTGCCATGCCAAGACTCGAGGAGAATCCCGAGGTGTCCCTCGCACATAGGCAGGAGTCCTGACGTCGCTGAACAAACACGTGTCTGGAAGGGCCCTCCCCGTCGTACCTCGAGAATATACCCCATGTTCCGGCCGCAACTCGAGAAAAACCATGAGATTTCACCCTGGCCGCGAGTTGAGGCCCGATTCCCCTGCACTGCATGCAGAGCAATTTCGTGTTCCACATCAAACGTGAAAGGAGCCTTGATTTCCTTAATGGCACTCCAGAGAAAACCCAAGATCACTGTCTCAAGTCTAGAGGGATCCTGAGGTCACTGGAGCAACACGAAAGGGATCCGTGGACCCCAAATCAAATCGAGATGAGAGCTTAGTCCCTGGCTTCGACTCAAGAGGAATACCAACTTTCCACAAGCACCTCAAGAGGAGGCTTCACTCACCTACAGGTATGTGAGAGGGACCCTGAGTTTGTGGCCTCAAGTGGAATGGACACCAAGATGCTCTGACTCGAAGGAAGGCCGGACATCCCTGCAGTGAATTGAATGCAGGCCCGTCTTGCATCTGCCAAGACGAAGGGAGGTCTGAATCCCTTGTGGAGACCACAGAGAAAGACCTAGTTCTCCGCCTCATGGCGACCGGAGGCCTCACATCCTTAGAAAACTCGAGAGGTCCGCGGAGATCAATGCTTCCAAAGGAGACGATGCCTGACTCCTCTTGAAAATGGATAGGAGTCCCAGGATCGCTGTGGCACGTGGAAAGGGACCCTGGGTATCCCGCCTCACGTGGAGAAACGTCCCAATTGCCATGACAAGACTCGTGGAAAAACCAGAGGTGTCCCTCGCACCTAGGCAGGAGTCCTGACGTCGCTGAAAAACACGTGTCTGGAAGTGACCTCCCCGAGGTAACTCGAGAATATACCCCAGGTTCCGGCCGCAACTCGAGAAAAACCATGAGACTTCCCCCTCGCCGCGAGATGAGGCCCGATTCCCCTGCACTGCGTGCAGAGCAATTCCGTGTTCCACATCAAACATGAAAGGAGCCTTGATTTCCTTGATGGCACTCCAGAGAACACCCAAGATCACTGTCTCAAGTCTAGAGGGATACTGAGGTCATGTAGCAACACGAAAGGGCTCCGTGGACCCCAAATCAACTCGAGATGCGACCTTCGTCCCTGGCTTCGACTCAAGAGAAATACCCACTTTCCACAAGCACCTCAAGAGGAGGCTTCTCTCAGCTACAGGTATGTGAGAGGGACCCTGAGTTTGTGGCCTCAAGTGGAATGGACACCGAGATGCACTGACTCGAACGAAGGCCGGATATCCCTGCAGTGAATTGAATGCAGGCCTCTTTTGCATCTCCCACGACGAAGGGATGTCTGAATCCCCTGTGGAGACCAAAGAGAAAGACCTAGTTCTCCGCCTCATCGCGATCGGAGGCCTCACGTCCTTTGAAAACTCGAGAGGTCCGCGGAGATCAATGCTTCCAAAGGAGACGATGCCTGACTCCTCTTGAAAATGGATAGGAGTCCCAGGATCCCTGTGGCACGTGGAAAGGGACCCTGGGTCTCCCGCCTCACGTGGAGACGCGTCCCAATGGCCATGCCAAGACTCGAGGAGAATCTCGAGGGGTCCCTCGCACCTAGGCAGGAGTCCTGAAGTCGCTGAACAAACACGTGTCTGGAAGGGCCCTCCCCGTCGTAACTCGAGAATATACCCCAGATTCCAGCCGCAACTCGAGAAAAACCATGAGACTTCCCCCTCGCCGCAAGATGAGGCCCGATTCCCCTGCACTGCGTGCAGAGCAACTCCGTGTTCCACATCAAACGTGAAATGAGACTTGATTTCCTTGATGGCACTCCAGAGAACACCCAAGATCACTGTCTCAAGTCTAGAGGGATCCTGAGGTCACTGTAGCAACACGAAAGGGCTCCGTGGACCCCAAATCAACTCGAGATGAGAGCTTCGTCCCTGGCTTCGACTCAAGGGGATTACCCACTTTCCACAAGCACCTCAAGAGGAGGCTTCTCTCAGCTACAGGTATGTGAGAGGGACCCTGAGTTTGTGTCCTCAAGTGGAAAGGACACCGAGATGCTCTGACTCGAAGGAAGGCCGGATATCCCTGCAGTGAATTGAATGCAGGCTCGTCTTGCATCTCCCACGACAAAGGGATGTCTGAATCCCCTGTGGAGGCCAAGAGAAAGACCTAGTTCTCCCCCTCATTGCGACCGGAGGCCTCACGTCCTTTGAAAACTCGAGAGGTCCGCGGAGATCAATGCTTCCAAAGGAGACGATGACTGACTCCTCTTGAAAATGGATAGGAGTCCCAGGATCCCTGTGGCACGGGGAAAGGGACCCTGGGTCTCCCGCCTCACGTGGAGACGCGTCCCAATGGCCATGCCAAGACTCGAGGAGAATACCGAGGTGTCCCTTGCAACCAGGCAGGAGTCCTGACGTCGCTGAATAAACACGTGTCTGGAAGGGCCCTCCCCGTCGTAACTCGAGAATATACCCCAGGTTCCGGCTGCAGCTGGAGAAAAACCATGAGACTTCCCCCTCGCCGCGAGATGAGACCCGATTCCCCTGCACTGCGTGCAGAGCAATTCCGTGTTCCACATCAAACATGAAAGGAGCCTTGATTTCCTTGATGGCACTCCAGAGAACACCCAAGATCAATGTCTCATGTCTAGAGGGATACTGAGGTTACTGTAGCAACACGAAACGGCTCCGTGGACCCCAAATCAACTCGAGATGCGAGCTTCGTCCCTGGCTTCGACTCAAGAGGAATACCCACTTTCCACAAGCACCTCAAGAGGAGGCTTCTCTCAGCTACAGGTATGTGAGAGGGACCCTGAGTTTGTGGCCTCAAGTGGAATGGACACCGAGATGCTCTGACTCGAAGGAAGGCCGGATATCCCTGCAGTGAATTGAATGCAGGCCTCTTTTGCATCTCCCATGACGAAGGGATGTCTGAATACCATGTGGAGACCACAGAGAAAGACCTTGTTCTCTGCCTCATCACGACTGGAGGTCTCCCGTCCTTTGAAAACTCGAGAGGTCCGCAGAGAACAAGGCTTCCAAAGGAGACGATGCCTGACTCCTCTTGTAAATGGATAGAAGTCCCAGGATCCCTGTGGCACGCGGAAAGGGACCCTGGGTCTCCCGCCTCACGTGGAGACGCGTCCCAATGGCCATGCCAAGACTCGAGGAGAATCCCGAGGTGTCCCTCGCACCCAGGCAGGAGTCCTGACGTCGCTGAATAAACACGTGTCTGGAAAGGCCCTTCTGGTCGTAAGTCGAGAATGTACCCCAGGTTCCCACCGCAACTCGAGAAAAACCATGAGACTTCTACCTCGCCGCGAGATGAGGCCCGATTCCCCTGCACTGCGTGCAGAGCAATTCCGTGTTCCACATCAAACATGAAAGGAGCCTTGATTTCCTTGATGGCACTCCAGAGAACACCCAAGATAACTGTCTCAAGTCTAGAGGGATACTGAGGTCACTGTAGCAACACGAAAGGGCTCCGTGGACCCCAAATCAACTCGAGATGCGAGCTTCGTCCCTGGCTTCGACTCAAGAGAAATACCCACTTTCCACAAGCACCTCAAGAGGAGGCTTCTCTCAGCTACAGGTATGTGAGAGGGACCCTGAGTTTGTGTCCTCAAGTGGAATGGACACCGAGATGCTCTGACACGAAGGAAGGCCGGATATCCCGGCAGTGAATTGATGCAGGCTCGTCTTGCATCTCCCAGATGAAGGGATGTCTGAATCCCCTGTGGAGACCAAGGAGAAAGACCTAGTTCTCCGCCTCATCGCGACCGGAGGCCTCACGTCCTTTGAAAACTCGAGAGGTCCGCGGAGATCAATGCTTCCAAAGGAGACGATGCCTGACTCCTCTTGAAAATGGATAGTAGTCCCAGGATCCCTGTGGCACGTGGAAAGGGACCCTGGGTCTCCCGCCTCACGTGGAGACGCGTCCCAGTGGCCATGCCAAGACTCGAGGAGAATCCAGAGGGATCCCTCGCACCCAGGCAGGAGTCCTGACGTCGCTGAATAAACACGTGTCTGGAAAGGCCCTTCCGGTCGAAACTGGAGAATGTACCCCAGGTTCCGGCCCCAACTCGAGAAAAACAATGAGACTTCCCCCTGGCCGCGAGATGAGGCCCGATTCCCCTGCACTGCGTGCAGAGCAATTCCGTGTTCCAAATCAAACATGAAAGGAGCCTTGATTTCCTTGATGGCACTCCAGAGAAAACCCAAGATCACTGTCTCAAGTCTAGAGGGTTACTGAGGTCACTGTAGCAACACGAAAGGGCTCCGTGGACCCCAAATCAACTCGAGATGAGAGCTTCATCCCTGGCTTCGACTCAAGAGGAATACCCACTTTCCACAAGCACCTCAAGAGGAGGCTTCTCTCAGCTACAGGTATGTGAGAGGGACCCTGAGTTTGTGGCCTCAAGTGGAATGGACACCGAGATGCTCTGACGCGAATGAAGGCCGGATATCCCTGCAGTGAATTGAATGCAGGCTCGTCTTGCATCTCCCACGACGAAGGGATGTCTGAATCCCCTGTGGAGACCAAGGAGAAAGACCTAGTTCTCCGCCTCATCGCGAGCGGAGGCCTCACGTCCTTTGAAAACTTGAGAGGTCCGCGGAGATCAATGCTTCCAAAGGAGACGATGCCTGACTCTTCTTGAATATGGATAGTAGTCCCAGGATCCCTGTGGCACGTGGAAATGGACCCTGGGTCTCCCGCCTCACGGGGAGACGCGTCCCAATGTCCATGCCAAGACTCGAGGAGAATCCCGAGGTGTCCCTCGCACCCAGGCAGGAGTCCTGACATTGACTAAACACGAGTCTGGAAAGGCCCTTCTGGACGTAACTCGTGAATGTACCCCAGGTTCCTGCCGCAACTCGAGAAAAACAATGAGACTTCCCCCTCGCCGCGAGATGAGGCCCGATTCCCCTGCACTGCATGCAGAGCAATTCCGTGTTCCACATCAAACATGAAAGGAGCCTTGATTTCCTTGATGGCACTCCAGAGAACACCCAAGATCACTGTCTCAAGTCTAGAGGGATACTGAGGTCACTGTAGCAACACGAAAGGGCTCCGTGGACCCCAAATAAACTCGAGATGCGAGCTTCGTCCCTGGCTTCGACTCAAGAGAAATACCCACTTTCCACAAGCACCTCAAGAGGAGGCTTCTTTCAGCTACAGATATGTGAGAGGGACCCTGAGTTTGTGGCCTCAAGTGGAATGGACACCGAGATGCTCTGACTCGAAGGAAGGCCGGATATCCCTGCAGTGAATTGAATGCAGGCCTCTTTTGCATCTCCCACGACGAAGGGATGTCTGAATCCCCTGTGGAGACCAAGGAGAAAGACCTAGTTCTCCGCCTCATCGCGATCGGAGGCCTCACATCCTTTGAAAACTCGAGAGGTCCGCGGAGATCAATGCTTCCAAAGGAGACGATGCCTGACTCCTCTTGAAAATGGATAGGAGTCCCAGGATCCCTGTGGCACGTGGAAAGGGACCCTGGGTCTCCCGCCTCACGTGGAGACGCGTCCCAATGGCCATGCCAAGACTCGAGGAGAATCCCGAGGGGTCCCTCGCACCTAGGCAGGAGTCCTGACGTCGCTGAACAAACACGTGTCTGGAAGGGCCCTCCCCGTCGTAACTCGAGAATATACCCCAGATTCCAGCCGCAACTCGAGAAAAACCATGAGACTTCCCCCTCGCCGCAAGATGAGGCCCGATTCCCCTGCACTGCGTGCAGAGCAATTACGTGTTCCACATCAAACATGAAAGGAGCCTTGATTTCCTTGATGGCACTCCAGAGAACACCCAAGATCACTGTCTCATGTCTAGAGGTATACTGAGGTCACTGTAGCAACACGAAAGGGCTCCGTGGACCCCAAATCAACTCGAGATGAGAGCTTCGTCCCTGGCTTCGACTCAAGAGGAATACCCACTTTCCAAAAGCACCTCAAGAGGAGGCTTCTCTCAGCTACAGGTATGTGAGAGGGACCCTGAATTTGTGGCCTCAAGTGGAATGGACACCGAGATGCTCTGACTCGAAGGAAGGCCGGATATCCCTGCAGTGAATTGAATGCAGGCCTCTTTTGCATCTCTCACGACGAAGGGATGTCTGAATCCAATGTGGAGACCAAGGAGAAAGACCTAGTTCTCCGCCTCATCGCGATCGGAGGCCTCACGTCCTTTGAAAACTCGAGAGGTCCGCGCAGATCAATGCTTCCAAAGGAGACGATGCCTGACTCCTCTTGAAAATGGATAGGAGTCCCAGGATCCCTGTAGCACGTGGAAAGGGACCCTGGGTCTCCCGCCTCACGTGGAGACGCGTCCCAATGGCCATGCCAAGACTCGAGGAGAATCTCGAGGTGTCCCTCGCACCTAGGCAGGAGTCCTGACGTCGCTGAACAAACACGTGTCTGGAAGGGCCCTCCCCGTCGTAACTCGGGAATATACCCTAGGTTCCAGCCGCAACTCGAGAAAAACCATGAGACTTCCCCCTCGCCGCAAGATGAGGCCCGATTCCCCTGCACTGCGTGCAGAGCAATTCCGTGTTCCAAATCAAACATGAAAGGAGCCTTGATTTCCTTGATGGCACTCCAGAGAACACCCAAGATCACTGTCTCATGTCTAGAGGGATACTGAGGTCACTGTAGCAACAAGAAAGGGCTCCGTGGACCCCAAATCAACTCGAGATGTGAGCTTCGTCCCTGGCTTCGACTCAAGAGGAATATCCACTTTCCACAAGCACCTCAAGAGGAGGCTTCTCTCAGCTACAGGTATGTGAGAGGGACCCTGAGTTTGTGGCCTCAAGTGGAATGGACACCGAGATGCTCTGACTCGAAAAAAGGCCGGATATCCCTGCAGTGAATTGAATGCAGGCCTCTTTTGCATCTCCCACGACGAAGGGATGTCTGAATCCCCTGTGGAGACCACAGAGAAAGACCTAGTTCTCCGCCTCAACGCGATCGGAGGCCTCACGTCCTTTGAAAACTCGAGAGGTCCGCGGAGATCAATGCTTCCAAAGGAGACGATGCCTGACTCCTCTTGAAAATGGATAGGAGTCCCAGGATCCCTGTGGCACGTGGAAAGCGAACATGGGTCTCCCGCCTCACGTGGAGACGCGTCCCAATGGCCATGCCAAGACTCGAGGAGAATCCCGAGTTGCCCCTCGCACCTAGGCAGGAGTCCTGACGTCGCTGAACAAACACGTGTCTGGAAGGGCCCTTCCGGTCGTAACTCGTGAGTGTACCCCAGGTTCCGGCCGCAACTCGAGAAAAACCATGAAACTTCCCCCTCGCCGGGAGATGAGGCCCGATTCCCCTGCACTGCGTGCAGAGCAACTCCGTGTTCCAAATCAAACGTGAAATGAGACTTGATTTCCTTGATGGCACTCCAGAGAACACCCAAGATCACTGTCTCAAGTCTAGAGGGATCCTGAGGTCACTGTAGCAACAAGAAAGGTCTCCGTGGACCCCAAATCAACTCGAGATGAGAGCTTCGTCCCTGGCTTCGACTCAAGAGGAATACCCACTTTCCACAAGCACCTCAAGAGGAGGCTTCTCTCAGCTACAGGTATGTGAGAGGGACCCTGAGTTTGTGGCCTCAAGTGGAAAGGACACCGAGATGCTCTGACTCGAAGGAAGGCCGGGTATCCCTGCAGTGAATTGAATGCAGGCTCGTCTTGCATCTCCCACGACAAAGGGATGTCTGAATCCCCTGTGGAGACCAAGGAGAAAGACCTATTTCTCCGCCTCATGGCGACCGGAGGCCTCACGTCCTTTGAAAACTCGAGAGGTCCGCGGAGATCAATGCTTCCAAAGGAGACGATGCCTGACTCCTCTTGAAAATGGATAGGAGTCCCAGGATCCCTGTGGCACGTGGAAAGGGACCATGGGTCTCCCGCCTCACGTGGAGATGCGTCCCAATGGCCATGCCAAGACTCGAGGAGAATCCCGAGGTGTCCCTCGCACCCAGGCAGGAGTCCTGACATCGCTGAATAAACACGTGTCTGGAAAGGCCTTTCTGGTCGTAACTCGAGAATGTACCCCAGGTTCCGGCCGCAACTCGAGAAAAACCATGAGACTTCCTCCTCGCTGCGAGATGAGGCCCGATTCCCCTGCACTGCGTGCAGAGAAATTCCGTGTTCCACATCAAACATGAAAGGAGCCTTGATTTCCTTGATGGCACTCCAGAGAACACCCAAGATCACTGTCTCAAGTCTAGAGGGATCCTGAGGTCACTGTAGCAACACAAAAGGGCTCCGTGGACCCCAAATCAACTCGAGATGCGAGCTTCGTCCCTGGCTTCGACTCAAGAGGAATACCCACTTTCCACAAGCACCTCAAGAGGAGGCTTTTCTCAGCTACAGGTATGTGAGAGGGACCCTGAGTTTGTGGCCTCAAGTGGAATGGACACCGAGATGCTCTGACTCGAAGTAAGGCCGGATATCCCTGCAGTGAATTGAATGCAGGCCTCTTTTGCATCTCCCACGACGAAGGGATGTCTGAATCCCATGTGGAGACCACAGAGAAAGACCTTGTTCTCTGCCTCATCACGACTGGAGGTCTCCCGTCCGTTGAAAACTCGAGAGGTCCGCGGAGAACAAGGCTTCCAAAGGAGACGATGCCTGACTCCTCTTGAAAATGGATAGAAGTCCCAGGATCCCTGTGGCACGTGGAAAGGGACGCTGGGTCTCCCGCCTCACGTGGAGACGCGTCCCAGTGGCCATGCCAAGACTCGAGGAGAATCCCGAAGTGTCCCTCGCCCCTAGGGAGGAGTCCTGACGTCGCTGAACAAACACGTGTCTGGAAGGGCCCTCCCTGTCGTAACTCGAGAATATACCCCAGGTTCCGGGCGCAACTCGAGAAAAACCATGAAATTTCCCCCTCGCCGCGAGATGACGCCCGATTCCCCTGCACTGCGTGCAGAGCAACTCCGTGTTCCACATCAAACATGAAAGGAGCCTTGATTTCCTTGATGGCACTCCAGAGAACACCCAAGATCACTGTCTCATGTCTAGAGGGATACTGAGGTCACTGTAGCCACACGAAAGGGCTCCATGGACCCCAAATCAACTCGAGATGAGAGCTTCGTCCCTGGCTTCGACTCAAGAGGAATACCCACTTTCCACAAGCACCTCAAGAGGAGGCTTCTCTCAGCTACAGGTATGTGAGAGGGACCCTGAGTTTGTGGCCTCAAGTGGAATGGACACCGAGATGCTCTGACTCGAAGGAAGGCCGGATATCCCTGCAGTGAATTGAATGCAGGCTCGTCTTGCATCTCCCACGACGAAGGGATGTCTGAATCCCCTGTGGAGACCAAGGAGAAAGACCTAATTCTCCGCCTCATCGCGACCGGAGGCCTCACGTCCTTTGAAAACTCGAGAGGTCCGCGGAGATCAATGCTTCCAAAGGAGACGATGCCTGACTCCTCTTGAAAATGGATAGGAGTCCCAGGATCCCTGTGGCATGTGGAAAGGGACCCTGGGTCTCCCGCCTCACGTGGAGACGCGTCCCAATGGCCATGCCAAGACTCGAGGAGAATCCAGAGGGGTCCCTCGCACCCAGGCAGGAGTCCTGACGTCGCTGAATAAACACGTGTCTGGAAAGGCCCTTCCGGTCGAAACTCGAGAATGTACCCCAGGTTCCGGCCGCAACTCGAGAAAAAAAATATGACTTCCCCCTCGCCGCGAGATGAGGCCCGGTTCCCCTGCACTGCGTGCAGAGCAATTCCGTGTTCCAAACCAAACATGAAAGGAGCCTTGATTTCCTTAATGGCACTCCAGAGAAAACCCAAGATCACTGTCTCAAGTCTAGAGGGATACTGAGGTCACTGTAGCAACCCGAAATGGCTCCGTGGACCCCAAATCAACGCGAGATGAGAGCTTCATCCCTGGTTTCGACTCAAGAGGAATACCCACTTTCCACAAGCACCTCAAGAGGAGGCTTCTCTCAGCTACAGGTATGTGAGAGGGACCCTGAGTTTGTGACCTCAAGTGGAATGGACACCGAGATGCACTGACTCGAAGGAAGGCCGGATATCCCTGCAGTGAATTGAATGCAGGCCTCTTTTGCCTCTCCCACGACGAAGGGATGTCTGAATCCCCTGTGGAGACCAAGGAGAAAGACCTAGTTCTCCGCCTCATCGCGACCGGAGGCCTCACGTCCTTTGAAAACTCGAGAGGTCCGCGGAGATCAATGCTTCCAAAGGAGACGATGCCTGACTCCTCTTGAATATGGATAGTAGTCCCAGGATCCCTGTAGCACGTGGAAAGGGACCCTGGGTCTCCCGCCTCACGTGGAGACGCGTCCCAATGGCCATGCCAAGACTCGAGGCGAATCCCGAGGGGTCCCTCGCACCCAGGCAGGAGTCCTGACGTAGCTGAATAAACACGTGTCTGGAAAGGCCCTTCCGGTCGAAACTCGAGAATGTACCCCAGGTTCCGGCCGCAACTCGAGAAAAACAATGAGACTTCCCCCTCGCCGCGAGATGAGGCCCGATTCCCCTGCACTGCGTGCACAGCAATTCCGTGTTCCAAATCAAACATGAAAGGAGCCTTGATTTCCTTGATGGCACTCCAGAGAACCCCCAAGATCACTGTCTCAAGTCTAAGGGATACTGAAGTCACTGTAGCAACACGAAAGGGCTCCGTGGACCCCAAATCAACTCGAGATGCGAGCTTCGTCCCTGGCTTCGACTCAAGAGGAATACCCACTTTCCACAAGCACCTCAAGAGGAGGCTTCTCTCAGCTACAGGTATGTGAGAGGGACCCTGAGTTTGTGTCCTCAAGTGGAATGGACACCGAGATGCTCTGACTCGAAGGAAGGCCGGATATCCCTGCAGTGAATTGAATGCAGGCCTCTTTTGCATCTCCCACGACGAAAGGATGTCTGAATCCCATGTGGAGACCACAGAGAAAGACCTTGTTCTCTGCCTCATCACGACTGGACGTCTCCCGTCCGTTGAAAACTCGAGAGGTCCGCGGAGAACAAGGCTTCCAAAGGAGACGATACCTGACTCCTCTTGAAAATGGATAGGAGTCCCAGGATCCCTGTGGCACGTGGAAAGGGACCCTGGGTCTCCCGCCTCACGTGGAGACGCGTCCCAGTGGCCATGCCAAGACTCGAGGAGAATCCCGAAGTGTCCCTCGCACCTAGGGAGGAGTCCTGACGTCGCTGAACAAACACGTGTCTGGAAGGGCCCTCCCCGTCGTAACTCGAGAATATACCCCAGGTTCCGGGCGCAACTCGAGAAAAACCATGAAATTTCCCCCTCGCCGCGAGATGAGGCCCGATTCCCCTGCACTGCGTGCAGAGCAACTCCGTGTTCCACATCAAACATGAAAGGAGCCTTGATTTCCTTGATGGCACTCCAGAGAACACCCAAGATCACTGTCTCATGTCTAGAGGGATACTGAGGTCACTGTAGCAACACGAAAGGGCTCCGTGGACCCCAAATCAACTCGAGATGAGAGCTTCGTCCCTGGCTTCGACTCAAGAGGAATACCCACTTTCCACAAGCACCTCAAGAGGAGGCTTCTCTCAGCTACAGGTATGTGAGAGGGACCCTGAGTTTGTGGCCTCAAGTGGAATGGACACCGAGATGCTCTGACTCGAAGGAAGGCCGGATATCCCTGCAGTGAATTGAATGCAGGCTCGTCTTGCATCTCCCACGACGAAGGGATGTCTGAATCCCCTGTGGAGACCAAGGAGAAAGACCTAGTTCTCCGCCTCATCGCGACCGGAGGCCTCACGTCCTTTGAAAACTCGAGAGGTCCGCGGAGATCAATGCTTCCAAAGGAGACGATGCCTGACTCCTCTTGAAAATGGATAGGAGTCCCAGGATCCCTGTGGCATGTGGAAAGGGACCCTGGGTCTCCCGCCTCACGTGGAGACGCGTCCCAATGGCCATGCCAAGACTCGAGGAGAATCCAGAGGGGTCCCTCGCACCCAGGCAGGAGTCCTGACGTCGCTGAATAAACACGTGTCTGGAAAGGCCCTTCCGGTCGAAACTCGAGAATGTACCCCAGGTTCCGGCCGCAACTCGAGAAAAACAATATGACTTCCCCCTCGCCGCGAGATGAGGCCCGGTTCCCCTGCACTGCGTGCAGAACAATTCCGTGTTCCAAATCAAACATGAAAGGAGCCTTGATTTCCTTGATGGCACTCCAGAGAAAACCCAAGATCACTGTCTCAAGTCTAGAGGGATACTGAGGTCACTGTAGCAACACGAAAGGGCTCCGTGGACCCCAAATCAACTCGAGATGAGAGCTTCATCCCTGGCTTCGACTCAAGAGGAATACCCACTTTCCACAAGCACCTCAAGAGGAGGCTTCTCTCAGCTACAGGTATGTGAGAGGGACCCTGAGTTTGTGGCCTCAAGTGGAATGGACACCGAGATGCTCTGACGCGAATGAAGGCCGGATATCCCTGCAGTGAATTGAATGCAGGCTCGTCTTGCATCTCCCACGACGAAGGGATGTCTGAATCCCCTGTGGAGACCAAGGAGAAAGACCTAGTTCTCCGCCTCATCGCGAGCGGAGGCCTCACGTCCTTTGAAAACTTGAGAGGTCCGCGGAGATCAATGCTTCCAAAGGAGACGATGCCTGACTCTTCTTGAATATGGATAGTAGTCCCAGGATCCCTGTGGCACGTGGAAATGGACCCTGGGTCTCCCGCCTCACGGGGAGACGCGTCCCAATGTCCATGCCAAGACTCGAGGAGAATCCCGAGGTGTCCCTCGCACCCAGGCAGGAGTCCTGACATTGACTAAACACGAGTCTGGAAAGGCCCTTCTGGACGTAACTCGTGAATGTACCCCAGGTTCCTGCCGCAACTCGAGAAAAACAATGAGACTTCCCCCTCGCCGCGAGATGAGGCCCGATTCCCCTGCACTGCATGCAGAGCAATTCCGTGTTCCACATCAAACATGAAAGGAGCCTTGATTTCCTTGATGGCACTCCAGAGAACACCCAAGATCACTGTCTCAAGTCTAGAGGGATACTGAGGTCACTGTAGCAACACGAAAGGGCTCCGTGGACCCCAAATAAACTCGAGATGCGAGCTTCGTCCCTGGCTTCGACTCAAGAGAAATACCCACTTTCCACAAGCACCTCAAGAGGAGGCTTCTTTCAGCTACAGATATGTGAGAGGGACCCTGAGTTTGTGGCCTCAAGTGGAATGGACACCGAGATGCTCTGACTCGAAGGAAGGCCGGATATCCCTGCAGTGAATTGAATGCAGGCCTCTTTTGCATCTCCCACGACGAAGGGATGTCTGAATCCCCTGTGGAGACCAAGGAGAAAGACCTAGTTCTCCGCCTCATCGCGATCGGAGGCCTCACATCCTTTGAAAACTCGAGAGGTCCGCGGAGATCAATGCTTCCAAAGGAGACGATGCCTGACTCCTCTTGAAAATGGATAGGAGTCCCAGGATCCCTGTGGCACGTGGAAAGGGACCCTGGGTCTCCCGCCTCACGTGGAGACGCGTCCCAATGGCCATGCCAAGACTCGAGGAGAATCCCGAGGGGTCCCTCGCACCTAGGCAGGAGTCCTGACGTCGCTGAACAAACACGTGTCTGGAAGGGCCCTCCCCGTCGTAACTCGAGAATATACCCCAGATTCCAGCCGCAACTCGAGAAAAACCATGAGACTTCCCCCTCGCCGCAAGATGAGGCCCGATTCCCCTGCACTGCGTGCAGAGCAATTACGTGTTCCACATCAAACATGAAAGGAGCCTTGATTTCCTTGATGGCACTCCAGAGAACACCCAAGATCACTGTCTCATGTCTAGAGGTATACTGAGGTCACTGTAGCAACACGAAAGGGCTCCGTGGACCCCAAATCAACTCGAGATGAGAGCTTCGTCCCTGGCTTCGACTCAAGAGGAATACCCACTTTCCAAAAGCACCTCAAGAGGAGGCTTCTCTCAGCTACAGGTATGTGAGAGGGACCCTGAATTTGTGGCCTCAAGTGGAATGGACACCGAGATGCTCTGACTCGAAGGAAGGCCGGATATCCCTGCAGTGAATTGAATGCAGGCCTCTTTTGCATCTCTCACGACGAAGGGATGTCTGAATCCAATGTGGAGACCAAGGAGAAAGACCTAGTTCTCCGCCTCATCGCGATCGGAGGCCTCACGTCCTTTGAAAACTCGAGAGGTCCGCGCAGATCAATGCTTCCAAAGGAGACGATGCCTGACTCCTCTTGAAAATGGATAGGAGTCCCAGGATCCCTGTAGCACGTGGAAAGGGACCCTGGGTCTCCCGCCTCACGTGGAGACGCGTCCCAATGGCCATGCCAAGACTCGAGGAGAATCTCGAGGTGTCCCTCGCACCTAGGCAGGAGTCCTGACGTCGCTGAACAAACACGTGTCTGGAAGGGCCCTCCCCGTCGTAACTCGGGAATATACCCTAGGTTCCAGCCGCAACTCGAGAAAAACCATGAGACTTCCCCCTCGCCGCAAGATGAGGCCCGATTCCCCTGCACTGCGTGCAGAGCAATTCCGTGTTCCAAATCAAACATGAAAGGAGCCTTGATTTCCTTGATGGCACTCCAGAGAACACCCAAGATCACTGTCTCATGTCTAGAGGGATACTGAGGTCACTGTAGCAACAAGAAAGGGCTCCGTGGACCCCAAATCAACTCGAGATGTGAGCTTCGTCCCTGGCTTCGACTCAAGAGGAATACCCACTTTCCACAAGCACCTCAAGAGGAGGCTTCTCTCAGCTACAGGTATGTGAGAGGGACCCTGAGTTTGTGGCCTCAAGTGGAATGGACACCGAGATGCTCTGACTCGAAAAAAGGCCGGATATCCCTGCAGTGAATTGAATGCAGGCCTCTTTTGCATCTCCCACGACGAAGGGATGTCTGAATCCCCTGTGGAGACCACAGAGAAAGACCTAGTTCTCCGCCTCAACGCGATCGGAGGCCTCACGTCCTTTGAAAACTCGAGAGGTCCGCGGAGATCAATGCTTCCAAAGGAGACGATGCCTGACTCCTCTTGAAAATGGATAGGAGTCCCAGGATCCCTGTGGCACGTGGAAAGCGAACATGGGTCTCCCGCCTCACGTGGAGACGCGTCCCAATGGCCATGCCAAGACTCGAGGAGAATCCCGAGTTGCCCCTCGCACCTAGGCAGGAGTCCTGACGTCGCTGAACAAACACGTGTCTGGAAGGGCCCTTCCGGTCGTAACTCGTGAGTGTACCCCAGGTTCCGGCCGCAACTCGAGAAAAACCATGAAACTTCCCCCTCGCCGGGAGATGAGGCCCGATTCCCCTGCACTGCGTGCAGAGCAACTCCGTGTTCCAAATCAAACGTGAAATGAGACTTGATTTCCTTGATGGCACTCCAGAGAACACCCAAGATCACTGTCTCAAGTCTAGAGGGATCCTGAGGTCACTGTAGCAACAAGAAAGGTCTCCGTGGACCCCAAATCAACTCGAGATGAGAGCTTCGTCCCTGGCTTCGACTCAAGAGGAATACCCACTTTCCACAAGCACCTCAAGAGGAGGCTTCTCTCAGCTACAGGTATGTGAGAGGGACCCTGAGTTTGTGGCCTCAAGTGGAAAGGACACCGAGATGCTCTGACTCGAAGGAAGGCCGGGTATCCCTGCAGTGAATTGAATGCAGGCTCGTCTTGCATCTCCCACGACAAAGGGATGTCTGAATCCCCTGTGGAGACCAAGGAGAAAGACCTATTTCTCCGCCTCATGGCGACCGGAGGCCTCACGTCCTTTGAAAACTCGAGAGGTCCGCGGAGATCAATGCTTCCAAAGGAGACGATGCCTGACTCCTCTTGAAAATGGATAGGAGTCCCAGGATCCCTGTGGCACGTGGAAAGGGACCATGGGTCTCCCGCCTCACGTGGAGATTCGTCCCAATGGCCATGCCAAGACTCGAGGAGAATCCCGAGGTGTCCCTCGCACCCAGGCAGGAGTCCTGACATCGCTGAATAAACACGTGTCTGGAAAGGCCTTTCTGGTCGTAACTCGAGAATGTACCCCAGGTTCCGGCCGCAACTCGAGAAAAACCATGAGACTTCCTCCTCGCTGCGAGATGAGGCCCGATTCCCCTGCACTGCGTGCAGAGAAATTCCGTGTTCCACATCAAACATGAAAGGAGCCTTGATTTCCTTGATGGCACTCCAGAGAACACCCAAGATCACTGTCTCAAGTCTAGAGGGATCCTGAGGTCACTGTAGCAACACAAAAGGGCTCCGTGGACCCCAAATCAACTCGAGATGCGAGCTTCGTCCCTGGCTTCGACTCAAGAGGAATACCCACTTTCCACAAGCACCTCAAGAGGAGGCTTTTCTCAGCTACAGGTATGTGAGAGGGACCCTGAGTTTGTGGCCTCAAGTGGAATGGACACCGAGATGCTCTGACTCGAAGTAAGGCCGGATATCCCTGCAGTGAATTGAATGCAGGCCTCTTTTGCATCTCCCACGACGAGGGGATGTCTGAATCCCATGTGGAGACCACAGAGAAAGACCTTGTTCTCTGCCTCATCACGACTGGAGGTCTCCCGTCCGTTGAAAACTCGAGAGGTCCGCGGAGAACAAGGCTTCCAAAGGAGACGATGCCTGACTCCTCTTGAAAATGGATAGAAGTCCCAGGATCCCTGTGGCACGTGGAAAGGGACGCTGGGTCTCCCGCCTCACGTGGAGACGCGTCCCAGTGGCCATGCCAAGACTCGAGGAGAATCCCGAAGTGTCCCTCGCCCCTAGGGAGGAGTCCTGACGTCGCTGAACAAACACGTGTCTGGAAGGGCCCTCCCTGTCGTAACTCGAGAATATACCCCAGGTTCCGGGCGCAACTCGAGAAAAACCATGAAATTTCCCCCTCGCCGCGAGATGACGCCCGATTCCCCTGCACTGCGTGCAGAGCAACTCCGTGTTCCACATCAAACATGAAAGGAGCCTTGATTTCCTTGATGGCACTCCAGAGAACACCCAAGATCACTGTCTCATGTCTAGAGGGATACTGAGGTCACTGTAGCCACACGAAAGGGCTCCATGGACCCCAAATCAACTCGAGATGAGAGCTTCGTCCCTGGCTTCGACTCAAGAGGAATACCCACTTTCCACAAGCACCTCAAGAGGAGGCTTCTCTCAGCTACAGGTATGTGAGAGGGACCCTGAGTTTGTGGCCTCAAGTGGAATGGACACCGAGATGCTCTGACTCGAAGGAAGGCCGGATATCCCTGCAGTGAATTGAATGCAGGCTCGTCTTGCATCTCCCACGACGAAGGGATGTCTGAATCCCCTGTGGAGACCAAGGAGAAAGACCTAATTCTCCGCCTCATCGCGACCGGAGGCCTCACGTCCTTTGAAAACTCGAGAGGTCCGCGGAGATCAATGCTTCCAAAGGAGACGATGCCTGACTCCTCTTGAAAATGGATAGGAGTCCCAGGATCCCTGTGGCATGTGGAAAGGGACCCTGGGTCTCCCGCCTCACGTGGAGACGCGTCCCAATGGCCATGCCAAGACTCGAGGAGAATCCAGAGGGGTCCCTCGCACCCAGGCAGGAGTCCTAACGTCGCTGAATAAACACGTGTCTGGAAAGGCCCTTCCGGTCGAAACTCGAGAATGTACCCCAGGTTCCGGCCGCAACTCGAGAAAAAAAATATGACTTCCCCCTCGCCGCGAGATGAGGCCCGGTTCCCCTGCACTGCGTGCAGAGCAATTCCGTGTTCCAAACCAAACATGAAAGGAGCCTTGATTTCCTTAATGGCACTCCAGAGAAAACCCAAGATCACTGTCTCAAGTCTAGAGGGATACTGAGGTCACTGTAGCAACCCGAAATGGCTCCGTGGACCCCAAATCAACGCGAGATGAGAGCTTCATCCCTGGTTTCGACTCAAGAGGAATACCCACTTTCCACAAGCACCTCAAGAGGAGGCTTCTCTCAGCTACAGGTATGTGAGAGGGACCCTGAGTTTGTGACCTCAAGTGGAATGGACACCGAGATGCACTGACTCGAAGGAAGGCCGGATATCCCTGCAGTGAATTGAATGCAGGCCTCTTTTGCCTCTCCCACGACGAAGGGATGTCTGAATCCCCTGTGGACACCAAGGAGAAAGACCTAGTTCTCCGCCTCATCGCGACCGGAGGCCTCACGTCCTTTGAAAACTCGAGAGGTCCGCGGAGATCAATGCTTCCAAAGGAGACGATGCCTGACTCCTCTTGAATATGGATAGTAGTCCCAGGATCCCTGTAGCACGTGGAAAGGGACCCTGGGTCTCCCGCCTCACGTGGAGACGCGTCCCAATGGCCATGCCAAGACTCGAGGCGAATCCCGAGGGGTCCCTCGCACCCAGGCAGGAGTCCTGACGTAGCTGAATAAACACGTGTCTGGAAAGGCCCTTCCGGTCGAAACTCGAGAATGTACCCCAGGTTCCGGCCGCAACTCGAGAAAAACAATGAGACTTCCCCCTCGCCGCGAGATGAGGCCCGATTCCCCTGCACTGCGTGCACAGCAATTCCGTGTTCCAAATCAAACATGAAAGGAGCCTTGATTTCCTTGATGGCACTCCAGAGAACCCCCAAGATCACTGTCTCAAGTCTAAGGGATACTGAAGTCACTGTAGCAACACGAAAGGGCTCCGTGGACCCCAAATCAACTCGAGATGCGAGCTTCGTCCCTGGCTTCGACTCAAGAGGAATACCCACTTTCCACAAGCACCTCAAGAGGAGGCTTCTCTCAGCTACAGGTATGTGAGAGGGACCCTGAGTTTGTGTCCTCAAGTGGAATGGACACCGAGATGCTCTGACTCGAAGGAAGGCCGGATATCCCTGCAGTGAATTGAATGCAGGCCTCTTTTGCATCTCCCACGACGAAAGGATGTCTGAATCCCATGTGGAGACCACAGAGAAAGACCTTGTTCTCTGCCTCATCACGACTGGACGTCTCCCGTCCGTTGAAAACTCGAGAGGTCCGCGGAGAACAAGGCT
Source organism: Dama dama (assembly GCF_033118175.1). Classification (NCBI taxonomy): domain Eukaryota; kingdom Metazoa; phylum Chordata; class Mammalia; order Artiodactyla; family Cervidae; genus Dama; species Dama dama. Next base: position 1,856,218 of record NW_026870888.1, read on the forward strand.
TCCAAAGGAGACGATACCTGACTCCTCTTGAAAATGGATAGGAGTCCCAGGATCCCTGTGGCACGTGGAAAGGGACCCTGGGTCTCCCGCCTCACGTGGAGACGCGTCCCAGTGGCCATGCCAAGACTCGAGGAGAATCCCGAAGTGTCCCTCGCACCTAGGGAGGAGTCCTGACGTCGCTGAACAAACACGTGTCTGGAAGGGCCCTCCCCGTCGTAACTCGAGAATATACCCCAGGTTCCGGGCGCAACTCGAGAAAAACCATGAAATTTCCCCCTCGCCGCGAGATGAGGCCCGATTCCCCTGCACTGCGTGCAGAGCAACTCCGTGTTCCACATCAAACATGAAAGGAGCCTTGATTTCCTTGATGGCACTCCAGAGAACACCCAAGATCACTGTCTCATGTCTAGAGGGATACTGAGGTCACTGTAGCAACACGAAAGGGCTCCGTGGACCCCAAATCAACTCGAGATGAGAGCTTCGTCCCTGGCTTCGACTCAAGAGGAATACCCACTTTCCACAAGCACCTCAAGAGGAGGCTTCTCTCAGCTACAGGTATGTGAGAGGGACCCTGAGTTTGTGGCCTCAAGTGGAATGGACACCGAGATGCTCTGACTCGAAGGAAGGCCGGATATCCCTGCAGTGAATTGAATGCAGGCTCGTCTTGCATCTCCCACGACGAAGGGATGTCTGAATCCCCTGTGGAGACCAAGGAGAAAGACCTAGTTCTCCGCCTCATCGCGACCGGAGGCCTCACGTCCTTTGAAAACTCGAGAGGTCCGCGGAGATCAATGCTTCCAAAGGAGACGATGCCTGACTCCTCTTGAAAATGGATAGGAGTCCCAGGATCCCTGTGGCATGTGGAAAGGGACCCTGGGTCTCCCGCCTCACGTGGAGACGCGTCCCAATGGCCATGCCAAGACTCGAGGAGAATCCAGAGGGGTCCCTCGCACCCAGGCAGGAGTCCTGACGTCGCTGAATAAACACGTGTCTGGAAAGGCCCTTCCGGTCGAAACTCGAGAATGTACCCCAGGTTCCGGCCGCAACTCGAGAAAAACAATATGACTTCCCCCTCGCCGCGAGATGAGGCCCGGTTCCCCTGCACTGCGTGCAGAACAATTCCGTGTTCCAAATCAAACATGAAAGGAGCCTTGATTTCCTTGATGGCACTCCAGAGAAAACCCAAGATCACTGTCTCAAGTCTAGAGGGATACTGAGGTCACTGTAGCAACACGAAAGGGCTCCGTGGACCCCAAATCAACTCGAGATGAGAGCTTCATCCCTGGCTTCGACTCAAGAGGAATACCCACTTTCCACAAGCACCTCAAGAGGAGGCTTCTCTCAGCTACAGGTATGTGAGAGGGACCCTGAGTTTGTGGCCTCAAGTGGAATGGACACCGAGATGCTCTGACTCGAAGGAAGGCCGGATATTCCTGCAGTGAACTGAATGCAGGCCTCTTTTGCATCTCCCACGACGAAGGGATGTCTGAATCCCCGGTTGAGACCACAGAGAAAGACCTAGTTCTCCGCCTCATCGCGATCGGAGACCTCACGTCCTTTGAAAACTCGAGAGGTCCGCGGAGATCAATGCTTCCAAAGGAGATGATGCCTGACTCCCCTTGAAAATGGATAGGAGTCCCAGGATCCCTGTGGCACGTGGAAAGGGACCGTGGGTCTCCCGCCTCACGTGGAGACGCGTCCCAATGGCCATGCCAAGACTCGAGGAGAATCCCGAGGTGTCCCTCGCACCTAGGCAGGAGTCCTGACGTCACTGAACAAACACGTGTCTGGAAGGGCCCTCCCCGTCGTAACTCGAGAATATACCCCAGGTTCCGGCCACAACTCGAGAAAAACCATGAGACTTCCCCCTCGCCGCGAGATGAGGCCCGATTCGCCTGCACTGCGTGCAGAGCAATTCCGTGTTCCACATCAAACATGAAAGGAGCCTTGATTTCCTTGATGGCACTCCAGAGAACACCCAAGATCACTGTCTCATGTCTAGAGGGATACTGAGGTCACTGTAGCAACACGAAAGGGCTCCATGGACCCCAAATCAACTCGAGATGTGAGCTTCTTCCCTGGCTTCGACTCAAGAGGAATTCCCACTTTCCACAAGCACCTCAAGAGGAGGCTTCTCTCAGCTACAGGTATGTGAGAGGGACCCTGAGTTTGTGGCCTCAAGTAGAATGGACACCGAGATGCTCTGACTCGAAAGAAGGCCGGATATCCCTGCAGTGAATTGAATGCAGGCCTCTTTTGCATCTCCCACGACGAAGGGATGTCTGAATCCCCTGTGGAGACCAGAGAAAGAACTAGTTCTCCGCCTCATCGCGACCGGAGGCCTCACATCCTCTGAAAACTCGAGACGTCCGCGGAGATCAATGCTTCCAAAGGAGACGATGCCTGACTCCTCTTGGAAATGTATAGGAGTCCCAGGATCCCTGTGGCACGTGGAAAGAGATCCTGGGTCTCGCGCCTCACGTGGAGACGCGTCCCAATTGCCATGCCAAGACTCGAGGAGAATCCCGAGGTGTCCCTCGCACCTAGGCAGGAGTCCTGACATCGCTGAACAAACACGTGTCTGGAAGGGCCCTCCCCGTCGTAACTCGAGAATATACCCCAGGTTTCGGCCGCAACTCGAGAAAAACAATGAGACTTCCTCCTCGCCGCGTGATGAGGCCCGATTCCCCTGCACTGCGTGCAGAGCAATTCCGTGTTCCACATCAAACGTGACAGGAACCTTGATTTCCTTGATGGCACTCCAGAGAAAACCCAAGATCACTGTCTCAAGTCTAGAGGGATCCTGAGGTCACTGGAGCAACACCAAAGGGCTCAGTGGACCCCAAATCAACTCGAGATGAGAGCTTAGTCCCTGGCTTCGACTCAAGAGGAATACCAACATTCCACAAGCACCTCAAGAGGAGGCTTCTCTAAGCTACAGGTATGTGAGAGGGATCCTGAGTTTGTGGCATCAAGTGGAATGGACACCGAGATGCTCTGACTCGAAGTAAGGCCGGATATCCCTGCAGTGAATTGAATGCAGGATCGTCTTGCATCTCCCAAGACGAAGGGATGCCTGAATTCCCTGTGGAGACCACAGAGAAAGAACTAGTTCTCCGCCTCATCGCGACCGGAGGCCTCACATCCTCTGAAAACTCGAGAGGTCTGCGGAGATCAATGCTTCCAAAGGAGACGATGCGAGACTCCTCTTGAAAATGGATAGGAGTCACAGGATCCCTGTGGCACGTGGGAAGGGACCCTGGGTCTCCCGCCTCACGTGGAGACGCGACCCAATTGCCATGCCAAGACTCGAGGAGAATCCCGAGGTGACCCTCGCACCTAGGCAGGAGTCCTGACGTCGCTGAACAAACAAGTGTCTGGAAGGCCCTCCCCGTCGTAACTCGAGAATATACCCCAGGTTCCGGCCGCAACTCGAGAAAAACCATGAGACTTCCCCCTCGCCGCGAGATGAGGCCCGATTCCCCTTCACTGCGTGCAGAGCAATTCCGTGTTCCACATCAAACGTGAAAGGAGCCTTGATTTCCTTGATGGCACTCCAGAGAAAACCCAAGATCAGTGGCTCAAGTCCAGAGGGATCCTGAGCTCACTGAAGCAACAGGAAAGGGATCCGTGGACCCCAAATCAACTCGAGATGAGAGCTTAGTCCCTGGCTTCGACTCAAGAGGAATACCAACTTTGCACAAGCACCTCAAGAGGAGGCTTCTCTCAGCTACAGGTATGTGAGTGGGACCCTGAGTTTGTGGCCTCAAGTGGAATGTACACCGAGAAGCTCTGACTCGAAGTAAGGCCGGATATACCTGCAGTGAATTGAATGCAGGCTCGTCTTGCATCTCCCAAGACGAAGGGATGTCTGAATCCCCTCTGGAGACCACAGAGAAAGACCTAGTCCTCCGCCTCAATGCGAACGGAGGCCTCACATCCTTTGAAAACTCGAGAAGACCGAGGAGATCAATGCTTCCCAAGGAGACGATGCCTGACTCCTCTTGAAAGTGGATAGGAGTCCCAGGATCCCTGTGGCACGTGGGAAGGGACCCTGGGTCTCCCGCCTCACGTGGAGACGCTTCCCAATTGCCATGCCAAGACTCGAGGAGAATCCCGAGGTGTCCCTCGCACCTAGGCAGGAGTCCTGACGTCGCTGAACAAACACGTGTCTGGAAGGGCCCTCCCCGTCGTAACTCGAGAATGTACCACAGGTTCCGGCCGCAACTCGAGAAAAACCATGAGACTTCCCACTCGCTGCGAGATGAGGCCCGATTCCCCTGCACTGCGTGCAGAGCAATTCCGTGTTCCACATCAAACGTGAAAGGAGCCTTGATTTCCTTGATGGCACTCCAGAGAAAACCCAAGATCACTGTCTCAAGTCTAGAGGGATCCTGAGGTCACTGGAGCAACACGAAAGGGCTCCGTGGACCCTAAATCAACTCGAGATGAGAGCTTAGTCCCTGGCTTCGCCTCAAGAGGAATACCAACTTTCCACAAGCACCTCAAGAGGAGGCTTCTCTCAGCTACAGGTATGTGAGAGGGACCCTGAGTTTGTGGCCTCAAGTGGAATGGACACCGAGATGCTCTGACTCGAAGTAAGGCCGGATATCCCTGAAGTGAATTGAATGCAGGCTCGTCTTGCATCTCCCAAGACGAAGGGATGTCTGAATCCCCTGTGGAGACCACAGAGAAAGACCTAGTCCTCCGCCTCAACGCGACTGGAAGCCTCACATCCTTTGAAAACTCGAGAGGTCCGCGGAGATCAATGCTTCCAAAGGAGACGATGCCTGACTCCTCTTGGAAATGTATAGGAGTCCCAGGATCCCTGTGGCACGTGGAAAGGGATCCTGGGTCTCCCGCCTCACGTGGAGACGCGTCCCCATTGCCATGCCAAAACTCGAGGAGAATCCCGAGGTGATCCTCGCACCTAGGCAGGAGTCCTGACGTCGCTGAACAAACACGTGTCTGGAAGGGCCCTCCCCGTCGTAACTCGAGAATATACCCCAGGTTCCGGCCGCAACTCGAGAAAAACCATGAGACTTCCCCCTCGCCGCGAGATGAGGCCCGATTCCCCTTCACTGCCTGCAGAGCAATTCCGTGTTCCACATCAAACGTGAAAGGAGCCTTGATTTCCTTGATGGCACTCCAGAGAAAACCCAAGATCACTGTCTCAAGTCTAGAGGGATCCTGAGGTCACTGGAGCAACACGAAAGGGCTCCGTGGACCCCAAATTAACTCGAGATGAGAGCTTAGTCCCTGGCTTCGCCTCAAGAGGAATACCAACTTTCCACAAGCACCTCAACAGGAGGCTTCTTTCAGCTACAGGTATGTGAGAAGGCCCCTGAGTTTGTGGCCTCAAGTGGAATGGACACCGAGATGCTCTGACTCGAAGGAAGGCCGGATATCCCTGCAGTGAATTGAATGCAGGCTCGCCTTGCATCTCCCAAGACGAAGGGATGTCTGAATCCCCTGTGGAGACCACAGAGAAAGACCTAGTCCTCCGCCTCATCGCGACCGGAGGCCTCACATCCTTTGAAAACTCGAGAGGGCCGCAGAGATCAATGCTTCCAAAGGAGACGATGCTTGACTCCTCTTGAAAATGGATAGGAGTCCCAGGATCCCTGTGGCACGTGGAAAGGGACCCTGTGTCTCCCGCCTCACATGGAGACGCGTCCCAATTGCCATGTCCAGACTCGAGGAGATTCCCGAGGTGTCCCTCGCACTTAGGCAGGAGTCCTGACGTCGCTGAACAAACACGTGTCTGGAAGGGCCCTCCCCGTCGTAACTCGAGAATATACCCCAGGTTCCGGCCGCAACTCGAGAAAAACCATGAGACTTCCCCCTCGCTGCGAGATGAGGCCCAATTCCCCTGCACTGCGTGCACAGCAATTCCGTGTTCCACATCAAACGTGAAAGGAGCCTTGATTTCCTTCATGGCACTCCAGAGAAAACCCAAGTTCACTGTCTCAAGTCTAGAGGGATCCTGAGGTCACTGGAGCAACACGAAAGGGCTCCGTATAGCCCAAATCAACTCGAGATGAGAGCTTAGTCCCTAGCTTCGACTCATGAGGAATACCAACTTTCCACAACCACCTCAAGAGGAGGCTTCTCTCAGCTACAGGTATGTGAGTGGGACCCTGAGTTTGTGGCCTCAAGTGGAATGGACACCGAGATGCTCTGACTCGAAGTAAGGCCGGATATCCCTGCAGTGAATTGAATGCAGGCTCGTCTTGCATCTCCCAAGACGAAGGGATGTCTGAATCCGCTGTGGAGACCACAGAGAAAGACCGGGTTCTCCGCCTCAACGCGACCGGAGGTCTCACATCCTTTGAAAACTCGAGATGTCCGCGGAGATCAATGCTTCCAAAGGAGACGATGCCTGACTCCTCTTGAAAATGGATAGGAGTCCCAGGATCCCTGTGGCACGTGGAAAGGGACTCTGGGTCTCCCGCCTCACGTGGAGACGCGTCCCAATTGCCATGCCAAGACTCGAGGAGAATCCCGAGCTGTCCTTCGCACCTAGGCAGGAGTCCTGACGTCGCTGAACAATCACGTGTCTGGAAGGGCCCTCCCCGTCGTAACACGAGAATATACCCCAGGTTCCGGCCGCAACTCGAGAAAAACCATGAGACTTCCCCCTCGCCGCGAGATGACGCCCGATTCCCCTGCACTGCATGCAGAGCAATTCCGTTTTTCACATGAAACGTGAAAGGAGCCTTGATTTCCTTGATGGCACTCCAGTGAAAATCCAAGATCACTGTCTCAAGTCTAGAGGGATCCTGAGGTCACTGGAGTAACACGAAATGGCTCCGTGGACCCCAAGTCAACTCGAGATGAGAGCTTAGTCCTTGGCTTCGACTCAAGAGGAACACCAAATTTCCACAAGCACCTCAAGAGGAGGCTTGTCTCAACTACAGGTATGTGAGAGGGACCCTGAGTTTGTTGCCTCAAGTGGAATGGACACCGAGATGCTCTGACTCGAACTAAGGATGGATATCCCTGCAGTGAATTGAATGCAGGTTCGTCTTGCATCTCCCAAGACGAAGGGATGTCTGAATCCCCTGGGAAGACCACAGAGAAAGACCTAGTCCTCCGCTTCATCGGGACCGGAGGCCTCACATCCTTTGAAAACTCGAGAGGTCCGCGGAGATCAATGCTTCCAAAGGAGACGATGCCTGATTCCTCTTGAAAATGGATAATAGTCCCAGGATCCCTGTGGCACGTGGAAAGGGACCCTGGGTCCCCCGCCTCACGTACAGACGCGTCCCAATTGCCATGCCAAGACTCGAGGAGAATCCCGAGGTGTCCCTCGCACATAGGCAGGAGTCCTGACGTCGCTGAACAAACACGTGTCTGGAAGGGCCCTCCCCGTCGTACCTCGAGAATATACCCCATGTTCCGGCCGCAACTCGAGAAAAACCATGAGATTTCACCCTGGCCGCGAGTTGAGGCCCGATTCCCCTGCACTGCATGCAGAGCAATTTCGTGTTCCACATCAAACGTGAAAGGAGCCTTGATTTCCTTAATGGCACTCCAGAGAAAACCCAAGATCACTGTCTCAAGTCTAGAGGGATCCTGAGGTCACTGGAGCAACACGAAAGGGATCCGTGGACCCCAAATCAAATCGAGATGAGAGCTTAGTCCCTGGCTTCGACTCAAGAGGAATACCAACTTTCCACAAGCACCTCAAAAGGAGGCTTCACTCAGCTACAGGTATGTGAGAGGGACCCTGAGTTTGTGGCCTCAAGTGGAATGGACACCAAGATGCTCTGACTCGACGGAAGGCCGGACATCCCTGCAGTGAATTGAATGCAGGCCCGTCTTGCATCTGCCAAGACGAAGGGAGGTCTGAATCCCTTGTGGAGACCACAGAGAAAGACCTAGTTCTCCGCCTCATCGCGACCGGAGGCCTCACATCCTTTGAAAACTCGAGAGGTCCGCGGAGATCAATGCTTCCAAAGGAGACGATGCCTGACTCCTCTTGAAAATGGATAGGAGTCCCAGGATCGCTGTGGCACGTGGAAAGGGACCCTGGGTATCCCGCCTCACGTGGAGAAACGTCCCAATTGCCATGACAAGACTCGTGGAAAAACCAGAGGTGTCCCTCGCACCTAGGCAGGAGTCCTGACGTCGCTGAAAAACACGTGTCTGGAAGTGACCTCCCCGAGGTAACTCGAGAATATACCCCAGGTTCCTGCCGCAACTCGAGAAAAACAATGAGACTTCCCCCTCGCCGCGAGATGAGGCCCGATTCCCCTGCACTGCATGCAGAGCAATTCCGTGTTCCACATCAAACATGAAAGGAGCCTTGATTTCCTTGATGGCACTCCAGAGAACACCCAAGATCACTGTCTCAAGTCTAGAGGGATACTGAGGTCACTGTAGCAACACGAAAGGGCTCCGTGGACCCCAAATAAACTCGAGATGCGAGCTTCGTCCCTGGCTTCGACTCAAGAGAAATACCCACTTTCCACAAGCACCTCAAGAGGAGGCTTGTTTCAGCTACAGGTATGTGAGAGGGACCCTGAGTTTGTGGCCTCAAGTGGAATGGACACCGAGATGCTCTGACTCGAAGGAAGGCCGGATATCCCTGCAGTGAATTGAATGCAGGCCTCTTTTGCATCTCCCACGACGAAGGGATGTCTGAATCCCCTGTGGAGACCAAGGAGAAAGACCTATTTCTCCGCCTCATCGCGATCGGAGGCCTCACATCCTTTGAAAACTCGAGAGGACCGCGGAGATCAATGCTTCCAAAGGAGACGATGCCTGACTCCTCTTGAAAATGGATAGGAGTCCCAGGATCCCTGTGGCACGTGGAAAGGGACCCTGGGTCTCCCGCCTCACGTGGAGACGCGTCCCAATGGCCATGCCAAGACTCGAGGAGAATCCCGAGGGGTCCCTTGCACCTAGGCAGGAGTCCTGACGTCGCTGAACAAACACGTGTCTGGAAGGGCCCTCCCCATCGTAACTCGAGAATATACCCCAGATTCCAGCCGCAACTCGAGAAAAACCATGAGACTTCCCCCTCGCCGCAAGATGAGGCCCGATTCCCCTGCACTGCGTGCAGAGCAATTACGTGTTCCACATCAAACATGAAAGGAGCCTTGATTTCCTTGATGGCACTCCAGAGAACACCCAAGATCACTGTCTCATGTCTAGAGGTATACTGAGGTCACTGTAGCAACACGAAAGGGCTCCGTGGACCCCAAATCAACTCGAGATGAGAGCTTCGTCCCTGGCTTCGACTCAAGAGGAATACCCACTTTCCACAAGCACCTCAAGAGGAGGCTTCTCTCAGCTACAGGTATGTGAGAGGGACCCTGAATTTGTGGCCTCAAGTGGAATGGACACCGAGATGCTCTGACTCGAAGGAAGGCCGGATATCCCTGCAGTGAATTGAATGCAGGCCTCTTTTGCATCTCCCACGACGAAGGGATGTCTGAATCCCATGTGGAGACCACAGAGAAAGACCTTGTTCTCTGCCTCATCACGACTGGAGGTCTCCCGTCCGTTGAAAACTCGAGAGGTCCACGGAGAACAAGGCTTCCAAAGGAGACGATGCCTGACTCCTCTTGAAAATGGATAGAAGTCCCAGGATCCCTGTGGCACGTGGAAAGGGACGCTGGGTCTCCCGCCTCACGTGGAGACGCGTCCCAGTGGCCATGCCAAGACTCGAGGAGAATCCCGAAGTGTCCCTCGCCCCTAGGGAGGAGTCCTGACGTCGCTGAACAAACACGTGTCTGGAAGGGCCCTCCCTGTCGTAACTCGAGAATATACCCCAGGTTCCGGGCGCAACTCGAGAAAAACCATGAAATTTCCCCCTCGCCGCGAGATGACGCCCGATTCCCCTGCACTGCGTGCAGAGCAACTCCGTGTTCCACATCAAACATGAAAGGAGCCTTGATTTCCTTGATGGCACTCCAGAGAACACCCAAGATCACTGTCTCATGTCTAGAGGGATACTGAGGTCACTGTAGCCACACGAAAGGGCTCCATGGACCCCAAATCAACTCGAGATGAGAGCTTCGTCCCTGGCTTCGACTCAAGAGGAATACCAACTTTCCACAAGCACCTCAAGAGGAGGCTTCTCTCAGCTACAGGTATGTGAGAGGGACCCTGAGTTTGTGGCCTCAAGTGGAATGGACACCGAGATGCTCTGACTCGAAGGAAGGCCGGATATCCCTGCAGTGAATTGAATGCAGGCTCGTCTTGCATCTCCCACGACGAAGGGATGTCTGAATCCCCTGTGGAGACCAAGGAGAAAGACCTAATTCTCCGCCTCATCGCGACCGGAGGCCTCACGTCCTTTGAAAACTCGAGAGGTCCGCGGAGATCAATGCTTCCAAAGGAGACGATGCCTGACTCCTCTTGAAAATGGATAGGAGTCCCAGGATCCCTGTGGCATGTGGAAAGGGACCCTGGGTCTCCCGCCTCACGTGGAGACGCGTCCCAATGGCCATGCCAAGACTCGAGGAGAATCCAGAGGGGTCCCTCGCACCCAGGCAGGAGTCCTGACGTCGCTGAATAAACACGTGTCTGGAAAGGCCCTTCCGGTCGAAACTCGAGAATGTACCCCAGGTTCCGGCCGCAACTCGAGAAAAAAAATATGACTTCCCCCTCGCCGCGAGATGAGGCCCGGTTCCCCTGCACTGCGTGCAGAGCAATTCCGTGTTCCAAACCAAACATGAAAGGAGCCTTGATTTCCTTAATGGCACTCCAGAGAAAACCCAAGATCACTGTCTCAAGTCTAGAGGGATACTGAGGTCACTGTAGCAACCCGAAATGGCTCCGTGGACCCCAAATCAACTCGAGATGAGAGCTTCATCCCTGGCTTCGACTCAAGAGGAATACCCACTTTCCACAAGCACCTCAAGAGGAGGCTTCTCTCAGCTACAGGTATGTGAGAGGGACCCTGAGTTTGTGACCTCAAGTGGAATGGACACCGAGATGCACTGACTCGAAGGAAGGCCGGATATCCCTGCAGTGAATTGAATGCAGGCCTCTTTTGCCTCTCCCACGACGAAGGGATGTCTGAATCCCCTGTGGAGACCAAGGAGAAAGACCTAGTTCTCCGCCTCATCGCGACCGGAGGCCTCACGTCCTTTGAAAACTCGAGAGGTCCGCGGAGATCAATGCTTCCAAAGGAGACGATGCCTGACTCCTCTTGAATATGGATAGTAGTCCCAGGATCCCTGTAACACGTGGAAAGGGACCCTGGGTCTCCCGCCTCACGTGGAGACGCGTCCCAATGGCCATGCCAAGACTCGAGGCGAATCCCGAGGGGTCCCTCGCACCCAGGCAGGAGTCCTGACGTAGCTGAATAAACACGTGTCTGGAAAGGCCCTTCCCGTCGAAACTCGAGAATGTACCCCAGGTTCCGGCCGCAACTCGAGAAAAACAATGAGACTTCCCCCTCGCCGCGAGATGAGGCCCGATTCCCCTGCACTGCGTGCACAGCAATTCCGTGTTCCAAATCAAACATGAAAGGAGCCTTGATTTCCTTGATGGCACTCCAGAGAACCCCCAAGATCACTGTCTCAAGTCTAAGGGATACTGAAGTCACTGTAGCAACACGAAAGGGCTCCGTGGACCCCAAATCAACTCGAGATGCGAGCTTCGTCCCTGGCTTCGACTCAAGAGGAATACCCACTTTCCACAAGCACCTCAAGAGGAGGCTTCTCTCAGCTACAGGTATGTGAGAGGGACCCTGAGTTTGTGTCCTCAAGTGGAATGGACACCGAGATGCTCTGACTCGAAGGAAGGCCGGATATTCCTGCAGTGAACTGAATGCAGGCCTCTTTTGCATCTCCCACGACGAAAGGATGTCTGAATCCCATGTGGAGACCACAGAGAAAGACCTTGTTCTCTGCCTCATCACGACTGGACGTCTCCCGTCCGTTGAAAACTCGAGAGGTCCGCGGAGAACAAGGCTTCCAAAGGAGACGATACCTGACTCCTCTTGAAAATGGATAGAAGTCCCAGGATCCCTGTGGCACGTGGAAAGGGACCCTGGGTCTCCCGCCTCACGTGGAGACGCGTCCCAGTGGCCATGCCAAGACTCGAGGAGAATCCCGAAGTGTCCCTCGCACCTAGGGAGGAGTCCTGACGTCGCTGAACAAACACGTGTCTGGAAGGGCCCTCCCCGTCGTAACTCGAGAATATACCCCAGGTTCCGGGCGCAACTCGAGAAAAACCATGAAATTTCCCCCTCGCCGCGAGATGAGGCCCGATTCCCCTGCACTGCGTGCAGAGCAACTCCGTGTTCCACATCAAACATGAAAGGAGCCTTGATTTCCTTGATGGCACTCCAGAGAACACCCAAGATCACTGTCTCATGTCTAGAGGGATACTGAGGTCACTGTAGCAACACGAAAGGGCTCCGTGGACCCCAAATCAACTCGAGATGAGAGCTTCGTCCCTGGCTTCGACTCAAGAGGAATACCCACTTTCCACAAGCACCTCAAGAGGAGGCTTCTCTCAGCTACAGGTATGTGAGAGGGACCCTGAGTTTGTGGCCTCAAGTGGAATGGACACCGAGATGCTCTGACTCGAAGGAAGGCCGGATATCCCTGCAGTGAATTGAATGCAGGCTCGTCTTGCATCTCCCACGACGAAGGGATGTCTGAATCCCCTGTGGAGACCAAGGAGAAAGACCTAGTTCTCCGCCTCATCGCGACCGGAGGCCTCACGTCCTTTGAAAACTCGAGAGGTCCGCGGAGATCAATGCTTCCAAAGGAGATGATGCCTGACTCCCCTTGAAAATGGATAGGAGTCCCAGGATCCCTGTGGCACGTGGAAAGGGACCGTGGGTCTCCCGCCTCACGTGGAGACGCGTCCCAATGGCCATGCCAAGACTCGAGGAGAATCCCGAGGTGTCCCTCGCACCTAGGCAGGAGTCCTGACGTCACTGAACAAACACGTGTCTGGAAGGGCCCTCCCCGTCGTAACTCGAGAATATACCCCAGGTTCCGGCCACAACTCGAGAAAAAGCATGAGACTTCCCCCTCGCCGCGAGATGAGGCCCGATTCGCCTGAACTGCGTGCAGAGCAATTCCGTGTTCCACATCAAACATGAAAGGAGCCTTGATTTCCTTGATGGCACTCCAGAGAACACCCAAGATCACTGTCTCATGTCTAGAGGGATACTGAGGTCACTGTAGCAACACGAAAGGGCTCCATGGACCCCAAATCAACTCGAGATGTGAGCTTCTTCCCTGGCTTCGACTCAAGAGGAATTCCCACTTTCCACAAGCACCTCAAGAGGAGGCTTCTCTCAGCTACAGGTATGTGAGAGGGACCCTGAGTTTGTGGCCTCAAGTAGAATGGACACCGAGATGCTCTGACTCGAAGGAAGGCCGGATATCCCTGCAGTGAATTGAATGCAGGCCTCTTTTGCATCTCCCACGACGAAGGGATGTCTGAATCCCCTGTGGAGACCACAGAGAAAGACCTAGTTCTCAGCCTCAACGCGATCGGAGGCCTCACGTCCTTTGAAAACTCGAGAGGTCCGCGGAGATCAATGCTTCCAAAGGAGACGATGCCTGACTCCTCTTGAAAATGGATAGGAGTCCCAGGATCCCTGTGGCACGTGGAAAGCGAACATGGGTCTCCCGCCTCACGTGGAGACGCGTCCCAATGGCCATGCCAAGACTCGAGGAGAATCCCGAGTTGCCCCTCGCACCTAGGCAGGAGTCCTGACGTCGCTGAACAAACACGTGTCTGGAAGGGCCCTTCCGGTCGTAACTCGTGAGTGTACCCCAGGTTCCGGCCGCAACTCGAGAAAAACCATGAAACTTCCCCCTCGCCGCGAGATGAGGCCCGATTCCCCTGCACTGCGTGCAGAGCAACTCCGTGTTCCAAATCAAACGTGAAATGAGACTTGATTTCCTTGATGGCACTCCAGAGAACACCCAAGATCACTGTCTCAAGTCTAGAGGGATCCTGAGGTCACTGTAGCAACAAGAAAGGTCTCCGTGGACCCCAAATCAACTCGAGATGAGAGCTTCGTCCCTGGCTTCGACTCAAGAGGAATACCCACTTTCCACAAGCACCTCAAGAGGAGGCTTCTCTCAGCTACAGGTATGTGAGAGGGACCCTGAGTTTGTGGCCTCAAGTGGAAAGGACACCGAGATGCTCTGACTCGAAGGAAGGCCGGGTATCCCTGCAGTGAATTGAATGCAGGCTCGTCTTGCATCTCCCACGACAAAGGGATGTCTGAATCCCCTGTGGAGACCAAGGAGAAAGACCTAGTTCTCCGCCTCATGGCGACCGGAGGCCTCACGTCCTTTGAAAACTCGAGAGGTCCGCGGAGATCAATGCTTCCAAAGGAGACGATGCCTGACTCCTCTTGAAAATGGATAGGAGTCCCAGGATCCCTGTGGCACGTGGAAAGGGACCATGGGTCTCCCGCCTCACGTGGAGACGCGTCCCAATGGCCATGCCAAGACTCGAGGAGAATCCCGAGGTGTCCCTCGCACCCAGGCAGGAGTCCTGACATCGCTGAATAAACACGTGTCTGGAAAGGCCCTTCTGGTCGTAACTCGAGAATGTACCCCAGGTTCCGGCCGCAACTCGAGAAAAACCATGAGACTTCCTCCTCGCTGCGAGATGAGGCCCGATTCCACTGCACTGCGTGCAGAGCAATTCCGTGTTCCAAATCAAACATGAAAGGAGCCTTGATTTCCTTGATGGCACTCCAGAGAAAACCCAAGATCACTGTCTCAAGTCTAGAGGGATACTGAGGTCACTGTAGCAACACGAAAGGGCTCCGTGGACCCCAAATCAACTCGAGATGAGAGCTTCGTCCCTGGCTTCGACTCAAGAGGACTACCAACTTTCCACAAGCACCTCAAGAGGAGGCTTCTCTCAGCTACAGGTATGTGAGAGGGACCCTGAGTTTGTGGCCTCAAGTGGAATGGACACCGAGATGCTCTGACTAGAAGGAAGGCCGGATATCCCTGCAGTGAATTGAATGCAGGCCTCTTTTGCATCTCCCACGACGAAAGGATGTCTGAATCCCCTGTGCAGACCACAGAGAAAGACCTAGTTCTCTGCCTCATCGCGATCGGAGGCCTCACGTCCTTTGAAAACTCGAGAGGTCTGCGGAGATCAATGCTTCCAAAGGAGACGATACCTGACTCCTCTTGAAAATGGATAGGAGTCCCAGGATCCCTGTGGCACGTGGAAAGGGACCCTGGGTCTCCCGCCTCACGTGGAGACGCGTCCAAATGGCCATGCCAAGACTCGAGGAGAATCCCGAGGTGTCCCTCGCACCTAGGCAGGAGTCCTGACGTCGCTGAAGAAACATGTGTCTGGAAGGGCCCTCCTCGACGTAATTCGAGAATATACCCCAGGTTCCGGCCGCAAGTCGAGAAAAACCATGAGACTTCCCCTTCACCGCGAGATGAGGCCCGATTCCCCTGCACTGCGTGCAGAGAAATTCCGTGTTCCACATCAAACATGAAAGGAGCCTTGATTTCCTTGATGGCACTCCAGAGAACACCCAAGATCACTGTCTCAAGTCTAGAGGGATACTGAGGTCACTGTAGCAACACGAAAGGGCTCCGTGGACCCCAAATCAACTCGAGATGAGAGCTTCGTCCCTGGCTTCGACTCAAGAGGACTACCAACTTTCCACAAGCACCTCAAGAGGAGGCTTCTCTCAGCTACAGGTATGTGAGAGGGACCCTGAGTTTGTGGCCTCAAGTGGAATGGACACCGAGATGCTCTGACTCGAAGGAAGGACGGATATCCCTGCAGTGAATTGAATGCAGGCTCGTCTTGCATCTCCCACGACGAAGGGATGTCTGAATCAGCTGTGGAGACCAAGGAGAAAGAGCTAATTCTCCGCCTCATCGCGACCGGAGGCCTCACGTCCTTTGAAAACTCGAGAGGTCCGCGGAGATCAATGCTTCCAAAGGAGACGATGCCTGACTCCTCTTGAAAATGGATAGGAGTCCCAGGATCCCTGTGGCATGTGGAAAGGGACCCTGGGTCTCCCGCCTCACCTGGAGACGCGTCCCAATGGCCATGCCAAGACTCGAGGAGAATCCAGAGGGGTCCCTCGCACCCAGGCAGGAGTCCTGACGTCGCTGAATAAACACGTGTCTGGAAAGGCCCTTCCGGTCGAAACTCGAGAATGTACCCCAGGTTCCGGCCGCAACTCGAGAAAAAAAATATGACTTCCCCCTCGCCGCGAGATGAGGCCCGGTTCCCCTGCACTGCGTGCAGAGCAATTCCGTGTTCCAAACCAAACATGAAAGGAGCCTTGATTTCCTTAATGGCACTCCAGAGAAAACCCAAGATCACTGTCTCAAGTCTAGAGGGATACTGAGGTCACTGTAGCAACCCGAAATGGCTCCGTGGACCCCAAATCAACTCGAGATGAGAGCTTCATCCCTGGCTTCGACTCAAGAGGAATACCCACTTTCCACAAGCACCTCAAGAGGAGGCTTCTCTCAGCTACAGGTATGTGAGAGGGACCCTGAGTTTGTGACCTCAAGTGGAATGGACACCGAGATGCACTGACTCGAAGGAAGGCCGGATATCCCTGCAGTGAATTGAATGCAGGCCTCTTTTGCCTCTCCCACGACGAAGGGATGTCTGAATCCCCTGTGGAGACCAAGGAGAAAGACCTAGTTCTCCGCCTCATCGCGACCGGAGGCCTCACGTCCTTTGAAAACTCGAGAGGTCCGCGGAGATCAATGCTTCCAAAGGAGACGATGCCTGACTCCTCTTGAATATGGATAGTAGTCCCAGGATCCCTGTAGCACGTGGAAAGGGACTCTGGGTCTCCCGCCTCACGTGGAGACGCGTCCCAATGGCCATGCCAAGACTCGAGGCGAATCCCGAGGGGTCCCTCGCACCCAGGCAGGAGTCCTGACGTAGCTGAATAAACACGTGTCTGGAAAGGCCCTTCCGGTCGAAACTCGAGAATGTACCCCAGGTTCCGGCCGCAACTCGAGAAAAACAATGAGACTTCCCCCTCGCCGCGAGATGAGGCCCGATTCCCCTGCACTGCGTGCACAGCAATTCCGTGTTCCAAATCAAACATGAAAGGAGCCTTGATTTCCTTGATGGCACTCCAGAGAACCCCCAAGATCACTGTCTCAAGTCTAAGGGATACTGAAGTCACTGTAGCAACACGAAAGGGCTCCGTGGACCCCAAATCAACTCGAGATGCGAGCTTCGTCCCTGGCTTCGACTCAAGAGGAATACCCACTTTCCACAAGCACCTCAAGAGGAGGCTTCTCTCAGCTACAGGTATGTGAGAGGGACCCTGAGTTTGTGTCCTCAAGTGGAATGGACACCGAGATGCTCTGACTCGAAGGAAGGCCGGATATCCCTGCAGTGAATTGAATGCAGGCCTCTTTTGCATCTCCCACGACGAAAGGATGTCTGAATCCCATGTGGAGACCACAGAGAAAGACCTTGTTCTCTGCCTCATCACGACTGGACGTCTCCCGTCCGTTGAAAACTCGAGAGGTCCGCGGAGAACAAGGCTTCCAAAGGAGACGATACCTGACTCCTCTTGAAAATGGATAGAAGTCCCAGGATCCCTGTGGCACGTGGAAAGGGACCCTGGGTCTCCCGCCTCACGTGGAGACGCGTCCCAATGGCCATGCCAAGACTCGAGGAGAATCCCGAAGTGTCCCTCGCACCTAGGGAGGAGTCCTGACGTCGCTGAACAAACACGTGTCTGGAAGGGCCCTCCCCGTCGTAACTCGAGAATATACCCCAGGTTCCGGGCGCAACTCGAGAAAAACCATGAAATTTCCCCCTCGCCGCGAGATGACGCCCGATTCCCCTGCACTGCGTGCAGAGCAACTCCGTGTTCCACATCAAACATGAAAGGAGCCTTGATTTCTTTGATGGCACTCCAGAGGACACCCAAGATCACTGTCTCATGTCTAGAGGGATACTGAGGTCACTGTAGCAACACGAAAGGGCTCCGTGGACCCCAAATCATCTCGAGATGAGAGCTTCGTCCCTGGCTTCGACTCAAGAGGAATACCCACTTTCCACAAGCACCTCAAGAGGAGGCTTCTCTCAGCTACAGGTATGTGAGAGGGACCCTGAGTTTGTGGCCTCAAGTGGAATGGACACCGAGATGCTCTGACTCGAAGGAAGGCCGGATATCCCTGCAGTGAATTGAATGCAGGCTCGTCTTGCATCTCCCACGACGAAGGGATGTCTGAATCCCCTGTGGAGACCAAGGAGAAAGACCTAGTTCTCCGCCTCATCGCGACCGGAGGCCTCACGTCCTTTGAAAACTCGAGAGGTCCGCGGAGATCAATGCTTCCAAAGGAGACGATGCCTGACTCCTCTTGAAAATGGATAGGAGTCCCAGGATCCCTGTGGCATGTGGAAAGGGACCCTGGGTCTCCCGCCTCACGTGGAGAAGCGTCCCATTGGCCATGCCAAGACTCGAGGAGAATCCAGAGGGGTCCCTCGCACCCAGGCAGGAGTCCGGACGTCGCTGAATAAACACGTGTCTGGAAAGGCCCTTCCGGTCGAAACTCGAGAATGTACCCCAGGTTCCGGCCGCAACTCGAGAAAAACAATATGACTTCCCCCTCGCCGCGAGATGAGGCCCGGTTCCCCTGCACTGCGTGCAGAGCAATTCCGTGTTCCAAATCAAACATGAAAGGAGCCTTGATTTCCTTGATGGCACTCCAGAGAAAACCCAAGATCACTGTCTCAAGTCTAGAGGGATACTGAGGTCACTGTAGCAACACGAAAGGGCTCCGTGGACCCCAAATCAACTCGAGATGAGAGCTTCATCCCTGGCTTCGACTCAAGAGGAATACCCACTTTCCACAAGCACCTCAAGAGGAGGCTTCTCTCAGCTACAGGTATGTGAGAGGGACCCTGAGTTTGTGGCCTCAAGTGGAATGGACACCGAGATGCTCTGACTCGAAGGAAGGCCGGATATTCCTGCAGTGAACTGAATGCAGGCCTCTTTTGCATCTCCCACGACGAAGGGATGTCTGAATCCCCTGTTGAGACCACAGAGAAAGACCTAGTTCTCCGCCTCATCGCGATCGGAGACCTCACGTCCTTTGAAAACTCGAGAGGTCCGCGGAGATCAATGCTTCCAAAGGAGACGATGCCTGACTCCTCTTGAATATGGATAGTAGTCCCAGGATCCCTGTAGCACGTGGAAAGGGACCCTGGGTCTCCCGCCTCACGTGGAGACGCGTCCCAGTGGCCATGCCAAGACTCGAGGAGAATCCCGAAGTGTCCCTCGCACCTAGGGAGGAGTCCTGACGTCGCTGAACAAACACGTGTCTGGAAGGGCCCTCCCCATCGTAACTCGAGAATATACCCCAGGTTCC
Organism: Dama dama; assembly: GCF_033118175.1. NCBI lineage: Eukaryota > Metazoa > Chordata > Mammalia > Artiodactyla > Cervidae > Dama > Dama dama. The sequence goes on from NW_026870888.1 coordinate 1,875,558, forward strand.
GGGCGCAACTCGAGAAAAACCATGAAATTTCCCCCTCGCCGCGAGATGACGCCCGATTCCCCTGCACTGCGTGCAGAGCAACTCCGTGTTCCACATCAAACATGAAAGGAGCCTTGATTTCCTTGATGGCACTCCAGAGAACACCCAAGATCACTGTCTCATGTCTAGAGGGATACTGAGGTCACTGTAGCAACACGAAAGGGCTCCGTGGACCCCAAATCAACTCGAGATGAGAGCTTCGTCCCTGGCTTCGACTCAAGAGGAATACCCACTTTCCACAAGCACCTCAAGAGGAGGCTTCTCTCAGCTACAGGTATGTGAGAGGGACCCTGAGTTTGTGGCCTCAAGTGGAATGGACACCGAGATGCTCTGACTCGAAGTCAGGCCGGATATCCCTGCAGTGAATTGAATGCAGGCTCGTCTTGCATACCCCAAGACGAAGGGATGTCTGAATCCCCTGTGGAGACCACAGAGAAAGACCGAGTTCTCTGCCTCATCGCGATCGGAGGCCTCACGTCCTTTGAAAACTCGAGAGGTCCACGGAAATCAATGCTTCCAAAGGAGACGATGCCTGAATCCCCTTGAAAATGGATAGGAGTTCGAGGATCCCTGTGGCACGTGGAAAGGTACCGTGGGTCTCCCGCCTCACGTGGAGAAGCGTCCCAATGGCCATGCCAAGACTCGAGGAGAATCCCGAGGTGTCCCTCGCACCTAGGCAGGAGTCCTGATGTCACTGAACAAACACGTGTCTGGAAGGGCCCTCCCCGTCGTAACTCGAACATATACCCCAGGTTCCGGCCTCAACTCGAGAAAAACCATGAGACTTCCCCCTCGCCGCGAGATGAGGCCCGATTCCCCTGCACTGCGTGCAGAGCAATTCCGTGTTCCAAATCAAACATGAAAGGAGCCTTGATTTCCTTGATGGCACTCCAGAGAAAACCCAAGATCACTGTCTCAAGTCTAGAGGGATCCTGAGGTCACTGTAGCAACACGAAAGGGCTCCGTGGACCCCAAATCAACTCGAGATGAGAGCTTCGTCCCTGGCTTCGACTCAAGAGGAATACCCACTTTCCACAAGCACCTCAAGAGGAGGCTTCTCTCAGCTACAGGTATGTGAGAGGGACCCTGAGTTTGTGGCCTCAAGTGGAATGGACACCGAGATGCTCTGACTCGAAGGAAGGCCGGATATCCCTGCAGTGAATTGAATGCAGGCCTCTTTTGCATCTCCCACCATGAAGGGATGTCTGAATACCCTGTGGAGACCACAGAGAAAGACCTAGTTCTCTGCCTCATCGCGTTCGGAAGCCTCACGTCTTTGAAAACTCGAGAGGTCCGCGGAGATCAATGCTTCCAAAGGAGACGAAGCCTGACTACTCTTGAAAATGGATAGGATTCCCAGGATCCCTGTGGCACGTGGAAAGGGACCCTGGGTCTCCCTTCTCACGTGGAGGCGCGTCCCAATGGCCATGCCAAGACTCGAGGAGAATCCCGAGGTGTCCCTCGCACCTAGGCAGGAGTCCTAACGTCGCTGAAGTAACATGTGTCTGGAAGGGCCCTCCCCGTCGTAATTCGAGAATATACCCCAGGTTGCGGCCGCAAGTCGAGAAAAACCATGAGACTTCCCTTTCGCCGCGAGATGAGGCCCGATTCCCCTGCACTGCGTGCAGAGCAATTCCGTGTTCCACATCAAACATGAAAGGAGCCTTGATTTCCTTGATGGCAGTCCAGAGAACACCCAAGATCACTGTCTCAAGTCTAGAGGGATCCTGAGGTCTCTGTAGCAACACAAAAAGGCTCCGTGGACCCCAAATCAACTCGAGATGAGAGCTTCGTCCCTGGCTTCGACTCAAGAGGAATACCCACTTTCCACAAGCACCTCAAGAGGAGGCTTTTCTCAGCTACAGGTATGTGAGAGGGACCCTGAGTTTGTGGCCTCAAGTGGAATGGACACCCAGATGCTCTGACTCGAAGGAAGGCCGGATATCCCTGCCGTGAATTGAATGCAGGCTCGTCTTGCATCTCCCACGACGAAGGGATGTCTGAATCCCCTGTGGAGACCAAGGAGAAAGACCTAGTTCTCCGCTTCATCGCGACCGGAGGCCTCACGTCCTTTGAAAACTCGAGAGGTCCGCAGAGATCAATGCTTCCAAAGTAGACGATGCCTGACTCCTCTTGAAAATGGATAGGAGTTCCAGGATCCCTGTGGCACGTGGAAAGGACCCTGGGTCTCCCGCCTCACGTGGAGGTGCGTCCCAATGGCCATGCCAAGACTCGAGGAGAATCCCGAGGGGTCCCTCGCACCCAGGCAGGAGTCCTGGCGTCGCTGAACAAACATGTGTCTGGAAGGGCCCTTCCGGTCGTAACTCGTGAGTGTACCCCAGGTTCCGGCCGCAACTCGAGAAAAACCATGAGACTTCCCCCTCGCCGCGAGATGAGGCCCGATTCCCCTGCACTGCGTGCAGAGCAATTCCGTGTTCCAAATCAAACATGAAAGGAGCCTTGATTTCCTTGATGGCACTCCAGAGAAAACCCAAGATCACTGTCTCAAGTCTAGAGGGATACTGAGGTCACTGTAGCAACACGAAAGGGCTCCTTGGACCCCAAATCAACTCGAGATGAGAGCTTCGTCCCTGGCTTCGACTCAAGAGGAATACCCACTTTCCACAACCACCTCAAGAGGAGGCTTCTCTCAGCTATAGGTATGTGAGAGGGACCCTGAGTTTGTGGCCTCAAGTGGAATGGTCACCGAGATGCTCTGACTCGAAGGAAGGCCGGATATCCCTGCAGTGAATTGAATGCAGGCCTCTTTTGCATCTCCCTCGATGAAGGGATGTCTGAATCCCCTGTGGAGACCAAGGAGAAAGACCTAGTTCTCCGCCTCAACGCGATCGGAGGCCTCACGTCCTTTGAAAACTCGAGAGGTCCACGGAGATCAATGCTTCCAAAGGAGACGATGCCTGACTCCTCTTGAAAATTGATAGGAGTTCCAGGATCCCTGGGGCACGTGGAAAGGGACCCTGGGTCTCCCGCCTCACGTGGAGACGCGTCCAAATGGCCATGCCAAGACTCGAGGAGAATCCAGAGTTGCCCCTCGCACTTAGGCAGGAGTCCTGACGTCGCTGAACAAACACGTGTCTGGAAGGGCCCTTCCAGTCGTAACTCGTGAGTGTACCCCAGGTTCCGGCCGCAACTCGAGAAAAACCATGAGATTTCCCCCTCGCCGCGAGATGAGGCCCGATTCCCCTGCACTGCGTGCAGAGAAACTCCGTTTTCCAAATCAAACGTGAAATGAGACTTGATTTCCTTGATGGCACTCCAGAGAACACCCAAGATCACTGTCTCAAGTCTAGAGGGATCCTGAGGTCACTGTAGCAACACGAAAGGGCTCTGTGGACCCCAAATCAACTCGAGATGAGAGCTTCTTCCCTGGCTTCGATTCAAGAGGAATGCCCACTTTCCACAAGCACCTCAAGAGGAGGCTTCTCTCAGCTACAGGTATGTGAGAGGGACCCTGAGTTTGTGGCCTCAAGTGGAATGGACACCGAGATGCTCTGACTCGAAGGAAGGCCAGATATCCCTGCAGTGAATTGAATGCAGGCTCGTCTTGCATCTCCCACGACGAAGGGATGTCTGAATCCCGTGTGGATAACAAGGAGAAAGACCTAGTTCTCCGCCTCATCGCGACCGGAGGCCTCACGTCCTTTGAAAACTCGAGAGATCCGCGGAGATCAATGCTTCCAAAGGAGACGATGCCTGACTCCTCTTGAAAATGGATAGGAGTCCCAGGATCCCTGTGGCACGTGGAAAGGGACCATGGGTCTTCCGCCTCACGTGGAGACGCGTCCCAATGGCCATGCCACGACTCGAGGAGAATTCCGAGGTGTCCCTCGCACCCAGGCAGGAGTCCTGACATCGCTGAATAAACACGTGTCTGGAAAGGCCCTTCTGGTCGTAACTCGAGAATGTACCCCAGGTTCCGGCCGCAACTCGAGAAAAACCATGAGACTTCCCCCTCGTTGCGAGATGAGGCCCGATCCCCTGCACTGCGTGCAGAGCAATTCTGTGTTCCAAATCAAACATGAAAGGAGCCTTGATTTCCTTGATGGCACTCCAGAGAAAACCCAAGATCACTGTCTCAAGTCTAGAGGGATCCTGAGGTCACTGTAGCAACACGAAAGGGCTCCGTGGACCCCAAATCAACTCGAGATGAGAGCTTCGTCCCTGGCTTCGACTCAAGAGGAATACCCACTTTCCACAAGCACCTCAAGAGGAGGCTTCTCTCAGCTACAGGTATGTGAGAGGGACCCTGAGTGTGTGGCCTCAAGTGGAATGGACACCGAGATGCTCTGACTCGAAGGAAGGCCGGATATCCCTGCAGTGAATTTAATGCAGGCCTCTTTTGCATCTCCCACGATGAAGGGATGTCTGAATCCCCTGTGGAGACGACAGAGAAACACCTAGTCCTCTGCCTCAACGCGACCGGAGGCCTCACATACTTTGAAAACTTGAGAGGACGGCGGAGATCAATGCTTCCAAAGGAGACGATGCCTGACTCCTCTTGAAAATGGATAGGAGTCTCAGGATCCCTGTGGCACGTGGAAAGGGACCCTGGGTCTCCCGCCTCACGTGGAGACGCGTCCCAATTGCCATGCCAAGACTCGAGGAGAATCCGAGGTGTCCCTCGCACCTAGGCAGGAGTCCTGACGTAGCTGAACAAACACATGTCTGGAAGGGCCCGCCCGTCGTAACTCGAGAATATACCCCAGGTTCCGGCCGCAACTCGAGAAAACCTATGAGACTTCCCCCTCGCCGCAAGATGAGCCTCGATTCCCCTGTACTGCATGCAGAGCAATTCCGTGTTCCACATCAAACGTGAAAGGAGCCTTGATTTCCTTGATGGCACTCCAGAGAAAATCCAAGATCACTGTCTCAAGTCTAGAGGGATCCTGAGGTCACTGGAGCAACACGAAAGGGCTCCGTGGACCCCAAATCAAATCGAGATGAGAGTTTAGTCCCTGGCTTCGACTCAAGAGGAGTACCAACTTTTCACAAGCACCTCAAAAGGAGGCTACTCTCAGCTACAGGTATGTGAGAGAGACCCTGAGTTTGTGGCCTCAAGTGGAATGGACACCGAGATGCTCTGACTCGACGTAAGGCCGGATATCCCAACAGTGAATTGAATGCAGGCTCATCTTGCATCTCCCAAGACAAAGGGATGTCTGAATCCCCTGTGGAGATGACAGAGAAAGACCTAGTCGTCCGCCTCATCGCGAGCGGAGGCCTCACATCCTCTGAAAACTCGAGAGGTCTGCGGAGGTCAATGCTTCCAAAGGAGACGATGCCTGACTCTTCTTGAAAATGGATAGGACTCCCAGGATCCCTGTGGCACGTGTAAAGGGACCCTGGATCTCCGGCCTCACGTGGAGATGCGTCCCAATTGCCATGCCAAGACTCGAGGAGAATCCCGAGGTGTCCCTCGCACCTAGGCAGGAGTCCTGACGTAGCTGAACAAACATGTGTCTCGAAGGGCCCTCCCCGTCGTAACTCGAGAATATAACCCAGGTTCCGGCCGCACCTCGAGAAAAACTATGAGACTTCCCCCTCGCCGCGAGATGAGGCCCGATTCCCCTGCACTGCATGCAGAGCAATTCCGTGTTCCACATGAAACGTGAAAGGAACCTTGATTTCCTTGATGGCACTCCAGAGAAAACCCAAGATCACTGTCTCTAGTCTAGAGGGATCCTGAGGTCACTGTAGCAACACGAAAGGGCTCCGTGGACCCCAAATCAACTGGAGATGAGAGCTTAGTCCCTGGCTTCGACTCAAGAGGAATACCAACTTTCCACAAGCACCTCAAGAGGAGCCTTCTCTCAGCTACAGGTATGTGAGAGGGACCCTGAATTTCTGGCCTCAAGTGGAATGGACACCGAGATGCTCTGACTCGAAGTAAGGCCGGATATCCCTGCAGTGAATTGAATGCAGGCTCGTCTTGCATCTCCCAAGACGAAGGGTTGTCTGAATCCCCTGTGGAGGCCACAGAGAAAGACCTAGTCCTCTGCCTCATCGCGACCGGAGGCCTCACATCCTTTGAAAACTCGAGAGGTCCGCGGAGATCAATGCTTCCAAAGGAGACGATGCCTGACTCCTCTTGAAAATAAATAGAAGTCCCAGGATCCCTGTGGTACGTGGAAAGGGACCCTGGGTCTCCCGCCTAATGTGGAGACGCGTCCCAATTGCCATGCCAAGGCTCGAGGAGAATCCCGAGTTGTCCCTCGCACCTAGGCAGGAGTCCTGACATCGCTGAACAAACACGTGTCTGGAAGGGCCCTCCCTGTCATAACTCGAGAATATACCCCTGGTTCCGGCCGCAACTCGAGAAAAACCATGAGACTTCCCCCTCGCCGCGAGATGAGGCCCGATTCCCCTGCACTGCGGGCAGAGCAATTCCGTGTTCCACATCAAACGTGAAAGGAGCCTTGATTTCCTTGATGGCACTCCAGAGAAAACCCAAAGTCAGTGTCTCAAGTCTAGAGGGATCCTGAGGCCACTGTAGCAGCACGAAAGGGCTCCGTGGACCCCAAATCAACTGGAGATGAGAGCTTAGTCCCTGGCTTCGACTCAAGAGGAATACCAACTTTCCACAAGCACCTCAAGAGGAGCCTTCTCTCAGCTACAGGTATGTGAGAGGGACCCTGAGTTTGTGGCCGCAAGTGGAATGGACACCGAGTTGCTCTGACTCGAAATAAGGCCGGATATCCCTGCAGTGAATTGAATGCAAGCTCGTCTTGCATCTCCCAAGACGAAGGGATGTCTGAATCCCCTGTGGAGACCACAGAGAAAGACCTAGTTCCCCGCCTCATCGAGACCGGAGGCCTCACATCCTTTGAAAACTCGAGAGGTCCGCAGAGATCAATGCTTCCAAAGGAGACGATACCTGACGCCTCTTGAAAATAGATAGGAGTCCCAGGATCCCTGTGGCACGTGGAAAGGGACCCTGGGTCTCCCGCCTCACGTTGAGACGCGTCCCAATTGCCATGCCAAGACTCGAGGAGAATCCCGAGGTGTCCTTCGCACCTAGGCAGGATTCCTGACGTCACTGAACAAACACGTGTCTGGAAGGGCCCTCCCCGTCGTAACTCGAGAATATACCCCAGGTTCCGGCCGCAACTCGAGAAAAACTATAGGACTTCACCCTCGCCGCGAGATGAGGCCCGATTCCCCTGCACTGAGTGCAGAGCAATTCCGTGTTCCACATGAAACGTGAAAGGAGCCTTGATTTCCTTGATGGCACTCCAGAGAAAACCCAAGATCACTGTCTCAAGTCTAGAGGGATCCTGAGGTCACTGGAGCAAAATGAAAGGGCTCCGTGGACTCCAAATCAACTCGAGATGAGAGCTTAGTCTTGGCTTCGACTCAAGAGGAATACCAACTTTCCACAAGCACCTCAAGAGGAGGCTTCTCTCAGCTACAGGTATGTGAGAGGGACCCTGAGTTTGTGGCCTTAAGTGGAATGGACACCGAGATGCTCTGACTCGATGTAAGGCCGGATATCCCTGCAGTGAATTGAATGCCGCCTCGTCTTGCATCTCCCAAGACGAAGAGATGTCTGAATCCCCTGTGGAGACCACAGAGAAAGACCTAGTCCTCCGCCTCATTGCGACCGGAGGCCTCACATCCTTTGAAAACTCGAGAGGTCCGCGGAGATCAATGCTTCCAAAGGAGACGATGCCTGACTCCTCTTGAAAATGGATTGGAGTCCCAGGATCCCTGTGGCACGTGCAAAGGGACCCTGGGTCTCCCGCCTCACGTGGAGACGCGTGCCAATTGCCATGCCAAGACTCGAGGAGAATCCCGAGGTGTCCCTCGCACCTAGGCAGGAGTCCTGACATCGCTGAACAAACACGTGTCTGGAAGGGCCCTTCCCGTCGTAACTCGAGAATATACCCCAGGTTCCGGCCGCAACTCGAGAAAAACCATAGGACTTCCCCCTCGCCGTGAGATGAGGCCCGATTCCCCTGCACTGCGTGCAGAGCAATTCCGTGTTCCACATCAAACGTGAAAGGAGCCTTGATTGCCTTGATGGCACTGCAGAGAAAACCCAAGATCACTGTCTCAAGTCTAGAGGGATCCTGAGGTCACTGGAGCAACACGAAAGGGCTCCGTGGACCCCAAATCAACTCGAGATGAGAGCTTAGTCCTTGGCTTCGACTCAAGAGGAATACCAACTTTCCACAAGCACCTCAAGAGGAGGCTTCTCTCAGCTACAGGTATGTGAGAGGGACCCTGAGTTTGTGGCCTCAAGTGGAATGGACACCAAAATGCTCTGACTCAAAGTCAGGCCGGATATCCCTGCAGTGAATTGAATGCAGGCTCGTCTTGCATCTCCCAAGACGAAGGGATGTCTGAATCCCCTGTGGAGACCACAGAGAAAGACCTAGTCCTCAGCCTTATCACGACCGGAGGCCTCACATCCTTTGAAAACTCGAGAGGTCCATGGAGATCAATGCTTCCAAAGGAGACGATGCCTGATTCCTCTTGAAAATGGATAGGAGTCCCAGGATCCCTGTGGCACGTGGAAAGGGACCGTGGGTCTCCCGCCTCACGTGGAGACGTGTACCAATTGCCATGCCAAGACTCTTGGAGAATCCCGAAGTGTCCCTCGCACCTAGGAAGGAGTCCTGACGTCTCTGAACAAACACGTGTCTGGAAGGGCCCTCCCCGTCGTAACTCGAGAATATACCTCAGGTTCCGGCCGCAACTCGAGAAAAACCATAGGACTTCTCCCTCGCCGCGACCTGAGGCCCGATTCCCCTGCACTGCGTGCAGAGCAATTCCGTGTTCCACATCAAAAGTGAAAGGAGCCTTGATTTCCTTGATGGCACTCCAGAGAAAACCCAAGATCACTGTCTCAAGTCTAGAGGGATCCTGAGGTCATTGGAGCAACATGAAAGGGCTCCGTGGACCCCAAATCAACTGGAGATGAGAGCTTAGTCCCTGGCTTCGACTTAAGAGGAATACCAACTTTCCACAAGCACCTCAAGGCGAGGCTTCTCTCAGCTACAGGTATGTGAGAGGGACCCTGAGTTTGTGGCCTCAAGTGGAATGGACACCGAGATGCTCTGACTCGAAGTAAGGCCGGATATCCCTGCAGTGAATTGAATGCAGGCTCGTCTTGCATCTCCCAAGATGAAGGGATGTCTGAATCCCCTGTGGAGACCACAGAGAAAGACCTAGTCCTCAGCCTCAACGCGACCGGAGGCCTCACATCCTTTGAAAACTCGAGAGGTCCGCGGAGATCAATGCTTCCAAAGGAGACGATGCCTGACGCCTCTTGAAAGTAGATAGGAGTCCCAGGATCCCTGTGGCATGTGGAAAGGTACCCTGGGTCTCCCGCCTCACGTGGAGACGCGTCCCAATTGCCATGCCAAGACTCGAGGAGAATCCCGAGGTGTCCTTCGCACCTAGGCAGGTGTCCTGACGTCGCTGAACAAACACGTGTCTGGAAAGGCCCTCCCCGTCGTAACTCGAGAATATACCCAGGTTCCGGCCACAACTAGAGAAAAACCATAGGACTGCCCCCTCGCCGCAAGATGAGGTCCGATTCCCCTGCACTGCGTGCAGAGAAATTCCGTTTTCCACATCTAACGTGAAAGGAGCCTTGATTTCCTTGATGGCACTCCAGAGAAAACCCAAGATCACTGTCTCAAGTCTAGAGGGATCCTGAGGTCACTGGAGCAACATGAAAGGGCTTCGTGGACCCCAAATCAACTCGAGATGAGAGCTTAGTCCCTGTCTTCAACTCAAGTGGAATACCAACTTTCCACAAGCACCTCAAGAGGAGGCTTCTCTCAGCTACAGGTATGTGAGAGGGACCCTGAGTTTGTGGCCTCAAGTGGAATGGACACCGTGATGCTCTGACTCGAAGTAAGGCCGGATATCCCTGCAGTGAATTGAATGCAGGCTCGTCTTGCATCTCCCAAGACGAAGGGATGTCTGAATCCCCTGTGGAGACCACAGAGAAAGACCTAGTCCTCCGCCTCATCGCGACCGGAGGCCTCACATTCTTTGAAAACTCGAGAGGTCCGCGGAGATCAATGCTTCCAAAGGAGACGATGCCTGACTCCTCTTGAAAATGGATAGGAGTCCCAGGATCCCTGTGGCACGTGGAAAGGGACCCTGGGTTTTCCAATTCACGTGGAGACGCGTCCCAATTTCCATGCCAAGACTCGAGGAGAATCCCGAGGTGTCCCTCGCACCTAGGCAGGAGTCCTGACGTCGCTGAACAAACACGTGTCTGGAAGGGCCCTCCCCATCGTAACTCGAGAATATACCCAAGGGTCCGGCCGCAACTCGAGAAAAACCATGGGACTTCCCCGTCGCCACGAGATGAGGCCCGATTCCCCTGCACTGCGTGCAGAGCTATTCCGTGTTCCACATCAAACGGGAAAGGAGCCTTGATTTCCTTGATGGCACTCCAGAGAAAACCCAAGATCACTGTCTCAAGTCTAGAGGGATCCTGAGGTCACTGGAGCAACACAAAAAAGCTCCGTGGACCCCAATCAACTCGAGATGAGAGCTTAGTCCCTGGCTTTGACTCAACTGGAATACCAACCTTCCACAAGCACCTCAAGAGGAGGCTTCTCTCAGCTACAGGTATGTGAGAGGGACCCTGAGTTTGTGGCCTCAAGTGGAATGGACACCGAGATGCTCTGACTCGAAGTCAGGCCGGATATCCCTGCAGTAAATTGAATGCAGGCTCGTCTTGCATCTCCCAAGACGAAGGGATGTCTGAATCCCCTGTGGAGACCACAGAGAAAGACCTAGTCCTCCGCCTCATCTCGACCGGAGGCCTCACATCCTTTGAAAACTCGAGAGTTCCATGGAGATCAATGCTTCAAAAGGAGACGATGCCTGATTCCTCTTGAAAATGGATAGGAGTCCCAGGATCCCTGTGGCACGTGGAAAGGGACCCTGGGTCTTCCGCCTCACGTGGAGACGCGTCCCAATTGCCATGGCAAGACTCTTGGAGAATCCCGAAGTGTCCCTCGCACCTAGGAAGGAGTCCTGACTTCTCTGAACAAACACGTGTCTGGAAGGGCCCTCCCCGTCGTAACTCGAGAATATACCCCAGGTTCCGGCCGCAACTCGAGAAAAACCATGAGAATTCCCCCTCGCCCCGACATGAGGCCCGATTCCACTGCACTGCATGCAGAGAAATTCCGTGTTCCACATCAAACGTGAAAGGAGCCTTGATTTCCTTGATGGCACTCCAGAGAAAACCCAAGATCTCTGTCTCAAGTCTAGAGGGATCCTGAGGTCACTGGAGCAACATGAAAGGGCCCCAAGGACCCCAAATCAACTCGAGATGAGAGCTTAGTCCCTGGCTTCGACTCAAGAGGAATACTAACTTCAAACAAGCACCTCAAGAGGAGGCTTCTCTCAGCTACAGGTATGTGAGAGGGACCCTGAGTTTGTGGCCTCAAGTGGAATGGACACCGAGATGCTCTGACTCGAAGTAAGGCCGGATATCCCTGCAGTGAAGTGAATGCAGGCTCGGCTGGCATCTCCCAAGACGAAGCGATGTCTGAATCCCCTGTGGAGACCACAGAGAAAGACCTAGTCCTCAGCCTCATCGCGAACGGAGGCCTCACATCCTTTAAAAACTCGAGAGGTCCGGGGAGATCAATGCTTCCAAAGGAGACGATGCCTGACTCTCTTGAAAATGGATAGGAGTCCCAGGATCCCTGTGGCACGTGGAAAGGGACCCTGGGTCTCCCGCCTCACGTGGAGACGCGTCCCAATTGCCATGCCAAGACTCGAGGAGAATCCCGAGGTGTCCCTCGCACCTAGGCAGGAGTCCTGACGTCGCTGAACAAACACGTGTCTGGAAGGGCCCTCCCCGTCGTAACTCGAGAATATACCCCAGGGCCTGGCCGAATTCGAATAAAACCATGAGACTTCCCCCTCGCCGCGAGATGAGGCCCGATTCCCCTGCACTGCGTGCAGAGCAATACCGTGCTTCACATCAAACGTGAAAGGGGCCTTGATTTCCTTGATGGCACCCTAGAGAAAACCCAAGATCACTGTCTCAAGTCTAGAGGGATCCTGAGGTCACTGGAGCAACACGAAAGGGCTCCGTGGATCCCAAATCAACTTGAGATGAGAGCTTAGTCCCTGGCTTCGAATCAAGAGGAATACCAACTTTCCACAAGCACCTCAAGAGGAGGCTTCTCTCAGCTACAGGTATGTGAGAGGGACCCTGAGTTTGTGGCCTCAAGTAGAATGGACACCGAGATGCTCTGACTCGAAGTAAGGCCGGATATGCCTGCAGTGAATTGAATGCAGGCTCGTCTTGCCTCTCCCAAGACGAAGGGGTGTCTGAATCCCCTGTGGAGACCACAGAGAAAGACCTAGTTCTCCGCCTCATCGCTACTGGAGGCCTCACATCCTTTCAAAACTCGAGAGGTCCGCGGAGATCAATGCTTCCAAAGTAGACGATGCCTGACTCCTCTTGAAAATGGATAGGAGTCCCAGGATCCCTGTGGCACGTGGAAAGGGACACTGGGTCTCCCGCCTCACGTGGAGACGCGTCCCAATTGCCATGCCAAGACTCGAGGAGAATCCCGAGGTGTCCCTCGCACCTAGGCAGGAGTTCTGATGTCGCTGAACAAACACGTGTCTGGAAGGGCCCTCCCCGTCGTAACTCGAGAATATACCCGAGGTTCCGGCCGCAACTCGAGAAAAACCATGAGACTTCCCCCTCGCCGCGAGACGAGGCCCGATTCCCCTGCCCTGCGAGCAGAGCAATTCCGTTTTCCACATCAAACGTGAAAGGAGCCTTGATTTCCTTGATGGAACTCCAGAGAAAACCCAAGATCACTGGCTCAAGCGTAGAGGGATCCTGAGGACACTGGAAGAACACGAAACGGCTCCGTAGACCCCAAATCAACTCGAGATGAGAGCTTAGTCCCTGGCGTCGACTCAAGAGGAATACCAACTTTCCACAAGCCCCTGAAGAGGAGGCTTCTCGCAGCGACAGGTATGTGAGAGGGACCCTGAGTTTGTGGCCTCAAGTGGAATGGACACCGAGATGCTCTGACTCGAAGTATGGCCGGATATCCCTGCAGTGAATTGAATGCAGGCTCGTCTTGCATCTCCCAAGACGAAGGGATGTGTGAATCCCCTGTGGAGACGACAGAGAAAGACCTAGTCCTCCGCCTCATCGCGACAGGAGGCCTCATATCCTTTGAAAACTCGAGAGGTCTCCAGAGATCAATGCTTCCAAAGGAGACGATGCCTGACTCTTCTTGAAAATGGATAGGAGTCCCAGGATCCCTGTGGCACGTGGAAAGGGACCCTGGGTCTCCCGCCTCACGTGGAGACGCATCCCAATTGCCATGCCAAGACTCGAGGAGAATCCCGAGGTGTCCCTCGCCCCTAGGCAGGAGTCCTGACGTCGCTGAACAAACACGTGTCTGGAAGGGCCCTCCCCGTCGTAACTCGAGAATATACCCCAGGTTGGTCCGCAATTCGAGAAAAACCATGAGACTTCCCCCTCGCCTCGAGATGAGGCCCGATTCCCCTGCACTGCGTGCAGAGCAATTCCGAGTTGCACATCAAACGTGAAAGGAGCCTTGATTTCCTTGATGGCACTCCAGAGAAAACCCAAGATCACTGTCTTAAGTCTAGATGGATCCTGAGGTCACTGGAACAACACGAAAGGGCTCCGTGGACCCCAAATCAACTCGAGATGAGAGCTTAGTCCCTGGCTTCGACTCAAGAGGAATACCAACTTTCCACAAGCACCTCAAGAGGAGGCTTCTCGCAGCGACAGGTATGTGAGAGGACCCTGAGTTTGTGGCCTCAAGTGGAATGGACACCGAGATGCTCTGACTCGAAGTAAGGCCGGATATCCCTGCAGTGAATTGAATACAAGCTCGTCTTGCATCTCCCAAGACGAAGGGATGTCTGAATCCCCTGTGGAGACCACAGAGAAAGACCTAGTTCTCCGCCTCATCGTGACCGGAGGCCTCACATCATTTGAAAACTCGAGAGGTCCGCGGAGATCAATGCTTCCAAAGGAGACGATGCCTGACTCCTCTTGAAAATGGTTAGGAGTCCCAGGATGCCTGTCCACATGGACGGGGACCCTGGGTCTCCCGCTTCACGTGGAGACGCGTCCCAATTGCCATGCCAAGACTCGAGGAGAATCCCGAGGTGTCCCTCGCACCTAGGCAGGAGTCCTGACGTCGCTGAACCAACACGTGTCTGGAAGGGCCCTCCCCGTCATAACTCGAGAATATACCCCAGGTTCCGGCCGCAACTCGAGAAAAACCATGAGACTTCCCCCTCGCCACAAGATGAGGCCCGTTTCCCCTGCACTGCGTGCAGAGCAATTCCGTGTTCCACATCAAACGTGAAAGGAGCCTTGATTTCCTTGATGGCACTCCAGAGAAAACCCAAGATCACTGTCTCAAGTCTAGAGGGATCCTGAGGTCACTGGAGCAACATGAAAGGGCTCCGTGGACCCCAAATCAACTCGAGATGAGAGCTTAGTCCCTGGCTTCGACTCAAGAGGAATACGAACTTTCCACAATCACCTCAAGAGGAGACTTCTCTCAGCTACAGGTATGTGAGAGGGACCCTGAGTTTGTGGCCTCAAGTGGAATGGACACCGTGATGCTCTGACTCGAAGTAAGGCCGGATATCCCTGCAGTGAATTGAATGCAGGCTCGTCCTGCATCTCCCAAGACTAAGGGATGTCTGAATCCCCTGTGGAGACCACAGAGAAAGACCTAGTCCTCCGCCTCATCGCGACCGGAGGCCTCACATCCTTTGAAAACTCGAGAGGTCCGCGGAGATCAATGCTTCCAAAGGAGACGATGCCTGACTCCTCTTGAAAATGGATAGGAGTCCCAGGATCCCTGTGGCACGTGGAAAGGGACCCTGGGTCTCCCGCCTCACGTAGAGACGCGTCCCCATTGCCATGCCAAGACTCGAGGAGAATCCCGAGGTGTCCCTCGCACCTAGGCAGGAGTCCTGACGTCGCTGAACCAACACGTGTCTGGAAGGGCCCTCCCCGTCATAACTCGAGAATATACCCGAGGTTCCGGCCGCAACTCGAGAAAAACCATGAGACTTCCCCCTCGCCGCGAGATGAGGCCCGATTCCCCTGCCCTGCGTGCAGAGAAATTCCGTTTTCCACATCAAACGTGAAAGGAGCCTTGATATCCTTGATGGCACTCCAGAGAAAACCCAAGATCACTGTCTCAAGCGTAGAGGGATCCTGAGGTCACTGGAAGAAGACGAAACGGCTCCGTAGACCCCAAATCAACTCGAGATGAGAGCTTAGTCCCTGGCGTCGACTCAAGAGGAATACCAACTTTCCACAAGCACCTCAAGAGGAGGCTTCTCGCAGCGACAGGTATGTGAGAGGGACCCTGAGTTTGTGGCCTCAAGTGGAATGGACACCGAGATGCTCTGACTCGAAGTAAGGCCGGATATCCCTGCAGTGAATTGAATGCAGGCTCGTCTTGCATCTCCCAAGACGAAGGGATGTGTGAATCCCCTGTGGAGACGACAGAGAAAGACCTAGTCCTCCGCCTCATCGCGACAGGAGGCCTCATATCCTTTGAAAACTCGAGAGGTCTCCGGAGATCAATGCTTCCAAAGGAGACGATGCCTGACTCTTCTTGAAAATGGATAGGAGTCCCAGGATCCCTGTGGCACGTGGAAAGGGATCCTGGG
The DNA here is from genome assembly GCF_033118175.1 of Dama dama. Classification (NCBI taxonomy): domain Eukaryota; kingdom Metazoa; phylum Chordata; class Mammalia; order Artiodactyla; family Cervidae; genus Dama; species Dama dama. The sequence goes on from NW_026870888.1 coordinate 1,891,305, forward strand.
TCTCCCGCCTCACGTGGAGACGCATCCCAATTGCCATGCCAAGACTCGAGGAGAATCCCGAGGTGTCCCTCGCACCTAGGCAGGAGTCCTGACGTCGCTGAACAAACACGTGTCTGGAAGGGCCCTCCCCGTCGTAACTCGAGAATATACCCCAGGTTGGTCCGCAACTCGAGAAAAACCATGAGACTTCCCCCTCGCCTCGAGATGAAGCCCGATTCCCCTGCACTGCGTGCAGAGCAATTCCGAGTTGCACATCAAACGTGAAAGGAGCCTTGATTTCCTTGATGGCACTCCAGAGAAAACCCAAGATCACTGTCTCAAGTCTAGAGGGATCCTGAGGTCACTGGAACAACACGAAAGGGCTCCGTGGACCCCAAATCAACTCGAGATGAGAGCTTAGTCCCTGGCTTCGACTCAAGAGGAATACCAACTTTCCACAAGCACCTCAAGAGGAGGCTTCTCTCAGCTACAGGTATGTGAGAGGGACCCTGAGTTTGTGGCCTCACGTGGATGGACAGCGAGATGCTCTGACTCAAAGTAAGGCAGGATATCCCTGCAGTGAATTGAATGCAGGCTCGTCTTGCATCTCCCAAGACGAAGGGATGTCTGAAACCCCTGTGGACACTACAGAGAAAGTCCTAGTTCTCCGCCTCATCGCGACCGGAGGCCTCACATCCTTTGAAAACTCGAGAGGTCTGCGGAGATCAATGCTTCCAAAGATGACGATGCCTGACTCCTCTTGAAAATGGATAGGAGTCCCAGGATCCCTGTGGCAGGTGGACAGGGACCCTGGGTCTCCCGCCTCACGTGGAGACGCGTCCCAATTGCCATGCCAAGACTCGAGGAGAATCCCGAGGTGTCCCTCGCACCTAGGCAGGAGTCCTGACGTCGCTGAACAAACACGTGTCTGGAAGGGCCCTCCCCGTCGTAACTCGAGAATATACCGCAGTGCCTGGCCGAATTCGAATAAAACCATGAGACTTCCCCCTCGCCGCGAGATGAGGCCCGATTCCCCTGCACTGCGTGCAGAGCAATACCGTGCTTCACGTCAAACGTGAAAGGGGCCTTGATTTCCTTGATGGCACCCTTGAGAAAACCCAAGATCACTGTCTCAAGTCTAGAGGGATCCTGAGGTCACTGGAGCAACACGAAAGGGCTCCGTGGATCCCAAATCAACTCGAGATGAGAGCTTAGTCCCTGGCTTCGAATCAAGAGGAATACCAACTTTCCACAAGCACCTCAAGAGGAGGCTTCTCTCAGCTACAGGTATGTGAGAGGGACCCTGAGTTTGTGGCCTCAAGTAGAATGGACACCGAGATGCTCTGACTCGAAGTAAGGCCGGATATCCCTGCAGTGAATTGAATGCAGGCTCGTCTTGCCTCTCCCAAGACGAAGGGATGTCTGAATCCCCTGTGGAGACCACAGAGAAAGACCTAGTTCTCCGCCTCATCGCTACTGGAGGCCTCACATCCTTTCAAAACTCGAGAGGTCCGCGGAGATCAATGCTTCCAAAGTAGACGATGCCTGACTCCTCTTGAAAATGGATAGGAGTCCCAGGATCCCTGTGGCACGTGGAAAGGGACACTGGGTCTCCCGCCTCACGTGGAGACGCGTCCCAATTGCCATGCCAAGACTCGAGGAGAATCCTGAGGTGTCCCTCGCACCTAGGCAGGAGTTCTGATGTCGCTGAACAAACACGTGTCTGGAAGGGCCCTCCCCGTCGTAACTCGAGAATATACCCGAGGTTCCGGCCGCAACTCGAGAAAAACCATGAGACTTCCCCCTCGCCGCGAGACGAGGCCCGATTCCGCTGCCCTGCGTGCAGAGCAATTCCGTTTTCCACATCAAACGTGAAAGGAGCCTTGATTTCCTTGATGGCACTCCAGAGAAAACCCAAGATCACTGGCTCAAGCGTAGAGGGATCCTGAGGACACTGGAAGAACACGAAACGGCTCCGTAGACCCCAAATCAACTCGAGATGAGAGCTTAGTCCCTGGCGTCGACTCAAGAGGAATACCAACTTTCCACAAGCCCCTGAAGAGGAGGCTTCTCGCAGCGACAGGTATGTGAGAGGGACCCTGAGTTTGTGGCCTCAAGTGGAATGGACACCGAGATGCTCTGACTCGAAGTATGGCCGGATATCCCTGCAGTGAATTGAATGCAGGCTCGTCTTGCATCTCCCAAGACGAAGGGATGTGTGAATCCCCTGTGGAGACGACAGAGAAAGACCTAGTCCTCCGCCTCATCGCGACAGGAGGCCTCATATCCTTTGAAAACTCGAGAGGTCTCCAGAGATCAATGCTTCCAAAGGAGACGATGCCTGACTCTTCTTGAAAATGGATAGGAGTCCCAGGATCCCTGTGGCACGTGGAAAGGGACCCTGGGTCTCCCGCCTCACGTGGAGACGCATCCCAATTGCCATGCCAAGACTCGAGGAGAATCCCGAGGTGTCCCTCGCACCTAGGCAGGAGTTCTGATGTCGCTGAACAAACACGTGTCTGGAAGGGCCCTCCCCGTCGTAACTCGAGAATATACCCGAGGTTCCGGCCGCAACTCGAGAAAAACCATGAGACTTCCCCCTCGCCGCGAGACGAGGCCCGATTCCCCTGCCCTGCGAGCAGAGCAATTCCGTTTTCCACATCAAACGTGAAAGGAGCCTTGATTTCCTTGATGGCACTCCAGAGAAAACCCAAGATCACTGGCTCAAGCGTAGAGGGATCCTGAGGACACTGGAAGAACACGAAACGGCTCCGTAGACCCCAAATCAACTCGAGATGAGAGCTTAGTCCCTGGCGTCGACTCAAGAGGAATACCAACTTTCCACAAGCCCCTGAAGAGGAGGCTTCTCGCAGCGACAGGTATGTGAGAGGGACCCTGAGTTTGTGGCCTCAAGTGGAATGGACACCGAGATGCTCTGACTCGAAGTATGGCCGGATATCCCTGCAGTGAATTGAATGCAGGCTCGTCTTGCATCTCCCAAGACGAAGGGATGTGTGAATCCCCTGTGGAGACGACAGAGAAAGACCTAGTCCTCCGCCTCATCGCGACAGGAGGCCTCATATCCTTTGAAAACTCGAGAGGTCTCCAGAGATCAATGCTTCCAAAGGAGACGATGCCTGACTCTTCTTGAAAATGGATAGGAGTCCCAGGATCCCTGTGGCACGTGGAAAGGGACCCTGGGTCTCCCGCCTCACGTGGAGACGCATCCCAATTGCCATGCCAAGACTCGAGGAGAATCCCGAGGTGTCCCTCGACCCTAGGCAGGAGTCCTGACGTCGCTGAACAAACACGTGTCTGGAAGGGCCCTCCCCGTCGTAACTCGAGAATATACCCCAGGTTGGTCCGCAACTCGAGAAAAACCATGAGACTTCCCCCTCGCCGCGAGATGAGGCCCGATTCCCCTGCACTGCGTGCAGAGCAATTCCGTGTTCCACATCAAACGTGAAAGGAGCTTTGTATCCTTGATGGCACTCCAGAGAAAACCCAAAGTAACTGTCTCAAGTCTAGAAGGATCCTGAGGCCACTGTAGCAGCACGGAAGGCTCCGTGGACCCCAAATCATCTCGAGATGAGAGCTGAGTCCCTGGCTTCGACTTAAGAGGAAAACCAAGTTTCCTCAAGCACCTCAAGAGGAGGCTTCTCTCAGCTACAGGTATTTGAGAGGGACCCGGAGTTTGTGGCCTCAAGTGGAATGGACACCGAGATGCTCTGACTCGAAGTAAGGCCGGATATCCCTGCAGTGAATTGAATGCAGGCTCGTCTTGCATCTCCCAAGACGAAGGGATGTCTGAATCCCCTGTGGAGACCACAGAGAAAGAACTAGTCCTCCGCCTCATTGCGACCGGAGGCCTCACATCCTTTGAAAACTCGAGAGGTCCGCGGAGATCAATGCTTCCAAAGGAGACGATGCCTGACTCCTCTTGAAAATGGTTAGAATTCCCAGGATCCCTGTCCACATGGACGGGGACACTGGGTCTCCCGCCTCACGTGGAGACGCGTCCCAATTTCCATGCCAAGACTCGAGGAGAATCCCGAGGTGTCCCTCGCACCTAGGCAGGAGTCCTGACGTCGCTGAACAAACACGTGTCTGGAAGGGCCCTCCCCATCGTAACTCGAGAATATACCCCAGGTTCCGGCCGCAACTCGAGAAAAACCATGAGAATTCCCCCTCGCCGCGAGATGAGGCCCGATTCCCCTGGACTGCGTGCAGAGCAATTCCGTGTTCCACATCAAACTGGAAAGGAGCCTTGATTTCCTTGATGGCACTCCAGAGAAAACCCAAGATCACTGTCTCAAGTCTAGAGGGATCCTGAGGTCACAAGAGCAACACGAAAGGGCTCCGTGGACCCCAAATCAACTCGAGATGAGAGCTTAGTCCCTGGCTTCGACTCAAGAGGAATCCCAACTTTCCACAAGCACCTCAAGAGGAGGCTTCTCTCAGCTACAGGTATGTGAGAGGACCCTGAGTTTGTGGCCTCAAGTGGAATGGACACCGAGATGCTCTGACTCGAAGTAAGGCCGGATATCCCTGCAGGGAATTGAATGCAGGCTCGTCTTGCATCTCCCAAGACAAAGGGATGTCTGAATCCCCTGTGGAGAACACAGAGAAAGACCTAGTCCTCAGCCTCATCGCGACCGGAGGCCTCACATCCTTTGAAAACTCGAGAGGTCCGCGGAGATCAATGCTTCCAAAGGAGACGATGCCTGACTCCTCTTGAAAATGGTTAGGAGTCCCAGGATCCCTGTCCACATGGACGGGGACCCTGGGTCTCCCGCGTCACGTGGAGACGCGTCCCAATTGCCATGCCAAGACTCGAGGAGAATCCCGAGGTGTCCCTCGCACCTAGGCAGGAGTCCTGACGTCGCTGAACAAACACGTGTCTGGAAGGGCCCTCCCCGACGTAACTCGAGAATATACCCCAGGTTCCGGCCGCAACTCGAGGAAAACCATGAGACTTCCCCCTCGCCACGAGATGAGGCCCGATTCCCCTGCACTGCGTGGAGAGCAATTCCGAGTTTCACATCAAACGTGAAAGGAGCCTTGATTTCCTTGATGGCACTCCAGAGAAAACCCCAGATCACTGTCTCAAGTCTAGAGGGATCCTGAGGTCACTGGAGCAACACGAAATGGCTCCGTGGACCCCAAATCAACTCGAGATGAGAGCTGAGTCCCTGGCTTCGACTTAAGAGGAAAACCAAGTTTCCTCAAGCACCTCAAGAGGAGGCTTCTCTCAGCTACAGGTATGTGAGAGGGACCCTGAGTTTGTGGCCTCTAGTGGAATGGACACCGAGATGCTCTGACTCGAAATCAGGCCGGATATCCCTGCAGTGAATTGAATGCAGGCTCGTCTTGCATCTCCCAAGACGAAGGGATGTCTGAATCCCCTGTGGAGACCACAGAGAAAGAACTAGTCCTCCGCCTCATTGCGACCGTAGGCCTCACATCCTTTGAAAACTCGCGAGGTCCGCGGAGATCAATGCTTCCAAAGGAGACGATGCCTGACTCCTCTTGAAAATGGTTAGAATTCCCAGGATCCCTGTCCACATGGACGGGGAACCTGGGTCTCCCGCCTCACGTGGAGACGCATCCCAATTGCCATGCCAAGACTCGAGGAGAATCCCGAGGTGTCCCTCGCACCTAGGCAGGAGTTCTGATGTCGCTGAACAAACACGTGTCTGGAAGGGCCCTCCCAGTCGTAACTCGAGAATATACCCGAGGTTCCGGCCGCAACTCGAGAAAAACCATGAGACTTCCCCCTCGCCGCGAGATGAGGCCCGATTCCCCTGCCCTGCGTGCAGAGAAATTCCGTTTTCCACATCAAACGTGAAAGGAGCCTTGATTTCCTTGATGGCACTCCAGAGAAAACCCAAGATCACTGTCTCAAGCGTAGAGGGATCCTGAGGTCACTGGAAGAAGACGAAACGGCTCCGTCGACCCCAAATCAACTCGAGATGAGAGCTTAGTCCCTGGCGTCGACTCAAGGGGAATACCAACTTTCCACAAGCACCTGAAGACGAGGCTTCTCGCAGCGACAGGTATGTGAGAGGGACCCTGAGTTTGTGGACTCAAGTGGAATGGACACCGAGATGCTCTGACTCGAAGTAAGGCCGGATATCCCTGCAGTGAATTGAATGCAGGCTCGTCTTGCATCTCCCAAGACGAAGGGATGTGTGAATCCCCTGTGGAGACGACAGAGAAAGACCTAGTCCTCCGCCTCATCGCGACAGGAGGCCTCATATCCTTTGAAAACTCGAGAGGTCTCCGGAGATCAATGCTTCCAAAGGAGACGATGCCTGACTCTTCTTGAAAATGGATAGGAGTCCCAGGATCCCTGTGGCACGTGGAAAGGGATCCTGGGTCTCCCGCCTCACGTGGAGACGCATCCCAATTGCCATGCCAAGACTCGAGGAGAATCCCGAGGTGTCCCTCGCACCTAGGCAGGAGTCCTGACGTCGCTGAACAAACACGTGTCTGGAAGGGCCCTCCCCGTCGTAACTCGAGAATATACCCCAGGTTGGTCCGCAACTCGAGAAAAACCATGAGACTTCCCCCTCGCCTCGAGATGAAGCCCGATTCCCCTGCACTGTGTGCAGAGCAATTCCGAGTTGCACATCAAACGTGAAAGGAGCCTTGATTTCCTTGATGGCACTCCAGAGAAAACCCAAGATCACTGTCTCAAGTCTAGAGGGATCCTGAGGTCACTGGAACAACACGAAAGGGCTCCGTGGACCCCAAATCAACTCGAGATGAGAGCTTAGTCCCTGGCTTCGACTCAAGAGGAATACCAACTTTCCACAAGCACCTCAAGAGGAGGCTTCTCTCAGCTACAGGTATGTGAGAGGGACCCTGAGTTTGTGGCCTCACGTGGATGGACACCGAGATGCTGACTCAAAGTAAGGCAGGATATCCCTGCAGTGAATTGAATGCAGGCTCGTCTTGCATCTCCCAAGACGAAGGGATGTCTGAAACCCCTGTGGACACTACAGAGAAAGTCCTAGTTCTCCGCCTCATCGCGACCGGAGGCCTCACATCCTTTGAAAACTCGAGAGGTCTGCGGAGATCAATGCTTCCAAAGATGACGATGCCTGACTCCTCTTGAAAATGGATAGGAGTCCCAGGATCCCTGTGGCAGGTGGACAGGGACCCTGGGTCTCCCGCCTCACGTGGAGACGCGTCCCAATTGCCATGCCAAGACTCGAGGAGAATCCCGAGGTGTCCCTCGCACCTAGGCAGGAGTCCTGACGTCGCTGAACAAACACGTGTCTGGAAGGGCCCTCCCCGTCGTAACTCGAGAATATACCCCAGGGCCTGGCCGAATTCGAATAAAACCATGAGACTTCCCCCTCGCCGCGAGATGAGGCCCGATTCCCCTGCACTGCGTGCAGAGCAATACCGTGCTTCACATCAAACGTGAAAGGGGCCTTGATTTCCTTGATGGCACCCTTGAGAAAACCCAAGATCACTGTCTCAAGTCTAGAGGGATCCTGAGGTCACTGGAGCAACACGAAAGGGCTCCGTGGATCCCAAATCAACTCGAGATGAGAGCTTAGTCCCTGGCTTCGAATCAAGAGGAATACCAACTTTCCACAAGCACCTCAAGAGGAGGCTTCTCTCAGCTACAGGTATGTGAGAGGGACCCTGAGTTTGTGGCCTCAAGTAGAATGGACACCGAGATGCTCTGACTAGAAGTAAGGCCGGATATCCCTGCAGTGAATTGAATGCAGGCTCGTCTTGCCTCTCCCAAGACGAAGGGATGTCTGAATCCCCTGTGGAGACCACAGAGAAAGACCTAGTTCTCCGCCTCATCGCTACTGGAGGCCTCACATCCTTTCAAAACTCGAGAGGTCCGCGGAGATCAATGCTTCCAAAGTAGACGATGCCTGACTCCTCTTGAAAATGGATAGGAGTCCCAGGATCCCTGTGGCACGTGGAAAGGGACACTGGGTCTCCCGCCTCACGTGGAGACGCGTCCCAATTGCCATGCCAAGACTCGAGGAGAATCCTGAGGTGTCCCTCGCACCTAGGCAGGAGTTCTGATGTCGCTGAACAAACACGTGTCTGGAAGGGCCCTCCCCGTCGTAACTCGAGAATATACCCGAGGTTCCGGCCGCAACTCGAGAAAAACCATGAGACTTCCCCCTCGCCGCGAGACGAGGCCCGATTCCCCTGCCCTGCGTGCAGAGCAATTCCGTTTTCCACATCAAACGTGAAAGGAGCCTTGATTTCCTTGATGGCACTCCAGAGAAAACCCAAGATCACTGGCTCAAGCGTAGAGGGATCCTGAGGACACTGGAAGAACACGAAACGGCTCCGTGGACCCCAAATCAACTCGAGATGAGAGCTTAGTCCCTGGCTTCGACTCAAGAGGAATACTAACTTTCCACAAGCACCTCAAGAGGAGGCTTCTCTCAGCTACAGGTATGTGAGAGGGACCCTGAGTTTGTGGCCTCAAGTGGAATGAACACCGAGATGCTCTGACTCGAAGTAAGGCCGGATATCCCTGCAGTGAATTGAATGCAGGCTCGTCTTGCATCTCCCAAGACGAAGGGATGTCTGAATCCCCTGTGGAGGCCACAGAGAAAGACTTAGTCCTCCGCCTCATCGCGAACGGAGGCCTCACATCCTTTGAAAATTCGAGAGGTCCGCGGAGATCAATGCTTCCAAAGGAGACGATGCCTGACTCCTCTTGAAAATGGATAGGAGTCCCAGGATCCCTGTGGCACGTGGAAAGGGACACTGGATCTTCCACTTCACGTGGAGACGCGTCCCAATTGCCATGCCAAGGCTCGAGGAGAATCCCGAGTTGTCCCTCGCACCTAGGCAGGAGTCCTCACATCGCTGAACAAACACGTGTCTGGAAGGGCCCTCCCTGTCATAACTCGAGAATATACCCCTGGTTCCGGCCGCAACTCGAGAAAAACCATGAGACTTCCCCCTCGCCGCGAGATGAGGCCCGATTCCCCTGCACTGCGTGCAGAGCAATTCCGTGTTCCACATCAAACGTGAAAGGAGCTTTGTATCCTTGATGGCACTCCAGAGAAAACCCAAAGTAACTGTCTCAAGTCTAGAAGGATCCTGAGGCCACTGTAGCAGCACGGAAGGCTCCGTGGACCCCAAATCATCTCGAGATGAGAGCTGAGTCCCTGGCTTCGACTTAAGAGGAAAACCAAGTTTCCTCAAGCACCTCAAGAGGAGGCTTCTCTCAGCTACAGGTATTTGAGAGGAACCCGGAGTTTGTGGCCTCAAGTGGAATGGACACCGAGATGCTCTGACTCGAAGTAAGGCCGGATATCCCTGCAGTGAATTGAATGCAGGCTCGTCTTGCATCTCCCAAGACGAAGGGATGTCTGAATCCCCTGTGGAGACCACAGAGAAAGAACTAGTCCTCCGCCTCATTGCGACCGGAGGCCTCACATCCTTTGAAAACTCGAGAGGTCCGCGGAGATCAATGCTTCCAAAGGAGACGATGCCTGACTCCTCTTGAAAATGGTTAGAATTCCCAGGATCCCTGTCCACATGGACGGGGACACTGGGTCTCCCGCCTCACGTGGAGACGCGTCCCAATTTCCATGCCAAGACTCGAGGAGAATCCCGAGGTGTCCCTCGCACCTAGGCAGGAGTCCTGACGTCGCTGAACAAACACGTGTCTGGAAGGGCCCTCCCCATCGTAACTCGAGAATATACCCCAGGTTCCGGCCGCAACTCGAGAAAAACCATGAGAATTCCCCCTCGCCGCGAGATGAGGCCCGATTCCCCTGGACTGCGTGCAGAGCAATTCCGTGTTCCACATCAAACTGGAAAGGAGCCTTGATTTCCTTGATGGCACTCCAGAGAAAACCCAAGATCACTGTCTCAAGTCTAGAGGGATCCTGAGGTCACAAGAGCAACACGAAAGGGCTCCGTGGACCCCAAATCAACTCGAGATGAGAGCTTAGTCCCTGGCTTCGACTCAAGAGGAATCCCAACTTTCCACAAGCACCTCAAGAGGAGGCTTCTCTCAGCTACAGGTATGTGAGAGGACCCTGAGTTTGTGGCCTCAAGTGGAATGGACACCGAGATGCTCTGACTCGAAGTAAGGCCGGATATCCCTGCAGGGAATTGAATGCAGGCTCGTCTTGCATCTCCCAAGACAAAGGGATGTCTGAATCCCCTGTGGAGAACACAGAGAAAGACCTAGTCCTCAGCCTCATCGCGACCGGAGGCCTCACATCCTTTGAAAACTCGAGAGGTCCGCGGAGATCAATCCTTCCAAAGGAGACGATGCCTGACTCCTCTTGAAAATGGTTAGGAGTCCCAGGATCCCTGTCCACATGGACGGGGACCCTGGGTCTCCCGCGTCACGTGGAGACGCGTCCCAATTGCCATGCCAAGACTCGAGGAGAATCCCGAGGTGTCCCTCGCACCTAGGCAGGAGTCCTGACGTCGCTGAACAAACACGTGTCTGGAAGGGCCCTCCCCGACGTAACTCGAGAATATACCCCAGGTTCCGGCCGCAACTCGAGGAAAACCATGAGACTTCCCCCTCGCCACGAGATGAGGCCCGATTCCCCTGCACTGCGTGGAGAGCAATTCCGAGTTTCACATCAAACGTGAAAGGAGCCTTGATTTCCTTGATGGCACTCCAGAGAAAACCCCAGATCACTGTCTCAAGTCTAGAGGGATCCTGAGGTCACTGGAGCAACACGAAATGGCTCCGTGGACCCCAAATCAACTCGAGATGAGAGCTGAGTCCCTGGCTTCGACTTAAGAGGAAAACCAAGTTTCCTCAAGCACCTCAAGAGGAGGCTTCTCTCAGCTACAGGTATGTGAGAGGGACCCTGAGTTTGTGGCCTCTAGTGGAATGGACACCGAGATGCTCTGACTCGAAATCAGGCCGGATATCCCTGCAGTGAATTGAATGCAGGCTCGTCTTGCATCTCCCAAGACGAAGGGATGTCTGAATCCCCTGTGGAGACCACAGAGAAAGAACTAGTCCTCCGCCTCATTGCGACCGTAGGCCTCACATCCTTTGAAAACTCGCGAGGTCCGCGGAGATCAATGCTTCCAAAGGAGACGATGCCTGACTCCTCTTGAAAATGGTTAGAATTCCCAGGATCCCTGTCCACATGGACGGGGAACCTGGGTCTCCCGCCTCACGTGGAGACGCGTCCCAATTGCCATGCCAAGACTCGAGGAGAATCCCGAGGTGTCCCTCGCACCTAGGCAGGAGTTCTGATGTCGCTGAACAAACACGTGTCTGGAAGGGCCCTCCCAGTCGAAACTCGAGAATATACCCGAGGTTCCGGCCGCAACTCGAGAAAAACCATGAGACTTCCCCCTCGCCGCGAGATGAGGCCCGATTCCCCTGCCCTGCGTGCAGAGAAATTCCGTTTTCCACATCAAACGTGAAAGGAGCCTTGATTTCCTTGATGGCACTCCAGAGAAAACCCAAGATCACTGTCTCAAGCGTAGAGGGATCCTGAGGTCACTGGAAGAAGACGAAACGGCTCCGTCGACCCCAAATCAACTCGAGATGAGAGCTTAGTCCCTGGCGTCGACTCAAGAGGAATACCAACTTTCCACAAGCACCTGAAGACGAGGCTTCTCGCAGCGACAGGTATGTGAGAGGGACCCTGAGTTTGTGGACTCAAGTGGAATGGACACCGAGATGCTCTGACTCGAAGTAAGGCCGGATATCCCTGCAGTGAATTGAATGCAGGCTCGTCTTGCATCTCCCAAGACGAAGGGATGTGTGAATCCCCTGTGGAGACGACAGAGAAAGACCTAGTCCTCCGCCTCATCGCGACAGGAGGCCTCATATCCTTTGAAAACTCGAGAGGTCTCCGGAGATCAATGCTTCCAAAGGAGACGATGCCTGACTCTTCTTGAAAATGGATAGGAGTCCCAGGATCCCTGTGGCACGTGGAAAGGGATCCTGGGTCTCCCGCCTCACGTGGAGACGCATCCCAATTGCCATGCCAAGACTCGAGGAGAATCCCGAGGTGTCCCTCGCACCTAGGCAGGAGTCCTGACGTCGCTGAACAAACACGTGTCTGGAAGGGCCCTCCCCGTCGTAACTCGAGAATATACCCCAGGTTGGTCCGCAACTCGAGAAAAACCATGAGACTTCCCCCTCGCCTCGAGATGAAGCCCGATTCCCCTGCACTGTGTGCAGAGCAATTCCGAGTTGCACATCAAACGTGAAATGAGCCTTGATTTCCTTGATGGCACTCCAGAGAAAACCCAAGATCACTGTCTCAAGTCTAGAGGGATCCTGAGGTCACTGGAACAACACGAAAGGGCTCCGTGGACCCCAAATCAACTCGAGATGAGAGCTTAGTCCCTGGCTTCGACTCAAGAGGAATACCAACTTTCCACAAGCACCTCAAGAGGAGGCTTCTCTCAGCTACAGGTATGTGAGAGGGACCCTGAGTTTGTGGCCTCACGTGGATGGACACCGAGATGCTGACTCAAAGTAAGGCAGGATATCCCTGCAGTGAATTGAATGCAGGCTCGTCTTGCATCTCCCAAGACGAAGGGATGTCTGAAACCCCTGTGGACACTACAGAGAAAGTCCTAGTTCTCCGCCTCATCGCGACCGGAGGCCTCACATCCTTTGAAAACTCGAGAGGTCTGCGGAGATCAATGCTTCCAAAGATGACGATGCCTGACTCCTCTTGAAAATGGATAGGAGTCCCAGGATCCCTGTGGCAGGTGGACAGGGACCCTGGGTCTCCCGCCTCACGTGGAGACGCGTCCCAATTGCCATGCCAAGACTCGAGGAGAATCCCGAGGTGTCCCTCGCACCTAGGCAGGAGTCCTGACGTCGCTGAACAAACACGTGTCTGGAAGGGCCCTCCCCGTCGTAACTCGAGAATATACCCCAGGGCCTGGCCGAATTCGAATAAAACCATGAGACTTCCCCCTCGCCGCGAGATGAGGCCCGATTCCCCTGCACTGCGTGCAGAGCAATACCGTGCTTCACATCAAACGTGAAAGGGGCCTTGATTTCCTTGATGGCACCCTTGAGAAAACCCAAGATCACTGTCTCAAGTCTAGAGGGATCCTGAGGTCACTGGAGCAACACGAAAGGGCTCCGTGGATCCCAAATCAACTCGAGATGAGAGCTTAGTCCCTGGCTTCGAATCAAGAGGAATACCAACTTTCCACAAGCACCTCAAGAGGAGGCTTCTCTCAGCTACAGGTATGTGAGAGGGACCCTGAGTTTGTGGCCTCAAGTAGAATGGACACCGAGATGCTCTGACTAGAAGTAAGGCCGGATATCCCTGCAGTGAATTGAATGCAGGCTCGTCTTGCCTCTCCCAAGACGAAGGGATGTCTGAATCCCCTGTGGAGACCACAGAGAAAGACCTAGTTCTCCGCCTCATCGCTACTGGAGGCCTCACATCCTTTCAAAACTCGAGAGGTCCGCGGAGATCAATGCTTCCAAAGTAGACGATGCCTGACTCCTCTTGAAAATGGATAGGAGTCCCAGGATCCCTGTGGCACGTGGAAAGGGACACTGGGTCTCCCGCCTCACGTGGAGACGCGTCCCAATTGCCATGCCAAGACTCGAGGAGAATCCTGAGGTGTCCCTCGCACCTAGGCAGGAGTTCTGATGTCGCTGAACAAACACGTGTCTGGAAGGGCCCTCCCCGTCGTAACTCGAGAATATACCCGAGGTTCCGGCCGCAACTCGAGAAAAACCATGAGACTTCCCCCTCGCCGCGAGACGAGGCCCGATTCCCCTGCCCTGCGTGCAGAGCAATTCCGTTTTCCACATCAAACGTGAAAGGAGCCTTGATTTCCTTGATGGCACTCCAGAGAAAACCCAAGATCACTGGCTCAAGCGTAGAGGGATCCTGAGGACACTGGAAGAACACGAAACGGCTCCGTAGACCCCAAATCAACTCGAGATGAGAGCTTAGTCCCTGGCGTCGACTCAAGAGGAATACCAACTTTCCACAAGCCCCTGAAGAGGAGGCTTCTCGCAGCGACAGGTATGTGAGAGGGACCCTGAGTTTGTGGCCTCAAGTGGAATGGACACCGAGATGCTCTGACTCGAAGCATGGCCGGATATCCCTGCAGTGAATTGAATGCAGGCTCGTCTTGCATCTCCCAAGTCGAAGGGATGTGTGAATCCCCTGTGGAGACGACAGAGAAAGACCTAGTCCTCCGCCTCATCGCGACAGGAGGCCTCATATCCTTTGAAAACTCGAGAGGTCTCCGGAGATCAATGCTTCCAAAGGAGACGATGCCTGACTCTTCTTGAAAATGGATAGGAGTCCCAGGATCCCTGTGGCACGTGGAAAGGGATCCTGGGTCTCCCGCCTCACGTGGAGACGCATCCCAATTGCCATGCCAAGACTCGAGGAGAATCCCGAGGTGTCCCTCGCACCTAGGCAGGAGTCCTGACGTCGCTGAACAAACACGTGTCTGGAAGGGCCCTCCCCGTCGTAACTCGAGAATATACCCCAGGTTGGTCCGCAACTCGAGAAAAACCATGAGACTTCCCCCTCGCCTCGAGATGAAGCCCGATTCCCCTGCACTGCGTGCAGAGCAATTCCGAGTTGCACATCAAACGTGAAAGGAGCCTTGATTTCCTTGATGGCACTCCAGAGAAAACCCAAGATCACTGTCTCAAGTCTAGAGGGATCCTGAGGTCACTGGAACAACACGAAAGGGCTCCGTGGACCCCAAATCAACTCGAGATGAGAGCTTAGTCCCTGGCTTCGACTCAAGAGGAATACCAACTTTCCACAAGCACCTCAAGAGGAGGCTTCTCTCAGCTACAGGTATGTGAGAGGGACCCTGAGTTTGTGGCCTCACGTGGATGGACACCGAGATGCTCTGACTCAAAGTAAGGCAGGATATCCCTGCAGTGAATTGAATGCAGGCTCGTCTTGCATCTCCCAAGACGAAGGGATGTCTGAAACCCCTGTGGACACTACAGAGAAAGTCCTAGTTCTCCGCCTCATCGCGACCGGAGGCCTCACATCCTTTGAAAACTCGAGAGGTCTGCGGAGATCAATGCTTCCAAAGATGACGATGCCTGACTCCTCTTGAAAATGGATAGGAGTCCCAGGATCCCTGTGGCAGGTGGACAGGGACCCTGGGTCTCCCGCCTCACGTGAAGACGCGTCCCAATTGCCATGCCAAGACTCGAGGAGAATCCCGAGGTGTCCCTCGCACCTAGGCAGGAGTCCTGACGTCGCTGAACAAACACGTGTCTGGAAGGGCCCTCCCCGTCGTAACTCGAGAATATACCCCAGGGCCTGGCCGAATTCGAATAAAACCATGAGACTTCCCCCTCGCCGCGAGATGAGGCCCGATTCCCCTGCACTGCGTGCAGAGCAATACCGTGCTTCACATCAAACGTGAAAGGGGCCTTGATTTCCTTGATGGCACCCTTGAGAAAACCCAAGATCACTGTCTCAAGTCTAGAGGGATCCTGAGGTCACTGGAGCAACACGAAAGGGCTCCGTGGATCCCAAATCAACTCGAGATGAGAGCTTAGTCCCTGGCTTCGAATCAAGAGGAATACCAACTTTCCACAAGCACCTCAAGAGGAGGCTTCTCTCAGCTACAGGTATGTGAGAGGGACCCTGAGTTTGTGGCCTCAAGTAGAATGGACACCGAGATGCTCTGACTCGAAGTAAGGCCGGATATCCCTGCAGTGAATTGAATGCAGGCTCGTCTTGCCTCTCCCAAGACGAAGGAATGTCTGAATCCCCTGTGGAGACCACAGAGAAAGACCTAGTTCTCCGCCTCATCGCTACTGGAGGCCTCACATCCTTTCAAAACTCGAGAGGTCCGCGGAGATCAATGCTTCCAAAGTAGACGATGCCTGACTCCTCTTGAAAATGGATAGGAGTCCCAGGATCCCTGTGGCACGTGGAAAGGGACACTGGGTCTCCCGCCTCACGTGGAGACGCGTCCCAATTGCCATGCCAAGACTCGAGGAGAATCCTGAGGTGTCCCTCGCACCTAGGCAGGAGTTCTGATGTCGCTGAACAAACACGTGTCTGGAAGGGCCCTCCCCGTCGTAACTCGAGAATATACCCGAGGTTCCGGCCGCAACTCGAGAAAAACCATGAGACTTCCCCCTCGCCGCGAGACGAGGCCCGATTCCCCTGCCCTGCGTGCAGAGCAATTCCGTTTTCCACATCAAACGTGAAAGGAGCCTTGATTTCCTTGATGGCACTCCAGAGAAAACCCAAGATCACTGGCTCAAGCGTAGAGGGATCCTGAGGACACTGGAAGAACACGAAACGGCTCCGTAGACCCCAAATCAACTCGAGATGAGAGCTTAGTCCCTGGCGTCGACTCAAGAGGAATACCAACTTTCCACAAGCCCCTGAAGAGGAGGCTTCTCGCAGCGACAGGTATGTGAGAGGGACCCTGAGTTTGTGGCCTCAAGTGGAATGGACACCGAGATGCTCTGACTCGAAGCATGGCCGGATATCCCTGCAGTGAATTGAATGCAGGCTCGTCTTGCTTCTCCCAAGACGAAGGGATGTGTGAATCCCCTGTGGAGACGACAGAGAAAGACCTAGTCCTCCGCCTCATCGCGACAGGAGGCCTCATATCCTTTGAAAACTCGAGAGGTCTCCAGAGATCAATGCTTCCAAAGGAGACGATGCCTGACTCTTCTAGAAAATGGATAGGAGTCCCAGGATCCCTGTGGCACGTGGAAAGGGACCCTGGGTCTCCCGCCTCACGTGGAGACGCATCCCAATTGCCATGCCAAGACTCGAGGAGAATCCCGAGGTGTCCCTCGCACCTAGGCAGGAGTCCTGACGTCGCTGAACAAACACGTGTCTGGAAGGGCCCTCCCCGTCGTAACTCGAGAATATACCCCAGATTGGTCCGCAACTCGAGAAAAACCATGAGACTTCCCCCTCGCCTCGAGATGAGGCCCGATTCCCCTGTACTGCATGCAGAGCAATTCCGAGTTGCACATCAAACGTGAAAGGAGCCTTGATTTCCTTGATGGCACTCCAGTGAAAACCCAAGATCACTGTCTTAAGTCTAGATGGATCCTGAGGTCACTGGAACAACACGAAAGGGCTCCGTGGACCCCAAATCAACTCGAGATGAGAGCTTAGTCCCTGGCTTCGACTCAAGAGGAATACCAACTTTCCACAAGCACCTCAAGAGGAGGCTTCTCGCAGCGACAGGTATGTGAGAGGACCCTGAGTTTGTGGCCTCAAGTGGAATGGACACCGAGATGCTCTGACTCGAAGTAAGGCCGGATATCCCTGCAGTGAATTGAATACAAGCTCGTCTTGCATCTCCCAAGACGAAGGGATGTCTGAATCCCCTGTGGAGACCACAGAGAAAGACCTAGTTCTCCACCTCATCGTGACCGGAGGCCTCACATCATTTGAAAACTCGAGAGGTCCGCGGAGATCAATGCTTCCAAAGGAGACGATGCCTGACTCCTCTTGAAAATGGTTAGGAGTCCCAGGATCCCTGTCCACATGGACGGGGACCCTGGGTCTCCCGCTTCACGTGGAGACGCGTCCCAATTGCCATGCCAAGACTCGAGGAGAATCCCGAGGTGTCCATCGCACCTAGGCAGGAGTCCTGACGTCGCTGAACAAACACGTGTCTGGAAGGGCCCTCCCCGTCGTAACTCGAGAATATACCCCAGGTTCCGGCCGCAACTCGAGAAAAACCATGAGACTTCCCCCTCGCCGCGAGATGAGGCCCGTTTCCCCTGCACTGCGTGCAGAGCAATTCCGTGTTCCACATCAAACGTGAAAGGAGCCTTGATTTCCTTGATGGCACTCCAGAGAAAACCCAAGATCACTGTCTCAAGTCTAGAGGGATCCTGAGGTCACTGGAGCAACACGAAAGGGCTCCGTGGACCCCAAATCAACTCGAGATGAGAGCTTAGTCCCTGGCTTCGACTCAAGAGGAATACGAACTTTCCACAAGCACCTCAAGAGGAGGCTTCTCTCAGCTACAGGTATGTGAGAGGGACCCTGAGTTTGTGGCCTCAAGTGGAATGGACACCGTGATGCTCTGACTCGAAGTAAGGCCGGATATCCCTGCAGTGAATTGAATGCAGGCTCGTCCGGCATCTCCCAAGACTAAGGGATGTCTGAATCCCCTGTGGAGACCACAGAGAAAGACCTAGTCCTCCGCCTCATCGCGACCGGAGGCCTCACATCCTTTGAAAACTCGAGAGGTCCGCGGAGATCAATGCTTCCAAAGGAGACGATGCCTGACTCCTCTTGAAAATGGATAGGAGTCCCAGGATCCCTGGGGCACGTGAAAACGCACCCTGGGTCTCCCGCCTCACGTGGAGACGCGTCCAAATGGCCATGCCAAGACTCGAGGAGAATCCCGAGTTGCCCCTCGCACCTAGGCAGGAGTCCTGACGTCGCTGAACAAACACGTGTCTGGAAGGGCCCTTCCGGTCGTAACTCGAGAGTGTACCCCAGGTTCCGGCCGCAACTCGAGAAAAACAATGAGACTTCCCCCTCGCCGCGAGATGAGGCCCGATTCCCCTGCACTGTGTGCAGAGCAATTCCGTGTTCCACATCAAACAGGAAAGGAGCCTTGATTTCCTTGATGGCACTCCAGAGAACACCCAATCACTGTCTCATGTCTAGAGGGATACTGAGGTCACTCTAACAACACGAAAGGGCTCTGTGGACACCAAATCAACTCGAGATGAGAGCTTCTTCCCTGGCTTCGACTCAAGAGGAATACCCACTTTCCACAAGCACCTCAAGAGGAGGCTTCTCTCAGCTACAGGTATGTGAGAGGGACCCTGAGTTTGTGGCCTCAAGTGGAATGGACACCGAGATGCTCTGACTCGAAGGAAGGCCGGATATCCCTGCAATGAATTGAATGCAGGCCTCTTTTGCATCTCCCACGAAGAAGGGATGTCTGAATCCCCTGTGGAGACTAGAGAGAAAAACCTAGTTCTCCGCCTCTTCGCGATCGGAGGCCTCACGTCCTTTGAAAACTCGCGAGGTCCGCGGAGATCAATGCTTCCAAAGGAGACGATGCCTGACTCCTCTTGAAAATGGATAGGAGTCCCAGGATCCCTGTGGAACGTGGAACGGGACCCTGGGTCTCCCGCCTCACGTGGAGATGCATCCCAATGGCCATGCCAAGACTCGAGGAGAATCCCGAGGTGTCCCCACGCACCCAGGCAGGAGTCCTGACATCGCTGAATAAACACATGTCTGGAAAGGCCCTTCTGGTCGTAACTCGAGAATGTACCCCAGGTTCCGGCCGCAACTCGAGAAAAACAATGAGACTTCCCCCTCGCCGCGAGATGAGGCCCGATTCCCCTGCACTGCGTGCAGAGCAATTCCGTGTTCCACATCAAACATGAAAGGAGCCTTGATTTCCTTGATGGCACTCCAGAGAACACCCAAGATCACTGTCTCATGTCTAGAGGGATACTGAGGTCACTGTAGCAACACGAAAGGGCTCCGTGGACCCCAAATCAACTCGAGATGAGAGCTTCTTCCCTGGCTTCGACTCAAGAGGAATACCACTTTCCACAAGCACCTCAAGAGGAGGCTTCTCTCAGCTACAGGTATGTGAGAGGGACCCTGAGTTTGTGGCCTCAAGTGGAATGGACACCGAGATGCTCTGACTCGAAGGAAGGCCGGATATCCCTGCAGTGAATTGAATGCAGGCCTCTTTTGCATCTCCCACGACGAAGGGATGTCTGAATCCCCTGTGGAGACCACAGAGAAAGACCTAGTTCTCCGCCTCATCGCGATCGGAGAACTCACGTCCATTGAAAACTCGAGAGGTCCGCGGAGATCAATGCTTCCAAAAGAGACGATGCCTGACTCCTCTTGAAAATGGATAGGAGTCCCAGGATCCCTGGGGCACGTGAAAACGCACCCTGGGTCTCCCGCCTCACGTGGAGACGCGTCCAAATGGCCATGCCAAGACTCGAGGAGAATCCCGAGTTGCCCCTCGCACCTTGGCAGGAGTTCTGACGTCGCTGAACAAACACGTGTCTGGAAGGGCCCTTCCGGTCGTAACTCGAGAGTGTACCGCAGGTTCCGGCCGCAACTCGAGAAAAACAATGAGACTTCCCCCTCGCCGCGAGATGAGGCTCGATTCCCCTGCACTGCGTGCAGAGCAACTCCGTGTTCCAAATCACACATGAATGGAGCCTTGATTTCCTTGATGGCACTCCAGAGAACACCCAAGATCACTGTCTCAAGTCTAGAGGGATTCTGAGGTCACTGTAGCAACACGAAAGGGCTCCGTGGACCCCAAATCAACTCGAGATGAGAGCTTCTTCCCTGGCTTCGACTCAAGAGGAATACCCACTTTCCACAAGCACCTCAAGAGGAGGCTTCTCTCAGCTACAGGTATGTGAGAGGGACCCTGAGTTTGTGGCCTCAAGTGGAATGGACACCGATATGCTCTGACTCGAAGGAAGTCCGGATATCCCTGCAGTGAATTGAATGCAGGCTCGTCTTGCATCTCCCACGACGAAGGGATGTCTGAATCCCCTGTGGAGACCACAGAGAAAGACCTTGTTCTCCGCCTCATCGCGACTGGAGGTCTCCCGTCCTTTGAAAACTCGAGAGGTCCGCGGAGAACAAGGCTTCCAAAGGAGACGATGCCTGACTCCTCTTGAAAATGGATAGGAGTCCCAGGATCCCTGTGGCACGTGGAAAGGGACCCTGGGTCTCCCGCCTCACGTGGAGATGCGTCCCAATGGCCATGCCAAGACTCGAGGAGAATCCCGAAGTGTCCCTCGCACCTAGGCAGGAGTCCTGACGTCGCTGAACAAACACGTGTTTGGAAGGGCCCTCCCCATCGTAACTTGAGGATATACCCCAGGTTCCGGCCGCAACTCGAGAAAAACCATTAGACTTCCCCCTCGCCGCGAGATGAGGCCCGATTCCCCTGCACTGCGTGCAGAGCAATTCCGTGTTCCAAATCAAACATGAAAGGAGTCTTGATTGCTTTGATGGCACTCCAGAGAAAACCCAAGATCACTGTCTCAAGTCTAGAGGGATACTGAGGTCACTGTAGCAACACGAAAGGGCTCCGTGGACCCCAAATCAACTCGAGATGAGAGCTTCGGCCCTGGCTTCGACTCAAGAGGAATACCCACTTTCCACAAGCACCTCAAGAGGAGGCTTCTCTCAGCTACAGGTATGTGAGAGGGACCCTGAGTTTGTGGCCTCAAGTGGAATGGACACGGAGATGCTCTGACTCGAAGGAAGGCCGGATATCCCTGCAGTGAATTGAATGCAGTCTCGTCTTGCAATCCCCACGACGAAGGGATGTCTGAATCCCCTCTGGAGACAACAGAGAAAGACCTAGTTCTCCGCCTCATCGCAACCGGAGGCCTCACGTCCTTTGAAAACTTGATAGGTCCGCGGAGATCAATGCTTCCAAAGGAGACGATGCCTGACTCCTCTTGAAAATGGATAGGAGTCCCAGGATCCCTGTGGCACGTGGAAATGGACCCTGGGTCTCCCGCCTCACGTGGAGATGCGTCCCAATGGCCATGCCAAGACTCGAGGAGAATCCCGAAGTGTCCCTCGCACCTAGGCAGGAGTCCTGACGTCGCTGAAAAACACGTGTCTGGAAGGGCCCTCCCCGTCGTAACTCCAGAATATACTCCAGGTTCCGGCCGGAACTCGAGAAAAACCATGAGAATTCCCCCTCGCCGCGAGATGAGGCCCGATTCCCCTGCACTGTATGCAGAGCAATTCCGTGTTCCACATCAAACAGGAAAGGAGCCTTGATTTCCTTGATGGCACTCCAGAGAACACCCAAGATCACTGTCTCATGTCTAGAGGGATACTGAGGTCACTGTAGCAACACGAAAGGTCTCCGTGGACCCCAAATCAACTCGAGATGCGAGCTTCGTCCCTGGCTTCGACTCAAGAGGAATACCCACTTTCCACAAGCACCTCAAGAGGAGGCTTCTCTCAGCTACAGGTATGTGAGAGGGACCCTGAGTTTGTGGCCTCAAGTGGAATGGACACCGATATGCTCTGACTCGAAGAAAGTCCGGATATCCCTGCAGTGAATTGAATGCAGGCTCGTCTTGCATCTCCCACGACGAAGGGATGTCTGAATCCCCTGTGGAGACCACAGAGAAAGACCTTGTTCTCCGCCTCATCGCGACTGGAGGTCTCCCGTCCTTTGAAAATTCGAGAGGTCCGCGGAGAACAAGGCTTCCAAAGGAGACGATGCCTGACTCCTCTTGAAAATGGATAGGAGTCCCAGGATCCCTGTGGCACGTGGAAATGGACCCTGGGTCTCCCGCCTCACATGGAGACGCGTCCCAATGGCCATGCCAAGACTCGAGGAGAATCCCGAGGTGTCCCTCGCACCTAGGCAGGAGTCCTGACGTTGCTGAAAAACACGTGTCTGGAAGGGCCCTCCCCGTCGTAACTTGAGGATATACCCCAGGTTCCGGCCGCAACTCGAGAAAAACCATGAGACTTCCCCCTCGCCGCGAGATGAGGCCCGATTCCCCTGCACTGCGTGCAGAGCAATTCCGTGTTCCAAGTCAAACATGAAAGGAGTCTTGATTTCTTTGATGGCACTCCAGGGAAAACCCAAGATCACTGTCTCAAGTCTAGAGGGATACTGAGGTCACTGTAGCAACACGAAAGGGCTCCGTGGACCCCAAATCACCTCGAGATGAGAGCTTCGTACCTGGCTTCCACTCAAGAGGAATACCCACTTTCCACAAGCACCTCAAGAGGAGGCTTCTCTCAGCTACAGGTATGTGAGAGGGACCCTGAGTTTGTGGCCTCAAGTAGAATGGACACCGAGATGCTCTGAATCGAAGGAAGGCCGGATATCCCTGCAGTGAATTGAATGCAGGCTCGTCTTGCATCTCCCTCGACGAAGGGATGTCTGAATCCCCTGTGGAGACCAAGGAGAAAGACCTAGTTCTCCGCTTCATCGCGACCGGAGGCCTCACGTCCTTTGAAAACTCGAGAGGTCCAAGGAGATCAATGCTTCCAAAGGAGACGATGCCTGACTCCTCTTGAAAATGGATAGGAGTCCCAGGATCCCTGTGGCACGTGGAAATGGACCCTGGGTCTCCCGCCTCACGTGGAGACGCGTCCCAATGGCCATGCCAAGACTCGAGGAGAATCCCGAGGTGTCCCTCGCACCTAGGCAGGAGTACTGACGTCGCTGAAAAACACGTGTCTGGAAGGGCCCTCCCCGTCGTAACTCGAGAATATACCCCAGGTTCCGGCCGCAACTCGAGAAAAACCATGAGACTTCCCCCTCGCCGTGAGATGAGGCCCGATTCCCCTGCACTGTGTGCAGAGCAATTTCGTGTTCCACATCAAACAGGAAAGGAGCCTTGATTTCCTTGATGGCACTCCAGAGGACACCCAAGATCACTGTCTCATGTCTAGAGGGATACTGAGGTCACTCTAACAACACGAAAGGGCTCCGTGGACACCAAATCAACTCGAGATGAGAGCTTCTTCCCTGGCTTCGACTCAAGAGGAATACCCACTTTCCACAAGCACCTCAAGAGGAGGCTTCTCTCAGCTACAGGTATGTGAGAGGGACACTGAGTTTGTGGCCTCAAGTGGAATTGACACCGAGATGCTCTGACTCGAAGGAAGGCCGGATATCCTTGCAGTGAATTGAATGCAGGCCTCTTTTGCATCTCCCACGAAGAAGAGATGTCTGAATCCCCTGTGGAGACCACAGAGAAAGACCTAGTTCTCCGCCTCTTCGCGATCGGACGCCTCACGTCCTTTGAAAACTCGCGAGGTCCGCGGAGATGAATGCTTCCAAAGGAGACGATGCCTGACTCCTCTTGAAAATGGATAGGAGTCCCAGGATCCCTGTGGCACGTGAAAAGGGACCCTGGGTCTCCCGCCTCACGTGGAGATGCGTCCCAATGGCCATGCCAAGACTCGAGGAGAATCCCGAGGTGTCCCCACGCACCCAGGCAGGAGTCCTGACATCGCTGAATAAACACGTGTCTGAAAGGCCCTTCTGGTCGTAACTCGAGAATGTACCCCAGGTTCCGGCCGCAACTCGAGAAAAACAATGAGACTTCCCCCTCGCCGCGAGATGAGGCCCGATTCGCCTGCACTGCGTGCAGAGCAATTCCGTGTTCCACATCAAACATGAAAGGAGCCTTGATTTACTTGATGGTACTCCAGAGAACACCCAAGATCACTGTCTCATGTCTAGAGGGATACTGAGGTCACTGTAGCAACACGAAAGGGCTCCGTGGACCCCAAATCAACTCGAGATGAGAGCTTCTTCCCTGGCTTCGACTCAAGAGGAATACCACTTTCCACAAGCACCTCAAGAGGAGGCTTCTCTCAGCTACAGGTATGTGAGAGGGACCCTGAGTTTGTGGCCTCAAGTGGAATGGACACCGAGATGCTCTGACTCGAAGGAAGGCCGGATATCCCTGCAGTGAATTGAATGCAGGCCTCTTTTGCATCTCCCACGACGAAGGGATGTCTGAATCCCCTGTGGAGACCACAGAGAAAGACCTAGTTATCCGCCTCATCGCGATCGGAGGACTCACGTCCATTGAAAACTCGAGAGGTCCGAGGAGATCAATGCTTCCAAAAGAGACGATGCCTGACTCCTCTTGAAAATGGATAGGAGTCCCAGGATCCCTGGGGCACGTGAAAACGCACCCTGGGTCTCCCGCCTCACGTGGAGACGCGTCCAAATGGCCATGCCAAGACTCGAGGAGAATCCCGAGTTGCCCCTCGCACCTAGGCAGGAGTCCTGACGTCGCTGAACAAACACGTGTCTGGAAGGGCCCTTCCGGTCGTAACTCGAGATTGTACCCCAGGTTCCGGCCGCAACTCGAGAAAAACAATGAGACTTTCCCCTCGCCGCGAGATGAGGCCCGATTCCCCTGCACTGTGTGCAGAGCAATTCCGTGTTCCACATCAAACAGGAAAGGAGCCTTGAATTCCTTGATGGCACTCCAGAGAACACCCAAGATCACTGTCTCATGTCTAGAGGGACACTGAGGTCACTCTAACAACACGAAAGGGCTCCGTGGACACCAAATCAACTCGAGATGAGAGCTTCTTCCCTGGCTTCGACTCAAGAGGAATACCCACTTTCCACAAGCACCTCAAGAGGAGGCTTCTCTCAGCTACAGGTATGTGAGAGGGACCCTGAGTTTGTGGCCTCAAGTGGAATGGACACCGAGATGCTCTGACTCGAAGGAAGGCCGGATATCCCTGCAATGAATTGAATGCAGGCCTCTTTTGCATCTCCCACGAAGAAGGGATGTCTGAATCCCCTGTGGAGACCACAGAGAAAGACCTAGTTCTCCGCCTCTTCGCGATCGGAGGCCTCACGTCCTTTGAAAACTCGCGAGGTCCGCGGAGATCAATGCTTCCAAAGGAGACGATGCCTGACTCCTCTTGAAAATGGATAGGAGTCCCAGGATCCCTGTGGCACGTGGAACGGGACCCTGGGTCTCCCGCCTCACGTTTAGATGCGTCCCAATGGCCATGCCAAGACTCGAGGAGAATCCCGAAGTGTCCCTCGCACCTAGGCAGGAGTCCTGACGTCGCTGAACAAACACGTGTCTGGAAGGGCCCTCCCCGTCGAAACTCGAGAGTGTACCCCAGGTTCCGGCCGCAACTCGAGAAAAACAATGAGACTTCCCCCTCGCCGCGAGATGAGGCTCGATTCCCCTGCACTTCGAGCAGAGCAACTCCGTGTTCCAAATCACACATGAAAGGAGCCTTGATTTCCTTGATGGCACTCCAGAGAACACCCAAGATCACTGTCTCAAGTCTAGAGGGATCCTGAGGTCACTGTAGCAACACGAAAGGGCTCCGTGGACCCCAAATCAACTCGAGATGAGAGCTTCGTCCCTGGCTTCGACTCAAGAGGAATACCCACTTTCCACAAGCACCTCAAGAGGAGGCTTCTCTCAGCTACAGGTATGTGAGAGGGACCCTGAGTTTGTGGCCTCAAGTGGAATGGACACCGATATGCTCTGACTCGAAGGAAGTCCGGATATCCCTGCAGTGAATTGAATGCAGGCTCGTCTTGCATCTCCCACGACGAAGGGATGTCTGAATCCCCTGTGGAGACCACAGAGAAAGACCTTGTTCTCCAGCTCATCGCGACTGGAGGTCTCCCGTCCTTTGAAAACTCGAGAGGTCCGCGGAGAACAAGGCTTCCAAAGGAGACGATGCCTGACTCCTCTTGAAAATGATAGGCGTCCCAGGATCCCTGTGGCACGTGGAAAGGGACCCTGGGTCTCCCGCCTCACGTGGAGATGCGTCCCAATGGCCATGCCAAGACTCGAGGAGAATCCCGAAGTGTCCCTCGCACCTATGCAGGAGTCCTGACGTCGCTGAACAAACACGTGTCTGGAAGGGCCCTCCCCGTCGTAACTCGAGAATATACCCCAGGTTCCGGCCGCAACTCGAGAAAAACCATGAGACTTCCCCCTCGCCGCGAGATGAGGCCCAATTCCCCTGCACTGCGTGCAGAGCAGTTCCGTGTTCCACATCAAAATTGAAAGGAGCCTTGATTTCCTTGATGGCACTCCAGAGAAAACCCAAAATCACTGTCTCAAGTCTAGAGGGATCCTGAGGTCACTGTAGCAACACGAAAGGGCTCCGTGGACCACAAATCAACTCGAGATGTGAGCTTAGTCCTTGGCTTCGACTCAAGAGGAATACCAACTTTCCACAAGCACCACAAGAGGAGGTTTCTCTCAGCTACATGTATGTGAGAGGGACCCTGAGTTTGTGGCCTCAGGTGGATTGGACACCGAGATGCTCTGACTCGAAGTAAGGCTGGATATCCCTGCAGTGAATTGAATGCAGGCTCGTCTTGCATCTCCCAAGACGAAGGGATGTCTGAATCCCCTGTGGACACTACAGAGAAAGACCTAGTTTTCCGCCTCATTGCGAGCGGAGGCCTCACACCCTTTGAAAACTCGAGAGGTATGCGGAGATCAATGCTTCCAAAGGAGACGATGCCTGACTCCTCTTGAAAATGGATAGGAGTCCCAGGATCCCTGTGGCACGGGGAAAGGGACCCTGCGTCACCCGCCTCACGTGGAAAGGCGTCCCAATTGCCATGCCAAGACTCGAGGAGAATCCCGAGGTGTCCCTAGCACCTAGGCAGGAGTCCTGATGTCGCTGAACAAACACGTGTCTGGAACGTCCCTCCAAGTCGTAACTGGAGAATCCACCCTAGGTTCTGGCCGCAACCCGAGAAAAACAATGAGACTTCCCCCTCGCCGGGAGATGAAGCCCGATTCCCTTGCACTGCGTGCAGAGCAAGTCCGTGTTCCACATCAAACGTGAAAGGAGCCTTGCTTTCCTTCATGGCACTCCAGAGAAAACCCAAGATCACTGTCTCAAATCTAGAGGGATACTGAGGTCACTGTAGCGTCACGAAAGGGCTCCGTGATCGCCAAATCAAATCGAGATGAGAGCTTAGTCCCTGGCTTCGACTCAAGAGGAATACCAAGTTTCCACAAG
This sequence comes from Dama dama, assembly GCF_033118175.1. Taxonomy (NCBI): domain Eukaryota; kingdom Metazoa; phylum Chordata; class Mammalia; order Artiodactyla; family Cervidae; genus Dama; species Dama dama. Next base: position 1,918,772 of record NW_026870888.1, read on the forward strand.
CACCTTTAGAGGCGGCTTCTCTCAGCTACAAGTATATGAGAGGAACCCTAATTTTGTGGCCTCAAGTGGAATGGACAACGAGATGCTCTGACTCGAAGTAAGGCCGGATATCCCTGCAGTGAATTGAATGCAGTCTCGTCTTGCATCTCCCAAGATGAAGGGATGTCTGAATCCCCTGTGGACACCACAGAGAAAGACCTAGTTTTGCGCCTCATTGCGAGCGGAGGCCTCACACCCTTTGAAAACTCGAGAGGTCCGCGGAGATCAATGCTTCGAAATTAGACGATGCCTGACTCCTCTTGCAAATGGATAGGAGTCCCAGGATCCCTGTGGCACGTCGAAAGGGACCCTGGGTTTCCCGCCTCACGTGGAGACGCGTCCCAATTGCCATGCCAAGACACGAGGAGAATCCCGAGGTGTCCATCCCACCTAGGCAGGATTCCTGACGTCGCTGAACAAACACGTGTCTGAAGGGCCCTCCCCGTCATAACTCGAGAATATACCCCAGGTTCCGGCCGCAACTCGAGAAAAACCATGAGACTTCCCCCTCGCCGCGAGATGAGGCCCGATTCTCCTGCACTGAGTGCAGAGCAGTTCCGTGTTCCACATCAAACTTGAAAGGAGCCTTGATTTCCTTGATGGAACTCCAGAGAAAAACCAAGATCACTGTCTCAAGTCTAGAGGGATCCTGAGGTCACTGGAGCAACACGAAAGGGCTCCGTGGACCCCAAATCAACTGGAGATGAGAGCTTAGTCCCTGGTTTCGACTCAAGAGGAATACCAACTTTTCACAAGCACCTCAAGAGGAGGCTTCTGTCAGCTACATGTATGTGAGAGGGACCCTGAGTTTGTGGCCTCAGGTGGAATGGACACCGAGATGCTCTGATTCGAAACAAGTCCGGATATCCCTGCAGTTAATTGAGTGCAGGCTCGTCTTGCATCTCCCAAGACGAAGGGATGTCTGAATCCCCTGTGGAGACCACAGAGAAAGACCTAGTTCTCTTCCTCATCGCGACGGGAGGCCTCACATCCTTTGAAAACTCGAGAGGTTCAGGGAGATCAATGCTTCCAAAGGAGACGATGCCTGACTCCTCTTGAAAATGGATAGGAGTCCCAGGATCCCTGTGGCACGTGGAAAGGGACCCTGGGTCTCCCGCCTCACGTGGAGACTTGTCCCAATTGCCATGCCAAGGCTCGAGGAGAATCCCGAGGTGTCCCTCGCACCTTGGCAGGAGTCCTGACGTGGCTGAACAAACACGTGGGAAGGGCCCTCCCCGTCGTAACTCGAGAATATACCCCAGGCTCCGGCCACAACTCGAGAAAAACCATGAGAATTCCCCCTCGCCGCGAGATGAGGCCCAATTTCCCTGGACTGGCTGCAGAGCAATTCCGTGTTCCACATCAAACGTGGAAGGAGCCTTGATTTCCTTAATGGCACTCCAGAGAAAACCCAAGATCACTGTCTCAAGTCTAGAGGGATCCTGAGGTCACAGGAGCAACAAGAAAGGGCTCCGTGGACCCCAAATCAACTCGACATGAGAGCTTAGTCCCTGGCTTCGACTCAAGAGGAATACCAAGTTTCCACAAGCACCTCAAGAGGAGCCTTCTCTCAGCTACAGGTATGTGAGAGGGACCCTGAGTATGTGGCCTCAAGTGGAATGGACACCGAGATGCTCTGACTCGAAGTTAGGCCGGATATCGCTGCAGTGAATTAAATGCAGGCTCGTCTTGCATCTCCCAAGACGAAGGGATGTCTGAATCCCCTGTGGAGACCACAGAGAAAGACCTAGTCCTCCGCGTCAACGCGAACGGAGGCCTCACATCCTTTGAAAACTCGAGAGGTCCGCGGAGGTCAATGCTTCCAAAGGAGACGATGCCTGACTCCTCTTGAAAATGGATAGGAGTCCCAGGATCCCTGTGGCACGTGGAAAGGGACCCTGGGTCTCCCGCCTCATGTGGAGACACGTCCCAATTGCCATGCCAAGACTCGAGGAGAATGCCGAGTTGTCCCTCGCACCTAGGCAGGAGTCCTGACGTCGCTGAACAAACACGTGGGAAGGGCCCTCCCCGTCGTAACTCGAGAATATACCCCAGGTTCCGGCTGTAACTCGAAAAAAACCATGAGACTTCCCCCTCGCCGCGAGATGAGGCCCGATTCCCCTGCACTGCGTGCAGAGCAATTCCGTGTTCCACATCAAACGTGAAAGGAGCCTTGATTTCCTTGATGGCACGCCAGAGAAAACCCAAGATCACTGTCTCTAGTCTAGAGGGATCCTGAGGTCACTGGAGCAACACGAAAGGGTTCCGTGGACCCCAAATCAACTCGAGATGAGAACTTATTCCTTGGCTTCGACTCAAGAGGAATACCAACTTTCCATAAGCACCTCAAGAGGAGGCTACTCTCAGCTAAATGTATGTGAGAGGGACCCTAAGTTTGTGGCCTCAAGTGGAATGGACACCGAGATGCTCTTATTCGAAGTAAGGCCAGATATCCCTGCAGTGTATTGAATGCAGGCTCGTCTTGCATCTCCCAAGACAAAGGGATGTCTGAATCCCCTGGGGAGACAACAGAGAAAGACCTTGTTCTCCGCATCATCGCGACCCGAGGCCTCACATCCTTTGAAAACTCGTGAGGTCCGCGGAGATCAATGCTTCCAAAGGAGACAATGCCTGACTCCTCTTGAAAATGCATAGGAGTCCCAGGATCCCTGTGGCACGTGGAAAGGGACCCTGGGTCTCCCGACTCACGTGGAGACGCGTCCCAATTGCCATGCCAAGGCTCGAGGAGAATCCCGAGGTGTCCCTCCCACCTAGGCAGGAGTCCTGACGTCGCTGAACAAACACGTGTCTGGAAGGGCCCTCCCGGTCTTAACTCGAGAATATACCCCAGGTTCCGGCCGCAACTCGAGAAAAACCATGAGAATTCCCCTTTGCCGCGAGATAAGGCCTGATTCCCCTGCACTGCATGCAGAGAAATTCCGTGTTCCACATCAAACGTGAAAGGAGCCTTGATTTCCTTGATGGCACTCCAGAGAAAACCCAAGATCACTGTCTCAAGTCTAGAGGGATCCTGAGGTCACTGGAGCAACACGAAAGGGCTCCGTGGACCCCAAATCAACTCGAGATGAGAGCTTAGTCCCTGGCTTTGACTCAAGAGGAATACCAACTTTCCACAAGCACCTCAAGAGGAGGCTTCTCTCAGCTACAGGTATGTGAGAGGGACCCTGAGTTTGTGGCCTCAAGTGGAATGGACACCGAGATGCTCTGACTCGAAGGAAGGCCGGATATCCCTGCAGTGAATTGAATGCAGGCTCGTCTTGCATCTCCCAAGACGAAGGGATGTCTTAATCCCCGGTGGAGACGACAGAGAAAGACCTACTCGTCCGCCTCGTCGCGACCGGAGGCCTCACATCCTTTGAAAACTCGAGAGGTCCGCGGAGATCAATGCTTCCAAAGGAGACGATGCCTGACTCCTCTTGAAAATGGATAGGCGTCCCAGGATCACTATGGCACGTGGAAAGGGACACTGGGTCTCCCCCCTCACGTGGAGACGCGTCCCAATTGCCATGCCAAGACTCGAGGAGAATTCCGAGGTGTCCCTCGCACCTAGGCAGGAGTCCTGACGTCGCTGAACAAACACGTGTCTGGAAGGGCACTCCCCGTCTTAACTCGAGAATATACCCCAGGTTCCGGCCGCAACTCGAGAAAAACCATGAGACTTCCCCCTCGCCGCGAGATGAAGCCCGATTAACCTGCACTGCGTGCAGAGCAATTCCGTGTTCCACATCAAACGTGAAAGGAGCCTTGCTTTCCTTCATGGCACTCCAGAGAAAACCCAAGATCACTGTCTCAAATCTAGAGGAATACTGAGGTCACTGTAGCGTCACGAAAGGGCTCCGTGAACGCCAAATCAAATCGAGATGAGAGCTTAGTCCCTGGCTTCGACTCAAGAGGAATACCAAGTTTCCACAAGCACCCTTAGAGGCGGCTTCTCTCAGCTACAAGTATATGAGAGGAACCCTAATTTTGTGGCCTCAAGTGGAATGGACAACGAGATGCTCTGACTTGAAGTAAGGCCGGATATCCCTGCAGTGAATTGAATGCAGGCTCTTCTTGTATCTCCCATGACAAAGGGATGTCTGAATCCCCTGTGCAGACCACAGAGAAAGACCTAGTTCTCCGCCTCATCGCGACTGGAGGCCTCACATCCTTTGAAAACTCGAGAGGTCCGCGGAGATCAATGCTTCCAAAGGAGACGATGCCTGAGTCCTCTTGAAAATGGATAGGAGTCCCAGGATCCCTGTGGCATGTGGAAAGGGACACTGGGTCTCCCGCCTCACGTGGAGACACGTCCCAATTGCCATGCCAAGACTCGAGGAGAATCCCGAGGTGTCCATCCCACCTAGGCAGGAGTCCTGACGTAGCTGAACAAACACATGTCTGGAAGGGCCCTCCCCGTCGTAACTCGGGAATATACCCCAGGTTCGGTCGGCAACTCGAGAAAAACCAGGAGACTTCCCCCTCGCCGCGAGATGAGGCCCGATTCCCCTGCACTGCGTGCAGAGCAGTTCCGTGTTCCACATCAAACGTGAAAGGAGCCTTGATTTCCTTGATGGCACTCCAGAGAAAACCCAAGATCACTGTCTCAAGTCTAGAGGGATCCTGAGGTCACTGTAGCAACACGAAAGGGCTCCGTGGACCACAAATCAACTCGAGATGTGAGCTTAGTCCCTGGCTTCGACTCAACAGGAATACCACCTTTCCACAAGCACCTCAAGAGGAGGCTTCTCTCAGCTACAGGTATGTGAGAGGGACCCTGAGTTTGTGGCCTTAAGTGGAATGGACACCGAGATGCTCTGACTCGAAGTAAGCTCGGATATCCCTGCAGTGAATTGTGTGCAGGATCGTCTTGCATCTCCCAAGACGAAGGGATGTCTGAATCCCCTGTGTGGACCACAGAGAAAGACCTAGTTCTCCTTCTCATCGCGACGGGATGCCTCACATCCTTTGAAAACTCGAGAGGTCCGCGGAGATCAATGCTTCCAAAGGAGACGATGCCTGACTCCTCTTGAAAATGGATAGGAGTCCCAGGATCCCTGTGGCACGTGGAAAGGGACCCTGGGTTTCCCGCCTCACGTGGAGACACGTCCCATTGCCATGCAAAGACTCGAGGAGAATCCCGAGGTGTCCCTCGCACCTAGGCAGGAGTCCTGACGTCGCTGAATAAACACGTGTCTGGAAGGGCCCTCCCCGTCGTATCTCCAGAATATACCCCAGGTTCCGGCCGCAACTCGAGAAAAACCATGAGACTTCCCCCTCTCCGTGAGATGAAGCCCGATTCCCCTGCACTGCGTGCAGAGCAAGTCCGTGTTCCACATCAAACGTGAAAGGAGCCTTGCTTTCCTTCATGGCACTCAAGAGAAAACCCAAGATCACTGTCAAATCTAGAGGGATACTGAGGTCACTGTAGCGTCAGGAAAGGGCTCTGTGATCCCCAAATCAAATCGAGATGAGAGCTTAGTCCCTGGCTTCGACTCAAGAGGAATACCAAGTTTCCACAAGTACCTTTAGAGGCGGCTTCTCTCAGCTACAAGTATATGAGAGGAACCCTAATATTGTGGCCTCAAGTGGAATGGACAACGAGATGCTCTGACTCGAAGTAAGGCCGGATATCCCTGCAGTGAATTGAATGCAGGCTCGTCTTGCATCTCCCAAGACGAAGGGATGTCTTAATCCCCTGTGGACACCACAGAGAAAGACCTAGTTTTCCGCCTCATTGCGAGCGGAGGCCTCACATCCTTTGAAAACTCGAGAGGTCCGCGGAGATCAATGCTTCGAAACTAGAAGATGCCTGACTCCTCTTGCAAATGGATAGGAGTCCCAGGATCCCTGTGGCACGTCGAAAGGGACCCTGGGTTTCCCGCCTCACGTGGAGACGCGTCCCAATTGCCATGCCAAGACACGAGGAGAATCCCGAGGTGTCCATCCCACCTAGGCAGGATTTCTGACGTCGCTGAACAAACACGTGTCTGAAGGGCCCTCCCCATCGTAACTCGAGAATATAACCAAGGTTCCGGCTGCAACTCGAAAAAAACCATGAGACTTCCCCCTCGCCGCGAGATGAGGCCCGATTTCACTGCACTGCGTGCAGAGCAATTCCGTGTTCCACATCAAACGTGAAAGGAGCCTTGATTTCCTTGATGGCACGCCAGAGAAAACCCAAGATCACTGTCTCAAGTCTAGAGGGATCCTGAGGTCACTGGAGCAACACGAAAGGGTTCCGTGGACCCCAAATCAACTCGAGATGAGAGCTTAGTCCCTGGCTTCGAATCAAGAGGAATACCAACTTTCAAAGAGCACCTCAAGAGGAGGCCTCTCTCAGCTACAGGTATGTGAGAGGGACCCTGAGTTTGTGGCCTCAAGTGGAATGGACACCGAGATGCTCTGACTTGAAGTAAGGCTGGATATCCCTGCAGTGACTTGAATGCAGGCTCGTCTTGCATCTCCCAAGACGAAGGGATGTCTTAATCCCCGGTGGAGACGACAGAGAAAGACCTACTCGTCCGCCTCGTCGCGACCGGAGGCCTCACATCCTTTGAAAACTCGAGAGGTCCGAGGAGATCAATGCTTCTAAAGGAGACGATGCCTGACTCCTCTAGAAAATGGATAGGAGTCCCAGGATCCCTGTGGCACGTGGAAAGGGACCCTGGGTCTCCCGCCTCATGTGGAGACGCGTCCCAATTGCCATGCCAAGACTCGAGGAGAATCCCGAGGTGTCCCTCGCACCTAGGCAGGAGTCCTGACGTCACTGAACAAACACGTGGGAAGGGCCCTCCCCGTCGTAACTCGAGAATATACCCCAGGTTCCGGCCGCAACTCGAGAAAAACCATGAGACTTCCCTCTCGCCGCGAGATGAGGCCAGATTCCCCTGCACTGCGTGCAGAGCAATTCCGTGTTCCACATCAAACGTGAAAGGAGCCTTGATTTCCTTGATGGCACTCCAGAGAAAACCCAAGATCACTGTCTCAAGTCTAGAGGGATCCTGAAGTCACTGGAGCAACACGAAAAGTCTTCGTGGACCCCAAATCAACTCGAGATGATAGCTTAGTCCCTGGCTTCGACTCAAGAGGAATAGCAACTTTCCACAAGCATCTCAAGAGGAGGCTTCTCTCAGCTACAGGTATGTGAGAGGGACCCTGAGTTTGTGGCCTCAAGTGCAATGGACACCGAGATGCTCTGACTCGAAGTAAGGCTGGATATCCCTGCAGTGAATTGAATGCAGGCTCGTCTTGCATCTCCCAAGACGAAGGGTTGTCTGAATCCCCTGTGGCGACCACAGAGAAAGACCTAGTCCTCCGCCTCAACGCGACCGGATGCCTCACATCCTTTGAAAACTCGTGAGGTCCGCGGAGATCAATGCTTCCAAAGGAGACGATACCTGACTCCTCTTGAAAATTGATAGGAGTTCCAGGATCCCTGTGGCACGTTGAACGGGATACTTGGTCTCCTGCCTCACGTGGAGACGCGTCCAAATTGCGATGCCAAGCCTCGAGGAGAATACCGAGGTGTCCCTCGCACCTAGGCAAGAGTCCTGACGTCGCTGAACAAACATTTGTCTGGAAGGGCCATCCCCGTCGTAACTCGAGAATATACCCCAGGTTCTGGCCGCAACTCGAGAAAAACCATGAGACTTCCCCCTCGCCGCGAAATGAGGCCCGATTCCCCTGCACTGCGTGCAGAGCATTTCCGTGTCCCACATCAAAGGTGAAAGGAGCCTTGATTTCCTTGATGGCACTCCAGAGAAAACCCAAGATCACTGTCTCAAGTCTAGAGGGATCCTGAGGTCACTGGAGCAACAAGAAAGGGCTCCGTGGACACCAAATCAACTCGAGATGAGAGCTTAGTCCCTGGCTTCGACTCAAGAGGAATACCAACTTTCCACAAGCACCTCAAGAGGAGGCTTCTCTCAGCTACAGGTACGTGAGAGGGACCCTGAGTTTGAGGCCTCAAGTGGAATGGACACCGAGATGCTCTGACTCGAAGTAAGGCCGGATATCCCTGCAGTGAATTGAATGCAGGCTCGTCTTGCATCTCCCAAGACGAAGGGATGTCTGAATCTCCTGTGGAGACCACAGAGAAAGACCTAGTCCTCCGCCTCATCGCGACCGGAGGCCTCACATCGTTTGAAAACTCGAGAGTTCCGCGGAGATCAATGCTTCCAAAGGAGACGATGGCTGACTCCTCCTGAAAATGGATAGGAATCCCCGGATCCCTGTGGCACCTGGAAAGGGACCCTGGGAGTCCCGCCTCATGTGGAGATGCGTCCCAATTGCCATGCCAAGCCTCGAGGAGAATCCCGAGGTGTCCCTCGCACCTAGGCAGGAGTCCTGACGTAGCTGAACAAACACGTGTCTGGAAGGGCCCTCCCCGTCGTAACTCGAGAATATACCCCAGGTTCCGGCCACAACTCGAGAAAAACCATGAGACTTCCCCCTCGCCGCGAGATGAGGCCCGATTCCCCTGCAATGGGTGCAGAGCAATTCCGTGTTCGACATCAAATGTGAAAGGAGCCTTGATTTCCTTGATGGCACTCCAGAGAAAACCCAAGATCACTGTCTCAAGTCTAGAGGGATCCTGAGGTCACTGGAGCAACACGAAAGGGCTCCGTGGACCCCAAATCAACTGGAGATGAGAGCTTAGTCCCTGGCTTCGACTCAAGAGGAATACCAACTTTCCACAAGCACCTCAAGAGGAGCCTTCTCTCAGCTACAGGTATGTGAGAGTGACCCTGAGTTTCTGGCCTCAAGTGGAATGGACACCGAGATGCTCTGACTCGAAGTAAGGCCGGATATCCTTGTAGTGAATTGAATGCAGGCTCGTCTTGCATTTCCCAAGACGAAGGGATGTCTGACCGATGTGGAGACCACAGAGAAAGACCTAATTTTCCGCCTCATCGCGACAGGAGGCCTCACATCCTTTGAAAACTCGAGAGGTCCACGGAGATCAATGCTTCCAAAGGAGACGATGCCTGACTCTTCTTGAAAATGGATAGGAGTCCCAGGATCCCTGTGGCACGTGGAAAGGGACCCTGGGTCTCCCGCCTCACGTGGAGACTCGTCCCAATTGCCATGCTAAGACTCAAGGAGAATCCCGAGGTGTCCCTCGCACCTAGGCACGAGTCCTGACGTCGCTGAACAAACACGTGTCTGGAAGGGCCATCCCCGTCGTAACTCGAGAATATACCCCAGGTTCTGGCCGCAACTCGAGAAAAACCATGAGACGTCCCCCTCGCCGCGAGATGAGGCCCGATTCCCCTGCACTGCGTGCAGAGTAATTCCGTGTTCCACATCCAACGTGAAAGGAGCCTTGATTTCCTTGATGGCACTCCAGAGAAAACCCAAGATCACTGTCTCAAGTCTAGAGGGATCCTGAGGTCACTGGAGCAACAGGAAAGGGCTCCGTGGACCCCAAATCAACTCGAGATGACAGCTTAGTCCCTGGCTTCGACTCAAGAGGAATACCAACTTTCCACAAGCACCTTAAGAGGAGGCTTCTCTCAGCTACAGGTATGTGAGAGGGACCCTGAGTTTGTGGCCTCAAGTGGAATGGACACCGAGATGCTCTGACTCGAAGTAAGGCCGGATATCCCTGCAGTGAAGTGAATGCAGGCTCGGCTTGCATCTCCCAAGACGAAGCGATGTCTGAATCCCCTGTGGAGACCACAGAGAAAGACCTAGTTCTCCGCCTCAATCGCGACCGGAGGCCTCACATCCTTTGAAAACTCGATAGGTCCACGGAGATCAATGTTTCCAAAGGAGAAGATGCTTGACTCCTCTTAAAATGGATACGAGTCCCAGGATCCTTTTGGCACATGGGAAGGGACCCTGGGTATCCAGCCTCACGGGGAGACGCATCCCAATTGCCATGCCAAGACTCGAGGAGAATCCCGAGGTGTCCCTCGCACCTAGGCAGGAGTCCTGACGTCGCTGAACAAACACATGTCCGGACGGGCCCTCCCCGTCATAACTCAAGAATATACCCCATGTTCCGGCCGCAACTCGAGAAAAACCATGAGACTTCCGCCTCGCCGCGAGATGAGGCCTGATTCCCCTGCACTGCGTGCAGAGCAATTCCGTATTCCACATCAAACAAGAAAGGAGCCTTGATTTTCTTGATGGCACTCCAGAGAAAACCCAAGATCACCGTCTAAAGTCTAGAGGGATCCTGAGGTCACTGGAGCAACACGAAAGGGCTTCGTGGACCCCAAATCAACTGGAGATGAGAGGTTAGTCCCTGGCTTCGACTCAAGAGGAATACAGACTTTCCACAAGCACCTCAAGAGGAGGCTTCTCTCAGCTACAGGTATGTCAGAGGGACCCTGAGTTTGTGGCCTCAAGTGGAATGGACACCGAGATGCTCTGACTCGAAGTAAGGCTGGATATCCCTACAGTGAATTGAATGCAGGCTCGTCTTGAATCTGCCAAGACGAAGGGATGTCTGAATCCCCTTTGGAGACCACAGAGAAAGACCTAGTTCTCCACCTCATTGCGACCGGAGCCCTCACATCCTTTGAAAACTCGAGAGGTCCGCGGAGATCAATGGTTCCAAAAGAGACGATGGCTGACTCCTCTTGCAAATGGATAGGAGTCCCAGGATCCCTGTGGCACGTGCAAAGGGACACGGGGTCTCCCGCCTCACGTGGACACGCATCCCAATTGCCATGCCAAGACTCGAGGAGAATCCCGAGGTGTCCCTCACACCTAGGCAGGAGTCCTGACATCGCTGAACAAACACGTGTATGGAAGGGCCCTCCCCGTCGTAACTCGAGAACATATCTCAGGTTCTGGCCGCAACTCGAGAAAAACCATGAGACTTCCCCCTCGCCGCGAGATGAGGCCCGATTCCCCTGCACTGCGTGCAGAGCAATTCCGTGTTCCACATCAAACGTGAAAGGAGCCTTGATTTCCTTGATGGCACTCCAGAGAAAACCCAAGATCACTGTCTAGAGTCTAGAGGGATCCTGACGTCACTGGAGCAACACGAAAGGGATCCGTGGACCTCAAATCAACTGGAGATGAGAGCTTAGTCCCTGGCTTCGACTCAAGAGGAATACCAACTTTCCACAAGCACCTCAAGAGGAGGCTTCTCTCAGCTACAGGTATGTGAGAGAGACCCTGAGTTTGTGGCCTCAAGTGGAATGGACACCGTGATGCTCTGACTCGAAGTAAGGCCGGATATCCCTGCAGTGAATTGAATGCAGGCTCGTCTTGCATCTCCCAAGACGAAGTGTTGCCTGAATACCCTGTGGAGACCACAGAGAAAGACCTAGTCCTCCGCCTCAACGCGACCGGAGGCCTCACATCCTTTGAAAACTCGAGAGGTCCGCGGAGATCAGTGCTTCCAAAGGAGACGATGCCTGACTCCTCTTGCAAATGGATATGAGTCCCAGGATCCCTGTGGCACGTGGAAAGAGACCCTGGGTCTCGCGCCTCACGTGGAGACGCGTCCCAATTGCCATGCCAAGACTCGAGGAGAATCCCGAGGTGTCCCTCGCACCTAGGCAGGAGTCCTGACGTCGCTGAACAAACACGTGTCTGGAAGGGCCCTGCCCGTCATAACTCGAGAATATAACACAGGTTCCAGGTGCGACTCGAGAAAAACCATGAGAATTCCCCCTCGCTTCTAGATGAGGCCCGATTCCCCTGCACTGCGTGCAGAGCAATTCCGTGTTCCACATCAAACGTGAAAGGAGCCTTGATTTCTTTGATGGCACTCCAGAGAAAACCCAAGATCACTGTCTCAAGTCTAGAGGGATCCTGAGGTCACTGGAGCAACACGAAAGTGCTCCGTGGACCGCAAATCAACTCGAGATGAGAGCTTAGTCCCTGGCTGCGACTCAAGAGGAATACCAACTTTCCACAAGCACCTCAAGAGGAGGCTTCTCTCAGCTACAGGTATGTGAGAGGGACCCTGAGTTTGTGGCCTTAAGTGGAATGGACACCGAGATGATCTGACTCAGAGTAAGGCCGGATATCCCTGCAGTGAATTGAATGCAGGCTCGTCTTGCATCTCCCAAGACGAAGGGATGTCTGAATCCCCTGTGGAGACCACAGAGAAAGACCTAGTTCTCCGCCTCCTCGCAACCGGAGGCCTCACATCCTTTGAAAACTCGAGAGGTCCGCGGAGATCAATGCTTCCATAGGAGACGATGCCTGACTCCTCTTGCAAATGGATAGGAGTCCCAGGATCCCTGTGGCACGTGGAAAGGGACCCTGGGTCTCCCGCCTCACGTGGAGACACGTCCCAATTGCCATGCCAAGACTCGAGGAGAATCCCGAGGTGTCCCTCGCACCTAGGCAGGAGTCCTGACGTCGCTGAACAAACACGTGTCTGGAAGGGCCCTCCCCGTCGTAACTGGAGAATATACCCCAGGTTCCGGCCGCAACTCGAGAAAAACCATGAGACTTTCCCCTCGCCGCAAGATGAGGCCCGATTCCCCTGCACTGTGTGAAGAGCAATTCCGTGTTCCACATCAAACATGAAAGGAGGCTTGATTTCCTTGATGGCACTCCAGAGAAAAAGCAAGATCACTGTCTCAAGTCTAGAGGGATCCTGAGGTCACTGTAGAAACAGGAAAGGGCTCCGTGGACTCCAAATCAACTCGAGATGAGAGCTTAGTCCCTGGCTTCGACTCAAGAGGAATACCAACTTTCCACAGGCACCTCAAGAGGAGGCTTCTCTCAGTTACAGGTATGTGAGAGGGACCCTGAGTTTGTGGCCTCAAGTGGAATGGACACCGAGATGCTCTGACTCGATGTAAGGCCGGATATCCCTGCAGTGAATTGAATGCAGGCTCGTCTTGCATCTCCCAAGACGAAGGGCTGTCTGAATCCCCTGTGGAGACCACAGAGAAAGACCTAGTTCTCCACCTCATTGCGACCGGAGCCCTAACATCCTTTGAAAACTCGAGAGGTCCGCGGAGATCAATGCTTCCAAAGGAGACGATGGCTGACTCCTCTTGCAAATGGATAGTAGTCCCAGGATCCCTGTGGCAAGTGCAAAGGGACATGGGGTCTCCCGCCTCACGTGGACATGCATCCCAATTGCCATGCCAAGACTCGAGGAGAATCCCGAGGTGTCCCTCGCACCTAGGCAGGAGTCCTGACGTCGCTGAACAAACACTTGTCCGGACGGGCCCTCCCCGTCATAACTCAAGAATATACCCCAGGTTCCGACCGCAACTCGAGAAAAACCATGAGACTTCCCCCTCGCCGTGAGATGAGGCCCGATTCCCCTGCACTCCGTGCAGAGCAATTCCGTGTTCCACATCAAACAAGAAAGGAGCCTTGATTTCCGTGATGGCACTCCAGAGAAAACCCAAGATCACCGTCTAAAGTCTAGAGGGATCCTGAGGTCACTGGAGCAACATGAAAGGGCTCCGTGGACCCCAAATCAACTGGAGATGAGAGCTTAGTCCCTGGCTTCGACTCAAGTGGAATACCAACTTTCCACAAGCACCTCAAGAGGAGGCTTCTCTCAGCTACAGGTATGTGAGAGGGACCCTGAGTTTGTGGCCTCAAGTGGAATGGACACCGAGATGCTCTGACTCGAAGTAAGGCCGGATATCCCTGCAGTGAATTGAATGCAGGCTCGTCTTGCATCTCCCAAGACAAAGGGATGTCTGAATCCCCTGTGGAGACCACAGAGAAAGACCTAGTCCTCCGCCTCTTTGCGACCGGAGGCCTCATATCCTTTGAAAACTCGAGAGGTCCAAGGAGATCAATGCTTCCAAAGGAGACGATGCCTGACTCCTCTTGAAAATGGATAGGAGTCCCAGGATCCCTGTGGCACGTGGAAAGGGACCCTGGGTCTCGCGCCTCACGTGGAGACGCGTCCCAATTGCCATGCCAAGACTCGAGGAGAATCCCGAGGTGTCCCTCGCACCTAGGCAGGAGTCCTGACGTCGCTGAACAAACACGTGTCTGGAAGGGCCCTCCCCGTCGTAACTCGAGAATATACCCCAGGTTCCGGCCGCAACTCGAGAAAAACCATGAGACTTCCCCCTCGCCGCGAGATGAGGCCCGATTCTCCTGCACTGCATGCAGAGCAATTCCTTGTTCCACATCAAACGTGAAAGGAGCCTTGATTTCCTTGATGGCACTCCAGAGAAAACAAAAGATCACTGTCTAGAGTCTAGAGGGATCCTGACGTCACTGGAGCAACACGAAAGGGATCCGTGGACCTCAAATCAACTTGAGATGAGAGCTTAGTCCCTGGCTTCTACTCAAGAGGAATACCAACTTTCCACAAGCACCTCAAGAGGAGGCTTCTCTCAGCTACAGGTATGTGAGAGAGACCCTGAGTTTGTGGCCTCAAGTGGAATGGACACCGAGATGCTCTGACTCGAAGTAAGGCCGGATATCCCTGCAGTGAATTGAATGCAGGCTCGTCTTGCATCTCCCAAGATGAAGGGTTGTCTGAATACCCTGTGGAGACCACAGAAAGACCTAGTCCTCCGCCTCAACGCGACCGGAGGCCTCACATCCTTTGAAAACTCGAGAGGTCCGCGGAGATCAGTGCTTCCAAAGGAGACGATGCCTGACTCCTCTTGCAAATGGATAGGAGTCCCAGGATCCCTGTGGCACGTGGAAAGGGACCCTGGGTCTCGCGCCTCACGTGGAGACGCGTCCCAATTGCCATGCCAAGACTCGAGGAGAATCCCGAGGTGTCCCTCGCACCTAGGCAGGAGTCCTGACGTCGCTGAACAAACACGTGTATGGAAGCGCCCTCCCCATCGTAACTCGAGAATATACCCCAGGTTCCAGCCGCAACTCGAGAAAAACCATGAGACTTCCCCCTTGCCGAGAGATGAGGCCCGATTCCCCTGCACTGCGTGCAGAGCAATTCCGTGTTCCACATCAAACGTGAATGGAGCCTTGATTTCCTTGATGGCACTCCAGAGAAAACCCAAGATCACTGTCTCAAGTCTAGAGGGATCCTGAGGTCACGGGAGCAACACGAAAGGGCTCCGTGGACCCCAAATCAACTCGAGATGAGAGCTTAGTCCCTGACTTCGACTCAAGAGTAATACCAACTTTCCACAAGCACCTCAAGAGGAGGCGTCTCTCAGCTACAGGTATGTGAGAGGGACCCTGAGTTTGTGGCCTCAAGTGGAATGGACACCGAGATGCTCTGCCTCGAAGTAAGGCCGGATATCCCTGCAGTGAATTGAATGCAGGCTCGTCTTGCATCTCCCAAGTCGAAGGGATGTCTGAATACCCTGTGGTGACCAAAGAGATTGACCGAGTTCTCCGCCTCATCGCGACCGGAGGCATCACATCCTTTGAAAACTCGAGAGGTCCGCGGAGATCAAGGCTTCCAAAGGAGACGATGCCTGACTCCTCTTGAAAATGGATAGGAGTCCCAGGATCCCTGTGGCACGTGGAAAGGGACCCTGGGTCTCCCGCCTCACGTGGAGACGCATCCCAATTGCCATGCCAAGACTCGAGGAGAATCCCGAGGTGTCCCTCGCTCCTAGGCAGGAGTCCTGACGTCGCTGAACAAACACGTGTCTGGAAGGGCCCTCCCCGTCGTAACTCGAGAATATACCCCAGGTTCCGGCCGCAACTCGAGAAAAACCATGAGACTTACCCCTCGCCGCGAGATGAGGCCCGATTCCCCTGCACTGCGTGCAGAGCAATTCCGTGTTCCACATCAAACGTGAAAGGAGCCTTGATTTCCTTGATGGCACTCCAGGGAAAACCCAAGATCACGGTCTCAAGTCTAGAGGGATCCTGAGGTCACTGGAGCAACACGAAAGGGCTCCGTGGACCCCAAATCAACTCGAGATGAGAGCTTAGTCCCTGGCTTCGCCTCAAGAGGAATACCAACTTTCCACAAGCACTTCAAGAGGAGGCTTCTCTCAGCTACAGGTATGTGAGAGGGCCCCTGAGTTTGTGGCCTCAAGTGGAATGGACACCGAGATGCTCTGACTCGAAGTAAGGCCGGATATCCCTGAAGTGAATTGAATGCAGGCTCGTCTTGCATCTCCCAAGACAAAGGGATGTCTGAATCACCTGTTCAGAACACAGAGAAAGACCTAGTCCTCCGCCTCATCGCGACCGGAGGCCTCACATCCTTTGAAAACTCGAGAGGTCCGCGGAGATCAATGCTTCCAAAAGGAGACGATGCCTGACTCCTCTTGAAAATGGATAGGAGTCCCAGGATCCCTGTGGCACGTGGAAAGGGACCCTGGGTCTCCCGCCTCACGTGGAGATGCGTCCCAATGGCCATGCCAAGACTCGAGGAGTATCCCGAGGGGTCCCTCGCACCCAGGCAGGAGTCCTGACGTCGCTGAACAAACACGTGTCTGGAAGGGCCCTTCCGGTCGTAACTCGTTAGTGTACCCCAGGTTCCGGCCGCAACTCGAGAAAAATCATGAGACTTCCCCCTCGCCGCGAGATGAGGCCCGATTCCCCTGCACTGCGTGCAGAGAAATTCCATGTTCCAAATCAAACGTGATATGAGACTTGATTTCCTTGATGGCACTCCAGAGAACACCCAAGATCACTGTCTCAAGTCTAGAGGGATCCTGAGGTCACTGTAGCAATACGAAAGGGCTCCATGGACCCCAAGTCAACTCGAGATGAGAGCTTCGTCCCTGGGTTCGACTCAAGAGGAATACCCACTTTCCACAAGCACCTCAAGAGGAGGCTTCTCTCAGCTACAGGTATGTGAGAGGGACCCTGAGTTTGTGGCCTCAGGTGGAAAGGACACCGAGATGCTCTGACTCGAAGGAAGGCCGGATATCCCTGCAGTGAATTGAATGCAGGCTCGTCTTGCATCTCCCACGACGAAGGGATGTCTGAGTCCCCTGTGGAGCCCACAGAGAAAGACATAGTTCTCCGCCTCATCGCGACCGGAGGCCTCACATCCTTTGAAAAATCGAGACTTCCGCGGAGATCAATGCTTCCAAAGGAGACGATGCCTGACTCCTCTTGAAAATGGATAGGAGTCCCAGGATCACTGTGGCACGTGGAAAGGGACCCTGGGTCTCCCGCCTCACGTGGAGACGCGTCCCAATTGCCATGCCAAGACTCGAGGAGAATCCCGAGGTGTCCCTCGCACCTAGGCAGGAGTCCTGAAGTCGCTGAATAAACACGTGTCTGGAAGGGCCCTCCCCGTCGTAACTCGAGAATATAACCCAGGTTCCGGCGACAACTCGAGAAAAACCATGAGACTTCCCCCTCGCCGCGAGATGAGGCCCGATTCCCCTGCACTGCGTGCAGAGCAATTCCGTGTTCCACATCAAATGTGAAAGGAGCCTTGATTTCCTTGATGGCGCTTCAGAGAAAACCCAAGATCACTGTCTCAAGTCTAGAGGAATCCTGAGGTCAATGGAGCAACAGGAAAGGGCTCCGTGGACCCCAAATCAACTCGAGATGAGAGTTTATTCCCTGGCTTCGACTCAAGAGGAATACCAACTTTCCACAAGCACCTCAAGAGGAAGCTTCTCTCAGCTACAGGTATATGAGAGGGACCCTGAGTTTGTGGCCTCAAGTGGATGGACACCGAAATGCTCTGACTCAAAGTAAGGCAGGATATCCCTGCAGTGAATTGAATGCAGGCTCGTCTTGCATCTCCCAAGACTAAGGGATGTCTGAATCCCCTGTGGACACCACAGAGAAAGTCCTAGTTCTCCGCCTCATCGCGACCGGAGACCTCACATCCTTTGAAAACTCGAGAGGTCCGCGGAGATCAATGCTTGCAAAGATGACGATGCCTGACTCCACTTGAAAATGGATAGGAGTCCCAGGATCCCTGTGGCACGTGGAAAGGGACCCTGGGTCTCCCGCCTCACGTGGAGACGCGTCCCAATTGCCATGCCAAGACTCGAGGAGAATCCCGAGGTGTCCCTCGCACCTAGGCAGGAGTCCTGACGTCGCTGAACAAACACGTGTCTGGAAGGGCCCTCCCCGTCGTAATTCGAGAATATACCCCAGGTTCCGGCCGCAACTCGAGAAAAACCATGAGACTTCACCCTCGCCGTGAGATGAGGCCCGATTCCCCTGCACTGCATGCAGAGCAATTCCGTGTTCCACATCAAACGTGAAAGGAGACTTGATTTCCTTGATGGCACTCCAGAGAAAACCCAAGATCACTGTCTCAAGTCTAGAGGGATCCTGAGGTCACTGGAGGAACAGGAAAGGGCTCCGTGGACCCCAAATCAACTCGAGATGAGAGCTTAGTCCCTGGCTTCGACTCAAGAGGAATACCAACTTTCCACAAGCACTTCAAGAGGAGGCTTCTCTCAGCTACAGTTATGTGAGAGGGACCCTGAGTTTGTGGCCTCAAGTGGATGGACACCGAGATGCTCTGACTCAAAGTAAGGCAGGATATCCCTGCAGTGAATTGAATGCAGGCTCGTCTTGCATCTCCCAAGACGAAGGGATGTCTGAAACCCCTGTGGACACTACAGAGAAAGTCCTAGTTCTCCGCCTCATCGCGACCAAAGGCCTCACATCCTTTGAAAACTCGAGAGGTCCGCGGAGATCAATGCTTCCAAAGATGACGATGCCTGACTCTTCTTGAAAATGGATAGGAGTCCCAGGATCCCTGTGGCACATGGAAAGGGACACTGGGTCTCCCGCCTCACGTGGAGACGCGTCCCAATTGCCATGCCAAGACTCGAGGAGAATCCCGAGGTGTCCCTCGCACCTAGGCAGGAATCCTGACGTCGCTGAACAAACACGTGTCTGGAAGGGCCCTCCCCGTCGTAACTCGAGAATATACCCCAGGGCCCGGCCGAATTCGAATAAAACCATGAGACTTCCCCTTCGCCGCGAGATGAGGCCCGATTCCCCTGCACTGCGTGCAGAGCAATTCCGTGCTTCACATCAAACGTGAAAGGAGCCTTGATTTCCTTGATGGCACCCTAGAGAAAACCCAAGATCACTGTCTCAAGTCTAGAGGGATCCTGAGGTCACTGGAGCAACACGAAAGGGCTCCGTGGATCCCAAATCAACTCGAGATGAGAGCTTAGTCCCTGGCTTCGAATCAAGAGGAATACCAACTTTCCACAAGCACCTCAAGAGGAGGCTTCTCTCAGCTACAGGTATGTGAGAGGAACCCTGAGTTTGTGGCCTCAAGTGGAATGGACACCGAGATGCTCTGACTCGAAGGAAGGCCGGATATCCCTGCAGTGAATTGAATGCAGGCTCGTCTTGCCTCTCCCAAGACGAAGGGATGTCTGAATCCCCTGTGGAGACCACAGAGAAAGACCTAGTTCTCCGCCTCATCGCGACCGGAGGCCTCACATCCTTTGAAAACTCGAGAGGTCCGCGGAGATCAATGCTTCCAAAGGAGGCGATGCCTGACTCCTCTTGAAAATGGATAGGAGTCCCAGGATCCCTGTGGCACGTGGAAAGGGACACTGGGTCTCCTGCCTCACGTGGAGACGCGTCCCAATTGCCATGCCAAGACTCGAGGAGAATCCCGAGATGTCCCTCGCACCTAGGCAGGAGTTCTGATGTCGCTGAACAAACTCGTGTCTGGAAGGGCCCTCCCCGTCGTAACTCGAGAATATACCCGAGGTTCCGGCCGCAACTCGAGAAAAACCATGAGACTTCCCCCTCGCCGCGAGATGAGGCCCGATTCCCCTGCCCTGCATGCAGAGCAATTCCGTTTTCCACATCAAACGTGAAAGGAGCCTTGATTTCCTTGATGGAACTCCAGAGAAAACCCAAGATCACTGTCTCAAGCGTAGAGGGATCCTGAGGTCACTGGAAGAAGAAGAAACGGCTCCGTAGACCCCAAATCAACTCGAGATGAGAGCTTAGTCCCTGGCGTCGACTCAAGAGGAATACCAACTTTCCACAAGCACCTCAAGAGGAGGCTTCTCCCAGCGATAGGTATGTGAGAGGGACCCTGAGTTTGTGGCCTCAAGTGGAATGGACACCGAGATGCTCTGACTCGAAGTAAGGCCGGATATCCCTGCAGTGAATTGAATGCAGGCTCGTCTTGCATCTCCCAAGACGAAGGGATGTGTGAATCCCCTGTGGAGACGACAGAGAAAGACCTAGTCCTCCGCCTCATCGCGACAGGAGGCCTCATATCCTTTGAAAACTCGAGAGGTCTCCGGAGATCAATGCTTCCAAAGGAGACGATGCCTGACTCTTCTTGAAAATGGATAGGAGTCCCAGGATCCCTGTGGCACGTGGAAAGGGACCCTGGGTCTCCCGCCTCACGTGGAGACGCATCCCAATTGCCATGCCAAGACTCGAGGAGAATCCCGAGGTGTCCCTCGCACCTAGGCAGGAGTCCTGACGTCGCTGAACAAACACGTGTCTGGAACGGCCCTCCCCGTCGTAACTCGAGAATATACCCCAGGTTGGTCCGCAACTCGAGAAAAACCATAAGACATCCCCCTCGCCTCGAGATGAGGCCCGATTCCCCTGCACTGCGTGCAGAGCAATTCCGAGTTGCACATCAAACGTGAAAGGAGCCTTGATTTCCTTGATGGCACTCCAGAGAAAACCCAAGATCACTGTCTCAAGTCTAGAGGGATCCTGAGGTCACTGGAACAACACGAAAGGGCTCCGTGGACCCCAAATCAACTCGAGATGAGAGCTTAGTCCCTGGCTTCGACTCAAGAGGAATACCAACTTTCCACAAGCACCTCAAGAGGAGGCTTCTCTCAGCTACAGGTATGTGAGAGGGACCCTGAGTTTGTGGCCTCACGTGGATGGACACCGAGATGCTCTGACTCAAAGTAAGGCAGGATATCCCTGCAGTGAATTGAATGCAGGCTCGTCTTGCATCTCCCAAGACGAAGGGATGTCTGAAACCCCTGTGGACACTACAGAGAAAGTCCTAGTTCTCCGCCTCATCGCGACCGGAGGCCTCACATCCTTTGAAAACTCGAGAGGTCTGCGGAGATCAGTGCTTCCAAAGATGACGATGCCTGACTCCTCTTGAAAATGGATAGGAGTCCCAGGATCCCTGTGGCAGGTGGACAGGGACCCTGGGTCTCCCGCCTCACGTGGAGACGCGTCCCAATTGCCATGCCAAGACTCGAGGAGAATCCCGAGGTGTCCCTCGCACCTAGGCAGGAGTCCTGACGTCGCTGAACAAACACGTGTCTGGAAGGGCCCTCCCCGTCGTAACTCGAGAATATACCCCAGGGCCTGGCCGAATACGAATAAAACCATGAGACTTCCCCCTCGCCGCGAAATGAGGCCCGATTCCCCTGCACTGCGTGCAGAGCAATACCGTGCTTCACATCAAACGTGAAAGGGGCCTTGATTTCCTTGATGGCACCCTAGAGAAAACCCAAGATCACTGTCTCAAGTCTAGAGGGATCCTGAGGTCACTGGAGCAACACGAAAGGGCTCCGTGGATCCCAAATCAACTCGAGATGAGAGCTTAGTCCCTGGCTTCGAATCAAGAGGAAAACCAACTTTCCACAAGCACCTCAAGAGGAGGCTTCTCTCAGCTACAGGTATGTGAGAGGGACCCTGAGTTTGTGGCCTCAAGTAGAATGGACACCGAGATGCTCTGACTCGAAGTAAGGCCGGATATGCCTGCAGTGAATTGAATGCAGGCTCGTCTTGCCTCTCCCAAGACGAAGGGATGTCTGAATCCCCTGTGGAGACCACAGAGAAAGACCTAGTTCTCCGCCTCATCGCTACTGGAGGCCTCACATCCTTTCAAAACTCGAGAGGTCCGCGGAGATCAATGCTTCCAAAGTAGACGATGCCTGACTCCTCTTGAAAATGGATAGGAGTCCCAGGATCCCTGTGGCACGTGGAAAGGGACACTGGGTCTCCCGCCTCACGTGGAGACGCGTCCCAATTGCCATGCCAAGACTCGAGGAGAATCCCGAGGTGTCCCTCGCACCTAGGCAGGAGTTCTGATGTCGCTGAACAAACACGTGTCTGGAAGGGCCCTCCCCGTCGTAACTCGAGAATATACCCGAGGTTCCGGCCGCAACTCGAGAAAAACCATGAGACTTCCCCCTCGCCGCGAGACGAGGCCCGATTCCCCTGCCCTGCGAGCAGAGCAATTCCGTTTTCGACATCAAACGTGAAAGGAGCCTTGATTTCCTTGATGGCACTCCAGAGAAAACCCAAGATCACTGGCTCAAGCGTAGAGGGATCCTGAGGACACTGGAAGAACACGAAACGGCTCCGTAGACCCCAAATCAACTCGAGATGAGAGCTTAGTCCCTGGCGTCGACTCAAGAGGAATACCAACTTTACACAAGCCCCTGAAGAGGAGGCTTCTCGCAGCGACAGGTATGTGAGAGGGACCCTGAGTTTGTGGCCTCAAGTGGAATGGACACCGAGATGCTCTGACTCGAAGTATGGCCGGATATCCCTGCAGTGAATTGAATGCAGGCTCGTCTTGCATCTCCCAAGACGAAGGGATGTGTGAATCCCCTGTGGAGACGACAGAGAAAGACCTAGTCCTCCGCCTCATCGCGACAGGAGGCCTCATATCCTTTGAAAACTCGAGAGGTCTCCAGAGATCAATGCTTCCAAAGGAGACGATGCCTGACTCTTCTTGAAAATGGATAGGAGTCCCAGGATCCCTGTGGCACGTGGAAAGGGACCCTGGGTCTCCCGCCTCACGTGGAGACGCATCTCAATTGCCATGCCAAGACTCGAGGAGAATCCCGACTTGTCCCTCGCACCTAGAC